>NC_052047.1:35758539-36386039 GCF_903992535.2 Arvicola amphibius | reverse complement strand
TTGGTTTCGTACACTCCATCCGTCCATCAGCAGGGTACACTCCATCCGTCCATCTGCAGGGTACACTCCATCCGTCCATCTGCAGGGTACACTCCATCCGTCCATCAGCAGGGTACACTCCATCCGTCCATCAGCAGGGTACACTCCATCCGTCCATCAGCAGGGTACACTCCATCTGTCCATCAGCAGGGTACACTCCATCCGTCCATCAGCATAATTCACTCCATCCGTCCATCAGCAGGGTACTCTCCATCCGTCCATCTGCAGGGTACACTCCATCCGTCTATCAGCAGGGTACACTCCATCCGTCTATCAGCAGGGTACACTCCATCCGTCCATCAGCATAATTCACTCCATCCGTCCATCAGCAGGGTACACTCCATCCGTCCATCAGCAGGGTACACTCCATCCATCCATCAGCAGGGTACACTCCATCCGTCCATCAGCATAATTCACTCCATCCGTCCATCAGCATAATTCACTCCATCCGTCCATCAGCATAATTCACTCCATCCGTCCATCAGCAGGGTACTCTCCATCCGTCCATCTGCAGGGTACACTCCATCCGTCCATCAGCAGGGTACACTCCATCCATCCATCTGCAGGGTATACTCCATCCGTCCATCAGCAGGGTACACTCCATCCGTCCATCTGCAGGGTATGCTCCATCCGTCCATCAGCAGGGTACACTCCATCCGTCCATCAGCAGTGTATACTCTATTCGTCTATCCACAGGTTACACTCCATCCGTCCATCTGCAGGGTACACTCCATTCGTTCATCACAAGGTACACTCCATCCATCCATCCATCCATCTGCAGGGTAGCCTCCATCCCATCCACAGTGTAAGCACAATAGTTAAGAACACAGTTAGCCAAGTGTGGGGTCACACGCCTGTAATTCCAGTTTAGGAGGATCAAGAATTCAAGTTTGCCCTGGTACCCTGAGACCCTACACTTGATCTTCCCTCCAAAAGAACACAGTCTAGGGCCAAATACCAAACCCAATGCCCTATGAGCAAGTCTCTTGACCACTGGGGTCTTTAGACTCCTCATTGCGACTCATCTCATTAGAGAGGTCCCATGTATGGTATACAGGGTGCTGGGAACAGAACCAGCTAAACTCCATCTTGGCATTTTGTGTTATGATTGTTTACATGACCTTAAATCCTTTTTTGTTTTGTTTTGTTTTGTTTTTGTATTGAGGGAATCTTTTGCTCTTGTTTTGAGATAGAGTCTCAGCTAGCCTAGACGAGCTAGCTTCAGAGAATGAAGGATGAGCTTGAACCCATGGACTCTTAATTTTCCTGCCTCCACTTACGTCAAATGCTGAGATTACAGAAGTACACTTCCATGCCTGGCTCCATCTATTCTTTTTATCCCCCAATATTTATCAGGTGATACTATGTGTCAGATTCTGTACATCATGCTAGAGATAAAAAAGAGAAACGAGAAGTAAACAACCAGCCAATGGCCATACAGCCTGGAAGCCCAGGAGGCTGTGAGAGGACTCACCATTCTAAAGAGCCAATTTGGGGAGACGAAAGCAGAGCTGAGAAGCGTGAAGGTAGCCTAGGAGTTAGCCAGGTTTAAAAATGCAGGACGTGAGTGATCTGGGGCTAGAGGATGAGAAGACAGTGGAAAGGAAACTGAGAAGGTGGTGGGCTGGTGGCCATAGGGAACCCTGTCTGCCATAATGAGAGTGCAGAAGGACTTGCGGCTCACTTATTTTAGGGTCTCACTATTGTAGCCCAGGGTGCCCTCAGATATGTTATGCTTCTAACCTCTGCCTCCCAGGTGCTGGGACTACAGGCAGACAGCAACACGCCTGTCTACAGAAAGGTTTTCTTTTGTGTGGGTGTATGTGTGTATGGTGTATGTATGATTGTATACATGCATACATGTGTAGGGTAGATGCGTGTGAGTGCACACATGGAAGTCGATTCATTGTCACCCCATTTGACCCCACTGCTCACAGGTTAAGAGTTAAAGATACACAGATCATATCTGGCTTTGTTTGTTTGTTGTTTTGTGCGTATGGATATTTTGTTCGCACTCACGTATATGCACTACGTGTACCTGTTGCATCCCCTGGACTGGGGAAACTGGGGTTACCCATGGTTGTGAGCCATTCTGTGGACATTGAGAATCGAATGCAGATCTTTTCAAGAGCCACAAGTGCTCATAACCACTGAGCCATCTCCCGGGCTCCTCCTTTAACATGGGTGCTGGGGATCTGAAATTGAGTCCTCCTGTGCAGCAGGAACTTTACAAACTGAGCCAGCCCCAAGGTTTTCATGTCCTGCTGGGGTGGGGGCATGGTATCAATCCCAGGACTCAGAAAAAGCCAAGTCAAGAGGATGTAGGCTTTGAGGCCAGCCTGGGCTACATAGTGAGACCCTGTCTCCAAAACAAAACAAAATGAACATATCGGTGTGAGCCCACGGTAGTATCAAACTAGAGGAAGAAGGTAGGATTCAAGATGTACTTGAGGGTAAAAGTCACAAAGCTTAGTGACCAATCAGGTCATGGAGGAGAGAAGAGATGGAAGATTAGTAGAAATACTGAATCAGTTACAGTCCATGTTTCTGAGTCACAACACTATCCTTTCTCCTTGCCTAGTGTTTCCACTTCCTCTTCTTTTTCTTCTTCATCTTTTCCCTCACACAGGCTTGTTTGATGGGCAGGCAGCACAGGATTACTTGAACTCCTGGCCCTTCTGTCTCTACTTCTTATGTATGAGGATTACAGGCATGACCCAGGACTCGCAGCCTACAGGGTACTTTTTGAAGTAAGAACTTACGAACACTTATAAACGAAAGAAAAAGGCCAGTCCAGCCAGGTACAGTAGCACACACAAGTAATCCTAGTACCTGGGGGATGGAGGAAGGAGGGTTAGGAGTTCAAAGCAGCTTTGTTGACATAGTCAACTTGAGGCTAGGCTGGGCTATGCAAAATCTTTTCTCAAAACAAAGTAAGATTTGAGGTCCCTAGCTGGGTGGTGGTAGCACACACCTTTAATCCTAGCACTTGGGAGGCTGAGGCAGGTAGGTCTCTGTGAGTTTGAGGTCAGCCTTGTCTACACAATGAGTTCCAGGACAGTCAGGGCTACCGACAGAGAAACCTTGTCTCAAAACAAAAACAAACAAAACAACAACAACAAAACAAAAATAAAACAAATAAAAGAACTGGAGGGTTTTGTTGTTGTTGTTTTGGTTTGGTTTGGTTTGGTTTTTGGAGACAGGGTTTCTCTGTAGCTTTGGTACCAGTCCCGAAACTAGTTCTTGTGTATCAAGCTGGCCTCAAACTCACAGAGATCTGCCTCTGCCTCTTGAGTGCTGGGATTAAAGGCATGCGCCACAACCGCAGGACTCTATGTGCACTTTTAAAAACAACCTCTGACTGGTTTAGAAGTTTATCTCTGTCTGAATCTGTCTTTATTGTATCTGTAATCCTTTTTCAAACACTGTTATAAACTGTTAAGCAGGCATGGCTAGGGCCAGAGCTGCTGCTTTGGCTGTTGGTTCTACCCTGCTCAGCTTTCCAACATGGCAGAGGTCTCTACTGCCAGCTCTGGGAGACATGTTTACCACCCCATCTCTGGGAAGCAGTTGACCCATGCCACCGTCAAGTAACTTGCAGCATGCTACCCACAAACCCCATTCAAGTGCTCCATAACAGGATCTCCTGAAAGATCCAGCTCCATTTGGGCCACCAGCATGAACCAGGAAGATGTTCCTTAAAGGAGCCCCTAGTTTTTGCTGCTAATGCTGAATCAGGAAGCCTTCTCTTAAAGGAGCCACGCCCCTGCTCACTGTCAGCAAATAGAGCCTATCTGAAAATATGTGACTACCAAAAACCTGTGCTGGGCTCCTGTTTTTGTGGTTATAGAAGTCCTCCCCCCTTTAAGCTTATTTAGGTCTTATGTGAATCCATGCCCCAGACAGTGGGTGCCATATGGAAACTGCTTTTCCATTTCCCGGCCACTGAGATCTGAATAATCATACAAAAACTATGTTAATCACAAAACCGTTTGATCAATGGTTTAGGCATAGTCCTAGATAGCTTTTACATCTTAAATTAACCATATCTATTAATCTATGTATCACCATGAGGCTGTGACCTACCAATAAAGTTATGGCATCTTTCTCCTTCAGCAGCTACATGGTCTCTCCTCATTCTGCCTACTCTTTCTATATATCTCTTCCTGCCATTGGCCTTCCCACTTCATGGAGAGCTCAGGCTATAAAGATATCCTGGAATTTGAGGCCTGTGCCACCACCAGCTTAAATCTAACTCTCCTTCCTGCTGGACACCATGCTCATTTTTATGAGATGCAGGTTAGACAAGCACTCTACTAACTGAGCTCCATGCCCAGCCCTTTTCAGAGAGACAGAGAGAGAAAGATTGTTTGTGGTGTGTGTGTGTGAGTGTGTTGCTGTTTTTGAGACAAGGTCTCGCTTGGTAGCTCTGCTTGACCCTATACTTGAGACAGTCTCCTTTCTTTGCCTTTTGAGTACTGGAATTGCTGATAATGTGCTTCTGCAACTGGCCCAAACCCCAATTTATTTATTAATTTTGCCCGCAGGATCTCACCCAGCTGTAGTCTAGGCTGGTCCGGAACTTACTATGTAGCTAAACTGGCTTGAACTTAAGACAGTTCTCTTGCCTCAGCTTCCCCTTGGGCTGTAATCATGAGTGTACCTGGCACCAAAATCCAACTCTTGAACGAAGAAGTCTGAAGCACCATGGTGGCATTAGTGGAATTTATTCTCAGTTAACGTTCATCGTGAGGGTCACTTTCCCTCAGATTTTGTGCTCTAAACCTAACTGGTTACTCCAGCAGTGACAAGGCTGGGGTTCATTTGACCATTTCTCAAAAATATTAACATTATGGGTTTGTTTTTATAAGGAACTTGAATAAATAGTAAACTTCTTTCTCTGTATTCCTTTTCCTTCTTAAGGGAGCTGGCTCCATGTGATGGCAGCTTGGTGTCCATGCATGTTTCCAAGGTTGCAGCAACAGAAAGGAAAATGGACTTCAATCTTCTCTTAAATTTTGTTTTTGAGATAGGGTTTCTCTGTAGCTCTGGAGCCTGTCCTGGAACTAGCTCTTGTAGACCAGGCTGGCCTCAAACTCACAGAGATCCGCCTGCCTCTGCCTCTGCCTCCCCAGTGCTGGGATTAAAGGTGTGTGCCGCCACCACCCGGCTATCTTCTTAGATTATCAGGATGGCAGCGTGGACACTACAATGCACCACAAGTGTTTTCTGCGTTTACAGTAAATCCAGGGATTCACATGACATCATTAAGTATGTGATGAAGTAAACACGGTTCTTAATAGAGCCAGGGGAGTAAGCTGAAGATAGGAGAAGCATCGGCAATTCTTGTTGACGGAGGTACTGGGGATTAAAGCCAGGGCCTCATGTGAGTTATGAAGGCATTCTACGCTGAGCTACAACCCCAACCCTAGCATCGTATCTAAATTCTATCTATCTATCTATCTGTCTGCTGTCTGTCTCTGTCTATCTGCTTGTTTAAAAAAAAAAGTCAGACTTAATGATGCATTTGAATATGCCTTTGTTGTAGCATTGGCGACATGGATTCTAGTTAATTAAATAGCAGTATCCCTGCAGAGCTGGATTAAGGTCCCTCCTGGGGTACAGACAGTGTCTTTATTTTTATTTTTATTTTATTTTTATTGATATTTATTGAGCTCTACATTTTTCTCTGCTCCCCTCCCTGCCTTTCCCCTCCCTCCTTCAACCCTCCCCCAAGGTCCCCATGTTCCCAATTTACTCAGGAGATCTTGTCTTTTTCTACTTTCTACTTCCCATGTAGATTAGATCTATGTAAGTCTCTCTTAGTGTCTGCATTTTGTCTAAGTTCTCTGGGATTGCGGTTTGTAGGCTGGCTTTCTTTGCTTTATGTTTAAAAACCACCTATGAGTGAGTACATGTGATAATTGTCTTTCTGTGTCTGGGTTACCTCACTCAAAATAATGTTTTCTAGCTCCATCCATTTTCCTGCAAAATTCAAGCTGTCATTATTTTTTTTTCTGCCATGTAGTACTCCATTGTGTAAACATACCACATTTTTCTTATCCATTCTTTGATCGAGAGGCATTTAGGTTGTTTCTAGGTTCTGGCTATGACAAACAAAGCTGCTATAAACATAGTTGAGCACATGTCCTTGTGGCATGATTGAGCATCCTTTGGATATATACCCAAAAGTGGTATTACTGGGTCTTGAGGAAGGTTGTTTCCTAATTTTCTGAGAAATCGCCACACTGACATCCAAAGGGGTTGTACCAGCTTGCACTCCCACCAGCAATGCAGAAGTGTTCCCTTTCCCTCACAACCTCTCCAGCATAAGCTGTCATCAGTGTTTTTTGATCTTGGCCATTCTTACAGATATAAGATGGAATCTCAGAGTTGTTTTGATTTGAATTTCTCTGATGACTATGGATGTTGAACATTTTCTTAAGTGTCTTTCAGCCATTTTAGATTCCTCTGTTGAGAGCTCTCTGTTGAGGTCTGTACTCCATTTTTTTTTATTGGATTATGTGATCTTTTCGTGTCCAATTTCTTGAGTTCTTTGTATATTTTGGAGATCAGACCTCTGTCTGATATGGGGTGAAGATCTTTTCCTATTCTGTAGGGTTTTGTTTTGTCTCGTTGACCATGTCCTTTGCTTTACAGAAGCTTCTCAGTTTCAGGAGGTCCCATTTATTAATGTTCCTCTCAGTCAGACAATGTCTTATCAAGTTGTTCTCTCCAGCTCTGAGCAATGACCCTTGGGTTAAACATGAAAGGAATGCTTGACGAATGACCGAGGAAAGCTTCTGAAGGGGGGGGGGGGTCTAAGTTACTGATTCTGACTCAGTTTCCTTGGTTGTAAAATGAATTCCTGGGATATACATTCTGTTATTTCTAAGAAAGACGTCTTACCTGAAGACATTTTTGATCCTTCATGAGATGAGATGAATCCCTTCCTGATATCACTGTAGTAAAGCTCTCAATGAAACAGGGCAGTGGTGGTGCACACCCTTAATCCAAGCACTTGGGAGGCAGAGGCAGGTGGATCTCTGTGAGTTCAAGGTCAGCCTGGTCTGTCCAGTGAGTTCCAGGACAGCAAGGGCTAAGAAACCCTGTCTGTCTCTAAAAAGAAAAGAAAACAAAACAAAACCAAACAAAAACAAAAAATGTCACACAATGATTTAAGTTTGATTGTGCCTACAGTGACAGAGTGGAGTGAATTACACTGCCCCTGCCCCCCAACATTCATGGACTCTGTGACAGAAAAATCCTGTTAACTGGATTCCCGTGACCTTGAGGGCTGTGTTAGAGCCACTGGGTGTGTAGCTCCCTTCAAGGAAGGATTTGTGCACTCTGGATGCTTCTGCTTTTCCCTTGTTTACCATTAGGATATTTCCTTTTCCATGGGGATTTTCTGGAAAAGCCACACAACCACTTCAGAAAACCATCCTGTTGTTGAACGACAGGGATAACTTCTGCTCGTTGGCAGTCAGAGCAACTCTTATCCATCTATGAAGAGAGAGGGCTAGGCCACTCAGTTGGCCAAGGCCAAAGGGAAAGTCCAGGCACCTCTGATGATGCCAGAGCGACAGCACAGGGCCTCGCAGGGAGCTGCCCATCAGGCAGAGTTTCACGGAGGGCTTGCTGGAGCTACACGGGGGAAAGAAAGGTGCTCTGTGGGCTAAGGGACGGGAGGGGCTACAAAATTCTGCATCCTGCCAGCCCTGCCTTTCCAGGTCGCTTCCAAAAGACACATATACTAGGCAATCTAGTGCTCTTTGGTGTTCTGATAATCCTTCAAGGTGCACAGGGTGGGACTCCAGGTAGAATACAGACCTATCTCTCAGCAATTTCCCTAGTCCCTTCAAGGCTCAGGAAAATGAAATCAAAATACAAGCTAGGCGTGACAGTCCCTATCTGTGATGCCAACACTCTGGAGGCAGGAGGACAATGGTGAGGTCAAGACCAGCAGGGCCTGTCTCAAAAAGAAAAAGAAAAAAGTTAAAATTTAAAGCAAGAAAAGGAAGAGTGCAGTGGTGGCTCATGTCTGTAATGCCAGCACTTGGGAGGCAGAGGCAGGCAGATCTCTGTGAGTTCAAGGGCAGTTGGAATTCCACAACGAGATTCTACCTCAAAACAAAGAAACACTATAAATAAGTAATAAAAGCAAGGAAGAAAATAAAACAGCAACAACCCAGAAATCACAGTTATGAGCCATTGTTCTGGTCGGATAAACACAGGCAGGTAATAGTGCTTGAGGTTTTTGAACTTCTAATGCATTCACATTAGATTCACATTATAATTCACATCTTATAAATGCTGCCAATGGATCCATCCTGTGTGTTGGTGGGGCTAATGCCTGTGTTCCATTCTGCATTCCGAGACACAGCCTATGTGTTTCTGAACTTGGCACTCTGCTCTATAGATCCCTTAGTGACACTATTTGCTATGAGTTGGAGGCCATTCAGGTCTACAAAGCAAGTTCCAGGACAGCCAGGACCATTACACAGAGAGACCCTGTCTCGAAACCACGCCCCCCCAAAAAGATCCAGCTCCTTAGCAAGTCCAGAACCTGTCGCTTCAATGGCCTACCCCTAAATATGGCGTCCCCTCCTGTCTCCAGGTCATTTGTTCTCCTTAGGAGCCGTCAGAATGGCAGCTGCGCCGACATCTGGCTGCATTTATGTTATACTTTAAACGTTGCTTTCGGGGTGGTGGTGGCTAGGAAAGTACTTGATGTGCAAGCATGAGGTCCTGAGTTCGGATCCTCAGCACCCACATAAAAGTGGGCAATTACTTGGGGGAGGGGCGGTGGCGCACATCTTTAATCCCAGAACTTGGGGCAGAGGCAGGTGGATCTCTGTGAGTTTAAGGCCAGCCTGGTCTACAGAACAACCAGGACTACTATACAAAAACCCTTTACCTCCAAAAAAAAGAAAGAAAGGAAGGAAGGAAGGAAGGAAGGAAGGAAGGAAGGAAGGAAGGAAGGAAGGAAGGAAGGAAGGAAAGTAGGAAGGAAGAAAAGAAAAGGCTGGATGATTTCCATATGTGATTGTTACTCTAATGCTGGGGCCTAGAATGAGACAGGAGGATCCCAGAGACTTCCTGACAATCAATCTAAGCAAAAGGAAACCCTGCCTCAAAAAGAAAGCAGAGGGAAGACCGGAGCGATGGCCCCTTGGTGGTGAAGGGCTGGAGCAATGGCTTCTTGGTTCACATCACCAACTCTTCTTGCAAAGGATCTGCAGTCAGTTCCCAGCTGCCACAACCAGATCTAGGGGATCCAGCGCTTTCTGGCTTCCACAGGCACATACTTGGCGTGTGCACATAAACTCACGTAGGCATCCAGTGTTCACAAAAAAATAAATCTTTAAAAATAAATAAGGTGGACGTGCCTAGAGAAAGACACAGTGGTGTCTTCTGGCATCCACTCACACACGCATGTGCACAAACACTCCACACCCAGATAGACGAAAAGAAATTAAATGCCACCCATACCCACGTGCTCTTCCTGTGGCTTTTCTTCGCCCTAGGTAAAGCGGAGGTGCCCTAGGGAGCAACTCCCCACTCAGCTTTGCCCTCCTGGTGACTTTTAGGTGTGTTCTACAAGGACTCCTGTCACCTCCCCAATGCCAACTCTGAGCAGCTGCTTCCTGGGACCATCTAAATGAGCCAGGGCACTGCAGTCCTTGTTCCCAGGCCTTCTTCTAGGAATTCCAAACCAGCAACCCCTTTCTCCCTGGCTTGGCCCTTACGTCATTTATTTCCTGAGCTTCTCCTTCTGGAAGGTTCTGCAAACTTTGCCTTTTCTGTGACGTCATATCCCACCCGTCGAGTTCCACCATCCTTGGCACGAGGGCTTCCTCCCCCTGAGGTCCTGGGCCTTCACACAGCCTTCTACCTGCAATCGTATGTGGGCATGTTTTACTTTGCCCTCACTAGAAACTATGACTTACTCGTCTTTGTAAACCAAAGCCTCAGCAGGATGCTTTATACAGAGTAGAAGCCCAACAAATATTTGATGAATGAATAAATGAGTCCTCAAGCATCACCGATTTCCTGCGTCACTCTATGCTCACAGAACGCAGTCAGAAGCCTTCTTCCTGACCCACAGTCCTGGGCCCAGGGCATTCGTGGGACCCTCCCCTTCCTTGCTGGGTTGGTCTCCTGGCTGCCTTGCCCAGGAATCCAGGAAGTAAATTGCAAGGGTGTGAAAGAAGCTACGCCTGAGGGCTAGCATAAACAGTGGGCCCATGTTGTGAAAATGACTGTAGATAAGACTCAGGCATCTAAAGGCCTCAGTCCTCAAAGGGAGCTGCTCTATTTGTAGTTTCTATCACTGGGTGGTGGTAAAACCCAAACTTGGTATCAGCTGAGGCTGGGTAAATAGCCCCAAGGATCCCGTAGAGGCATCCAAAGCCGGAGGTTCACACACCCGTTTCAGCTGACTTTCTGAACTCGGCCTTGGGGATGTTTTAAATGTTTGCTGCCAAGGGAGACCTGATGCCCTCTGAAGACTTTCAGCAGTAGGAACGGATGGCATAGGACCATCCCTGCAACAGGAGACTTCAAACAAACAAACAAAACCATGCCTCCCGAGCCTGGAGAAGGAAAGTGGACCTTCCCTGCTGGGCAGAAAGGGAGATGAACAAACAGCCCAAAGCATATGAAATGGGGAGCCAGCAGGACAAAGTGACCAGAGTTCAGCCATGCTGGTTGTGGGGGCAATAATGCAGAGTGTAGCAAGGCAAATACTTAGGTAAGGGGACAGGGAGTTGGCATTAGGGGCTGTCATGTGACAAGCAGGTGGCACCCACAAACCAACTCTTTGAGCTCTTGGAGTTATCCTACAGATGAAAAAAATAAAGAGACTCAGAGAGGTTAAATGACCCATCCCAGGCCTCCCTGCTAATAAGGAATGAAACCTAGGTCAAAATAATTCATATGCAATTCAATACAAAGCACATGACACCACTCACGGTTTGATTTAGGTCACGTGTCCAAAGTCCTAACTCAACACTGGGCACATGTTTTTTTCTCCCTTTGCTTTTGTAAGCGCTCTGCCCTTGAGTGCATTGGATGGTAGACACTACAACTGTAGGGGAGGGAGTTGACAGAGCAGGGTATTGTTGGGTGGGAGAGTGTGCCCACCTTGCTTGTTTGGGGCCTTGGCTTCCTGTCCCAGAATCACACATGCACGCAAGAATAGACTTTTGACTCAACTTTTGGGAAATCTCCAAAAAGAAGAGAGGAAGTGGGGGCAGGGTAAGGATGACTGCCCTTCTACACTTGGTTAGGACCAGAAAGACCCAGTGAGAGGCAGGGAGGGTGACGCACTACCCTACTTTCGGTTCTGAAGTCTGAAGCAGGAAGGCTTAGCTGTGTCACGAGAAAGCCTCTTACTGCTGTCCCAAGAGCCAAACAGAAACGTGGGAGGAGAGTCCTGTCTGGAAAGCAGCGAGTTTCCAAAGAGGCCTTGTTACTCGGTCGTAGGACTGTGCAGTTTCAAGGGTAGCGTTATGTGGCCTGCTGATGTTAATACCGATTAGTGAGACCCAATCTCAAACAAACAAGAAGAAAGGGTTGGAGGTATAGCACAGTTGGCAAAATGCTTGTCCTGGGTTCAATCCCTGCATAAACCGGACATGGCATCCCATGGCTGTAATCTTAGCACTTCAGAAGCAGAGGCAGGAGGATCAGGAATTCATGTTTGCAGCTAACCTGGGATCTAGAAGAAAAAGTAAAAGTGACATTGTAATCCTTGTATTTATCCCATTGGATCTGAACCAGATGTAGCTAATGACACTGGGCTTCCCAGAGAACTTTGTGTGCCAGGCACTGAGTTGGGCTCTTAGCATACGATCTGTAGATTCATCTCCAATATTGTGAATCATAGTTGGCAATTCCCTTCTTACAGATGGGAACATTGAGACTGAGCAATTTGAAGGTCCACCAGGAAGACCAGAGCGGCAGCTTCATCCAACTTGGTATACATTCCCCCCACCACTACCCCCACGATGGGATCTCATACAACGCAGGCTGGCCTCAAACTTGATAAATAACTGAGGCTGGATTTGAACTCTGCTCCCATCTCACCATAAAACCACTGGGATTACAGATGTGTGCTGTTATACGGGCTTTATCTGAGCTCTAGGGAGGATCAGTCCCAAGTTAGAGGCCATCTTGGTCTACACAGTGAGGTCTAGGTCAGCCAGGGCTCTGTAGTGAGACCCTTTCTCACCCTCTTCCCTGCAAAATGTGAGCGTGACTAAGGAAAATATGTATAATTTTCTTTGACTGCTTAAGCAGGGTCTACGTGATGGTTCGAGGCTACTCTGATGCTGGCGGTGACCCACACCAGTTTCCATCATAGACGGTCTGTGTTTTAGGATTTATAAAGTGTTTATTGCCATGTGGTGGTGCTGTACACCTTTAATCCCAGCACTTGGGAGGCAGAGGCAAGCAGATCTCTGTGAGTTTGAGGCCAGACTGATCTACAAGAGCTAGTTCCAGGACAGCCAGGGCTGTTCCAAAGAGAAACTGTCTATGAGCAGAAACGCACATATATGAGAAAGAGCAGAGAGAAAATAAAGAAATCCCTTTGAACAATTTTGTCACTAAGAGTGCCATCTGGGTAAACTCATCAGAACGCCAGAACATTCCCAGAGATTAGCAGCTGGCAAATTGAACTTCAGAAAACAGAGCAATGCCCTGGCTTACCCATCAGTGGGATCTGGGCTGGGCTGTAGTCAGAAACACATAAACTGTGAACTGTCCTGATGAGTCATCAAGGCTGAAAAAGAATCCTTCTGCCCTCACCCCCTTTTAGTTAATTTTTGAGGCACAGCCCTGGCTGGCCTGGAACTCACAGAGATCCTCCTGCCTCTGCCTCCCGAGTGCTGGGATTAAAGGCGTGCACCACCACCACCCGGCAAAACGTATTTTTTTTAATTACACACACACACACACACAAATAAGGAAGCCAGTACTCAGTGGGTAATGGCCTCCTTATTTGGCTGCTGCCAAGCCTGATGACCTGAGCTCATTCCCTGGTTTCCATACGGTGAAGGAAATACAGTGAGTTTGAAGCCAGCCTGGACTACAAAGGATCCTGTCTAAAAACAAAACAAGGGTGTGGGAAGCCTGAGTCAAGCAGGTGGTCCAGACAGCCTGGGAGGTGTGGTCTCCCTGCTAATAAGGAATGAAACCTAGGGTTCCCATTGATTACTCCAATTTTTATTTGCTTATGGTTTGGGGATGAACTGACTCCAGGGCCTTGGGTTGAATTTTTACTCTCAACCTACTTACTCAAATTTCTTAAGATTCCTTGTGAAAAAAAAAAAAAAATCTGGCTCTAAGCTAGTGAACTGTGCCAGAGAGTTTTATATCAACCTGACACAAGCTAAAGCCATCTGAGAGAAGGGATCCTCAATTTAAAAAAATTCCTTCATAAGATCAGGTTGTGGGCAAGTCTGTAAGCATTTTCTTATTTAGTGAATAATGGGGAAGGGCCCAGCCTATTGTGGGTGGTGCCAACTCTGGGCTGGTGGTCCTGGGTTCTATAGGAACCAGGCTGAGTAAGACTTGGGGAGCAAGCCAGTAAACAGCACCCCTCCATGCCATGTTTGAGTTCCTGCCTTGATGTTCTTCAGTGATGGATGTGGAAGTATAAGCAGGATTCAGTCTTTCCTTCCCAACTTGCCTTTTGGTCACGGAATTTCATCAAAGCAACAGAAGCCCTAACTAAGACAGGAATAGAGGCTAGTGGTAGAGCTCTTGCCTGGCATTCATAGGGCCCTAGATTTTATCTTGGGACACACAAATGGCATGTGATATCTACATGCTAAAGCAAAACTGATTTCAGACACACTGAGGGAGAAAGGCAGGATTGGGAAAAACCCTCTGATACTTTTCAAGGCAGTTAGAGGCAGAGAGATCCTCAGCCATTCTTAACCCTTTCCTTCTTTACGGGTAGAGGATGTAGCTCCATAGAGTGTCCTTGCTGGCCACGTGCACAGCCCTGGGTTCGAGAAGTGGACATCAGATCTCCTGGAACTAGAGTTACAAGCTGTTGTGAGTCACCCTGTGGGGGCTGGGAATTAACGATGAGCCCTCTGCAGGGGCAGCAAGTGCTCTTAATTGTTGAGTGACCCCCTCCAGCACTAAGCAACTTTTTGTTTGTTTTTCCCAAGGCAGGGTTTCTCTGTGTAGCCCTGGCTGTCCTGGTACTCACACTGTAGACCAAGCTGGCCTCGAACTTAGAGATCTGCCTGCCTCTGCCTCCCCAGTGCTGGGATTAAAGACATGCACCACCCTCTCTCAGCAGTAATTTGTAGTATGTATATTTCATTACCAAAAGGGGAGAGAGAGAGAAAGAGAGAGAGAGAGAGAGAGAGAGAGAGAGAGAGAGAGAGAGAGAGAGAGAGAGATGGACACCTAAAAGCCTACTGCAGTTGACAGAGAATATTGGTACAACGTTTTCGAACACCTCGGTGTGTTTGGGTCTAGAGTAAATATTTGACGCTAGTTTAAAGAAACATTTATTGTGTACCTATTGGATATAATACAGGATACAGTGGACTACATCAAGGAGCTTGGCTGGGCCATAGCTTGTGGCATGTGAAAGGTGGGGTTTGATGTCCATCAGTAGAGGAAAAAAAAGAAACCCAAGTGGAGCAAAACCTCAGGTTTGTCTTCAGCTGATATGGTGGTCTACATTTTACAGCAGGAATTCCATTTCTTTCCTTTTCCCTTTCCCGCTCTTTCCCTTCTTTCTTTCTCTTCTTATGTTTTATGCCTGTTTATTTGGGTTTTTTTTTTTGAAACAGTCTTTCTGTATAGCCAAGTCTGACTCTGAACATAGTGATCCTCCTGCCTCAGCTCTTTAGAGCTAGGATTACAGGCACATGCCACCATGTCTGGTCTATCCTGATGGTTTTACATCTATGTGACCTGAACCACAGTGAGGTTAAGTTAGCCTCATTCACAGCGAGGCTCCCTGATTCCAAAGTTTCTGCTTGTGATGGCCTTGGGACAGAGTTAGATAAGTTCCCTGTTTATTAAACAATGATCAAATCTCACTGAGAGAAAGTCACAAGACAAGGTTAGGGTAGGAATCCTCTAGAATGCAGCCCCACCCACTCCCAACAGCTCCAGGCAGGTTCCACCTGCTCCTAGCCAGTCAGTACAACTAATTTTTTTTCTGACTTTCTATTTCCTCCTTCTTAAACAGAAACTGCCCGCTACCCAATCTGTAGCAAATGAAGATATAAGAGATAGTGTGTGGACCTTCTTCTTTCCTCCTCTTCATTCTCCTTCTGGTTTCTCCTTCCTGGAACTTGCTAAGTAGACCAGACTGATCTTGAACTCATGAAGATCTGCCTCACAAATTATGGGATAAAAGGCATACTATTTTTTTTTTAATTTAAGCTTTTAAAATGTTTTATCTTGGGTTGGAGAAATGGCTCAGAGGTTAAAAGTATTGACTGTTCCTCCAGAGGTCCTGAGTTCAATTTCCAGCAACTCCATGCTGACTCCCAGCCATCTGTAATGAAATCTGATGCCCTCTTCTGACTGCAGGAAAGCATGCAGACAGAGCACTGTAGATATAACAAATAAAATAAATCTTAAAAAAATTTTATTTATATGTATGAGTATTTGCCTGCATGCATGCCTGGTGTCTGTGACAGCCAAAATAGGGTGCCAGACCCCTGGAATTTAGACTGTGAGTTGTCACATGGGTGGTAGGAACCAAACCCAGGCCTGCAAAATTAAGGGCTCCTAACCCCTGGCCCGTATTACTAACCCCTCTAACACTTTCTTTTTTCTTTTTTTTATTTTTTTTCTAGACAGGATTTCCTCTGACTGTCCTGTAACCTGCTTATATCACTTTATGTGTTTGAGTGTTTTGCCTGTCCCTTTAAGAGAAAAGCCCCGCCCACTCACTCCACCCCCATCTCCCCCCCCCCATAGGCAGCTCTTCCTCTGCTTCCAGTCCGAGCTTTTTCCTTTCCATTTCTCTCTGAAAGAGGCAGCTTCTGCCTCTCTCCCTTCTCCCCACTTCTCCCTTCCCCCTCTCTGTTTCTCTCTCTGTTTTTCTCTCTCTCTCTGCCCCTCTCTGCTCTTCTCTCTTCTTTCCTTCCCCCTTTCCCTTGCCCCTCCATAACCCACTAAATAGATATCCAACCTCACTCTGCGTGGCGTGTGCCTATTCATGTCTCTGTCTCACCCACCACATGGCTCCCTGCCTGGGACGGTTGCCTTCTTGCCCTGCCGTGGTCTCAGAACCCACTGCCCACTGCAGCCACTCAGGGAACAGTGCCATTTTTTTTGCCATAACTTCTAGTTCCTTGGAATGTTATTGCTAATAATTGTGAGTTGCCAAGTAAGAATCAGTCCAGGTCCTCTGGAAGAGAAGTAGGGGCTCATAATCATTAAGTCATCTCTCCAGTCCCTCACTTTTTCTTAATAAATCTACATTATTTAAAAAACAACAACAAAATATATGGTGGGTCCACTCTTTTAATCCCAGCACTTGAAAGTCAGAGACAGGCAGATCTCTGAGATTGAGGCTAGCCTGGTCTACATACTGAGTTCCAGATTTGCCAGCCAGGATTACATTGTTGCGATCCTGTCTTTCAACAAAGAAATAAACAAACAAACACAATAACAAAAATCACTATTTTTTCCATTCAAGAAAGTAAAAAAAAAAAAAGATAAAGAATATATGAAAAGGTTATTTTCCTTTTTTGTTTTTGTTTTCGTTTGTGTTTTTGAGACAGGGTTTCTCTGTGTAGCTTTGGGTCTGTCCTGGAACTCGCTCTTGTAGACCAGGTAGACCAGGCTGGCCTTGAGCTCACTATGTAGCTCAGGCTAGTGTCAAACTCTTGGCAGTCCTCTTGTTTTAGCCCCCTGAGTGCCGGGATTACAGGTCTGTGCCACCATGTATGACTAAAACTTTTATTTGCCACAGAAGAAATAGGAATTGGAACGATAAATTAGTTCCCCAAATTGTTGATTTTTTTTCTTTCTTTTAAATATTTTCTTGATTTTTGTTTGTTTGTGAGACAGGATCTTGCTAGCCTATCTAAACCAAAGCGGCTTAGAACTTACTGTGAAGCCCAACCTGGTCTGAAATTCACCGTCTCCCGCCTCTTCCTCTCAAGCACTGGAATTCCTGCCTTGGATTACCACGTCCTGCTGTCTACAGTTTTTCAGTAGTGGCTCCAAAGAGCTGGGAAACGTACGCCTGACACCTGCTCTCACCCCACTTGACCTCAGCCACAAACCATACGTGCAATCACCATGGTGTTGAGCATCGGCATTTGGCCAAACTGCCAGAATTCCCATACAACTTTTTTTTTTTTTTTTTGTAGAGTAGAATCAGAAATGATGCGAAGCTCTGTGTGTTGATGTCTCCACATCTAAAATGAGAATGTCAGGGTTGAGAACCTCAGTTAGTAAAGTGGTCGACTTCCATGCACAACACCCTGGGCGTGATACCCAGCAACACATCGTGAGGCATGGTGGCAAAAAGATGGTACGCCATTCAGTACTGGGGAGATAGAAGTTAAAGGGTTAGAAGATCAGGGCCATTGTAAACCACACAGTGAATTTAATACCAGTCTGAGCTGCATAAGATCCTGTCTGGAAAAATAAGATAAAACAAAACAGAGGGGGTTGGAGAGAGGGCTCAGAAGTGAAGAGCATTTGCTGCTCTTCCTGAGGACCAGACTTCAGTTCCAGCACCATCTCCATCATTTGCCCTTTCTGAGGACCAGACATCAGTTCCAGCGCCATCTTCATCACTTGCTGCTTTCCATTCCTCATTTATAAAATCAGACACTTGGGGGAGATAACCTATAGAATACTGGGCGTGGCCTTCTCTTTCGGCAAGAGAATAATGGATGGCTAGAATCAGCACTGTCACACAAGAAGCGACACTTGATGACAACCCTGAGCTCTATATGAAAGCGTGTTCCTGCTGAGCTTCTTTCCCCAGACTATGCAGTGGTCATGTGCCAGAACTCCTTGCGCTGGATCTTTTTTGGGGGTGGGGGTGGTGAATTTCATTGTCTCTTGACTGGATTGAGACCTCATGTCCTGGTTAGCCTTAACTGCTATCTTCTCACAGCCTAGAGTCACAGGAGAGGAAAGCCTTGATTGAGAATTGCAGAGTTCAGCTTAGCCTATGTGCACGTCTTTAGGGAACTGTTTCACCAATTGATGCAGGAGGACACAGTCCACTGCGGGTGACATCGTTCCCTGATCAGGTGGTTGTAGGCTATAAAAAGGAAGATAGTTGAGACTGAGCATGAGCAAGCCAGAGATTGAGCTGGCAATCAGTGTTCCTCCGTGGTTTCTGCTATGCTTCCTTGGCTATGAATTCCCTGATCTGAAGTGATAATACTGAATAAGATCCCAAGCAGCTGTGCCTTCCGATTCCTGCCCTGACTCCTTCAGTGGCGGACTGTGACTTGGAAGTGTAAGTCAAATAAACCTATTCTTCCCTTCCATTACTTTTTGGTCTGGGTGTTTTACAGCAGCAACAGAGGGAAGCCAGAGCCCCGTGGAAACATCCCTGTAGGCATGTCTATGGGGGCATTTCCAGAAGGTTTAACTGAGCATGGAGGTCACACCCTTAATGTAGGTGACACCATCCTATGGGTTGGGGACCTGGGACAGAGCGAAAAGGAGAAAGAAAGCTGCACACTAGCGTTCATCTGCCTCTGCTTCCCAGCTTCAGAAACAATGCAACCAATGCCTTGTGTCCCTGCCACCGTGCCCGTCCCACCATGATGGGCTGGCTCTGCCCACAAGGTGTGAGCAGAACTAAACCTTCCTCCTTCTGTTCTTGTCAGATATTTTATCACAGGAGTGAGAAGAGCACCTAACATGCTGGGTCTCACTGCTTTTTTTCCAGGTGACCTGAAGCTTGCTATGTAGCCCAGGAGGATCCCAAACTTGCCATTCTGTTCTTTGGAATTATACACTTATTTAGTGGCATACCTGGTTGGTATTAACTCTGACAGACTATGAATAGCTGGTTCTTACACTTTGCAAGAATTTGATGAGCCAGTAATCAAACACAGTAATTACGAAAATACAATTATGTAAACTTGAATTCGATAAATTACATTTAAAATAAAGTGGAAAATAGTTCATTGTTTTCGCTCCCGAGTATTATACCGCAGCCATCTGTTTTCCATGGTATTTTAGTGGTGGGAATAGCGTGACATGGTGTACCAGGAGGAGGGTGAGGAGCCTAGAATCGGCCATGTGCGAGAGCAGAGTAATAGTTTCACTACAGAAGTCCACAAGCAATACAAAAACCAGCTTCTCCATCCTCTCCAAGCTGTTGGTTAAATGTTCACCAGCACGCTACCAGCTAAGACGGCATGTGCCAGCCCCACAGGGCTCTTGAATGAAATCCCTTTTGCCCTCCAACAGAAGAACACACAATTCTCATCTCATTGCGCTGCAGTCGCTGCAGCTGACCCACAAAGTAGACCCCTCCTTCTCTAGACACGGCCTTCTTCTCTATTTCCTTAGCCCAAATAAAATAAATAACTCCCAGTGCTTGGCCGGTAGCCAAAGACCTCTCAGGTTCAATTCTTCATCTTCTGCTTGCGAGAGTTAATTACAGTGAGGGGCATGCGAAGCAAGAGCTCTTTGTGCTCGGGGTGAAATAATGGCTTAGTCACCCCTGAGACAACAAAGGCTCCGGACTTCAGCTCAGCACAGCGAGCACAAATCCCAATCTCGTAGCATGTGACTTTCCTTTTCAAATGAATCAGACTTTATGAATTGACTTCTCGTTTCCCTCCCTTCCCCCTCTAGCGCAGTCGCGCGGTTAATGTATTTTCTGCCTCTCTCGTTGAGTTAAGTCACCAATACTTTTTGTTTGCGTGTTTCCTCCAGTAAGGAAGCCGGGGTCCCTGCTCTACACACTCGCTGATTGTATGGCATACATTTGCCTCTATTTTTGTTTAGAGAACAAAAGAAACCACTCCTGAAACACAGAACTGAGCCCTGGCTTGGAAAAGGAGTCTTTTCTCCCCAGGTTTCTGGGGCAAAGGCAGTGAGCCCAGCAAGCCAGTCTCACAAGCCAAGGGACTGGGGGGACTTGAACTGCTCAGCAGACCACCACAGTTACCTAGGGTCTAAGGAATCCATGCTTGGCTTAATTCGATCTGGAGACACACATCTGTCGTAATAGTGCTTGGGTTACAGGTCAAAACCTTGTGTCAAACCAAAAGCTGGGCCTGACTGCTGTTACTTGGGAGGCTGAGGTAGGATGACTGAAATTTCAAGGTCTGTCTGGGCTACAGAGCAAGATGTGTTTCAAAATGATAACAACAACGGCAGCAGCGGTAATAATACCCTTCATCATGACATTGTCATACATGTACAGAATGTGTTTTGATCATATTCAGCCCATCACTCTCTCTTGACCCTTCTGCTCTCGTTCATCTCCTTTAAGCAACTGCAGAAGCAAGAATTCAGAAAACCTGATCAAAGAGTCCTCTCTAGCCATCCCTCCCTAATGCCCACATTTTATATAGAGTTTGATGATGAAAGCCAGGAAGTCAACACAGATGCAAGTTTATTAGGTGAACTCTAAACTTTACTTGATTCTCATCAGTTTCTGCTACTGCCCATGATCCCACACTGGTTCTTACACTGTATCTAGCTATTGCATCAGCCTGTTCATTGGCTTCATAACCATGACACTCAACAGCCCATTGTGGGTTTTTTGTTTTTTGTTTTGTTTTGTCTTTTCAAGACAGGGTTTCTTTGTAGTTCTGGATCCTGTCCTGGAACTTGCTCTTATAAACCAGGTTAGCCTCAACTCACAGAGATCCTCCTGCTTCTGCCTCCCAAGTGCTGGGATTAAAGACATGCGCCACCACGGCATGGCTCCATTGTTTTATAGAAGTCTCACAGTTGTGGTGGGGGGGAGTCTGGTACTTATCACTAGACTGAAACGCACCATCCTGGCGGAAGTACCAGTTAAGCAAGTGAGATTGAGTTTGGGAACATCATTTAGGGATAAGTATGGTAGTTTGAATGAGACTGGCCCTCATAGACTCATATGTTTGAATACTGGGTCTCCTGATGGTAGAACTGTTTGGGAAGGATTAGGAGGTGTGGTCTTATTGGAGGAGGTGTGTCACTAGGGAAGGGCTTTGAGATTTCAAAAGACTCATGCTATTCCCAGTGTGTGTCTCTCTCTGTCTTGTGTACCTGGATTAAGATATGAGCTCTGAGATGCTTCTCCAGCTGCCTGTTGCCAACTCCTTTTTTTCTGCCATCACAGACTTTAACTTTCTGGAATGGTAAGCTCAATTAAGTACTTTCTTTGTGAAATTGTCTTATCATAGCAATAGAATAATAACTAAGATAATAAGCTAGTTGTCACTATCTCATTGTGATGGTTTAAATGAGAATGGCTTCCATAGACTCACACATTTGAATCTTTGCTCCTTAGGTGATGGAATTATTTAGGAAGCATTAGGAGATGTGACCTTGTTGGAGGAGGCAGGTCACTGAGGGCTGGCTTTGAGGTTTCAAAAGCCCATGCCCAGTTTGGTGTCATGGCACATGTCTTTAATCCTAGCACTTGAGAGGCAGAGGCAGGTGGATCTCTGTAAGCTGGAGGTCAGCCTGGTCTACAGAGTGAGTTCCAGGACAGTTAAGACTGTTACACAGAGAAACCCTGTCTTGAAAAAAAAAACCAAACCAACAAACAAACAAAACCCATGCCTTTTAGCTCTCTGCTTCCTGTTTGTGAATCTAGATGTAAGCTTTAAACTAAGCTACTGCTCCACCGCCATGCCTGTCTGCTGTCATGCTCCCCATCATGATGGTCATGGCGGCTAACCTTCTGGAATCATAGGTCCCAAGCTAAACTAAAGACCTTCTTTCTTAAATAGCCTTGGTAATGGTGAGCTGTCATGACAACAGAAAAGTAACTAAGACACTTATTAATGATGATATTTGTATTGATTACTTAGTTCACATTTCTTATTGCTAGTAAGATTAAAGGTTCTTTTGGCATAAGCAAACCTCTGTATGATAGTCTAGATTTATGTATGTCCTATGAAATATTTGTTACTGAAAAGCCAGCTTTAAATGTCCTTTTGTTTTATATTTTTAATTCCCCCTCCGTGTGTGTGTGTGTGTGTGTGTGTGTGTGTGTGTGTGTGTGTGTGTGTTTGCACATGAGCTGGAGCTATAGGTAGTTGTGAGCAACAGGACATGGATGCTGGGAACTGAACTCAGGTCCTCTGGAAGAAGCAGCAAGCACTCTTAACTGCTAAACCATCTGTTCAGTCCTATTTATTAGCATCTTTATTTTTTGAGATAGGGTCTTCCTATGTAGCCTGTCTGTCCTGGAACTCACTATGTAGACCAGGCTAGCCTCAAACTCACAGAGATCCCCCTACCTCTGCCTCCTAAGTGTTGGGATTAAAGGTGTGTATCACTAAGCCCAGAACTCCTATATATGTTTTTTTTTTAATTTTGCTTTTTTTGTTTTGTTTGGTTTTGGTTTTTTGAGACAAGGTTTCTCTGTGTAACAACTCTGACTGTCCTAGAACTCACTTAATAGGTCAGGCTGGCCTCGAACTCACAGAGATCCACCTGGCTCTGCCTCCTGAGTGCTGGGATTAAAGGCATGCGCCACCACCGCCCGGCTTTTTTGTTTTACTTTTTTGAGATATGGTCTCACTGTGTAGATTTGACTGGCTTGTAATATGATATGTAGGTCAGGCTGGTCTTGAAGTCATGGAGATCTGCCTGCTTCTGCTTCCTGAGTGTTGAAATAAAGGCATTAAAGATATGCAACTCTGTTCCTGGCCATTTTATATAGTTTTTTAAACAAACATACAGCATATACGTATATAATAAAATAAATATTTATTTAAAATAAAAATTTATATTTCAAATATTTTATGTTTTAGTATTGTGTGTATGATGTGTGTGTGTGTGTGTGTGTGAGAGAGAGAGAGAGAGAGAGAGAGAGAGAGAATACAAGCATGCACACATCAGCATTTATGTAGAAGTCACGGAGACAACTTTGGAATCAGTTGTCTCCTTACACTTTTACATGCATTTGGGGGGTCAAATTGAGGTCATCAGTCTTGCCTTATGAAGGCTTTACCAACCAAACCATCTTGCCAGCTCCATGCTTTTCCCAGTGTGCTTCATTGTTTGAATTATTGTAAGAGAGACATTGCTAGTTTAAATTCAATTGGAGGTTTGGGGATTGAAGAGATGGCTCAGTGCTTGCTGCTCTTCCAGAGGACCGGAATTCAGCTTCTAGTGCCCATATCTGGCTGCTCCCATTCATCAATACCTCGGGTGTCAGGTGACCTGATGCCCTTTTCTGGCTTCCATCCACTTCTACATGGCATGCACATGCTCACATGGGCACCTGAGCACATGCAGCATGAATAAATATTGAAGGAAACCTTTAGAGGGTCAGACATGTAACACACACCTTTAATCCCAGCACTTGGGAGGCATAAGTGGGCAGGTCTCTGTGTGTCTGAGGCCAGCCTGGTCTACATAGCCAGTTCCCAGCCATCTCGGATTACACAGTGAGACCCTGCATCAAAAACAAGAACAGAAACAGACAACAAAATCCACAAACAAATAAAAAGAAGAGGATTTTGCAAATAAGCAAACTGAGGCTCTGGAGTATGCCCTCTTCTTTGGTACTGAAATCATATGTAGGGCTGGGTACTTGCTAGCAGGCACTGTGCCACTGAGTCTCATTTCAAGTCTTAGGAATGTTTTGTTATGTATGTGCCCGTGTCTCATACATAGCAAGAGGCAATGTCAAAACATGATGCCAGGTCTATGAAAATCCATGCCTTCCTCTCACCAGAAATGCTATTTAGTTTTCTCTTCCTAACCAAAAGGGTTTCTGAAGAGGGTCAGACCTGGATGTGGTGCTGTGTGCCTGTCATTTCAGCCCTCAGCAGTTGAGGCAGGAAGATGGTGAGTTCAAAGATAGCCTGAGCTACAAAGAGACCCTATCTCATTTAAAAATCACCACCACCATTACCACCACCACCACTAAAAAACCCAATGTGCTGGCACACATCTCTGTTCCCAGTATTAAGGAGTCAGATATCCATGAGTTCCAGCTAGCCAGGACTCCATAATGAGATTTTTTTTTTTTGTCTCAAAAAAAGTGCAGATGGGGGTGGAGGGGATGAGCTAGAGAGGTGGCTCAGTGGTTAAGAGCACCAACTGCTCTTGCAGAGGACCTGGCTTCAGTTCCCAGCATGCACATCATACAGCTCACAACTACCTATGACCCCAGTTCCAGGGGAGCTAACACCCTCTGCCCTCCAAGAGCACCTGCACATGCGTGGTGCACACCAACACATACATATACACGATAAGTAAATACTCCTTTAAAGACTGGCAGAGCACGAGACTGCCGTTAGTTCTCAATTTACTACGGCTTTAGGCAAATTACGGGCACCTGCTCTTCCCCAGGGCCTGTAAAATGTGATGCAGGCAATTAACAATGGAGAGCAATCATTATGAAAACTAATTAGTTGCTTCGAAGTGCTCTGAGCCCCAGCATTAGGGTTTGGATGGGGACCGTTCTCCAGGTGATGGAGGAGAGTTATCTGTCTATGTTACTTTCATTGGCTAATTAATAAAGAAAACTGCCTTGGCCCTTTAAGAGAACAGAAAATTAGGTAGGCGGAGTAGACAGAACAGAATGCTGGGTAGCAGGGTTGGGGAGACGCTTCAGGCAGTCGCCATAGTGAGTCTCCATGCTTCTCCTCTCCGAGATGGATGTAGGTTAAGATCTTTCCTGGTAAGCCACACCTCGTGGTGCTACACAGATTACTAAATATGGGTTAAAGGAAGATGTGAGAATTAGCCAATAAGAGGCTGAAACTATGGGCCAGGCAGTGTTTTAAAAGAATACAGTTTCCATGTAATTATTTTGGGTAAAGCTAGCCGGGTGGCGGGACACAGCCCGCTGCTCCTTCAACAGATTGGCTGCTCCTTCAACAGATTGGCGCTCCAACGTGGTTACTAAATCCACTTAAAAACCTGAGAGGGCTTTAAATAAAGGAGAGAGAGAGTTTAACACCGCTTTTTGCTGTTTGCCTGGACGTGCTGTAGAGATTTCCTGTTTCAGCAATAGCGGCAGAGAAAAAGCTGAGTCATTTTAAAATGCAGCTTCCTGCGCTGTGCCGCCATCGCGAACTCTGGCTTTAAAGCATTTCAGTGGCTTTTATGGGCCTGGATATTTGTGTTCCCGCTTGGGATCGGAAGGAGAGTGTGCTGAGACCGGGCCAATGGCTCAGCACTCCCCGCCTGCACCTGGGCAGATGGCAGAATCAGGCTTAGGCAGACGGAAGAGCATGACGGATTCCTGCCACAATACAGAGAGATGTGTCCAGGGTGCGCGGTGCTCTGCATGTCAGATTTGATTGTAACTTGGATGAAAAGAGTTTCTGTGCTGCATGCTCAGTCTCAGAGTTAAAGTGCTGAGTGCGGCTCCTACCTGGCAGCCCCAGAGCTGGTAGAAAATGGTACATCCTCCATTTTGAAATTGGAGAGAGGTGGAGCCAACATCCAGAACAGCCCGGGCGGCTCTGCAGCTCAGAGGTGCAACCAATTCAGAGTCACAAGCGGCTTCACCATGTTGGACTGGGCGGGGCAAGCACACGGTACCTGTTTTTGACCTAGGAATGTCACAGCTTAGAGTCTTAAGCGCTTAGCAATGTAAAGGCTCAAATCAAACATGTTTCTCGACAGTAAAAAAATTACAGATTCACAATAGGACAGATTCAGACATAGAAGACCCCCATATGGGTCACAATGTTGGATGAATGTACGTAGGCTTGAGAGAGAGAAAAAGAATATAGAGAATGAAGTTAATCCCTTTAAAAAAAAAAGGGGTAAAGTCTTTAAAGAGACAGAATAAAGTAAAGTGATGGAGTAAAAATAAGCCACGTAAAAATGGAAAATTCACAGAGTCTGGATTGTGTATTTTATTGTGTTTTCTTTGAAATTTTTGACTGTAAAGGAGCTAAATACAAAGAGACATTTCATTATATGGGCTGCCAGGCTAGACCAGAATGGACATCTTAACGCTATGACTTCAGAATTTGGATCTAAGAACATGATGCTTTGGAAAAGAGGGTCTTCTTTTGTTTCACAGAGGATGACACACTGTGGATTGCTTCTATCCCAATATGGTATGATAGACCTCGCCCTCCTGAAAGGTTGCTGTAAACACCCTCAAAAAATTACTTCACTCAACTGCCGACGGAGAGGAACCTGGCACACAGGTTACACCATGAAAGACCTAAAAAACAGCGCCCCCATTCAGCAGGAAGCAGTTTGGAGAGAAATAACTGCGCCCATTTTCCCAAATATTGTTTATAAATGTTCTTTTACATTTAAAGGGGGATATGATATAAAGATGAATAATTTGCAATGGTATGGATTTTAAGGTCAATTTGTTATATGTATATGTATTTCTGATCTTGATTAAGCTATTTTGATTGTGTAGTTCATTTTAAAAACTGTAATGTATAATTAGGAAATATAGGTTGTTAATGGATAATCATCGATAATAGTCAAGCTTGCAGTCATGTTAGTTAGATTTTCTAGATATATAGAGATATACTTTAGTTAAATAGGCATTCTTCATATCTTTCAATAGTCAAACTTGTAGTCATGTTAGTTAGATTTTCTAGATGTGCATAGATATAGTTCAGATAGGCATTCTTCATATCTTTCAAAGACTGCAGAATATGGCATTTAATGTTTTAATAACTTAGGGTTTTTCATGACAATGAGACACATCTGCTCCTGGCAGCACCAATCTACTTCGAGAGGAAGATGGGCATCGAAGAGGCTACTTATGGAGTTTGTTAGCCATTTGGACAAGAAAATGCTCTTGCCTGGACTGTTGCATAAACTGGACACAAAGAACCCGTAGAAAGAGGACTGCTGAACTTGCCTAAAGGTGAGATGGCCTTTTGGGGGGGTCCTGATTCATGAAAGAGTCTGCGAGACGTTCTGCAGGACACAGCAGAAAGTGACTGAACTGTCTTTGGAATTTCCTGCTTCATGGAAATGTCTGCTGGACACCATGGGCCTGAAGGCTGAAGATGGATGCCCGAACGGTACAGAGGAACTTTGGGTGACTGTCCAGGCAGCGAGTTGTCTCTGTCATTTCTAGAGTTTGAAAGTTGCATATGACTTGTTTACTTAGGTAATATTATATCCTTCTGGAGTCTTTGATGGAGTTGAAGAATAAATAGATAGTTATAGCTTTCCTTAGTTATGATAAAAGATAAAATAGATCTAAATATTGTAACTGTAATACTTGCTTGATAACTGTTTTGTTACATGTAATTTTGCTATGTTAAAGTTGAAGCCTTTCTTTTTGTTTAAACAGAAAAAGGGGAAATGATGGAGGAGAGTTATCTGTCTATGTTACTTTCATTGGTTAATTAATAAAGAAAACTGCCTTGGCCCTTTAAGAGAACAGAAAATTAGGTAGGCGGAGTAGACAGAACAGAATGCTGGGTAGCAGGGTTGGGGAGACGCTTCAGGCAGTCGCCATAGTGAGTCTCCATGCTTCTCCTCTCCGAGATGGATGTAGGTTAAGATCTCTCCTGGTAAGCCACACCTCGTGGTGCTACACAGATTACTAAATATGGGTTAAAGGAAGATGTGAGAATTAGCCAATAAGAGGCTGAAACTATGGGCCAGGCAGTGTTTTAAAAGAATACAGTTTCCATGTAATTATTTTGGGTAAAGCTAGCCGGGTGGCAGGACACAGCCCGCTGCTCCTTCAACAGATTGGCTGCTTCTTCAACATCCAGGGCTCCCACGCAGAAGCCTTAGTCGGATACAGCAGGTTCAGAGGTCCATGGGAGGTTGAGCAGATTCAGGGCTCTGCATCAAGGTTTGATGGGCTACTGGGAAGAACTAGAAATTTAGAAGGTGGAGCCGAATTGATAAGAATGGGTCCTGGAGGGCATGCCCTTAGGGATGACCTGTTGCTTCCAACACCACCACGACTGCTTCTTTGTCATCTTCTTTGGTTTTTCAAGACAGGGTTTTTCTAGATCAGGCTAGCCCCAGACTCACAGAGCTCTAGCCTCTGCCTCCTGAGTGCTGGGATTAAAGGTGTGCACCACCCACCACCCGACTTGCTTATTTGTTTTTGTCTTTTTCCTGTTTATTTTATGTGTGTGTGCTTGCCTGTTTCCTCAGTGGCTAACCCCACCTGACCTTGCCAGGAGCTGCAGCACATTGGTCTTTCCTACCCAGAGACCTTAATAGCTGTCCATGCTCACCCTTCCCTTTGCCGGGATTGGTCTGTGCATAGCTGGCTTTGTCTCCTCGTCTAAGGACCAGTTTGAAATGCCGCAGGAAGGTCTACAGGACTACTGTACTACAGGAGTGTTCCAGCACATCTGGCTGCAGGGTTCCTTCCTTCTTTTGATTCTTACAGCATTGGAGGTCAAACCTGGGGTCTTGAGCACCTATGCAAGCAGCCAACCATGGAGCTACAGCCCCTGCCTATGAGTCCCATCCATCTTCTCCTCCCTCCCCCGCTCTGCCACCCGTGGCTTGGTCTCCCTTCTTCATTTTGTTTAGACAGAGTTTTGTTAGATAGCCCAAAGTGACCTTAAACTCACAGTTCTCACGCTTCTATCTCCTCCACACTAGGACTACAAATCTCCTTCCCGGCGCTGGAGAGATGGCTCAGCGGTGAAGAGCTCTTTCAGAGGACCTGAGTTCAATCCCCAGCACCCACAGAGCAGCCCACAACTGTCTGTGACTCCAGTTCCAGGGAATCTGACAACCCAAGACTGACATACAAGGAGGCAAATACCAACGCACATAAAAAATAAATTGATAAATTTGAAAACAACAACAAAAACAAGTCTCCTTCTCTACCTCCCTCATTCCCTTCCTTCCTTCCTTCCTTCTTTCCTTCCTTCCTTCCTTCCTTCCTTCCTTCCTTCCTTCCTTCCTTCCTTCCTTCCTTCCTTCCTTTGAGACAAGGTCTCACCCTGTTGCCCTTGCTGGCCTGGAACTCACTATGTAGCCAAACCTGACTTCAAACTCATTGCAATCCTGCCTCACCTCCTAAGGACTAGGCTTACAGGTGTGTGCCACCATACCTAGTTCATATTTTTATGATATCACAATACCTAGCTGATCTTGGTTTATTTTATTTTTTAGTTTATGGTCTCTTTGAATGTAGGAGGTGTGCTCCCAGCAAATGGTAACAGAAAGTGCTCTGAACTGAGTGCCCAGCGTCTACTTGGAGCCAGGATAGCGACTGAGCTGAGCCGAGGCCTGGGGCCATGTCTGGGTCCGCGGTCTAGCTGCAGCTGGAGTGGGCATTGAAGTCTGCAGCCCAGGTTGCCTTTAGCACCCACACGGAGGCCCAGGGTCTGGGCTGCAGCCTGTGGCCTTGGAGTCTGAGGCCCAGACTGTAGCAGGGGCCAAACACATCCGAGTAGCCTGTGCTGCCATCTCAGACCATGGTGTCATTTGGGCCCAGGCTGCTGTCAAGGATCACGTCTGGGTCTATGCCCCTATAGCAGCCAGATGAGGATGCCCAGGGTCAGATCAACCACCTGCGTCCAGGTTAGTGCCCGAGGGCCATGATGCAGCTAGGGCCACACAGGTCTGAGTGGCTTTTGCTGCTATCCAATGCCATGGCGATGTCCAGGCCGGAACTGCAGTTAAGGGCCATGTCTGGACGTGGGTGACCTGAGGCTGGTCCCACAAGGGGCCACGGCAGGTGACCCGAGGCTGTGGCGGTTAGGAGACAGACAGATACACGGTACAGAGAGAGCTTGGGTATAGAGTTTATTTAGTGGGTATTAAGAATGGTATAAGCTTGACACTGAAGCAAGGGAGCTGGCCCCGACCCTCACAGGAGAGCTGGCCCCTACAACAGGAGAGATGGCCCTGACCCTCACAGGAGAACTGGCCCCTACAACAGGAGAGATGGCCCCACCCCTCACCACAGGTAGGGGTGAACTGACCCTGAGGGCTTGGGCCTAGGGGAGCTGACTCTGCACCTTCACTGAGGTGGGTGGCTCCAGGAGTCTGGGATGACCAGCTCAGTTACCACCCAGGCCCTCCCTAACATCTACCCCATCTAGGACCTGCTGGAGCTTGTGAAGGGACTGGTCCTGTGGAATAAAACCCAGAGGATCTCCATCCATGACTCCAGTCTGCCAAAGATGTTCCAGAGGAGTTCCTATGAGGACCCAGGGATGATGGTGTACCAGAAACCAGAGCCCTTAAACCAGACCCGTGACTCATTGCCATGAACACTTGTTAGTAAAGCTGATTGAACAAAAGGGTTTATACTATGTGACACACTAGATGCCACCCGGAAGAATGAAGAGGTGTTGGGGGTGGGGGGCAAAGAGGTTTGGCTTTTTTGTTTCTTTTGTTCTTGTTTTTATTTGTTTGCTTGTTTGCTTGCTTTGTTTTGTTTTGATTATTTAAAAATGTTCTTTTGTGAAGGGATGCTACAGGAATGAGGGGAGGATATGGGGGGACCCAGAGGTGAGTAGAATTGGGGTTCTTGATGTGAAACTCCCAAAGAATCAATAAAGAAGTCAAACTTTAAAAAAAGTGCTCTGAAAATATTTTTGAATCTAATATTTTAGTCTTAAACCTCACCCTATTGAAGAACAGTGGATCCCAGTCTTCAAAGAACAGAAGCTAAATAAGGGTTCACAAATACCAGCCAATGTTAGCCAACCTCACTCCTGCTCAGATCCTTCAGAGAGCTGAGATCTGACCTCAGAGGGACATCAAGATTTTGATTTATCTGGATGCCTGAGGTAAGGGTATGTTTACAGGACTTTCATAGACATACACACCTAGTACATTTAATATAGTCAAAATATTTCCTGATTCCCTTACCACCTGGGTTCTAGTCTCAAAGGACTGGAGGACAGAAGAAATTTCCAGCTCTATCTGCTGCAGCCCCTTTACGCAGGTCTACTAACATCCCCCACAACCACCACCCAGGAAGATAGCTGTCTGAACCTCTCCCCTCTCTGTCATGTGACTGCTAAAGGCAAGAAGAGACTTCATTCCTTTACCGTGCTGTCTCCAGAATCTAACATTGTTCATCTGAATTTTATAAATGAATGCAAATGCAAGCAAAGGAGCATTTCTACTTCAGATGGGTTAGCAAATACTATCAAAAAAAAAAAAAAAGAAAAAGGAAGGGGGTGGGGCAGGACAGAAGGATAGCTCAAACTGAATTGTTTGAAGAGATACAAATGCTTTTTTGTTTGTTTGTTTGTTTCTGAGTCATTCCTTCATTCGGTGTCAACGGAGCCCCTGCTGTGAGCTGTAGAATTATTCTGGACAGGGAGGTACAACGGTGATGAAAACCAAGAGAAGGTGGGTGTGGTGGCCGCGCCTGAGGCAGGAAGATCTCTTGAGCCCCTGACAGGAGGCTGAGATCAAAAGGGAAAGTAGCCAAGTGGTGGTGGCGCATGCCATTAATTCTAGCATTCAGGGAGGCAGAGGCAGGCGGATCTCTGTGAGTTCAGGCCAGCCTGGTCTACAAGAGCTGATTCCAGGACAGGTTCCAAAGCTACAGAGAAACAAAATAAAACAAACAAACAAACAAAAGGGAGCATAACAAGGTGTGTTTGTGTGTGTGTGTGTGCATGTATGTGTGCTGGTGTGCACCTGCACACCCCCTCCCACCCCCAACACAAACACACACAGAGTCTCTCTGCTGTCCTGACTGATAATGAATACATATACGGCTCAGTGTTTAAGAGCATTGGCTACTCTTCTAGAGAACCCAGGTTTAGTCCCCAGCACCCACATGGCAGCTCACAACTGTCTGTAACTCCAGTTCCAGGGGATCTGACACTCTTGCACAAACATACTTGTAGGCAAAACATCAATGCACTTAAAAATAAATCGGGGGGGGTGGGGTGCGGGGAGAAATAAAACTTTAAAAAAGTCTGAGGTCAAAAGGCAACATAACAAGGTCCACTCTCAAAAAAGTGCCTGCGTGTGTGCCTGTGTGCATCTGCCCAGCCACACACACACACACACACACACACCCACATGCACACCCCCCCACACACACACGCACGCACACACACAGAGTCCCTTTGCTGTCCTAACTGATAACACACATATGTATCTTTTGGTGCTGGGGATGGAGTCTACGGGTCTTTCACATGCCGCTGCAAGCTAAGCTCTGCCTCTAAGCTATAGCCCTAGCCGCTGTACATTTTTGCATGTAAGCATGGCAGGCTGTCAAGGTGCTAGGGAAGAAAACTTAAGCAGGGAGCACTTGTCAGCAGACATCCAGCCCTAGGCTCAACCCTTAGTATTGTAGTTAAAAAAAAAAAAAAAGATAAGACTGGGGTGACAGACCAGGGAGTAAAGAGAGGACCCATCTGTAACCTCAGTGCTAGGATGGGGAGACCCTAGGGTCTGGGGCTCACTGGCCAGCCAGTCTAGTCAAAGTGGTGAGCTCTAGGTTCAGTAAGAGAAGCTGTCTCACAAACTCTGGTGGAGGATAGAGGGAGAAGCCAGCGTCAGGGCACTCACGGGGTGGGTGGAAACATTTGCACCACCCTCCCCAACCCCCACACATATTAAAAATAGAGTGAGGTGATAAAGACAGGCAGTGAGCTCTATTTACAGGCTACATACATACTCCATATCTTATAAAAAAAAAAAAAAAAGTAAGTGCCTCTTGAGGAGAGATTTGAAGGCAGGAAGAACTTTAGTTCCTTCCATGCTTGGGTTAGTAAGGCTTGGCTACTTAAGGAGCCGTAGGCCCTGTGACAGGAGGGGAGGGAGTGAAGGGCCCTAAGGCGGAAGGAGGAAAGGTCACAGGAGTGGGAGGGTCCAGCGGGGGCTGACAAACTCTGCCACACCTCCTCCTTTTAAAACTGACAGTCTATGGTGTGTGTTTTCAGTGTGTAAATAACACCAGCCATTTGTCTCCCTAACTGCTTCTTGCTGCTGATCTAACAACATCCATCCGGCTTCTCAAGTGTAGACAACCAGTCAGTCCCCTTGTGCTTTAGTTAAAAGGAAGACAAGTCGCGCACCTTAACAAGTCGACTCGGCCACAACCACAGATCCCCATCCTAGCAGATGCGGGATAGCTTTATGCTGGAGTCTAAACATACGTAGGAGTCTGAGTCACTGCTTCCTCAGTCGATTTCTCTTTCTTCATCCGCAACAATGTAGGCAGGAATGTCTACCTACGTCAAATGCAAACTTAACTGCTTCTTGCTGCGAATCTACCTAATCTAACCAGTTAAGTTACGTGAGCCATAGTTGCTTTCCCTGCAGCAGTATCAACGCTGTAGCAGGGTTCCACTTTATTAGCGCATACAGAGATGATGGGAGCCGCACCTGTGCGTATCCTCGGTCTCGGAGCTCAGAAGTTTCAGTGGGCTTAACTGAGCTCAGTGCTCAGTCTCGCAAGGGGCGGGTCATCTGTTGACACCTAGAGCTCCTCTCAGCAAGTTCTTGCTAGTGGAATTATCATCTTTTAGAGGGTAGGACCGAGGTTCCTGTCTCCTGCAGGCTAACCATCAGGGGCCTTTCTGGGCTCTCTAAGGATGCCCACATTTCTTTCCTCCCTCTTCACCCCAGCAACTACAACTACACATTCAGTCTTTATCCTTCCAACGTCTCTGACTTCTGCTCACTGTCAGTCCCTGAGATCAGAAGACTGAGGCAGGAGATCAACGAGGTCAAGCTGGGTTACAGAATGAGAGACTGGAGAGACGCTCACTGGATAAAGGGTTCGCTGTACAAGCACAAGGACCTGAGTTCAGGTTCTTGCTTTCTCTGTGTAGCCCCAGCTGTCCTGGACTTCACTCTATAAACCAGGCCTGAAACTCATAGAGATCTACTTGCCTTTACCACCTGAGTGCTGGGATTAAAGGCATGCACTACCTCTGCCCAGCCCAATTTACATCCTTAACAATATTTGAGTGCCTAATCATCAAAATAGTCCCCCCCCCCAAATAAATAAAAAGCTTTCCCCTGTGGACATTATCTCTATCTTTTGTTTGTTTGTTTTTGATTTTTGAGACAGGGTTTCTCCTGTAACTTTGGAACCTGTCCTGGCACTCACTCGCTCTGTAGATCAGGCTTACCTCAAACTGACAAAGACCCACCTGCCTCTGCCTCCCTAGTGCTGGGATTAAAGGTGTGTCCCACCACCGCCCTGCTCATTAACCCATCTATGGCACAGGACACAACATAGATGGGAACTTGCTGGTGTTGACCGAGGTTGCTGTCTCACCCAGTCCTGCAGCTGTTTAGTCCCAAAGAAACACACAGAGGTCTACATTAATTATAAACTGATTGGCCTATTAGCTCAGGTTTCTTATTAACTCTCTTTTACACCTTATATTAGCCCATTATTCTTGTCTGTGTTAGCCACGTGGCTTGGTATCTTTTTTGGCAATGCAGTCACATCTTGCTTGTTCTGTGCTGGCTTCCTCTCCTTCTCTGGGTGACTACTGCAGACTGAAACTTCCCTCTTCCCAGAATTCTCATTGCCCCGCCCATACTTCCTGCCTGGCTACTGGCCAATCAGCATTTATTAAAAATAATACAAGTTGCAGGATAAAAGACCATTGTTCCATAGCACTCCCCTTCCCTTTTTTAAAACAAGAACTCTGAATTGAATCTCCTTTGTTTAGCTTTTCTACTGACCATTATCCATAACAACTTGTAACCAACATTCTAAACAAAGGCAAACATCCATAATCCATTTTGGGGAGAATGTTGGCATAGTTTTCTAGGCTACTTCCTGCTGATTAGGGGGCACTGATAATATTATGGGGACCTAAAGAAAATTTAGAATTACAGTCAAGTCCTGACTGGAAAATTTCGTGAGGCTTCATCATCTCAGTTAGCAGTTTTGAAACTGTTCTGGATGTAGAACTCAGACATCTGGGCCATTCCTCCTATTGGAGATTTCTCAGTGGGTTTTCCTTGGTCAAACCTGATTTTCTTAATGCCAAATGAATTCACAGTCCCTCATTTCTTGTGGAAACAAAAGCACAACCTCTTTTCCAAAGTAACATATCTTTTGACTTAAATTTTAAAATCAAAGCATTTTCAATATATATATATATATATATATATATATATATATATATATATATAGGATTAATCTAGCATTTATAATTAAATGTCTTTTAGCAACTTTTGCTCCTTCCTCGGTCATCAAACAATTTAAAGACAACCCAATAAAATACAGTATCCAGACTCTCTGTGTATTTTTCATCTTTACATGGCTTTATTTTAACCTCTATTTCTTTTCTTTTTTTTTTTCTTTTTTTTTTTTCCTGGTTTTTTGAGACAGGGTTTCTCTGTGGCTTTGGAGCCTGTCCTGGAACTAGCTCTTGTAGACCAGGCTGGTCTCGAACTCACAGAGATCCGCCTGCCTCTGCCTCCCGAGTGCTGGGATTAAAGGCGTGCACCACCACCACCCAGCTATTTCTTTTATTTTTATTTTTAATTTTAGGCCTTTTGAGACAGGGTTTCTCTGTGTATCTCTGGCTGTCCTGGAACTCACTCTGTAGACCAGGTTGTCCTTAAACTCACAGAGACTCACCTGCCTCTGCCTCCCAAGTCTTGGGATTAAAGATGTGTGCCACCATACCAACTGCTCTTTTTTTTTTTAGGACTTTATCATGTTTTTCCCCCAAGCCTATATATATTTTTAAACACACAGCAAACTATTTAGAATTTCCTTTATTTTTGAATCTATCTTTACTGTATATTTCTCTTTTTCTGACCACATAAGTCTTTAATTTGCTAAGCAATGTGGCTAGGATTAAAGCAGTGGCTTTGACGGCTGGATCCAGACCATTCCTTAGCTCTTTTCTGAGAGTCTAGCCTCATGGCAGAGGTATTAGCCAGAGCCACATTTACTGCCACAACTCTATGGCATTTCAAGGTCCCTGCCACCATCAAAAAGTATGTAGTCAGCTTTTCATCAACACCATTTAAGTGTTGATGGCAGGGCCTCTTACTTTTTTTTTTTTTAAGATTTTATTTATACAGTATCCTGCCTGTAGGCCAGAAGAGGGCACCAGATCTCATTATAGGTGGTTTTGAGCCACCATGTGGTTGCTGGGAATTGAACTCAGGACCTCTGGAAGAGCAGTCAGTGTTCTTAACCGCTGAGCCATCTCTCCAGCCCCAGCCATATCTCCAGCCCCGGCAGGACCTCTTAAAAGAGCTGCAACGTTTACAGCTAAAGCTGAGTCAGGAAACCTCTCTTAAATGAGAGCGCTTGCCTCTAGCAAGCAGAGTCCACCTGAGAAAGTGCTGTTATCAAGAAGCTGTGCTTAATTCTATTCTTTTCTATCTAGAATAATTTCCCGGGGGCTGGAGAGATGGGTCAGAGGTTAAGAGCACTGGCTGCTCTTCCAGAGGTTCTGAGTTCAATTCCCAGCAACCACATGGTGGCTCACAACCATCTGTTCTGAGATCTGGCAGCCTCCTCTGGCGTGCAGGCATACATCGAGGCAGAATGTAGTATACATAATAAATAAATCTTAAAAAAAAATAACTTCCCAAGCTCTCTCAGGCTGTAAGTGGATTTAGCTGTCCATGTTGGCACCATTTGTTGACTGAGGTTTCTGTCCCACCCGGTTCTGCAGCTGTTCAGTCCCAAAGAAATACACAGAGGTCTACATTAATTATATAAACTGACTGACCTGTTAGCTCAGGCTTCTTATTAACTCTTTCTTACATCTTATATTAGCCCATTACTCTTGTCTGTGTTAGCCATGTGGCTTGGTACCTTTTTTGGCAAGGCAGTCACATCTTGCTCACTCTGTGTCTGGCTTCCTCTCTCTCTCTGGGTGACGACTGCAGACTGAAACTTCCCTCTTCCCAGAATTCTCATTACCCCACCTATACTATCTGCCTGGCTACTGGCCAATCAGCATTTTATTAAAAATAATACAAGTGACAGGATAAAAGACCATTGTCCCACAGCATGCTGGTTTTGAACAAGGACTTCTGGTGCTTTTATTCTGATGATGCTCTCATCAGGTTCTGCAAAGTTCTTCCTGTTCAGAAGCCAAAGGCAACTGTGTATGTATTTCCAGCCAACAGTGCAGAGTCAACAGGCAAATGCTGGAGTCAACCAATGACTACCCACCACGTGCATTGCACAGCATGACAGTTCCAATGTTCATTGTTCCTGCTGATAAGTAGCCCATATTTTTGCCTGGGAAAGCCCAGGGGCTGTTGGGACATGTACTAGCTGAAGAGGTTCCTTCTCTGGACTAATATTTATCATTGATTATTCCTGGTAAGACATTTTATACTGTTTTATTTCTTCTTTAGTATTTGTATGATAATTTAATGTTACAAAAGTGATTTCATGTAGCAGAAAAAAATAGCTCCGTTCATTTTTGGAATAAAAAAACTGAGAGGGAATAAAAAGCTGAAAGACCAAACTAGGCATGGGGCTACGTGCCTGTAACCTCAGTACTCTGGAGACAGAGGCAGGGGGTCAGAGGTTCAAAGTCATCATCAGCTACACAGAGAGTCTGAAGCCAGCCTGGGCCAGTGTTTATAACCACTACCTCAAAAGAACAGTACGTTTTGGATTCTTTTGAAATGCAAAACTGGTCCTTGACACTTTAATACACAGAAATTTGAATTCACATATATACCATGAAAAGCAAAACAAAACAAAACGAACTATGAAGGAGTTGAAACTGGGGTGGGGTAGCTTTATACCCACTCTCATGACTCATGGAGCCTTTGCCTACACTGATTCTTCTCTTGTCATCTTCTCAGGTCCCCTTACTAAATTCTGGACTTTATCTAAGCTCAACAGCTGTGTATATATATATATATATATATATATATATATATATATATATATATACACGTACAAGTTACAGGCCAGAAACTTCAGGCTGGGAGAACATGGGGCTTTTTGTTTTAGTTTTTTTGAGTTTGGGGTCACCTTGCTTTAATAGTACTTTCTAGATCCATCCACTTAGCGTTCCAAAATATTCCAACACATGTTATTGCTTTGAGGCAGTGATTTCAATCATTGAGCTTTCTTTTTAATTCCATCAGTTATCAGTGGCGGGCAGTACACATCACTAGCCACTGAATGCACTTGTCACACTGACCCACTTAGATATTTGAAAAAAAAATCTCTGTGGGAGGATGTCTGGTAATCTTAAAATCTCCCTTTTTTTCGAGGGGGAAGTGGTGCAGGACAATTCTGTATTCTGTCAATTATGTTTTAAATAAACGCTGATTGGACAGTAGCCAGGCAGGAAGTATAGGCAGGACAACCAGACAGGAAGTAGAAGCGGGTAATGAGAACAGGAGAATTCTGGGAAGGAGGAAGCCCATTCCTCCCCAGTCCTGTCCAGACACAAGAGAAGGAAGATGTGACCTGTCCCGCCAAAAAAGCCATGTGGCTAATATAGATAAGAATAATGGGCTAATATAAGTTATGAGTTAATAAGAAGCCTGAGTTCATGGGCCAATCAGTTTATCATTAAAAAAAAATCTCCCTTTTTTTCTTCTATTTAAAACAATATCAAATCATTCCACTATGGTGTTTGCTGTGGAGCAATCTTTTGTACACCGTGAATATGCATTGCTCTCACTGACTTAACAAAGGGCTAAATGGCCAATAGGAAGGTGGATAGACGTTAGGTGGCACTTGTGGACAAAAACAAGAGTGTGGGGATGAAGAAGGGCAGAGTCACCAGCCAGACACATAGAAAACAGGAGATGAATATGCCATGTTGAAAAAAGGTACCACTACCTGGTAGAGCGTAGATAAGAAATATGGGTTAATTTAAGTTGAAAGAGCTAGTTAGTAACAAACCTAAGCTAGTCATTGAGCATTCATACTTAATAATAAATTTATGTATGGTTACTTGAGGAGTCATCAGTCACAACTACGGGTGTTATTTAATATGTAAATTGTATTCTAGACATAAAATAAAGCATGCTTTTAAAAAGAAAAAAAAGACATGCAAAACCAGATTAAAAAACTTTGTAAAAAACTGTAAGGTATAAATTAGTTTTTCCATGTTGGCTTTATATATAGATGTATGATTTGCATATAGATACATGCAGATGCATGTGTTATAAATAGATGTATGCATTATACCCAGATGCCAGGACAGCCTGTTCCCAGCCTTGCTGGCAAGAGCTTATCAGTTTTTGAAAAATTTATCTTTGAGCTGAGAGTTCATATTTTTTGTTTTGTTTTGTTTTGAATCTTAATCTATCTTGAATGGAAGTTTGATAAAAACCTATGTTTTTCTCTTTTCCAGATAAGATTTGATTCTATTCCAGCTTTCATTAAATAGCATAAAACTTGCCCTACTTTCTTCTCATGACTGATGGCATTTAGCTTGTAAGAACTGATATCATGTCACATATAGAAAAAATTTAGAGGAATCCAGACCTGCATATAGCATTTGCTTGCTGATCCTAATTTGAAGAACAAATGAACTGTCCCATCTCATCTTGAGCATCATCACAGGAAGATCCTACAGATATGACAGCAACCATGCATCAGCCTTGGTTTGCTAATCATGGAGCATCAGAAGGAGCAGCCGGCTGAAGCAGCACTTCTGCCAGGAGGTGTTCCTAGGCAGCACGAAGCTCTGAGATCAGTATTTGTTTGGAGTTTAAGAGTCCACGCCAAGTCATCACAACTGTATTCAGGGGATGTAGAGAAGGCTCGGTGGTTAAGAACACATCTGCACTTGCAGAGGAACCAGGTTCCATTGCCAACACTCAAGACCTACACCTCTAGTTCCAGGGAACCCGCTGCCTTCTTCTGACCTTTTCTGTAGGCACCAGGCATACGCTTGGTACACAAACGTATATGCAGGTATACATATACCTTGCACACACAAAATAAAATAAACCTTAAAACAACAACTGTGTAATCAGACTGGTAGTTGACTCAGCAGGGAAAGGCATTTGCCTCCAGATCTGAGCATCCGAGTTCAAGCCCTGAAACCCACGTGGTGGAAGGGAGAAGACCGACTCCCAGAAGTTTTCCTCTGACCTCAACACACATTCATGGCACCCACAAACCTGCTTCGTCTGTTTGAGCAACCCAGACTCTGGCATTTTGCTGTGGTATCTCTAGCAAAGTAATTCGGTGGGGTCCACAGGAAAAGGTCCAGATGTTTCTACTCTTGTTTGCTTTCATTTTTTTACAGTATCATACTTGTATATAATGCACCATGATCACATCAACCCCTCTACCCTCTCTCACTCCCTTCTCTCCCCCTGTTTTTTGTTTGAATTTTAAAATTATACTTACTTATTTATGTGCCCTCATGTGTGTGTGCAAATGTCACATTTTTGTTTCTTGATACAAGATCTCATGTGTAGCCCTGACTGGCCTGAATATCACTATTAGATCAAGTAGTCCTTGAACTTGTAGCACTTCTCCCTAGTGTCTTCTGGGATACTGTGTGCCACCGCAGGTGCCAAGTTTTGATGTTTTGAACACAAAGATCTCTTGGTCAGAAGATGTAACCTTCTGAGTAAGTTGACCCACGTTTGATTGAAGGTAGTTTCAACAGAAGAGAGTCGGTCTGAGCCATTAGGAGCCAACACTCTGAACAGATAGCAGGGTTGCATGCATGCGGGTCAAGAGAATCTGAGCAAGGCATCTATGGTATTCACTACATCTAATATTGGAGGACTGGTGATTTGGGCTTGCCATAGAAATGCCAGTTCAGGAGGAATAACATGCTGTCTTCTGTTTTAGATGGGCGTTCCACCACTGTACCAAAACAGCTGACACAAACCGATTTATTCTGCTCATGATTTCAGGCTATTGTGGCTGGATGTAGGGGAGCAGCCAGACAGCTGTGTCCCCGAGCACTGCCTTTTGGCCCCTTTATCCTATCCAGCTTATGGGAAGGTGCTATCTACGTCCAGTGCAGGTTTTACCCCTAAATTATTCCTCTATTTTATTTTCTTACTACTTTTAAAAACACCTTGTCAGTTGCTCTGTCTGTCTGACATTTTCATGTCTCAGAAGGAAATTTCAACACCATACAGTTTCCTACCACATAAAGCGAAACGATTTTTTCCCTTCAGTTTGACCACATATGCAGAAAGGGCGAAAGAGGAACAAGTGTCGGGACAGGAGATAGGGGATCCCGAGTTTTGGAAATGTCAATTGGAACCAGCCCTGGACAGTTTTGAGTCCTTACTCAGAGGGGCTTATTCAGGAAGACTAATAACAAACGTAGACACTGAACCTAAATGGGATCCTGGGCTGGCCTCCAGCAGTTACATCGGGATCCTGTGCACTGCCCCTCTGGCCTGGACTGGTTTCAGATGAATAACTTCCTTGAGTTGAGTCAGTGGGTTCTCAGCCTGTTAAACTGAGAGTTCAGGAGCTAGGATAATTTTAAGGCTTTCAACACAGCCATGACATTCCATTCCTAAGGTTTAGTGTTCAACTCTTACTTAGAGACTTTATTTTGTTTTGGGGTGTGTGGAACCCAAGGTCTTATGCATCCTATGAACATGCTCTATCACCAAGCTATACCCCAAGAGTCAGGGATTATCACGTTGCCCAGGTTGACCTGAAACTCATTATGTAGACCAGGCAGGCCTCAAACAGACTATCCCCCTGCCTCAGTCTCAGGAAAGTACCACTGCACTTGCCTACTTGTAATTTATTCTGACCAGATCCTATCTCTGATACTGTAACCAAAAGAACAATATGTAATATGTTCTGTCTATAAGCAGAAGACTGATCATGCCTCATATATAACTATTATGTTTTAAAATATTATATTGCTAGCCAGATGGTGGGAGTGCACAGCTGTAATCCCAGCACTCGGGAGGCAGAGGCAGGCGGATCTTTGTGAGTTCGAGACCAGCCTGGTCTACAAGAGCTAGTTCCAGGACAGGCTCCAAAGCTACAGAGAAACCCTGTCTCAAAAAAACCAAAAAAAAAAAAAAAAAAAAAAAAAAAAAAAAACCAAAAACAAACAAAAAATGAAAAGAATATTATGTTGTTAATTAACAATTGTTAATCACTAACAGTATCGCTAATTAACGAGTTATAAATGAATGCTTGATAATGACGTTTTTCCATTACAAATTTTCTCAATAAATACTAAATGTCCAAATGAAGTAAAGATATGCTGAAATTACTAAGGAGATTGTAATTAAGGGAAATGAAAGAAACTATTGGTCTAAAACTTTCTTTTAAAAATCAATTTTATTTATTTGTGTGTGAGTGTGTGTGTGCATGTATGTGTGATGTTGGGGATCAAACCCAGTTTCTGTGTACTTGAGACAAGCACTTTGTCAATGAGCTACACCCCTACATCTCTAGCCTAGATAGTAGCTCCTTTGCTCAGAGTAAACCCTGAAACTCGTTTTTGGTCACCTAGGAAGATGATGTTGGATACACGCGCTATCTATCTATCTATCTATCTATCTATCTATCTATCTATCTATCTATCTATTTGTTGTGTATGGCTGTTTTGCCTGCATGTCTGTTTGTCTACCACTGGCATGCCTGGTGTCTGCAGAGGCCAGAGTGCATCAGAGCCTCTGGTTCTGGGTTTAGGGGACACTGGTGAGCCTCTCTGTGGGCACTGGGAGTCAGAGCCCAGTCCTCTGGAAGAGCAACCCGGGCTCTTAATCACGGCCTTCTCTCCAGGCCTGATTATTGCAATTTTAAAGATAAACTATGCATTTAAGTACATAAAATCAATAATAATTTTAGAAAAGTGAATTAATAGCCACACGCTATTTCCTCCAGCACCAGCTCCCCATATCCTGCCCTCTGCTTGACCCAGATGAGTCACAGAAGCAAACACTGAGCCCCGGAGCAGGAGCGTCAGTAACTGACTCAGAGGCCACGCTATGCGGTTGCTACCCCTGGTGCTCTGCTACGCTGACCCCTTCCCCTGCTCTAAAGGCACAGTGTTGTCTGACCGCATTTTGAAGATGGACTTCCTTTACTTTTGTTCTTTTCTGTAAAACCAAACACCACCAGCATTTCAAGGTGGCCTGGTTCTGCACCGCAAAGGATTTCAGAATGTGGAGGTAGGCCACCGGGTTCCAGGTTTTGGTATTCGGGATAATTTCTAAAATTCCTGAGAGGTCGTTACCATCAGGGAAAACTCAGAAAAAAGACCATCTTTCATTTCCTTCTAAGAGTGGAAAAAGTCAATTCGATTTTAACTTTAAAATGTAGATGCTCAGTTAGAGGCAATAAGTGCTCTCTCTCTCTCTCTCTCTCTCTCTCTCTCTCTCTCTCTCTCTCTCTCTCTGTGTGTGTGTGTGTGTGTCTGTGTGTGTGTGTGTGTGTGTGTGTGTGTGTGTGCCTCAGTGGTTAAGGGCACTTTCAGCTTTTACACAACACTGGACTTCAGTTCCCAGCACCACATTGGGCAGCTCACAGCTGCCAATAATTCTAGCCCCAGGGGAGCCAATGCCTTCCTCTGGATCCAACGGTACCCACATGCTTGTGAGTGTACGCACATTGCACATTTTCTCTCTCTCTCTCTCTTTCTCTCTCTCTCTCTCTCTCTCTCTCTCTCTCTCTTTCTCTCTCTCTCGCACACACACACACAATAAAGAAATTAAATCTTTTTGAAGAGATGGGTTGGAAGAGGTGCTAGGGATAGAACCCAAGTTTTCATACATGCTCATCCCATGTCCCACTGTGGTTGGATTTTTCCTTGGGCCACCAGTTGACAAATAATGACATGAAGACTTATTATTAACTATGAAAGTTGGCCTTAGCTTAGACTTGTCCCACTAGCTCTTCTATTTGGGGGGGGGCAGAGGGGGATAGTGGTTCAAGGCAGGGTTTCTATGTGTATCTCTGGCTGTGATGGAACTCACTCTGTAGATCAGGCTGGCCTCAAAGTCAAAGAAATATGCCTGTCTCTACCTCTCTGAGCACTGGGATTAAAGGCATTCACCACCACCACTCGGCTCCCACTAGCTCTTATTACTTAAATTATCCCATTTATATTAATTTACATTATATCACATGGCTTTTTTTCTCTTTCTTTTTTTTTTTTTTTTTTTTTTGGTTTTTCAAGACAGGGTTTCTCTGTGTAACAGCCCTGGGTGTCCTAGAACTAGCTCTTGTAGACCAGGCTGGCCTCGAACTCACAAAGATCTGCCTGTCTCTGCCTCACCGTGTGCTACCACCTCCCAACTGTCACATGATTTTTACCTCTCTTCCACTTCGTTCTGCCTCTCCATTGCATCGTTTGAGCACCTCAGTTATCCTCTTCCTCTCTCTGCCTGGAAGTCCCGCCTATCTCTCCTGCCTGGTTATTGGCCATTTAGCTTTTTATTACACCAATCACAGCAATATCTTTTCTCATTGTACAAATAATCCCACGACACCCATTAGCTATACACTCAGTTCTCAACACGTATCATTTTTGTTCAAAGTTAAATTGTACTGGGTGTAGTGGCACATGTCTTTAATCACAGCCCTCAGAGGCAAAGACAGAGAAATCTGTGGTCTACAGAGAGTTTCAAGACAGTCAGGCTGTTACACAGAGAAACCCTGTCTCAAAAAAACAAACAAAACAAAACAAAACAAAAAAGTGAAATATATTTATTATTGTATGCATGCTATGTGCAGGGGGAGGAGGCTTCTTGTGGAGGTCAGACAACTCTGGAGTTGGTTCTCTCCTCTGATCTTCACTTGTGTTCTGAGGACAGACTGGTTGTTAGCTCACACAGCAAGCGTGCTTATCCTACGAGTCATCTTGTCCCCTGATATAGATCTGAACCAGAGGAATATTTGACTTTCTTTTCCAGCTACCATGGCACCCCCAGATCAAATGATGACTGGCTAGAGCCGGGATATATCTCCATCTCTGAAACCCTAAACGAAATATCAGCAAATAATTTCACCAAGCCTGCAATTTCTATTTTTATCATTCATTTATATCTGAGATTAAAAAAAATGTCTGTCAGGTCGCCGGGCTTTTGCCTGAAATCTATGATCAGTAAATGGAGGACCAGCAACTACTTGTGAGTCCTAATCAACTGTGCTAATCTGTACTAAGCAACATTAAGGATACTTCATTAGTAAGACTTACTATTGAAGCTACTGAGATGGTTCAATAAGGGAAGGTGCTCGCTGCCAAGCCTATGACATGAAATGTTGTGGAATATTAGTTTAAGATGTATTCCGTTTGCTTATGTTGTGGAATATTTGTTTCATGAAGCAAAGGTGTGTTGCCTTTTTTTATGTTGCATTTGTTCAACTCTATAAAGCTGTGTTACTTTGCCTGCCTAAAACACCCAATTGGTCTAATAAAGAGCCTACCGACCTATAGTTAGGCAGGAGAGGAATAGATGGGGCTGCCAGGCAAAGAAAATGAAGAGGAGGAGAAATCTAGGCTCCAGAGAACAGCAAGGAGCAAGGAGCAGTAGGACACCAAGGGCCAGGCACACAGCCAGCCACGGAGTAAGAAGGAAAGAAAGACATGTAGAATAAAGAAAGGAAGAAAGCACAGAGGCGCTGGCAGTGGCACATGCCTTTACTCCCAGCACTTGAGAGGCAGAGGCAGGCAGATCTCAGTGAGTTTGAGGCCAGCCTGGTCTACAGAGTGAGTTCTAGGACAGCCAGGACTGTTTCACAGAGAAACCCTGTCTCAAAAAACAAAATCAAAGAACAAAACAAAAAGCACAGAGGCAAGTGTTAAAGAGAAAGAAGATAATTTAAGAAAAGCTGGCTAGAAACAAGTCAAGCTAAGGCTGGACTTTCATAAGTCTCCATGTATTTGAGAGCTGGGTGACTGGTCCCCTACAGGGTAAAAGAAACAAAACAAAACAAACAAACAAACAAGAACTTCATTGGACCACATCTGGGTTCCATTCACTACGTAGTGGGAGATGACCTTGAATGTCTGAGCCTCCTGCCTCCACCTCCCAAAGGCTGGCATATAGTCCTGTACAGCTACATCTGGCCCTGGCTCAATCTGCTGCTGTTGGAAAGCATACTCTGAGCTCGGTTTCTACTGGGAATGAGCATTTTTTCCCTTCATAGACACAATATGCTAAACCTGGGCAGATCTCCTGGATAGCGGCACAGCTACTCAAACCTGAAACAGGTGCGTGTGCCATATCATATGACATATTTTTCCAACCAACACTAGCACGGCTGTGTGGCTGCTCAAGCTCTCTTATCTGCAATCTTAAATCTTCTATTTTGCAGCCACTGACTATTGGCTGGAGCTGTCTTTGCCTTTGGGGAAGGGGTAATAAGAAAACAATAATCAATTAGGGGAGACATGAATTTAAAGAGAGCAAGGAGGGGTGTGCAGGAGGGTGTGGAGGGAGGAGAGGAAGGGGGAAATGACATTATGTCATAATCTCAAAAAATAAGTAATTAAAAAATATTGACGGGCTATGTACACCTTTGATCCCAGCATTTAGGAGACAGATCACTATGAGTTCATGGTCAGCCTGACTACATAGCAAGTTTCAGGCCAGCCAGAGAAATCCTCTGGCATTGCTTTCCAGAAGCAGTTTCTGTCTTTCTGTCCCCTCTGTTGACTGCAGCTGCTGACTTCTTCCAGCCCAGGAACTGGCCCAATGTGGAGTGAGCTGAGGTGTTGTTTCTGGGGCTGAACGCTGAGTCATGCCTCTCCTAACTGCTAGCCTTTGTTTTCTTTTGTTCTGAAGTTACAACCTGCACGCCTTTAATCCCAGCACTCGGGAGGCAGAGGCAGGCGGATCTCTGTGAGTTCGAGGCCAGCCTGGTCTACAAGAGCTAGTTCCAGGACAGGCTCTAAAAAAAAGCTGCAGAGAAACCCTGTCTCGAGAAACCAAAAAAAAAAAAAAAAAAAAAAAAGACAACCTGCATAGGCAGTTTTCTGGGTGGACTTTTTTTCCAAGTCCCTGGGAGCCCATGGGCTCTACTGTACATGGTATGTACGAGACTATTTAAAGCCCTATTTCCAGACTCAGTTACTACAGGTCACCCTCACCTCCATCCTTAGCCCATCTGGTCTTTGAGAATCTTAGTGAATATGTTCATTATTCCTTAGGGCTTTTGAGTTCTCTTATTTAGAACTTTTTCTATTAGATGTAGAATCTTGCTAATCTGATAGCAGTGGACAATATAGATTCTAGAAGCTATTGTGGTCCACACTGATTAAATCGTGGAGAAGGGAAAGTTGATTGGAAATTCTCAGGTAGTGTCTTCCTCAGTCATAAGTCTGATGATGGGAGTGAAGTGGAGGTTCTGAGAATGCTGGAGACGGGAGGAGGGAAATGTGCGGGAGGAGGGAAAATGTGCTGTAGACAGAGCAGTGATTCTTCAAGCCATGTTCTCCTTTCTCCTCCTCCCTTCCTTTTCTTTTTCTCCCTCTTCCTTCTTTTCTAGGCAAGCACTCTAGCACTGACTTATTCCCCAGTCTTTCAAAGAAACTGTATTTTAACCGTGGTTGTCTCTGTCTGTCTGTCTGTCTGCCCCCTCCCCTCTCTCTATCTGTGTGTCTGTGTGTGTGCGTGCGCGTGTGCGTGTCTTTTGAGACAGTCTCACTACATAACCCAAGCTTACCTGTAACTTACTGTGTAGCCAAGGCTACCCATGAATTTATAGTAATTCACCTGCTTCTGCCTCCCAAGAGTTGGAGCTAGACACCAGCCTCCAGGCCTGGCTCATTCTGCTACTCTTAAATGGTGATCATGAGGGCTGGAGAGATGGCTCAGAGGTTAAGAGCACTGGCTGCTCTTCCAGAGGTCCTGAGTTCAATTCCCAGCAACCACATGGTGGCTCACAACCATCTGTACTGAGATCTGGCGCCCTCCTCTGGTGTACGGGCATACATGGAGGCAGAATGTTGTATACATAATATATAAATCTAAAGAAAAAAAAGAAAGAGAAAAAATGGCGATCATGACTTAATTATATGTCTACATTTTAGGGTCAGTACTGTAATCTTCAAAATAAAGAATACTGAGCTATAAAGTACCTTAGAGTGCTCTGTTTTTATTTTGATAATATTTTCTACCTTTAGGTTTGTTTTATATATAAGAAGATAAATTTGCAATTCCAACCACAATGATATTTTAGTAAGCGATTGTTTATCCACCACTTCAATAAACAGCCAGTAAGTACAGGGCTGGCTGATGCTCATGTTTGGTTTATGCTAATCACTGAGGATACAAAGACACACGCTGGGTCCTTGCCATTGAGGGCCAAAGCCTAATGAAAACAGGCAGGCAAATAAATAATTAGCACAAAATAGGGGAGGGCTTCCTACTCCCATCGGAAGTGTTAGGGTAGACTCAAAACAAGCGCTCTTTGAGCTGTTTTTCTAGGCTTCCGTTTGGAGACAGGGCCTCATACATCTCTGGCTCCAAGGTCTGGCTATGTAGTGAAGATGACACCTGACTTCTCATCCTCCCTCCACAACCCTGGTGCTGGGATCACAGGCGTGTGGGACTACTGCTGGTTTCCGTGGTGCTGAGGATAAAACCCGGGGTTCTGTGTGCATGCTGGGCAAGCACTCTACAAACTGAGCCATGTATCTAGCTTGTTTGAGCAGTTTTGAAGACAAATAGCCTGGTAGGCAAATGAAGGAAAGACACCGTCAACAGAGGAATGACCTTTGATGACAAATGTCACAAAGGTAACTAGAGCAGGGTGGCTACTGAAGGCGATGGAATCCTAGGGACCTTGGGGTATCCGTGGAAGATGAGAAGCAGTCCCGCCCAGGCTGTGGAGAGCTGACCCTGCCCAACACCAGTAGAAACTGATGTGCTGTAAATGAGGAAGCTGCCTACAGAGGGGATTTGAGTATGTCTCCGAAGGCTTAGGCACTGAACACTTGATCCTCAGTGTAGCCGAGTTGGGAAGTGCTGGGACCTGTGGGAGGTAATTAGCTCACTGGGACACTGCCATCAGACTGACTGATGTGGTTCTCAACAGCTCTGCAGTGAGTTCCTGTGAGAAGCTGTTAGAAAAAACGTATCTGATGCCTACAGTCCCAGCACTCTGGAGACTAAAGAAGGATTGCAAGTTCAAGACCAACCTGGGCTACAGAGTGATACTCTATTCCGATCACCCCCACTCCTCCACACAGCTAAGTCTTGTGGCGGCACAAGTCTCCTGCCTGTTTGTTCAATGAGATTATTTTCTCCTTTAATTCGTTAGCTATGTTTACAATAGTTGCTTTAGTGTTCTTGTCTGCTAAATCCAATCTCTGACTCATTTTCTGGAGAGTTTGAACTCAGAACCAGGCCTTATGACTGGCCTCTTATAACAACATAAAAGGAAGAAGAATCCAGATTCAAAGACTCTTGGGGAAATCCTCAAATTCATGATTGAATGAAAGATAAGACAGAAAAAGACAAGGGAAGGAGTAATCCAGGAGGTGGGAAAGGAACCAAGGGTGTTGGGGACCGGCCTCCACAAAAATACCACCTGCCAGGGTAGGAGCATGGGGTTTAGAAATACAAGTAAAGAGCAACAAAGATGTGAAAATAATAAACCAGAAACCATAGAATAGTACCGGGAGGGAGTTCCAGTGAATACTGAAATCACCAATGTTTAATTTCCAATTGCTTAAAATAACCTGACCTCAAGAGGTAGGAGTAAGATTTAAAAAAAAAAACTGCATTAACATGATACAAGGAAATGAACAGACCAGTTGAAGGCCGCGGGCTACATTCATAGTTAAACATTCTGTTGATAGAACAAAATAAGTCGGCTCACACCCTAGTCCAAAACATTCTGTAGGCAAACCACTCCCTGGGTGGAATCCAATGTTATCCCCTTAAGGGAACTGGAACCTTAGTTGAATCCTTAGACTTTTGTTTGAGGTAGAAACATATCTACTTCTCTATTTCTGAAATTAAGGTCTGGATATTAGCCACACCTACTGACAATAACTTTGAGAGAGCAGAACTCTCTGATCTAAATCTAGGTGGAACCTTTGTTTGAGGTAGAAACACAATAACCTTGAAGGAATAGAGGTAAGTTCCAGCTCTCTGACCTTTGATCAAGGTGGAAATAGGCTCAGATTTTTGGGCCTCCACACAACTGTTCCCGGAACCTTTCCTTTTTTTATGCAGCCTATGTTGGCTTCACAATCGTGGCTCTGCTGTCTTGGTCTCCTGAGTGCTGCTATTACTGAACCCGCCTCTGGTCTATGAGTCTTGTCAGAGCTTAGTTTTAGATTTTGATCACACAGAGTTAGTGTGTGTAGGCTTTTCTCTACAGCAATGGTTCTCGAGTTTTAGTTTGTGTCTGCCTATAGCAGGAAAGCCAGGTATAATGGCATATAACTGTCATCCCAGCACTTGGGAGGCTGAGGCAGGAGGATTAATATGAGTTATCAACAGTCAATATAGTGAGTTTTAGACTAGCCAGGGCTACAAAGTGAGAACCTGTCTAAACAAAATGTCAAAGAATCGCACAAAACAGTTCTTTAGGGCATATATTTCCAGCCTTCTTTCTTTAAGTTTCTGATTCAGTGGGTCTGAGGGAGAGTCCTTGAATTAAAAAAAAAAAATGACATTTATTTGTTTGATGTGAATGACTATTTTTCCTACATGTATGTATGTATGTATGTATGTATGTGTACCACATGCATGCCTGGTGCCCACAGAAGTAAGAAGGTGTTGGAGCTCCCGGAACTAGAGCTATATGAATAGTTTCAGTTCACCTTGTGAGTGCTGGGAACTGAACCTGGGTCCTCGGCAGGAGCAGCCAATGCTGAGCTGTGTCTTCATCCCCGCCCCTGAGTTTTCATTTCCAATAGAGCCTCTGACAGATTTCGGGGGGGCAGTGGCACTGCTCTCAAGGGAGAGCACTGCAAGAAATATTGCTCTCAAACATAGTTAGTATTAACTGTCAACTCACTGAAACCAGAATCATTCGAGAGATGGGCCTCTGCACAGGCCTGTCCTACGTGGTTTAACTTGGGTGGGAAGACCCATCATGAATGTGGTTGGCGGTATCTCATGGGCTGGGCCGTGGGCTGAACAGAAATGGGAGCAGTAAGCACACATGCATGAATTCATTGCCCTCTGCTCTTGATCATGATTATAACATGGCTAGCTGCTTCAGGCCCCTACCATCTTGACTTCCCTGCAAACGATGGTCTGTAATTTAGAACTGGGAGTCAAATAAACTCTTTGTCCCTGAAGCTGCTTTGGTCAGGGTACTTTTATCACAGCAACTGGGAAAAGAAAGGGAGACAAACATTATCTGATATTATCCTTCTGCCATCCCATCTAGATGCTATCCGTGAAGTGTTAATGTGGCCACACTTCCAATGTCTCCATTCTTAATTCCGGCATCTCTGCTCAGCTTTCAGCAGGTAGAAGCTGGGTCTGGTCATCTTCCACAGGTCAGCAGGTATCCAAGGAGTCTCCACGAGGCTCCCAGTCTAGAGTTCAGCAGCTCCTCTCCTTCCTTAGACCTCACAGCTTTTCCATCAGGAGATTGCCCCAGATAATGAGCTGGAGTGAGTTTCTCTTCTCTCAAGGACCACAGACTTGTCCTGTCTGCGGGCCAATTCCTCAGGATTTGAATCATGTATTCTGTCTGCTTTAGTGAAATTGTGTCCGTCCTCCTGCCTCCCTAGTCCATCCCTGTCTTGCTGCTTCCACAACCTCCCTCTACGCTCTGCTCTGCTTCCCTCTCCTTCCCCAGTCTGGTGCAAAGTGACTGCTAATGATGGTTTTAAATGATGGGTGGCTAGTCTGACATCAAATAATATGCCATCCTTGGCAGAAGTTTTAGGCCTTTTGAAACTTAGGAAACTTGGACCATTCAGATAAAGAAATGTATGGAGAAGGAAGAAGAAAAGGTGGAGGAGAAGGAGAAATAGCCTAGAGATAGAGATTTGAAAGTAATTTGATCAAAAGATGAAAAACCTATAGAAAGTCATATTGTAACTGGGAGGAATTAGGATTCCTATAGGAAAGTTCCATGTGGAGTGCAAATGGGCTGCCAGTAGGAGTCCTGACACCAGAACACGTACCTCCCAGGAGCAAGACTGTCTCCTTATGCGTATGAGCGAGGTGAAGACAGGTTGAGAGTTTTGACTTTTGACTAAAACTGTAAATAAATCCGTTCCACCACCCCCCCCCCCCCCGTATTATGATATTTTTCTATTAATGCTGATAGGAGTTTGGACCCAGAGTCAGGACTTTTGAGTTCATAACAAGATAAAAATGAAGAAGAGTCCAGAATCAAAGACACAGTGGACACGGGGGTGATCCAGAGTTAGGAAAGGAGCCAGAAGACAATCTGTTGTCTGCCCCCACATGCGTTGTGGTTCCTGGATCGATCTCTGGCCATTGGGCATGACGGCAAAGGCTTTTACTGTTGAACCATTGTGCTGGCCCCCAGGAGCCTCTTTAAAACATATTTTGAGATTTGTGTGTTCCCTGTTAAGAGGTTTGTATTTTTAAATTCTCAATCAACCCTATAACATAATATTATTATCAGCTTCAAGGCCATCTTATAGATGAAGAAACTGAGTTAAACGACTCCGTCAAGGACGCAGAGTCCGGACTTGAACCCAGGCATTCTGCTTCTAATAAAATACTCTATACAGCTTTCCTCCAAACTAACAGGCTAGCACTGCAGACAGCTCAGGAAGCTGAGCTTGGCAAGGTGCTCATGGACTAAGGATTAGAGCCACCGGTGAGCTCAGAAAGAACTCCATATTAACAATAGGTGCTAATGAGCTGCTCAACGTGGCTGGCTCTCGGCCCCAGCCATTGTTTTGCGTCAGAGAAGAGCCGTACACAGGGCATCTCAGAGCCCCTGGTCCTCATAAGCCCATTGCAGGTTTAAGGTCAAAAAAGCAAAGATCCCTCTCTAGGGATCCTAGGAAAACAAGACCTCAGACTCCAGCTCCCCAAGGGGGTGGAGGGAAGGGAAGCACCCATTTCTAACCTTGTAATCATTTGGGGACTGCAGACTTCCATGCATTTAAACATAGCGTCAACTCAATTACCTCTGTGCAGATTAGCCTCCTCAGATCCTCAAGCGCCCACAGCGGTCTTCAGGTGCTTGGAGGATTAGCATGCAGAGATGCTGATCAGCTGGTCTCTGCGTCTCCTGTGAGCAGAACAAAAGGAAAGAAGCTTAAATGTCAGCCAGAGATTTAAATGTGAGAACTCTGTGAAGCAGGGCAGTCCTGGGCAGTTTCCAGCCTGCCTGTCTTACTTAGTGTTATGGTCAAAGTGAGGACCCAGATCCCCGACACCCCTATATCCAAGGACTCTGGGGTGTTTGGGTTGGAAGCATCATCCCAGTCCCTAGCATTCATCCTTGGGGCGCCAATGGAGCACCAATGGAGCACCAATGGAGCACCAATGGAGCACCAATGGAGCAGAAAGCTCCATCTCAAGCCCCCTCCCCGTGGGCATTGCCTTGGTCTGGACTCCACCTCCGGAAAAGCCCGCCAAGTGTTGACCCCTTCCCAGGGAGGGTCAGGACCACTCCCACAGGCTATTTAGGCTGTCGCTGAGAAAAAGAACACATAATTTTTAGGTTTTGCGTGGTACCCCCTTCTGTCTCTATGTCTCTGTCTCTGTCTCTGTCTCTGTCTCTCTCTCTCTCTCTCTCTCTCTCTCTCTCTCTCTCTCTCTCTTTCTCCCCATGCTCCTGTTACCCAGGAGCACTGCATTTATTAAACGTGGACATTTTTACTCGGTCTAATTTGGTCTGATTGGAATTATTTGTGTCAGCAGAGATGCTCATTTTAAGATGGTGTAGGAGGTCCTTCTGTTTATGTGTTGCCTTCATTGGTTAATCAATAAAGAAACTGCTTGGCCTGACAAGGCAGAACTTAAGTAGGCAGAGAAGACAGAACTAAATTCTGGGAGAACGGAAACAGAGTGAGAGAGAGCGGCCATGGAGCTGCCAGAATCAGACATGCTAAATCTTTCCCGGTAAGCCACGACCTCGTGGTGATATATACAAGTTAATAGAAATGGGTTAAATCAAGATGTGAGAGTTAGCCAATAAGAGGGTAGAGATAATGGGCCAGGCAGTGATTTAATTAATACAATTTCTGTGTGGTTATTTTGGGTGTATGCTAGCCAGGCGGCCGGGACCAAAAGCAGGCCCTCTCTCCTTCAACATTAAGATTAAGATTATTCCTAACACTTAGTTCTTTTTTCTTTTCTTCTTTCTTTCTTTCTTTCATTTATTTATTTATTTTTGTTTTGTTTTGTTTTTTTTCAAGACAGGGTTTCTCTGTAGCTTTGGAGTCTGTCCTAGAACTAGCTCTTGTAGACCAGGCTGGCCTTGAGCTCACAGAGATCCACCTGCCTCTGCCTCCCTAGTTCTAGGATTAAAGGGGTGTGCCTCCAACACCCGCCTAACCCTTAGTTCTTAAGTATTCCCTTCCAACCACACTTATTTTTATGTTTATTAACATCAGCAGTGACAGCACTAATAACAGCAAATGTGGGACTGGAGAGATGGCTCAGTGGTTAAGAATACCGGCTGCTCTTCCAGAGGACTGGGTTCAATTCCCAGCACCCACATTGTGGCTCACAATTGTCTGTAACTCCAGTTCCAAGGGATCCATCACCCTCATACAGAGTATATATGAGCAAAACACTCATACACATTAAATAAAAATAATTAATTAAAAAATAGCAAATGCTTATAGAGTTCATTCTTTGTGCACCAGTTTTGCAGGGTATTTTGCTTTGTTTAGTGGTGGTGGTGGGTAGGGGTGTCTTTCATCCTGTAGTCTGCCGTCCATCATCCAGAGAGGTCAGGGCAGGAACCTGGAGGCAGGAAATGAAGCAGAGACACGAAGGGCTGCTGCTTACTGACTTACTTTTGTTTAGTTTTTGAGAGGGCCTTACTATGTACTTCTTGCTGACCAGCTACTCACTATGTAGCCTAGGTTGGTCTTGAACTTGGGACAGTCCTTCTGCCTGACTATCCAGGGTGCTGGTTTGACAGAGCTGTGCTGCTGGGCTTGGCTCAGGTGCTGTTTCCAAGTTTTCTTGTTTCATCTTTAATTCATATCCGCTCTCTCCATCCTCACACCATCATGATAGCATATATACTATCGCCAGACTCATTTTCTAGACAAGCGTTGACGCTGCAAGGAACCTGAGACGAGGAGCCTCTCTCTGCACCTGTGGCTCCTCCCAGCACTTCGCACCCTGCCCCCACCCTGAACTCTCCCTCCCAGGGCCCGGGCTTCCCTTCCCTTCCCTTAGCCAAGCCTGTATAACTTAAACCCTGTCTCTTGGCCTCGACTTTCCCGGTGAGTGGCTCCCCTTTAGCTCTCCCTTCCCCTCTCTCCTCTCATGGTCCAGTTTAGTCTGCCAACCACGTTCGGCCTGGACTCCTCCCTCGGTCTGCTTTCCCCTTGCATCTACACCAAAGTCTACTTACTTTAGGGGGAGTCACGGCCCTCCTCGTTTGTTTCATTTTCTTTTCAGTTCAACAAGGAAAATGAAACACAGAGAGAACAAAGAACTTGACGCAGGTCTCATGGCAGAGCTGAGAGCTGAAGTCTCAGAGTCCATCCTCATAGGGAACGACCCTGCGCTAGTCTTAGCGGGTGCATTAGAGCAGCATCCAAGGTAGGGAGACAGGGTAGCAAACTGATACAGAGACTGTGTGTGTAGACAGAGACTGTGTGTAGATTGTCGTATACTGGCCCTAAAGGAGCCACTGGCTTCTGAAATCGCAGGTCATTTGCTCATTGGTGGAATCTGTGGCGGCATATGATGGCTTTACTGAAGCAAGAAGAGTTGGTGTAATTGATTTTATGGGACTTCAAGCCAAGCCTTAAGCAGTCTGGAGCGTCTCATTCTTCTTAGATCCTAATTGCCTTCTGAAGAAGTCGAAGCCTTCTTCAGAGTGAGAGTGTTGCCCAGTAGCAGCGTACTTGTCTAGCACGCACCAGGCCCTGGATTGGCTCCCAGCATTGCATAGAAAAGGAAGACAAAGAACTGTCTAGGCCGTCTAGTCACGAACAGAACACATGCAGAGAGGGGCCTCGGAGGCTGAGAGGCCTTCTGTTCAGAGTGCCCACCCACAGAGCAAACCAGGACACTCCTTGTCACACTGGCCAAGAGACATCAACCTGTGAAGCTCCGCCCACAATCCAATTCTAAAAGTGTTGCATTTCTAATGTACAAATTTTACCATTGCTAACGATCTCTCTACCACCGAGCATCCCCCAGGCCAGCTTTGAACATTTCCAAGAATGCAGTCCAGTGGTAGTTGGTGCCCTCACATTGCTGTGCCACCAACAGTGACATCAGTCTTCGAGGTCTCCATCACCCGTGCCAAAGCTCTGTATCCATGAAGCAATGGCTCCCCATTACCCTCAGCACAGCCTGCTGGCTACTGCCCTACCTCTGTCTCTATGGATCTGTCAATCAGGTTGAAGGTGGTTTGCTAGGCAACAGCATCACTTAATACCAATCCCTTAACGATCCCTTTTGGAGCGCATCCGTGTGCTTGCTAGTTTGTCAAGCATCAGTGTCACAGAAAGGTCTAGAAGTTGCTTAGTGCCTCAGTCCACTTTGTCGTTTATTCTATTGCATCATGGACTACCGCGTTATGAGTTATAATTATACCTAACATTTACTTTAAAACTGAGAGGGCAGCTTCACATTTAAGTACCCTTTTTCATCTTTCATAATTTCTTTGCATTTAAATATCATTTTTGAATGTTTCACAACAGCAGACGTTAAACAAAACGAAACAAAATGTAATGACTCAAGGGACCAAGGATTAGAGAGAGTAAGCAACTTGGTCAAGGTCACAGAGGAGAGTGGGTTGGTTTGCAACTATTTATTGGCCACCCCTACTTGAAAAGGCAATTAAAGAGGCGACCCAAAATAACAACTCGGCATCTTGAAAGAGAAGATCCAAGCCTGGTCTTCCCATAGCATCTGTTTTTGTGGGAAACATCCTGGTTAGGCCTGTGCAACCGTCCCGGGAGATGTCAGGATCAATTCAACTAAGATGGCTCCTGGCAGCGTGTTTTGTAGGGTGTTGCTGTGAAGAAGCAGGTACATGCAGCTGTAGTCAGGGCAGGAGAACATGAGGTGGCAGTCCAGGAAGAGTGCCATGAAGTAAAGCCACAGGACCGTGTCCTATGTGTAAAGAGGATTGGTATGTGATATTCTGATCGCATTCTGACAACAAAGTTTGCTTTGAATCAAAGGGCAGAGCTAGCCACTAGAGGACCAAGATTAACCATAGAGGCTTTGGAGGACTGAGGACAGATAAAGAGAGACAGGAAGTAGTAAGGCAGGGCTTAGAGAGAATCTCAGTCCTTTTGGATGGAGGAAGGAAGAGATAGGAAGTCATTGGTCACTTCTCAGCTTCTCTGATCATTCAGGTTCTTACCCCAATATCTGACTTGTGAGTTTTTATTGATAAAGAATAATTAGATAGATGCATTAGAGGATATTAATTTTTTTTAATGGGCTAATAAAACTTTTGAATGAAACAGAATTCATTGCAATTGTATGGGCAAAAAAAATCTTTTTTTCTTTTGACTTTTAATTGTAAACACACACACATAAATACATTAATAGCTTGGTCATTTAGGAAGTAGGTCATGGCAAGACCTTCAACAGCAAACAGGAATGACAACAAAAAAAAGCCTCTTTTAAAAAATGTGCCCTCTTTTGGGTTTGTTTGTACTTATTCTAAAGTTAGTACAGATAGATAAATACATTTTCAAGATAGTATTTTCAGTTGTTTATTTGTACGTGGGCAGTGTATGTGTGTGCACATGTGTATGCTTGCCCACGTGAGCATATGTAGGAGAGGGCATGGTGTGTCCTGTTCTGTCATTCTCTGCCTTCTTCCCTAGAGGCAGGGTCTAACGAACTGGAGACTACGTCCTTTCAGAAACAACCAGCTAGAAACTGGCAATCCTTGGTCTCCACCACTTCCAGCACTGAAGCTGTAGAATGCGCTCAGCTTTGTATGTGGGCACTGAGGATTTGAACTCAGGCCCTCATGCTAGCACAGTAACCGTTCTTACCCATGGAGCCCTCTCCCCCATTCCCGTCAACCATCAGCTGTGACATCAAGGCTCGACAGTGTAGTGACGGCAGCTTAGCCACACACACAATTGTGCCTGTAAATTAAACCACGTATACAAAAGGTACTTGGAATTCCTCAGGAGTTAAAAGCGTATGGTCATGGTGATCTTTTGCTGGCTGAAGAAGCATGAACGCCCCGTTGTTGGCTGGGTTTCAATCCTGGTTCCAATGCAGAAGGACGGGAGCTCCCAGACTTCGAAAAGTCACCTGGCAGGAGAGAGGGGAGCCCAGACCTAGCTGGCAGTTGCTGTTATATTTTCTAGTGCTGACTGTTGAACCCAGGGCCTCGTGGGTGCCAAGCAGGCAGTCCACTATGCTTCCCCCTTGACCTGCTCTCTATACCAAAAGCAAAGGTGGGGGCATTTCTCAGAGCAGATCAAAAAGAAAAAAAAAGGCAAAAAAAGAGGGCTATATTTATGGTGCAGGTCCATCCCCAGGACTGCCAAATAGTTTTTCTGTTTGTTTCGTTTTTAAAGAAAGGAAAAGAAGGAAGTTGGCAGCACAGGGCTCAGTTCTGCCAACTGTGGCAGCAGGGCAGGTACAGTGTTCAGAGTGTCCCTTCCATCTGACTGGGAATCTCCACCTGACTGGGAGTCTCCACCTGACTGGGAGCCTCCATCTGACTGGGACCTTCCTGCACCCACGCTCCTCAGTGTGCAGTACTGGCCACTATACATAGGTGGGTGGGTCTGAGGAAAACACGTTAGCTTTACAGCTCTGTCGAAACTTCAGAGCAGAGATTGTATTCATCAAACAAAATATTCTTGTGCACTGAAGTTCCAAAATAATGCTTTCAGAGATGATTTAAGCAAATTAGTCTTTGTTGGGGGAATTGACATGTTTGCTCAATTTCAGGGAAAAAATTCTCTAACTGTGAATTGTGGTATGAGAAGAATCACTTTGTTTGCCCCAGCCCCACCCCACCCCTTATGGTATAGAGAAATGTCTGTGATTTGATAGCTGGTTTCTTTTCATGGTCATTTTTTAAAGGAACTTCAAACAAGACACTATTATTGCCCAACTCTCTGGATATGAGAAAAAAAAGCACAGAAGGGTACAAATTGAAGGAGAAAGTAAGGAAAGATTAAAGGGCAAGGAATTATATTATTAAAACCAGTCCCTGTTCCCTCTCCCCCAACACACGCACAGCCCCCAGGCCCACTCTATGTTAGCAAGCCAACAGAAATTTAATCTGGGCCTCTGCTATATATTCAGTACATTCTGGCTGACATTTTAAACCCTGTTTGAAACCTGGTTGGCTTCCAAGCACATGCAACATTAGAATGGAGAAATAGTATAGATGACTATCTCATTTTTCTTTCTCTCTGAAACACTGACAATGATCCTTTGTAAAATGTCTCAGGTCACTGGAGGAAGTTATCAACAAACATTTTGCAGAACTCTATCTAGGGCTGATTATTGTAATTTATATAATGTGGATATTTCATTTCATAGGCTTCGTGTGTTGTATGATCCAAACACGCATGGAAGGCAACAGGGTCTCCCAGCTGCTGAATACAGGAGAGACTGGCACCCAAGGCTGAGTCTTGAGGGTGTTCTCAGTTCCCTTGAGGACAGAATGATGGCCTCAGGTAACACAGGCAGGACTACCAGGCATGTGCCAGTCCCTCCCAGCTACTGCAAACACGACCCAGCAGAACAGAAGTTTCTATCTCCGATTTCTCAGAAGGCTCTGTGAGAGCCCTGGCTCCAGTGAGGAGCTCTTGTTGACATTTCATGCTATTCAGATAAGGCCGATGTCTGGATTCCTGGAGAACCTCTTGTTTTTATGATAGCCATTTAGTTGAAGTAAATTGCTTCACCAAACTGTAACCATGTACCGCATGTACCGCACAGCCAAGGCCTACTCTGTAGGCAGGCTCCTCCTCCTTCCCCAACTACAACCTGCCAACACAGCAGCTGAGTCATGGCGTGTGGACAGAAGACACCAAGCCATGGTTCAGGTCTCAGATGGAGAATAATTATTTGGCAGCTGACATCAGAGTGCATCAGAAAGCCTCATTCTAGTAACACACAGGTGACAGGTTTACCTAATTCTCAGAATCAACCACCCAAGGCAAACCTCAGTAGGGAAGGGACACATAGATCATGCGGGGCTTTTAGTTCAGATTTTACCCATGCCCACCTGCTCTTTTTACAAACAGCAGCACGTCTGTAGCCTTCCTCTTGCTATACACAACAATGTGACACTGGCAAATGGCAAATAAGGACACAGCCAAGCTCATGTTCCTCAGCAAAGATGATGACATTTTCTTTTATGACACTGTACTTTAACACATCAATTTAATTAAACCATTTGCCTAAAATAAAGTTATGTGGAGTAGCTAGCCACTGTGGTGTGCTGTAGAGTAGAACCAAGATGTGTTACACTTGCTTGTGATGTGTTTGTTTAACTAGGTAAAGATGTGCTACATTTGTTTCCCCCTTGCCTGCCTGAGGCACCTGATTGGCCTAATCAAAAGCGGAATGGCCAATAGCTAGGCAGTTGAGGGGTAGGTAAGACTGGTGGTCAGAGAGAATAAGTAGGAGGAAGAATCTAGGCACGAGAGAGAAAGAGGGAGATGTTCGGGGGACAGCCAGCTAGGCAGACACAGAGAAAGCAGAAAAGTAGGACATACAGAATGAAAGAAAGGTAAAAAAAAAAAAAAACCCTAGGCAAAACATAGATGAAGAGAAATGGGTTAAATTAAGTTATAAGAGCTAGTGGGACAAGCCTAAACTAAGGCGGAGCACTCATAACTAATAATAATAAGTCTCCCTTTCGGTACACAAAAGCCTGCTGCAGTGGTGTGCTGGGGTTTAGCTCAGTGGTAGAGTGCTTGCTTGTCTAGTTCCCAGCACCACATCATGTCTTAAAACTGTTACAAATCCAGTCCCAGAGGATCCAGCCCTTCCTTCAGACATCATGCACCATGCAGTGCTCTTACACACGCCTGGGTAAAACAGTCATATACACAGGATAAAATCATCTTTGTTAAAAGGAAAATTTAAATAATTTCTGGTAGTCAGTTTGTTCCTGCCATAGAAACTGAACTGTAGCTGAAGCCCTGCCCAGAGATAGCAGGGCTGAAGGTTTCCATAGGAACAAAAGGCTCCAATGTGCATAGAGCTTCCTTGCCTCATTGAGCAGACTTGTCTTTCCTGTCCTGCTTTCATTCTGTGGGGCATTTGAGAGACGTACTTGTAGTGGTCATGCACATATGCCTCTCATACATGACCATCACTAGCAATGGTTTCCTTTATAACAATCAGAATGGTGTTACCACTCACAAAATATATGCTTGATGTTGTCTTGGGATCCCAGAGAGGTGAGCAGAACAGGAACTAGAATTTTAAAAATCCAGGCGGTGGTGGAGCATGCCTTTAATCCCAGCACTCGGAGGCAGAGGCAGGCAGATCTCTGTGAGTTTTAGGCCAGCCTGGTCTACTGAGCTATTCCAGGACAGTTAGGGCTGTTACCTAAAGAAACCCTGTCTCGAAGAAACATACAAATGAACAAACCAAGGCCAGATGAGGTTTAGTGACGTACCGTTTGTTCATAGTGTGGCACATGCAAACTCATGCCTTCTCGCCTGATTTATTCTCATGTCTATACACCATGCTTCAGCAAACAAAACAGATGCTGGTGTGTTTTAAGATAGACCCACACTCCCCTTTGCTGGTTCCTTTTCTGAAAGAAAACTCAGTAGCTCACGGGGTAGTGTGGTGTCTCTACCTATGCAGTGGATCCTGTGTATTGGACAGAAGGATGGAGTCCAAGGGACAGCTTTATGGTGTGGTGGCAGCTGCCCTGTGCATATCCTTGGCATGGAGAAACCTCAGAGCTCTGTGTTTGGGCCACAGCCACCAAATGTTCCTTGCAGTCCAGCCCTGTGGCTCCCTGCTGTATTTGCCATGTTCTCATTGTCTGATAGAACACAAGAGTGACCTGGGAAGAGCCGCTGCGGGGTAAAGGGTTGGCACAGCTCCCTGGAGGTACTTGAGGTGCAGAGAGAAGCAGAAGATGGGAGAGATTGGACACAATTCTTGGAACTCGCCCCGAGGCAGAGAGCCAGGAAGCTTTTGCGCAAATTATGGGGACATGAAGTGCTAGTCTTGGTTCAGCAAACTGTAGTCAGCAAGGTGGGGAGGAGCTGGGGGGGGGGGGGTTATCAAGGTATTCATTCATCGGTTTAACGAATCATCATTGAACACCTAGGATTGATGATACAGCAAGGAACAAATCAAGGTTGTTCCACAGAGTTCGTACTCTAGAGGGGACAGGAAAACATTAAGTACAAAAGCAAAATAAATGGTGACAAGTGCCACAGGGAAAAGAGGAGGGTCTGAGACATGCATTAATCTAGTTTCCATTACTGCAGTGAAATGCTTCGGGCTAGTAGCCTCATAAAGAAAAGGGGCTTGCTTTACTCATGTTTCGGAAGGGCACAGAGCTGGCACAGGTCATTTCTAGTGGGAACCTTGCAACTGACATCAAAATGGTCAGCACATGTGTGTGAGGGAGAGAGGTCACATGGTAAGAGAAGGTGCCAGAGAGCGATGCAAGGGTGGCGTTTGCTCTTGCGCTGGCCCTGTCTGTGTTGCTGGGGATGGAACCCAAGGACTTTACGCGTGCTAGGCTGCTATTTTATCACGAGTTCCGCACCCAGCTTAGTCTTATTCAGTTTGTTGTCATTGTTGTTGTTTTGAGACAGATTTCTCTGAATCACAGTCCTGGCTGTCCTGGAACTTGCTTTGTAGATCAGACTGGCCTCAAACACATTGAGATTCACCTGCCTCCCAAGTGCTGGGATTAAAAGTGTGCGCCACCCTCCCCACCACTGCGGCCTACTCTTTTATAAGAACTGTTTGTCGTGATAATTCCAAGTCCCGTGAGAACGACACCAGTCGGTTCCCCAGAATAGCATGCCCCATAACCAAACCAAGTCCCACCATGTCACATCTCCGTTTGGACACATAGGGCCTAGGTATGGCCACATAGGACACATCTCCTGCACATAGGGCCCTCTCTGTGTTACTTAGTGCTGATGAAGTGCAAGTCATTGGTGAAGCCATTTGAATAGAAACTTGTTGGAAATGAGGGAAGGAGCCTTGGAGATGTTTGCAAGACAGAGGGAAACCTAAGCATGAAGACCAGCAAGTGAGAACTTTACCACAAGGAAATACATGGCGCCTTTAAGGGATACAGCTAGGAGGCCAATGGCATTGCCGTGGCAGGAGGCAGGAACTGAAGAGATAGGAGAGACTATGGGACTGGAGCTATGGGCTAGCCCTAGGCTCAGGTAACCCAGGGCCCACTGGAGGGCTCTAAGCAGGGAAGTGGTCCATACCTTGGGAGTCCCTCACACGCTTTGATGGAAACCTATTCTTGAAGCTATCCTGCATGACTCCATCACCCTGGTGTCTTCCAGGTGGGTTTGCCTACATCTCACGATCACATCCTTTAAAATGGGCAGTTGGAACCCACCACATTGCTGTTCTTTCCCAATCCCCAAAACGGTTTTTAATGGGTTTCACTTGCTCAAAAGGGAAAGAAAGCACAGTTCCGTTTCTGCCCCCAGACTTAGCCCTTGCCCACCTCTGCTTCCCACTGTGCTTTGCGTGGCTTCCTCTTTCCACCCAGTCCTTGGCCCTAGGTCAAGGCCTTTCAGGCCCTCCTAGAACACAGCGTTCCCCTGACCACACTCCTTCCTGGCATGCTCTTCCTATGACCAGGTGTCTCGGTCGTGACTCTCCTTTGAGGAGCAGGCTCTGGGAATCGGTTGGACCCACTCCATCAGTCAACTGTGTCTGGTAAAGGGAAGTTACTGCTGGATCCACTGTTTGCAGTTATTTGTTCTGGAAAACAGACTGGATTGCAGTAATTCCAAAATTCTATTTAGTGGTCTTTTAAATTATGTCAATGGCTTTTGTAATGAATATATATGATACCAATAAATTATGATTTATAATGCTGGTAGTTTCTGTCATTGGGGGGAGGGGGCTTGCAAATTCTAGGCAAGTATTCTACCACTAAGCTATTTCCCTTTTATTTATTTATTTTAAATTCTATTTTGTTATTGGTGTTGGTATGATTACAGGCACATGTATGGATATCAAGAACAGCCTCAGGAGTCAGTTGTCCACCACAGGCTCCAGAGACTGAGCTCAGGCTCTAAGACTAGTACATGGCAAGTGATTTTACCTGTTGAGCAATTGCTCTGGCCCTGTTTATTTATCTTTGAGACACAGCCTTGCTACTTTGTAGCCCAGGCTGATCGTCATAGGCCTACACCACCACACCTGGATGTTATAGTTCTAACAGATCCTCTTACATTATTGCATCATGACAGGGTACATGAGCATTTTTATTAAATATAAGAAGATGTGGAAGAGGGGCTGGAGAGATGGCTCAGTGGTTAAGAGCACGGTCTACTTTTCCAGAGTTCAATTCCCAGCAACCACACGGTGGTTCACAAACATGTCTAGTAGGATCTGATGCCCTCTTCTGGCATAAAGTTGTACATCCAGATAGAGCACTCATACACATTAAATACATAAATCTTTTTTAAAAAAGATGTGGAAGAATGTTAAAAACATTTTCATAAGTGAAAAATATCAATCTGGGGGCCAGTGAGATGATCAATTTCTTGAGTTCTTTGTATATTTTGGAGATCAGACCTCTGTCTGATGTGGGGTTGGTGAAGATCTTTTCCCATTCTGTAGGCTGTAGTTTTGTCTTGTTGACTGTGTCCTTTGCTTTACAGAAGCTTCTCAGTTTCAGGAGGTCCCATTTACTAATTGTTTCTCTCAGTGTCTGTGTTGCTGGGATTATGTTTAGGAAGCCATCTCCTGTGCTAATGTATTCAAGTATACTTCCCACTTTCTCTTCTATGAGGTTCTGTGTGGTTTTATGTTGAGGTCTTTGATCCATTTGGACTTGAGTTTTGTGCATGGTGATGGATATGGATCTATTTTCATTCTTCTACATGTTGATATCCAGTTATGCCAGCACTATTGGTTAAATATGCTTTCTTTTTTCCATTTTATATTTTTTTGCTTCTTTGTCAAAAATCAGGTGTTCAAAGGTGTGTGGATTAATAGTTGGTCTTCGAGTCAATTCCATTGGCCCTTCTGTCTGTCTTTATGCCAATATCAGGTTGTTTTCAGTACTGTAGTTCTGTAGTAGAGTTTGAAGTCAGTGATTGTGATGCCTCCAAAAGTTCCTTTATTGTACAGAATTGTTTTGGCTATCCTGGGTTTTTTGCCTTTCCATATGAAGTTGAATATTGGTCTTTCAAGGTCTGTGAAGAATTTTTCTGGGATTTTGATGGGGAATGCATTGAATCTGTAGATTTGTGAAACATTTTTAACAATAGGAAAGTTAGAAGATCTTCATATCTTAGCTATATGCAGTGGCAAAAATGCAATACACTCATTATTAGTAATCTCTCCTTCCCTCTGCCTATAGTTTTAGACCATTAATAATATACACTCTGGTTGGGTGTACTGACATTCTTATAACCCCAGCACTTGAGAAGTGGAGGCAGGAGGATCATCTTCAGCTCTATATTGAGACCAGACTTATGGTGGCTATTCTCATTCAAATCACCCCTATGTCTATGGAGAATGGATCTCAAGATCTAAGGATGCTCAAATCTTTTACAGCATAGTATTTGCCTATAATCTATATGCATGTACCCATATTCAGTACTTTAAATCAGCTCTAGATTACTCAAAATACCTGACATAAAAAATGTATCCTATAGGGAGTGGTTATATTTTTTAGAGACTAATGGCAAGAAAAAAGTTAATATATGCTTAGCACAAATCTACATTTTTTAACTGTTTGGTCAACTACTGTGATGTGGGATGTCCTTCTGTATATGTGTTGCTCTTATTGATTAATAAATAAAGTTGCTTTGGTCTATGGAAGGGTAGAATATAGCCAGGCTGGAATATATATATATATATATATATATATATATATATATATATATATATATATATAGAGAGAGAGAGAGAGAGAGAGAGAGAGAGAGAGTAGGCAGGGCAGAGTCAAAGAGACACCATGCAGCTGCCAAAAGAGGAAGATGCCTACTGGTAGGCCACAGCCTTGTAGTGATATATAGATTGATAGAAATGGGTTAATTTAAGATGTAAGAGCTATCTAGAAACATGCCTGAGACATCAGCCAAACAGTATTGTAATTAATATAATTTCTGTATGATTATTCAGGTCTGGGTGACCAGGAAACAAACGAGCAAACTCTGGTTACAAAATGGTACCCAATGTGGGGCAACTATATCCACATAAAACCTGAGAGAACTTGGAAAGGAATTCTAGACACAAAAGAAGAGGTAAGCACAGCTTCTTGGTAACAGCAATTTCTCAGGTGGGCTGTTTGAGAGAGGCAAGCAGAGGCACTATTCCTTTAATGAAAGGCTTCCTGACTCAGCATTAGCAGAAAAAATTGCAAGACTTCTTTAAGAGGTGGCTTTCTGGTTCATGCTGGTAGCACGAATACTGGCTCTTTCAGGAAGTCCTGCACTTAAATGGGGTTTATGAGCAGCATGCTACTAATTGCTTAATGGTGACACAGACCCACTGCGTCCCTGGAGCTGGGATGGTGAGCATGGCTTGCAGAGACAGTGAACATACTTCCTCCATGTTGAACTGGGCAGAGGAAACAGGCAGGGCCATGGAGTTGGTCCTAGTCACACCCACTTAGAATTTGAAAAAAAGGCACTCCTGATCAAAAAATGACTAGAGATACATAATAATCTGATTATTCAGTTTCAGACAAAATAAAGTTCTAAACAGGTGACAGTGTGTTAAAAAAATGTACATAGGTTTGGGAAAGAGAGAGAAAAAGAATATAGACAAGAGTATAGCCAGTCATAGATTAAAGGAATAAAGATAATAAAATAAATATTAAAAAGCAATAAAGTAATAAAAAGCCACATAAAGATGGAAAATACACAGAGTCTTGATTATGTATATTATTGTGTTTTCTTTGAAATTTTTGATTGTTAATGAGCTAACTGCAGAGAGACATTTGATTCTGGGGGCTGATAAGCTAAACCAACATATATATTTTAAAGGTATCTTGATTTCAAAATTTGAGTCTAAGGCTATGTTATTTTGTAAAAGAAGTTCTGCTTTTGTTTCCACAGAATATAAGAACCTGTGAATTCCTCCCAGGCTAATGTGGTTTGCTGTAAAAAGACCCCCTGAAAAGTCTTCATAAGCCCTAAAAATACTTCACCCAATAAACAGCAAAAAGCAGTTTGGAGAAAACTATACACAAATTTCCAAAATAACTGAATAATTGTTTATAAATGTTTGTGTTCATTTAAAGGTGTTTGATTATAAATGATTAATGGTCAAGGTCAATTTCTAAAAAAATAATATGGGGGATATGATATAGCGATGAATACTTTGCATTGGTATGGATCTTGGTTTATTGATTTAAGGTCAATTTTGTTATATGTACATTTTGTTATATGTACATTTTGTTATATATACATTGCTACTCTTGTTTAAGGTATTATGTTTATACAGATCATTTAAAAATGTACTGTAGAATTTAAAATTATGGATTAATAGATAGTCATCTATAATAGTCAAACTTGTAGTCATGTTAGTTAGGTTTTCTTGGTGTACAGAGATATATTTGAAGGTATTCTTCAAACCTTTCAAGGACCTACGAAACATGGTATTTAAAAGGTTTAAAAACTTAGACTTTTCTCAACAGTGAGACATGTCTGCTTCTGGTAGCACCAAATACTTCAGAGAGGCTGGTGGGCATTAAAGAAACTCATTATGAAATTTGCCTTCACTGTGACAAAGTTAGGCAATTGGGCAAGAAACAGCTCTTGCCTGCACTGCTTGATGGTATGCTGTATGAACTGGACATGCAGGACCCACAGAAAAGAGACTGCTGAACTTTCCAAAAGCCAGGATCATCCTTCAGGGTTCTTGCCTCACAGAAAAACCTGCCAGGCATTCTGCAGGACACAGAAGGAAGCAACTGATGAACTTCACCATTACAAGGCAGAACAGATCTTCAAATTTCCTGCTTTACTAAAATGTCTGCCAGATATTATGGGCCTATAGACTGAAGATGGATGTCCCAACATTACAAAAGAACTTTTGGTGACTGTCCAGGTAGCAAGATGTCTTTGTCAATTTTAGAGTTTTGGAAGTTGTTTACAATGCACTTCCTGTTTACTTAGGTAATATTATATCATTCTGGGGTCTTTGAAGAGTTAAAGAAAGATAGTTACAATTTTCCTCACTTATGATAAAAGATAAATTAGATAAGAAACTTTGGACTCACAAAGATAAAATAGATGATAGAATATTTTCTTTAATTTTGCCAGATACAAATAGACTAAATATTGTAATTGTAATTCTTGCTTGGTAACTGTTTTGTATATATAATTTTACTATGTTAAAGTTAAAACCTTCCTTTTTAATTAGACAGAAAAGGGGACACGATGTTGGATGCACTTCTGTATATGTGTTGCTTTTATTGGTTAATGAATAAAACTGTTTCAGCCTATGGCAGGTCAGAACATAGCCAGGCTGGAAGAGATATATAGAGTAAGTGGTGTCAGGAAGATGCCATGAAGCTGCTGAAGGAGAAAGATGCATGCCAGAAACTTACCTGTAGACCACAACATCATGGTAATACACAGATTAATAGAAATAGGTTAATTTAAGATATAAGGACTAGCTAGCAATATGCCTAAACTATTGGCCAAATAGTGTTGCAATTAATGTAGCTTCTGTGTGATCATTTGGGTCTGGGTAGCTGGGAGATGAGCAAACAGCCTCTGTTTACACTACTGATTGGCTCTTTGAATATTGATCCTAAGGGCAGAGAAGGACTATTATACCCACTTTCAGAGAAAAATACAATATCATGTCCACTCGCATCATGTTCTTTTCTTTCTTTCTTTTTTATTACATTTACTTGTCTACTGTGTATCTGTGTGAGTATAGGTATATATATGCCAATATACTTATGTGGACCAGGTTAGAAGGCATCTTTTGGGGGTCAGTGCTTTCCTTGTACCACGAGGGTTCTGGGGATCGAATTCAGGTAGTCAGACTTGGCAACAATCACTTTTACCCACTGAGCTGTCTCTCTGACCCCCATCATTCTCTCTATATTATAACTCACAAAATGGACAGTAAACAAATTAAATAAACTGCTGACAGAGGTGTGGTGGCATGTTTATAATCCTAGGTGGGTGGAGAATGCAGGAGTTTCAGAAGTTCTAGGTTATTTTGGGCTACACAGAGTTTAAAACATCCTGGGACATGTGAAATTCTTTTTTTTAAAAGATGGTTTGGGTGGTGGTGACACATGCCTTTAATCCCAGCACTCGGAGGCAGAGACAGGTGGATCTCTATGAGTTTGAGGCCAGCCTGCTCTACAGAGCAAGTTCCATGACAGCCATGGTTGTTACACAGAGAAACCCTGTCTTGAAAAACAAACAAACAAACAAACAAACAAAGGAACAAATCTGCCTTCCGAGTGCTGGGATCAAAGGTGTGCACTACCATGGATCAAAGCTGATTCTTTCTTAGCAGTTGCTTCCAACACAGGCACTGGAAGCTGCCCAGCAGATGCAAGGAATCATTCACAGACCCTCTATAAGGCAAGCTGTTATTGCTACAAATTAAAAAATACTTTTGACATTAGCAGTATATCCACTGAACTTTTTTAATAAACTAAACAATTTTGGTTTATTTTTTTCCTAACCAGCTTCTTTTATTTCCCTTCCCAATCCCTATGTCAATCAGTTAGAAGCAGTCACATGCAGAGTGAGGCATAGAGGCACTAAGAGGCAGAGGTGAGAAGATCACAAATTCAAGGCCAGCCTGACATACAAAAGAGAGACCACAGCACTCCAAGCGATAGGCCATGACTTAGTGGCCATCCAGGGTGGTGGGATGGTTAGAATGAAATATCAGGGCTAGAACTCACATAGCTTCCATTTTTAAGAATCCCCCTTTACACATGATTTCTCCTGTTTAAAAAAGAAAAAAAAAACTATTAAGCAGAAAGGTAGCTCCGTATTTGAAAGTCAACTCTCTTTCATCCACGGCAGTTGTATTCAAAGTAAGCAAAAACAAGGAAACACCCATCCCCTCTTCAAACTTTAATTCTAGAAACCCAGCAAACAAGAAATACCAGACAGACCTGGAGTAATTACTACACAAGCTGAACCCTTCCCTGAAAGATCTCTCCCTGTGGGCCATAAGTAACCACAACTGCAGTGTGGCCATTCAGCTGAGCCCCTGGGTCATATGGGCGGGGCTTCCTTGATCGCTTTGTCTTCCCATTGCTGGGCCCTACCACCTCCAGGTCTGAGTGTGGAAACAACACAGCTGGTAAAACCCATGTCTTTATCCAGATGTATTTTCTACTTCCGGTTTATAGTATGGGATGGCCACTGTGTTAAGACTTTGCTAAGCGCATTTGGAGGTGTATTGAGAGTGGTAAAATGGTGGGAGGGGCACCAGATCCCATTGAGTTCTTCCTGCTTATACCTTTAACCCCAGAACGTGGTTGAAGGCTGAAAAAATAACCTGACATCCAGATGAAGCAGGGCTGCCAAGGACCACTGTTGTAGTAACTAATTTAGTCTGGGAAGACCCCGAAATGCTGCATTTTCATGTCAACTTTCAAGGTAGCTACAGGCTGGCAGAAGGGATCCCTTGTCCAGGTCACCTTCAAGCCTGGAGCTAACCAAGACATGCTAATCTGACAGACACTAAAAGTGGTCCAGTCGCCAGTTCAAGAACAGATTGTCAAGCCACAGGGCATTTGCAATGGCCACCCTGTCCAGCACATGGCTCAAGTTCTACTACACCTTAGCCTACACAAGGCTGGTATGGGAGTCCCCTCTGTATGCTGTGAATACCATTGGTTAATAAAGAATCTGCTTTGGGCCTATTGCAGCACAGAATATGACAAGGTGGAAATTCTAAGCAGAGATAGAGAAGAAAAGAAGGTGGAGTCAGGGAGATGCCATGTAGCCGCCACAGAAGACAGATGCCAGATGGAACCTTAACGGTAGGCCACAACCATATGGCAATACACAGATTAATAGGAATGGGTTAATTTAAGATGTAAGAGCTAGCTAGAAATATACATAAGCTAATAGGCCTAGCAGTTCTAATTAATACAGTTTCTGTGATTATTTCGGGTCTGGGCAGCCGGGAAATGAACAAGCAGTCTCTGTCTCCACAAGGCAGGTTTTAAATCATGTTTTGTGTACCATACATCTCCTAGTCATCCTAAAATTAATGTATTGTGTGTGTTCATAAGTGAAGATGTGTGTGCATATGGAGGCCAGAGGGCAATTTGGATATTATTTCTCATATGCCATCCACCTTGCTTTTTGAGACAGGGTCTCTCACCTTCTGGTGTTTGTTAACTAGGCTAGGCTGGCCAGCGAGCCCCAGGGACCTTGCTGTCCCTCCTCTCTATACTAGGATTACAAGCACACACAAGGTTTGCCGTCTTCACATAGGTTCCAGAGATGGGAACTGAGTCTGCTTGTTTGTGCAGTGAGCACCTTACTGACTCAGCTATCTCTCCAGCCCAAGGCTAATATTTCTGTGCTTTTACATTATTATTGTTGTTGGTTTTGTTGTTGTTGTTATTGTTATTTTGATGCTGAGAATTGTAAGGCCTCAAGTCGTCCCTGGAAAACAGAAAAACAGAAAGCAGAAAAAGCATAGCACAATGTTGGTGGGGATGTAAGATCATGTGGGGGCTGTAGAAGACAAATCTTCAACGTAAGAGTTCCTATTGAGGGAACACTGTATAAGAATGTCCTTCAGTTCTATCCAGTCATTTCTTTACTTTTGTGGATTATGCCACTATGAACATGGGCACAATGTCTCTTCAGGAGCCTGATTTAAAAAACAAAACAGCTTTTGGATCATATGTTAATTTCTTTTTACGTTTTTTGGAAGAACTAATTGCTTTTCAAAACAGTGACACCATCTTACATTCTCCCCCCACATATCATAAGGATTCCAATTTCATTTTTGCCAATATTTTATTCTCTGGATTTTTGTTAAAATGTTGGTTTTGTTTTGAAATAATAATCATTCAAGTAGGCATGAGGAAATATCTCATTAGAATTTTTGATCTGTGTGATTTCCCTGATTAGTAATTTTGGATATCTTTCAAATTATTATCATTGCTGTTATTGCTTTTTTTTTAATCACTGCTGGTGGTGGTAGGGGTGTGTGTGTGTGTGTGTGTGTGTGTGTGTGTGTGTACTTGGGTGCTTATCTTCTCAGCCATTTCTCTGGCCTGTGAACTTTTTTTTTGCTTGTTTGCTTGTTTTAAGACAGGGACTATGTAGCCTTGGCTGTCCTAGAACTTACTCTGTAGACCAGGCTGGAACTCAGATCATCTGCCTCTGCCTCCAAAGTGCTGGGATTAAAGGCACTTGCCAGCACAGCGGGCTCAGTTTTCTTTTTAAATTAAATTTTTGTCTGTTTGTTTTTCTGAGACAGAGTTTTTCTGTGTAGTCCTGGAACTCGCTCAGTAGACCACACTGGCTTCTGCCTCCTGAGTGCTGGGATTGCAGGCGTGTGTCACCACTGCCTGGCTTTAAATTCAATTTTGATGTGTGTGCGTGTGTGTGTGTGTGTGTGTGTGTGTGCGCACGCTTGTTTTATAAAATGAGTTAGGAGAATTTCTTCTAGAATAGTAGCTAACTTTGTAATTCCTTCCTTTTTTCTTTTCTTTTTTTTTTTTTTTGTCTTGAGTTTGTTTGTTTTGTTTTGTTTAAGACTGGGTCTCACTAACCCAGGCTGGCCTTGAACTCGTCTTCCTGTTTTGCCTCCCCAGTGCTGGGATTAAGGTGCGGGCCCCCATTCTCTGCAGTTTTTGGTTTTTTTTAATTAATTTATTTATTTATTATGTATACAATATTCTGTCTATGTGTATGCCTGCAGGCCAGAAGAGGGCACCAGACCTCATTATAGATGGTTGTGAGCCACCATGTGGTTGCTGGGAATTGAACTCAGGACCTTTGGAAGAGCAGGCAATGCTCTTAACCACTGAGCCATCTCTCCAGCCCAGTTTTTGGGTTTTGACAGAGGTACACCGTCACATTTAGTGTTCCATCTTACTCTGCATAGATCAGGTTAGCTTAGATGATGACTTCCTCTTTTTTTATTCAACACATTAATATACTTTTTTCTTTTTGTTAATTAGGAGTGTCCCCTGCATTTTATTAATACTATATGGATATGGTTATTTCCTTTTCCCTGCATGCTATAACAGAATATCTCTCTTTAGTGGGGTTTTTGTTTTGTTTTTAGAAAGAGTCTCAGGTATCACTTGCTGGATGTAGCAATGACTTTGCACCTCTTACTTTCCTGCCTCGACCTCCTGAGTGCTGGTATTACAGGAATGTACCACTGCCAGAGTCCAGCTTCAGTGGGGCATTCCCAAGAGGGACAGCATGGCTTCTGCCACACCACCTGGTTTAGGTGTCCTAGGGATCAAATCCACGACTTTATGTGTATGCCAGGTGAGCACTGTAGGGACTAAGCTACGTCCACAGTCGTGTATCTAGTACCTAGTATTTTATGTCATCCTGAGACACAGTGTCTTTTTCCCCACAATAATCTACTGCCGCTCCTCCCAACTCTGTTTCCCCTTGTTCCCTCCTCACTTTCCCTCCCGCAGTCCTCTTCCGCTCAGAACCTCTGGGCACTGACTTCTACAGACTTCAATAGCCAGGACACCTATAGCCTCCTAATCAACCTAGGACCGGAGAGATAGTTCAGCAATTAGGAGCACTTGTTGATCCTTCAGAGAATGGAGTTTGAGTCCTAGCACCCACATCATGTGACTCACAACCACCTGTAACTCCAGCTAGGCTCCAGCGCCCTCTTCTGGCCTTGGCAGGCCCCTGCACTCATGTGCACATACCCATATGCAGACACACAACAAAATAAATCTTTTAAAAAAAAAAAAGCAATGAAAAATCGACATGAAGTGGTTGGGGGTGAAATGTGAAAACCTAGGCACTCTGCGGATTGACGGATTGAGGTGGCATATCAACACCCACCACCGGACCTCGGAAGGATATTGAGAGATCGCTGTCAGTAAGCAGACACCCTGTTTTTGTGCTGTGAGAAAGAACTAAGTCACTACCACTGGAGACCCACTTCTCTCATTAAGGTGGTTTATGAAAGTGTAAACGTATTTCAAGGGCGACCTCGTGAGCCCTGAGAATCTATTAGCACCTTGGGAAGCTAACCGTCTGTAGAACTAGGAAAGCTCTGACAGAGAAGACATGATCGTGAAGTGTGGAGAACTTGGAAATAGCTCCAAGGAAGGCGCCGGTTGGGGAATATTATTTTAACTAGGCTAATGTGTTTTTGCTGTGGAATATAACTTTATGCGAAGGTGTGTTACATTTGTGTCTGATGATGCAGAGATGTGTTACCTTTGTTTGGGCTGCATTTGTCTGTTATGTAAAGATGGCTGCGTTTGTTTCACTTTGCTTGCCTCAGGTACCTGATTGATCTAATAAAAAGCTGAGTGGCCAGGAGCTAGACAATAGAGGGATGGGCAGGGCTGGTGGGCAGAGAGAAGTAGGAGGAGAAATCTAGGCTTGAGAGACGAGAAGGAGAGAGAGAAGAAGGACGCGCCAGGCACCGGTCAGCCAGCTGAGAGAAGCAGGAAAGCAGGATGTACAGAAAGAAAGAAAGGTAAAAAGCCCTGAGGCAAAACATAGATAAAGAGAAACAGATTAAAATAAGAGCTAAGATAAGGTCAAGCATTCATAATTAACATTAAGTCTCCATGTCATGATTTGGGAGCTGTGACGGGTGCCTGTGGAAAGCTGATGGAAGGGAAGGCAAAAGAGTTCTGCAGAATTGGGCATTTCCCTGAGTGTTCCTGCCTGTTCCTGATGATTGGAAAGAGGGCCCTTCAGCAAGACATCATTGCTGTCCAACATAAATACAATCACAATCACAGTCAAGTGCAGTGGTATAGAACACACACACACACACACACACACACACACACACACACACGGGGGTGGGGGGCAGGCTAAGCTGGGAGGATCAGAAGTCCCAGGCAAGCCTGGGCAGCTTAACAAGACGTGTCTCATAATAAAATCAATAAAATTAGAAAAGGCTGAGGTGTAGCTCGGTGACGGAGCACTGGCCCAGCATGAACAAGGCTGTAGGCTTAATTCCTTTACCGCTTCCTCCTCCTACCAAAACAAATAAAGCGATGAGAACACCAAATTAAGTTAAATTGCTATAGCCACATGTTAAAAAAAACCTATAATTAATTTTATTTAATATGCTCACAATATTATTCTGATGTGTCATCAATATGAAAAGTAAAAATGTTCTACCTTCTTTTTATTTTACTAAGTCTTTGAAATCTGGCATGTGTGTGAGTGTTTCATTTGGGCTACACACAGTTCACATGTTCAGTAGGCACACACAGCCCGTGACCTCCTGATCACGTGTTCAGTAGGCACACATGGCCTGGGACTGTCTGCTCATGTGTTCAGTAGGGACACATGGCCCGTGGCCATCTGATTATGTGTTCCGTAGGCACACTAAGCCCGTGACTCCTGATCACGTGTTCAGTAGGCACACATGGCCCATGGCTGTCTGGTCAGTCTGCTCTGCTCTGTAGTGAGGACAGTGAGCGCAACATGGCACTGAACTTTCCCTCTTGGGATGTCAGGTGGGAATTACTAGATAATTAACCTATTAGTTTCCTTCCTCGCTTGCCAGAGAGAGGATCTCACTCTGTAAACCAGTCTGGCCTGGAGCTAAGACAATCCTCCTGCCTTAGCCTCCCTAGCGCTGAGATTATAGGTATGATACACCATGCCTAGCTTTCACACTCTTTTCTTTTTAAAATACACGTGTGGAGGCCAGAGGATAACCTGAATGCCATCCTTTGGGACACCATCCACCTCCTTTGAGAGAAGGTCTCTCGTTGGCTTGGAGCTCACCAATTAGGCTGAACCAGCTGGCCAGAGACCCCCTAGTCATCCCTAGTCATCCTCTTGTCTCTATCCAACACTAGGATTATGAACACAGACTGCACACACAGATTTTTTTTTTTTTTGGTTTGGTTTTGGTTTTGGTTTTTCGAGACAGGGTTTCTCTGTGACTTTGGAGCCTGTCCTGGAACTAGCTCTTTTAGACCAGGCTGGTCTTGAACTCACAGAGATCCACCTGCCTCTCCCTCCCGAGTGCTGGGATTAAAGGTGTGTGCCACCACCACCCGGCCACAGATTTTTTTTAAAATATTTATTTATTTATTTATTATGTATACAATATTCTGTCTGTGTGTACGCCTGCAGGCCAGAATAGGGCACCAGACCCCATTATAGATGGTTGTGAGCCACCATGAGGTTGCTGGGAATTGAACTCAGGACCTTTGAAATAGGAGGCAATGCTCTTAACCTCTGAGCCATCTCTCCAGCCTCCACCCCCATACACACACACAGATTTTTAAACGGGTGCTAGAATTCAAACTCAAGTTCTCATGCTTGAGCAACGGGGGCTTTGCTGGCTAAGCAATCTCCCCAAACCCTGACCACCCTTTCTTAATGAGTCCTGGGCTCATAACAGAGACAGACAGACCCTTTATAAAAATTGACACCTGGAAGGTAGGCAAACCTTGAGGGTCAGCTTTAGGCGGGCAGGGGTCTGGTCTGCTACAGTTTGGATCTGGAGGGTTCCCCAAAGACCTATATGTTGAAGGTTTAGAGGAGGAGACCACAGGGTATAAGACGGAACAAAGGGGGTAACGAGTGTAAGAACTGGACCAGTGGGTTGGTGCAGAATCTGACTTCTGGGTATGACAGGACCACTGTGCTCCTAGAGTCTCAGCAGCTGTGATTGCCTGAGCAAGATGGGTCTCTTCAATACCCTGTCACGGAGGGGTAGTGATTCACAAGGTCCTGCCTCTGTGAGAATCCATACGCGGTTAAGGGGTAGTGGGGGAGGGAGAGACTTTATCGTTGGTGGCACAGCCACTGGTTAGGCGTTTACGCCTCTGTAAGTAACTCCACCCTCACTCCTCTGAGCAGCCCTAACGAAGCTCAAGGAGAAGAGGTTCAATGGGAGTGTGAGGAGAGCAATAGAGAAAAATGAGGGTGAAAATGATCAAAAGAGGTGTATGTATGAATGTGCCGTAATGAAACCTATTATTTATAATTAACATAGGCCAACAAAAACATTTTAAAATACCAAATGAAGAGGGGGAGGCTCGATGAAGTCTCTTGGGACACTGAGGACAAACCTTAGAAGGGCAGTGGGATCTAAGGCCCTTCTATCTTCTCTCTTATGTCCCAGCTATAAGATGACTATTTTAGCCATGGGTCACTTCCAGTATAGGCTGCCTTGCCACAGGCTCGAGAGCATGGGATGAAACTCCCCAAATTGTCAGCCAAAATAAGACCACCTTCTTTAGACATTTTATCCTAAGATTTTATTTTCTTATTTTGAGTGTGGTGTGTGCGACCGGTGGGTTTGTACACATGGGTGCCTGAGATGGCATTGGGTATCTTTGGGCTGGAGTTACAGGCAGTTATAAGTTGGGACTCAAACTCAGGTCTGCTGCAAGAACAAGAAGCGCACTCAAGTTCTCCAGTCCCTATAGGCATTTTCTTTCAGAAAGCGGACTAACCCAGGATATGTTTTATCTACTTCAGTGTCTTAGCATTGCCTGGCATGTAACGCACATTCAACCATGACATTTAAATCCAAGTTGTATGGCTAGTGAGCGTAGCTTGTTTCTAAAAATTAGTGTCTGAGAATAATTTTTTTTTTTCGAGACAGGGTTTCTCTGCAGCTTTAGAGCCTGTCCTGGAGCTAGCTCTTGTAGACCAGGCTGGTCTCGAACTCACAGAGATCCACCTGCCTCTGCCTCCCGAGTGCTGGAATTAAAGGCGTGCGCCACCACCGCCTGGCGTTTGAGAATAATTTTTAAAGTTAAGCTTAAACATTATAATGAGAAAAATTTGAAACTTATAAGTTAAAATTCTAAACTGGTCTTGAAATGGAAAGAAGCCATTTTTTTTCTTTTTACACACGGAGAACCATTGCTGAACACAGCAGAGGAATTTGCCCCATGACTTTTTTTTTTTTTTTTTTTTTTTTTTTACAAAGCCTGGAATTACAGTTTGCCAAATGTCACACAGTACAATTAAAACACTTTGCAAAGTTCTCTGTAATTTTAATCTATCTCTTAAAGTCTTTATTTTTATCTTACGTGTTTGGATGTTTTGCCTGCATGCATGGCTGTGCACCACATGTGTGCCTGGGACCTACGATGCCAGAAATAGGCACTGCATCTCCCGGAGCTGGAGTTACAGACAGTTGTTCGCTACCATGTGGGTGCTGGGAACCAAATCCAGGTCTTCCAGAGAAGCAGACAATGCTCTCAACTACTGAGCCATCTCTCAAGACCCTATTTCTTAAATCCCTAAAGTGTTTTTTTAATACATTACTATTAATGCAAGTGTGTGCATACATGCGTGTGTCATGGCTTATTACATAGGTCAGAGGTCCTTCCACCTCTGTGTGGGCTGCCAGGATTGCATAGCAAGGCCTTTACCCAGTGAGCCATCTCGCTAGCCCTATCCCTTAAATTCTCTTAAGCACAGGATCAAATGGACAGGCTTATTCACAACAGCTGATCTCACTTCAGACTCAAGTTATCGCATCCTACTGTTTATAAAATGTCTCCTGAGGGGCTGGAGAGATGGCTCAGAGGTTAAGAGCAATGCCTGCTCTTCCAAAGGTCCTGAGTTCAATTCCCAGCAACCATATGGTGGCTCACAACCATCTGTAATGAGGTCTGGTGCCCTCTTCTGGCCTGCAGGCATACATGGAAGGAATGCTGTACACATAATAAATAAATAAATATTTAAAAAAAATGTCTCCTGAGAACTGCATGAATTATGACCATCAACATTATTATAATAACTAGCATTTGTTGGATGCTTATGTTCTGATAGCAACACTAAGGCTTTCACATACATTATCTCATTAAGGCTTGAAATAATGCTGATAATCACTTGATTAACATTACCCAGCTAGTACGAGAAATAACCAGCATCAAAACCCCAATTAAAGGCAGTGGTGGTGCGTTGCCTTTAATCCCAGCACTTGAGAGGCAGAGGCAGATGGATCCCTGAGTTTGACACCAGCTTGGTCAGTAGAGCAAGTTCCAGGATAGCCAAGGCTACACGGAGAAGCCCTGTCTCGAAAAACCAAAAGCCAACACCCTGATCTGCTTGATCTCTGAGCCTGTGCAGTTATGGAGACCTTTGTGTGTTCATGCAGCTAACACCACCTGCACTGTCTCTGCTGGGTTTTAGCTCTCAGGGCGGAAGCCAGGCCAGGCCTCCCTGCCTTTCTTTTTCGATGATGTGAGTGTTCACCTGCTCCAGTCTCAAGGCCTATCCCGTGCGAGCCGAGCTTCCTACCAGTAAGATACAGCCCAGCTCAGCCCTCCCCGTGATTTTCCTACCACCACCTCTTCAGCCCGTTCTATTGGCAGGTGGCACTGTAACCAGCCCTCCCCGTGTTTGTAACAAGAACATACTGAACTGAGGGTTGGCATGGCAAAGTGAGGAAAGGCATCCACTGCCAAGTCTTATTATCCGAGTTCAGTCCTCAGGACCCACCTGTGGAAAGAGGAGCTACCCCTGCCAGGTGTCTTCTGACCTGGGCATACATATGCACACACAAACCCAATAAATTTTGCAAATACAATTTAAAAAAAAATCTTAAAACACATGGAACTCAGAAAAATTACAAGTTATTCAAGACTATATAGCTAGTAAGTGGAAGACTGAGACGAAAATTTACATCCCTTGAAGGTGCGTGGTTGATCGGCAGTTATGATTCACCAGACAAGCTTTAATATATATATATGTCAGTTTTAATAAAGGAAAGGAAAGGGAACTTACAAATCCAAGGTTCCAGCGAGGAGGGCAGGAAAACAAAGAGAGCGCGGGCTGCAGGCCCGCAAGATTTTATAAGTCAATATTAGCCTAAGGGGGACACGCCTAAGAGGGACACGCCTAAGAGGGACAGGCCTTTAGACCAAGGGGGCCACGCCTTTAAACCAAGGGGGACACGCCTTACAAAACAAGGTTTTGGGCTAGGCTTCCCCTTCATCTCCCCTTTTTGTCTAAATAAGACAGAACCAAACCAAATACAACTATATTCAATAGGAACAAATAATAAATATAAAATTACAAACAATATTAAGAAGAAACATATAACAAAAGTTTTACTAAGCATTCTATTTCAAGGAGTCTAAATAATGTAGAGGGTAACTACAATTATCTAATCTTCAACCCCATCAAAGATCTGAGAAGGGAAGTAATATTACTTAAGCAACCAGGAAGTACAAACAAGAAACTTCCAAAATGTGCAACAAATGACAGAGACAACTAACTACCTGGGCAGTCACCCAAAGTTTCGTTTTGCAATGTTGAGGCAACCAACTTTGGCTAAGGCCTAACACAACTGACATAACATTTTTCAAAGGCAAGGAACTTTTTGTAGAACTGTCCAACCCTGTCTTGGCAAGATAAGACAATCCTGTTTTTATCCATTTATGGATACTCTGAAACTCTGTCAGTGGTCGAGGTATGGGCTTTTTCTTTGCCTAAAGGCCACTTCTGCCAAGAAGAAGACAAGCTCCCAGTGGAGTGTCTTTGGTGCTCAACATTCTCTCGGGAGTAGAGTGGTGTTGCCAGGAGTGATTGTGTCTCATAAGTACCAAACTCTAGGTTAGATTAAAGGCCATGTTCTACAGCTCTTCAAAGAGGTCGAAGATTATACTATCTATACTAAATATAATTTCTATGTATCTAAAAAACCTGAAAAACAACTGTGCAATAAATGAGGACAATATCCCCAAACGTAAACAATGTCATTATACAAATAATATCAGAGGTAGAAATGTACATTGCAATATGATAAATATCTCAATATAACAATTGTTTTAAACAGAGGTAGAAGCATACTCTCATACAATAGAGGTAGAAGCATATTCATATACAATGTTCAATATACAAGAATCAACACCAATGCAATTTTCTAATAACAATAATTCACAAATACCAATCATCCCATCAAACCAGGTAATCCCCCCCCCTTTTTTTTAAACACCCCTGAGTCCATATAATACCTCCCCCATCCCCTCAACCCTATACCATCTACCAAATGATGTCCCTAAACCAGAGGGCAAACTCTGTTGGGAGAGGGGGCGTCGTCCTCTAAGATTGCTTCTAGCTGACATGGGGGCGACGTTCTTCTCAGGGGGTTCCATGAAAGCAAATGATGGTAAAATTCCCAGAATAACATTTTGTCGAGGAAATTGTAACTAGCCTCTGAGTGTTTTGAGGAGGTCCGGCCAGAGTGTTGTCAAAATTGTACACCATTTGAAACTGTCTTGTGTAGTTGGTACCAAAAAAAAAAAAAAACCAAAAAAAGGTCTAATTTTAGCGCTATTAAAAAACATGACGTCATAGTAACCAGGTGAAATTGATGTTGTGGGGCCCCATCTTCATCCTGGAAACTTCAAAGATTACTGAAGGAAAATTTGTTGTTTGTTACAGGAAAGGTAAACATTATCTACAAAGACATATACAGACATATATATTCGATGGAAGGTATAATAAAGACAGACAGATATGAGGAAAGGCAAAGAAAGTTTATCAAGTATCATCATCATCATCATCATCATTATCATTATTATTATTATTATTATTATTATTATTATTATTATTATTCTGTCCCATTTCATGGCTCCTGACCTGAGACAGAAACTCTGAGATATCTCTTATAAACAGGCTTGGAATTGAAGAAGGACTGAGCCATAGTCCAACTCCAAAACCAGCTCTATATACATATAAATAAAGGCACAGTATATATGTAAAAAAATGTTTTATACTTACTAAACATATTCGGGTTCTGTGTTGATCCATATTAGGTTGTAACTAGTGTCCATGCATCAGTATTTAAATATCCAGGGTCCCTTAAGTTCTTTGAAGATGAGTGGTTTCCTGTGGAGATAAGAAAAGAACCCTGCCCCCAACCTATATGCTTTTCTTACCATCAGTATGATCATCATCCTTGTGAATGAATTATTTTTCTTCTCCAAGGGGCTTCTTCTCTTCAAACCGAACCTTTATTAATTTTGACGGTATCCACAATTTTTCCTCTCCTGTGGAGACAAGAGCAAAACCCCTTCCCCAACGCAGCACATCTCCTGGCTTCCACTGCGAGGTCAGCACATCCTTGAAATAAACTGGTTGATTTAATTCAGCAGACTTTTCCATTATCCAATGTCTTTCTGCAGCCGTTGTCCCCTTCTCATTAGCGTTGAGAAAATTCAAGGTTAATAAAGCACTATGTAACCTATTTCTAGGGGTATTTTCCACCCCTTTCTGTTTGTTTAACATATCCTTTATAGTTCTATTTGATCTTTCTATGACTGCTTGACCTGTAGGATTGTATGGTATACCTGTAACATGCTTAATATTGTAATAAGCAAAAAACTGTTTCATTTTCCTAGAGACATAAGCTGGACCATTATCTGTCTTTATTTGTGTAGGTATACCCATGATGGCCATAACTTCTAATAAATGAGTGATTACTGAATCAGCTTTTTCTGAGCTTAAAGCAGTTGCCCATTGAAAACCTGAATAAGTGTCAATGGTGTGGTGTACATATTTTAATTTGCCAAATTCTGCAAAGTGAAACACATCCATCTGCCAGATTTCATTCCTTTGAGTGCCCTTTGGATTAGCCCCTGCAGGCAGTGGTGTTTGGTTATAAAAAGAGCAAGTAGGGCATTTCTTTACAATTTCCTTAGCTTGTTGCCATGTAATAGAAAATTCTTTCTTCAAGCCTTTGCTATTGACATGATGTTTTTTATGAAATTCAGAGGCCTGCAGCACATTACCAATCAACAATTGATCAATTTCTGCATTACCTTTTGCTAGAGGACCTGGCAGACCCGTATGAGATCGGATGTGTGTTATATACATAGGGCAAAGCCTGTTCCTGATCATGTCTTGTACCTGGATAAACAATGAGGTTAGTTCTGTATCATCAGGTATAAATTCAGCAGTTTCAATATGTAAGATTACTCTTTCTGCATATTGTGAATCAGTAACTATATTAAGCGGTTCTTTAAAATCCCTTACCACCATAAGAATGGCATATAATTCTGCCTTCTGGACAGAATCATAAGGGCTTTGTTCCACCTTACTCAAATCTTCTGATTTGTAACCTGCTTTCCCTGATTTATTAGCATCAGTATAAAATGTACGTGCTCCAGTTATTGGAGCATCACGGATGATTCGGGGGAGAATCCAAGAAGTTCTCTTTATAAAGTTAAGCCTCTTGCTTTTCGGATAGTTGTTATTGATTTCTCCCAAAAAATTAGCGCAAGCTCTTTGCCATGGTTCGTTATCTTCCCACAATTTTTTTAGTTCATCAGCAGTGAAAGGAACTATAATTTCTGCTGGGTCTATGCCTGCTAGTTGACGAAGTCTCAATTTGCCTTTTATAATTAATTCAGAGACTTTTTCCACATAAGTTTTTATTTTCTTACTTGGTTTATGTGGTAAAAAGATCCATTCTAAGATAATATCATCTCTCTGCATTAAAATTCCTGTAGGAGAAATTTTGGAAGGCAATATGACGAGAATACAACTGAGCTCTGGATTCACCCTGTCCACATGTGTCTCTTGTAATTTCTCTTCAATCATTCTCAGCTCCTTTTCTGCTTCAGCTGTTAATTCTCTGGGACTGTTTAAGTCTTTTTCACCATCCAAGGTTTTATTTAAATGAATTATCATATCAGGTGTTATGCCAACAGCTGGTCGTAAGCTGGAAATGTCTCCTAACAACCTTTGAAAGTCATTGAGAGTCCGTAACCGATCTCTCCTAATTTGTGCTTTTTGTGTCTTAATTTTTTGTAAACCTATTTTATAACCTAGATAATTAACAGAATCTCCTCTCTGAATTTTTTCAGGAGCAATCTGCAATCCCCATTTAGGTAAAAGTATTTTTACTTCTTCAAACAGTCTTTCTAAAGTAGCCATGTTTGAATCAGATAACAGAATATCATCCATGTAATGATAAATTATCGACTTGGGAAATTGCTTGCGTATTATTTGCAATGGTTGATTTACAAAATATTGGCACAGGGTGGGAGAGTTCAACATGCCCTGTGGGAGGACGGTCCACTGGTATCTCCTTGTAGGTTGAGAGTTATTATAAGTAGGCACTGTGAAGGCAAACTTTTCTCTGTCTTTTTCTTGTAAAGGTATAGTGAAGAAACAATCCTTTAAATCAATTACTATGAGAGGCCATCCTTTTGGTAATAAAGATGGCAGAGGAATTCCAGATTGCAGAGAGCCCATAGGTTGAATAACCTTATTGATAGCCCTGAGATCTGTCACCATTCTCCACTTACCAGATTTTTTCTTAACAACAAATACAGGAGAATTCCAAGGGCTGGTAGATTCTTCTATATGTCGAGCATCTAATTGCTCTTGTACCAGCTGTTCTAAAGCCTGCAACTTTTCCTCAGCTAAAGGCCATTGCTTTGTCCATATTGGTTTCTCAGTCAACCATTTTAGAGGCAGTGCTGTTCGTATCTCTGAAGGGCCATCAATTGCTTTGCATTCTTGTACAGCCCGAACAGCCGGTTTCTGCCTTCTGTAATATCTTTTAATATTTCCCTCGGTGATATAGGCTCTAGAAGCAGCAGGAATGTTAATTTGGGTATTCCATTGCTGCAACAGGTCACGGCCCCATAAATTCACTGCAATATTGGCTACATATGGCCTTAATTTTGCTCTTTGTCCTTCTGGCCCTATGCATTCAACCCATCTCGTGCTCTGCCTTACTTGAGATAGGGTTCCAATTCCCAGGAACTGAACATTTACATCCTGAAGAGGCCAATGCGGATGCCAAGATTCTGGAGTAATGATTCTTACATCCGCACCTGTGTCCAGTAGGCCAGTAATAAAAACGCCATTTACACACACTCTCAACTTTGGTCTTTGTTCATTTATAAAAGTCTGCCAAAATACACGTAACTCATCTTTCAGGCCATTTTTGCTTTTAACAGCAGGCATGGGGCTTTCTAATTTTCTTGATGAGGCATGTTCTCGGCAGTAACCGGAAATGACTGGACCACATTCGCCATGGGGGCCTGCGAGAGGCCCCCCATTGAGTTTCCCAGTGGCAACAGGTTGCCTTGTCTATCTCTTGTTGACCTGCACTCATTTGTCCAGTGTCTGCCTTTTCCACATCTCCTACATATACCTGAAGGCTGAGTCCTCCTACGTCTGTTATTTCTAGAAGAGGCATTATTATTATTATTGTTATTATTATTATTATTGTTGTTATTATTATTATTATTATTTCTGAAAATCCGTTGTCTGCAATTTCTTTTAATATGTCCCATCTTGCCACAATTAAAACATTTGGTAACTTGATGCCTCCTTTTTGCATTAGAAATTGCTTCTTCGACCCATGCTTCAGTGCCATAGTCAAATGATTCAACATTCATTGTATGTAAGACCCATTCGTCCAAGGGCGCTGATCTCATCTTTAAAGGCCCCAGGATCCTTTTACACTCCACATTGGCATTCTCATAAGCCAAAGATTCAATTATTATACGTCTTGCTTCTGGGTCAGATATCCCTATCTGTACAGCTTTAGTTAGCCTTTGTAAAAAATCACTAAAGGGTTCTCTCTGACCCTGTTTAACTCTGATATATGATTCCAGTCTCTGTCCTGGGTCTTGAACCCTGTCCCAAGCCTTTAAAGCTGCTGTAGTACATATGGATAAGGTGTGTTCATCATAATTCGCTTGTTCCAGAGGATCGGAGAAAAGTCCTTCACCTAGAATTTGATCTAGGGAGATCTCAATTCCCTTTGCTCTTTCCTGCTGTTCTAAAAGTTTAGCCTCTTGTCTGAACATGCATTTCCAATTTAATTGTGACCCACTCTCTAGAACAGCTGATACTAATTGTACCCAATCATGGGGCGTTGCCTTATTGCTTATAGACCAAGTTTTGAGCATCTCTCTAACAAAGGACGAATGTAGCCCAAAGTTCATAATAGCTTGTTTAATTTCTTTGAGATCATTCATACGGACGGGTTCCCATGTATATTCCTTGATGACTTTAGGGTTTTTGGAACCAGTCACCTTTTCTGACGTTACTATTGGAAAGGCAGGTAGAACTTTATGGAAATTATCCCGGAGAGTTTTACTCATTGACGGAGTTAAATTTCGCCTTTGTACCGTTTGCTCCTGTTCTATAATTTCCTCAATCTTTTCTAATCTGCTTACTATTGCCTTCTGTAAGGCCTGGATCTCCTGTCCAGAATTATGCTCCAAGGCCTTCATGGAGGATTCCAAAACATGAAGTTTGTCCAGTAGAGTTAGTATCTCATCCTTGGATAGAATTTTCATGGCATGAATTGTGCCTTCTTGTATTGACAATCTGTCAGCCAATCTGTCATATCCTTTAGACAAAATCCGATTTTCACATTCAGCAGTTTTAATTCTCTCTGATAATGTTTCAGACAGGGACTGAAGTTTACGATCCAAATCAGCTGTTCTCTCCTCCGCAGCAATGAGTCTCTCCTTAATATCAGACTGTAGTTTTTCTAAATTTTGCTCATTTGACCGAGTCATATCAGACAAAGCCTTATTCCCTTCCTTGAGACCTTCAAACTCTTTCTTGGTGTCAGTCTGAATTGTTTTTGCAAATACCTCGACCGACTTAAAGTTGTCACTCAAAACAGTTGTGCCCTTTCTTAAGCATTCAACCTCTGTCCTAAGAATCCTGGTTTCATTCTGTAAGGACTTTATCATTTTTCTATTTTCAAACCATGTAAGGGAGAAACCAAATACGAGAAAAATTGCAAGCCCTATAAACATCCAAGTTATGGGAATATCATATGTATCCTGTAATATTTCTACCATAGTATAATTAAATAGATTGCAGAAGCTTTCAACGGTGATATGGTCAGACATTTTTTTTTTTTTTAATCAAAAGAAATTTTACCTGAAATGACCGTTCCCTGCCAGTAGGTCGCTAGGGCAATAACCGCTCGGCCAAACTGAGTCTGCAGTACCAGCGGAGCTCGAATGTTGGGACTCCGGCAGTAACCGCTAGTCTCCGGCAGGTCAGGGCCCAGGCCGAACTCAGCCGGGACTGGTGCTGCCTGAGGGGTTAGCGAGCTCGGACTGAGTCACCCGCGCACACACACACGTCCTTTGCTCCGTACAAGCGGGGCTGGGACAGGCTAGTCTGGGAAACTGCTCTGAAGCAATCAAGAGCCCAAGGCCGAATCCCTGCCACGCAGTGTGGGAACTGGAGCTGAAGGCTCCCAAATGCCCTAGTTGGACGCCAAATGAAGGTGCGTGGTTGATCGGCAGTTATGATTCACCAGACAAGCTTTAATATATATATATGTCAGTTTTAATAAAGGAAAGGAAAGGGAACTTACAAATCCAAGGTTCCAGCGAGGAGGGCAGGAAAACAAAGAGAGCGCGGGCTGCAGGCCCGCAAGATTTTATAAGTCAATATTAGCCTAAGGGGGACACGCCTAAGAGGGACACGCCTAAGAGGGACAGGCCTTTAGACCAAGGGGGCCACGCCTTTAAACCAAGGGGGACACGCCTTACAAAACAAGGTTTTGGGCTAGGCTTCCCCTTCAATCCCTGACTCTTAGGGTCAGACCATTGCCTTTATAAAACACCAATCTGTATGTAAGCAAAGAACAAGACACGTAATTGATCTAAGATTTATTTATTATGTGTTTATCAGTGCCTAGGGACCAGACCCAGGAGATCTTGCATATTAGATATGCATTCTACCATTGAGCTTATCCACAGCGCAAATATTTTTTAAAGATTTATTTTATTATTTATTTATGTGGATGTATGTGTACATGGGCATGCGAAGTTGGATAGGAAGGCCAGAGAAGGGCGTCGGATCCCTTGGAGCTGAAGTTACAGGTGGTTGTGGGCCACCTGATGAGAGTACCGGGAACTGAATTCCAGAATCATTGATTCTCCATGCAAGAATAGAGCACGTTTGTAACCGCTGAACCATTGCTCCAGTCCCCAAAGTATGCTTATTTATTTTATTTTACCTTTTCTGGTTTTCTGAGATGGGTTTCTCTGTATAGCCTTGGCTATCCAGGGACTCACTCTGTAGATCAGGCGGGCCTTGAACTCACAGAGACACCGAGATTCTCCCACCTCTGCCTCCTGGGGGCTGGGATTAAAGTTATGCACCATCACCGCCTGGCCACAAATGTTTCTAAAACCACCCTAATTACTTGGGTCCAGTGACATGTGCCTGAGAATCCCAGGTACTATAGAGAGGGGAAGATCATGAGTTGGAAATCTGCCTAGGTAACCTAATAAGGCCTTCCCACCAAAGTGGCAAGAAAGAAAGAAAGAAAGAAAGAAAGAAAGAAAGAAAGAAAGAAAGAAAGAAAGAAAGAAAGAAAGAAAGAAGGAAAGAAGGAAGGAAGGAAGGAAAAAGAAAGAAATGTAAACCTAATCTACATAGAGAGAAAACTAGTCACTGGTTAGTAGTTCATTTTCTCCATTAGCAAAGTGCCATAATTGTAGCCAGGAAGGATACTGGAGAGCTGAGCGGCTTAACCACTGACTCTGGTCCCTAGCGAGTGAGTTAGTCACTCTGTGAAGGCGGTGATTAGCAGTAACTATAGCAGCCACAACAGGCGGCTCCTGGAATGGCTCCCGGAAAGAGCATAGAAGCCCCTGGTTGGGCTGAGAAGGGATGGTTTAAGGGAGAGAGCAGTCCTGGGCTGCTCACAGGTGAAAAGTCTCCCCCAAATCCCTGTAAAGGCCTCTTCGTCCATCCCTCTTTGACTCTCTAGCTCCTGCAAGGCTTCCCCTGAGGTTTCAGTTTTGGAAGGCAGTGGTACCTGTCAATCTCCCTAAGCCCCAGCAGAACTTGAAACAAAGGCCTCCTCAGTCCCAGTATTTGCCTTGGATCGCCTCAAGGCCACCTCCTTTTCATGTAAGGCCCTTTTTATTGAAGGCAGCTGAATGCTGTCTTATCCACATTAAGGGTTTTGGGGCTACTCATGGCTACAATTAGGTTTTTGTGTCACCTGAGCACAGAACACCATTATGACAGGTTTTCCACTTTGAAGTTCACAGTTAATTTAAATATTTTCAAGAAGTTTGGGGTTTTTTTTTTTTTAGAATTTATTTTATGTGAACAAGTGTTTTTCCCTGCATATATGTCTGACTGGAGCCCATGGAGGCTAGAAGAGAGTGTCAGATCTCCTGGAGTCGGAATTGCAGATGGTTGTGAGCCACTGCGTGGGTTCTGGGAATCAAACCTGAGACCTCTGGAAGAGAAAGCAGTGCTCTTAACTATTGAGCTATCTTTCCAGCCCCGCAGTTTCCTTTTGATCAGCAAACTATTAGAAGAAAGGAAAACTAGAGCCGCATACAGCAGTCAAATGCTACCAGAATCTTACAGAAGGTCCAAGGCAATGTCACTAATAAACAACCACGGGAGGACAACTCACGTGTCTCTCTGTAGACAGCTGTAACCTTCCCATAACTCCCCTTGCTGGCCAATGTGAAGAGTGACATAGGAAAAAACCCTTCAGGTCCAAATAATGCAAAGTTAGAAAAAACACAACAGGAGCCAGGCGCATAGCTCAGTGGTAGGGCACCTGCCTATCATGTGCAAAGCTCTGGGATCAGTTTTCAGTGCTGGAAACAAAGTGGAATTAAAAATAAGCCATACATGGTCACACACGCCTTTAATGCCTGCACTCAGGAGGCAGAGGCAGACAGATGATCTCTATGAGTTTGAGGCCACCCTGGTCTACAGAGTGATTTCCAGGATAGCCAAGGCTACACAGAGGGACCCTGTCTCAAAAATAATAAATGAATAAATAAATAAATAATAATAAATAATAAAAATAAATGATAAATAAATATAATGGATAGCTTTTGTTTTCTGTTTGACCAGAGGAAGTCTGCTGCTCTTACAGGAAATAGAATGACGTCATCACAAGGGTGAAGACTCTTGCCCTCCCCGTTGTGAACAATGCATCTCATTCACCTTCTTATGCTTTGTAAGAAAGGACAGGAGCTACACAGGCGAGATTTATCACCACAGCACTGAGGAGCCTAGATATGTCAAAGCCGTGGCATCCAGCTAATCAGGGTAGTGAAAGTGAATTATATTTGTTGAGTGTGACATAAACCGTGATAAACTTCGCATGCAGGAATGCCATCGATTTCTTATCTCGCTGAAATGACATCTTTAATTCAGAAGGAAAATGCCGGCTGTGGATACACAGTGAGACGCTGAAGCATCAGTACTCCGGTCAAGGCATTAAATCTGACAGGAAAGTGACACGGGGAGTATAGTCTGCTGGCACACAATTTTTTGACAGAATAATCACGAGAATATCAGGAGAAAAATAGGGAGGTATCTGCTAAGTAAAAACGCGTTGTCTTCTGAAATGAAAAGTCATAGTCCCCGCGTCTTGGAGACTCATCTTGTAATAGCGGATTTGTGCTTTTTTGTGGCTCTGGCGTCATTAACTCTCATCACGAGGTCAGCTTCTAATCGAATCTCATAAGCAAATCCCGTATAATAAAGGAATGGTTTTCTCCCAGTGTTCGGCTAACTGACACTGAGAAAGCAAGCTTATTTGAGGGCCACTTTGAGGTTTCCCACTAACTCTCTGAAGTCCCCGCACGCTTACTACTGTTATGCTTTTATAATAATTTGCCAACTAATATCCATGGCATTTATACTTGCTATTGATGATGAGAAGTGGTTATTTATTGGTAGGCAGTTGCTAACACAGAGCAGAAGATTGCTAACTATGAGATCATTCACATTAAAATGTTAAAAACATGTTTGTCTCTGTGTTATCTCATTTATCCTGTGGCTAATGAGTACTCCAAGTTCTTCTGATGACATTGAGCATTGCGCCCTTCAGAGGATCATATCTAAAATAAGAATAATATAGGCTGGGTGGCAGTGGTGCATAGTCCAGCACTTGGGAGGCAGAGGAAGGCGGATCTCTGAGTTCGAGGCTGGCCTGGTCTGCAAAGCAAGTTCCTGGGCAGCCAGGATTACACAGAGAAACCCTGTCTTGGGGAAAAAAAAACCCAAAATAATAATAATTTGGTTTTCATCAGACCAAGCTGGGACATAACATGAGAAGGAGTGGTGCTTGGATCTGAAAGCCGCCTTCTAAAATACTGCTAAATACTATGGCCAAACTGAAAAAAATGAAATCAGGTAATGGTTTAATTGGAGAGAGGGAGAGAGAGGGAGGGAGGGAGGGAGGGAGGGAGGGAGGGAGGGAGGGAGGGAGGAAGGAAGGAAGAGTTGTGAAAAGAAAGACTGACCTATATGAAGCCAGGAAAACGGGGCTCCTTCACCTGCTCCTCTTCACATCATTTCTTCCTCCAGTTTCACCTCTTTTCCTTTTGAACTTTAGGTTCTGGGGGACAGCATGGCAGCTCCTCTCCTGTACTCACTCATGACTGCCAGGTCATTCTGGATCCACTTGGGCTACGCAGCAAGACTTTGTCTCAAAAGAAAAAAGTTCTGAACCAAATCACAGGTCCTTTTTTTCTACTGAGATTCCCATGCTGAGCTTGCAGAGCTCAGGGAAATACGTACAAGGGCTCCAATTTTGATTGGTCCCTCAAAACAGGGCAGGCTATTTAGTACTCTTCCAGCTGGCATTCTCTCTCTGTCTACCATGTCTTGCAGAGTTCCACCTCCTGCCCTCCCTCAGACTTCCGACACTAGCATATGACTGAACCAGACAGAGCTGTTGACTTGCCCTCCCTGAAGTGGCTAGGATAAACACTCAATGACTGGTGCTCTGGGGGTCTAGAATGCAGGGAAGTTTTCACGTGGGCATGTTGGTCTTGTTGCCCTAAATATTCTCACTGTGGCAAGATTCCAGCTGCCAATGATCACATAGGTTAAACTTGTCAAAGTCCAAAGTCCTGTCAGTTTCACATTGAGCTGCTGTGAGCTGGTAGGAGCTGGTTCAAGCATGCACTGAAGGAAGCCCAGACACTCAAATGCACTCAAAGTGTCTTCCCCTTCTGTGGTGGCTTGAATGAGCACTGTGCTTCCCCCCCACCATAGACTCATGATTTAAAAACTTGGTGGCGTTTTTGGGAGACGTGACAGAACTTTTAGGCCGTGGGACCTTGCCGGAGGAAGTACATCACTAGCAGAAGTTGGGCTCTCCCTCTTTTCTACCTGTGTTTAATTAATTAATTCTATTTTATGTGATTGTTTTGCCTACCTGTATATCTGTATGAGGGTGTTGGGGCTCCTAGAACTGGAGTTACAGACAGTTGTGACCTGCTGTGTGGGTTCTGAGAATCGAACTTGGGTCCTTTGGAAGAACAGCCAGTGCTCTTAACTGCCGAGCCATCTCTCCAGCTCCTCTACATGTGTTTAAAGCTACGCTCTCAAGGTTTCTTGCTTCAGCAGTCTGCTGCTATGTCTCTACACCCATCATGGTCCCTCTACCTGTAAAACAACTAGATTTTTCCCTAAGTCAGTTTTGGTCATGGTGTCTTACCACAGTGACAAAAGGCAACTAGCACACTTCTCTTCCCTCTGTTACAGTGATCACGCTCAGTTACTCCAGTTCTCTTCCTAAAGCCCATGAGTGTCCCCACCGCATCCCCACCCCCTGTGCCATATAGCCCATGTGCGCCCTCACCTTACCCCAGCCCCTGCGTCTTATACAGCATCTTGTCCTATTAATCACAACTTTCTCTCCTGTGTTTTCAGCATCTCTTCCTTGGTTTGTTGGCAACCTTTTGCCGCTTAAACTCAGTTAACTCTGTCCCATCTTTTTTTGCTTGTTGTGTGTGTGTTTAAGAAAATTTCATTGGGAATTGGACATTTCTTTCTGGCTATGTTTAAGAACAACTTCTTAAAACAATTCTTGCGGGTGCTCTATTTTCATGTCTCTCATCTGCCTGATGAAAATTAGATTTCCACTGGAGTCTTCAAGTTACCAGCAACTCCCTCATTACTAGGAATTTCAAAAGAAGCTTTGCCTCTGTCCCACTGACCTCCCTTGGGCACTGGGAGTATTTCATCACCTCTTCCTCTCCTGGCTTCTGTAACACAATGACCCCATGCTTCTCCTCTTTCCTTCTTGGCTGCGCCCCTGTCTGCTTTTCAGGCTCCTTCCTTCTGTCGAGTTCTTGCCTGCTACTGTTCCTCATGGTCATGACCTGCGATTCCTCTCTTCCCCCAAGGTTTCACTACTACGGCTTCAGTATCCGTTTATTCCGCGAGCCCCCTGTCACCATGACACTACCTTAGCCAACCTCAAAGGAGGAGAAATTTATTTAGGCTCAGGGATTCGAAGGCTCAAGTCCACGGTCTCTTGGCCTGTGATGTCCCAGTATTTCGTGGTGCAAGCACATAAGAGAAGGAGACCTACTTACCCCGAGGTGGCAAGAAAGCAAAGGAAACAAGAGTGGCTCAACATCACGATAATAACTCAAAGGGGACGCCCCAGTGTGTGACCCGACTCCCTGTAACTAAGACCTGCTTCCTAATGGGTTTGCCACATCTCGATACCACTGCAGGCAGAGGTCCAACCTCTCAATACACAGGCTTTGCGGGGCATTCCAGAGCCATACTCAAAGCGGTGACGCATTTGTCTATGGCTCCAGGTTAACCTTCTGTGCTGCAGACCTAGACTACCATTGCCATATTCAATCAGATGTTTCCAGAAGCACCTAAGCCCAGCACGTCCACAACTGAAATCTCCCGGAATCTCCTCTCCTGTGTCCCCAAGACAATGAATGACCCCTGTTGCTCAATGGCAGAAACTTGGAATAATCCTAGGCTCCTCTCCAACATTTTATTCCAACTGCTCTAAGTCTTGCTGATTCAACTTTTGACACATCTGTTCCCTGGCCTTACTTCAATGCCACCATCCTAAGGCACACGGTGTCACCAAGATCACCCCTTCCCGTCCCCTAATTTTCCTGCCCCTAGCCTTCCTTCACCCTAATCCAATCCATTCCCTGTTCTGTAGACACTCAAATCGGATCAAGTCACGTGCCTCCCGAAAGTCGCGTGACAGTCCCTGCTGTCACGTGTGATCTGCCTCCTCTTCTCACTCCTCCGTTTCCAACTCTGTTCCCGCTGAGCTGATCATCTCCCGCGCCCCAAGTATTCTAAACATGCCACGGGCTGCTTCATTTAAGGCTCCTGAATGCACCGTTTACTTTGCCAAGGGCCTCCTCCGACTAACTTACCTGTTCTTAAAAGTCACTCCCTTTGAGAGATGTCAGGACCTAGCTCCTTCCTTTTCACCCGCCACATTTTACAAACTGGGCTGGCACGAGGGTTGTTCCCGTCTTCCGTTCATAGAGACGCTGATCTCCACGAATACGGGGGCTGGATCTATCTGCTGCACCATTCTGCCTCCATTGATGTGAGTCAACAAATCCCATACCCATCAACAATCACTCCCCATTCCACCCGTCACTAGCCCTTGACAGCATCTAGCCTACTAGGTCTCTATGGGACTTACCTCCCTCAGTAAGGTCCAACGGGGAACAGTAAGCCTTGGTCTACTACTAACTTTTAAAATAAGAATACTGAGTAACTTGTGGACAATTCTTAGACCCTCTTACACCCATTTTCCTTAGCTTTGAAAGGGTGCCTACTCACCCAAGAGCTTTGGGCAGAAGTTGAACTGCAGTTTTTAATAAATCAACCGTATGTAACTTAACTTTCATATAAAATTTCACATTTCTCAGTTTCTCAGTTATTGTTGTGGTGTATTCATTCCAGTGAAAGTAGATGCCTACTGTGATAAGCAAAGCCTCTAAACTCGCCCTGAAGGACCTACCATGGCTGCTATGACTGGTTCTTCAGCTCTTTGCCTGCCAGCTCCAAATCTCCCCTGCTCTCCAAACATGAGTTCCTTCCACTCTGATCTCAGCGAACTAGGATCATTGCAAAACAATATTAAAGGCCATGCCTTTCAGTATCACAGTGTTTCTACATACAATCGATTTTTTACCTAATAAGTTAAGGCCTGTTTTCAGAAATACAGGATGAAAACTAGTAGTGTAAAAACGATAGTCATTTTCTGACAGGATTGGTACAGCGGTCATTGTCAGAACTTGACGCCTGTTTTGTGACGCTTAGCTGGAAAGAAGGGCTGGGCAGGTAATCTTTCCCTCAGTCACCTTATTTGATATTAACAGCCTTACAATGCCAAGGCAACATTGTTACTTAATTTAGAAACCAGGTCAGGCAACCCAGCAAGGTAGAAGATGTCCTTTTCTTCATTTAATGGATGAGGAAATGAAGGCAGAGAATAAATGACCTTCCCAAAGCCACACAGCTGACAGGGACGGACAGTAGTAGGTTGGCCTCTGAGTATAGCATCTAGGGTCATTTTTCCTGCGGAAGTAAAACATGAAGTTAGACAGAAGCTAGTCTCATGTCTGTCCCCCCTGAAAACTACCAATAAATTGTTTTAAACTCACATCATTCCTTTTGGCTATCTTGATAATAGAAAAACATAAAAATGTGCTTAGGCGAGCCCATCAAGAAACACCTGTGTTTCCTAACCAGATTCCCAATGCCCTGGTTTTCCTTCCCAGCTGTTAATATGATTACCACAGAACTAGGGATGTTCAGTAGTGAAAGAGCTGCTTACAGGCTTAGTAGATTAGTGAAATCCCTAAAACTTCCTTCCCACAATGCTAGCAACACATTGCTGGATTTTCTTATTTTCGTGTTGTAATGAGTCAAATCATTAGAATTTAGATGTCTGTTCACAATGGGCACTTACTAAATACCTATTGAGTAGATGATGTTTGCCCCTTTGTGGAACTTTATCAGCCTGACTTCTGCAAGGAAAGAGTCACACAAAGAGGACTTTAGGCTAAGTGGCTATCAAAGGAATGGAATTCTATGGGTCTAGACACATTGTTTGCCTCTAAAACGTTTAGCCAGTTGCTTCATAGCCACTTCAGACTACATTAGCCTTGTTTCCATAGCCAAATTTTACTTTAAATTTTTCATTTAATTCTTGTATTAGCCCCACGGAACCTAGCATAATGATGACCTTAGTAGGTGATTTAGCAAAATCTTTATCATAAACGATAATAAATCCTAATATGAATGAATCCTAATATGGCTATAAAATTAATTTCCATTTGATAAAATTATATTAGAAACACCAACAGATTTGTTCATTCTAATATTTACAATTTGCCCTTTATCTTGTTTCCTATGGTTAGCATATGTATAGTAAGCAATAGAGAATGTTTTTCAAATTTCTTTGTTTGTTTGTGTATGTGTTCTTGCCCATGCACGTGTGGGGGCATAGCACAGGTGGAGAACAACTTGCTGGAACTGGTTCTCTCCTCCTACCATGTGGCCCCCAGGAACTGGACTCCAGTCTGTCAGGTTTGGTTGTGTCAAGCACCTTTACCGGGCCAGCCGCCTCACTAGCCCTTGTCTTGATTTTAATTCTGACAACGTTGACACTCCTTATGATTGTTTTTCCCAGAATCCTTTGTTCCTTTGGGAACACTGACCCCAAAACTCCAAACTACTGTTAAAGAAAGCTCAAATCCATTTACATCTATCCCCAACTATTTGAGAGAAAACAGAACCAGAAGATTATTCCCCTCTGAGAGGAAGATTTGAAGTGGAAAAATAACTTCACTCCCCTGGAGGCCCAAGTCCTTCAGAGTTGTATCGTGTGGGGCTGCCAGGCAGAGGGGAGAAAATTGAGGAGACTGCAAGTTGGGCCTAGAGCCATGCGTGAAGCTGTGTTGAGGATGAGGGTGGCCTAGCAGTGTGTGTGTTCAGGAAAATGCTGAATTATAAAGATTTTAAGGGCCTGGCAAGAGGACTCTGTGGGGGAGGGCATTTGTTTACCAGACCTGGTGATGTGACATCATTCCCTGGAGCCCACATAAAAATGAGGGGAGAAAACTGACTCTTGCAGGTTCTCCTCTGGCTCCTGTGCATACACAGTGTAATACAGTGTAATAGAAAGTTTAGTAAACAGGTTTTATGCTAAGCAGCCGGTGGTGCTCACCTTTAATCCCAGCACTCCCAGGAGGCAGAGGCAGGTGGATCACTGAGTTCAAGGCAGCCTGGTCTACAGAGTAAGTTCCAGGACAACCTGGGCTACACAGAGAAACCCTGCCTCACCTGTCTCAAAAAAACAAAACAACAACAACAAACAAACAAACAAACAAACACAAAGCAGGTTCTACATAAGAGATACTATGCACTTGTACATGAAGACTTTAAAATTTTTATTACATTTATTTATTTTCTTATTTGTGTGTGTGTGTGTGTGTGTGTGTGTGTGTCCATGCCACAGCATGTGTGTGGAATCAGTTCTTTCCTCCTCCATGTAGGTATCAGGGTTCAAACTCAGGTCATCAGTTGGTAGCAGGTACCTATACCAGCTGAGTGAGCCGTCTTGCCGGCCCAAGGAGCTTTTTAAATGTTTGAGAGAACACAGAGTAAACTTTCTCGTAAGAAGGACTTTCATGCAGCAACGTCATCCTGTGACTGTCCTACAGAAGTCCCTACTTTATAAACCTTCTCTGTGCTTCTTTGCAGTCGCTGGTTAAGGGAGCAGTTGGAACCCAGAGAAGACAAGCAGAAGTGCAATGGCAGGCTGTAGAGAGCACACTTGTTTTGGCACAATTAGATACCTGTTTCATGGTAAGGGAGACACGAAGCTGACTGAGCTAAGTTCTCTGTCCTCTGCAAGATCACCGCCTAGTAAAAACTAAATGTCATCAGACATTTACCATTCTGATGTAAGCAGGGTTTATCGCGTAGACTCCTCTAAGAGTCAAAGAGTTGCTTTCTAAGAAAGAAAAGAGCAGGCTTTGATATACAGAGGCTGGCCTTTTTCAGGTACAGCCAACCCTGAGTCTTCTCAGAAGTTGGCCTGGGACTCACAGCCCTAAATCTCCTGTTGGGCCTAATCTCACAGAACACTAATGTCAGTCAGGGTCACTGTGAGATCACAAGGAAGTGAAAATGCGAACAAACAGAAAGGCCATTTCACAATGTCGTCTAAGCTCAGACACGGTCACCATGCAACCTCTACAATGCCAGCTCACTCCTCTTTGAGCCGGTCGAGTCTCAGCTGATCCCTTTCCGTCAGATTTTCAGCCTCACCATAGTCTACCCTCGCTATAATTAATAACGAGCCACGGTCACAGATTGCCTTCGCTTTCTGAGAATATTTAACCCAGAACAAACCCAGGCATCTTTGGACCCTCCTACAAGCCCCATGGCCTGAGTCCAGTAGCAGGTCCTTTCCATCTTCTACTGAGAAGTCACATAGCTGCTGGCAATGTGCATTCTCTCCCAGGATGCACACATACCCGCTTTGTTCCTCTGCAGCTTTTGTCCTGGCAGGCTCTGAATGGAGGCAGTTGTCCTGTCAAATGTTTAATCTCTCTTATGAGCATAACTGGGAATTTATAGATGACTTTAAGGTTATCGATCTTTAATTCAGAACTCCAAACCAAGTGATAAAGCTGAAGCTTTGGGATCTGCCATCTACTCTACTGTCCTCTGCTCTCAGTAATGTACTTCCTTACGGTGTCCCCATCTCAAAGGGTCTTAGTTTCTTTCTTGTGCACACAGGAATATCCAGGTACCTGAAGAACAGGGCCAGGCGACTTTTCGGTGCATAGCCTCTTGCATCCTAGAATGAGTGTGAGCATGTGCTTAGCATGAGCAGGGCCCAGATCTGACCTCTGGCCCCAGAGGAAGAACGTGTAGAGGTGGAAAGTTCAAGAATAAGCTACACATGCAGATCCTGCTTATTGTTCCAAAAACACAATCGCTAGCTAAGGAATTACAGAGGATACAGTGAATTCTCTTTTGGTGTTTCATTCACCGAAAGAAATAGACACAGGGAGCTGGAGAGATGGCTCAGCGGTTAAGAACACTGGCTGCTCTTCCAGAGGTCCTGAGTTCAATTCCCAGCAACCACATGGTGGCTCACAGCCATCTGTAATGAGATCTGGTGCCCTCTTCTAGCATGCGGGCATGCATGCAGGCAGAACACTGTATACATAATAAATAAATCTTTTAAAAAAAAGTAGACACAGACTGCTTAAATGTGACTCTGTGATGGGAAAAGAAAGAAGTTGACTAAGAACAAGTAATTCCAGCGATGGGGAGGCTGAGACAGGGGGATCTAGAGTTCAAAGCCAGCCTGGACTAAAAAGCCAGACCCTGTCCTCAGAACAAAATAAAACAAACAAAAGCAGCAGCAACATCAGAAAATACAGACAAGAAGTCAGATGTGAGGTAGGATAGGGAAGGCAACATTTTTCCATGTTAAAGCAATGGGAACGGAGCAAGGTAGATTCAGCAAACCTAAATAACGGTGCTGTGTACAGTCAGGACTACATAAAGAGACCTTGTCTCCAAAACAAAAGCAAAAGGCAATAATCATGATGTTTGAAGTTCAAGAGTCCCTCACACGTGTAGAGCGGGTGACAAGGGCCTGTGGGGCAAATACTGCGCTATCTTAACACACAGAAGTGCTGAGAAATTAGATATCTGAGATTTAACTGGGCATCTGGTCAGTTTTCTGGAAACCCAAACAGTAAATTCACTTGGGAAAAAAAAAAAAAAAAAATCAAAGACAACTATTTGCCAGTAGGTGGCTCCCTGAATCCAGTTTATAATAAAGTATGTGTTGGGCTCTAGTAACAAATCTTATTGTTTGGTGTAGTTGTTTGTTTTGCTCTTTTTCTTTCTTGGCTTCTAGGGGTCTTCCACCCAGCTCCTCAATAAATGCACAAGGAGTCTTATTTTTTTTAAGAATGCCCAGCTTTAGCTTGGCTTGTTTCCAGTCAACTTTTCTCAAATTATCCTGTCTACCTTTTGCCTCTGGGCTTTTATCTTTCTCTATTTTTTTTAAAGATTTATTATTTATAATGTATACAGTGTTCTGCCTGAATGGACACCAGATCTCATTATGGATGGTTGTGAACTACAATGTGGTGACTGGGAATTGAACTCAGGACCTCTGGTGCTCTTAACTATTGAGCCATCTCTCTAGCCATGGCCAGCTTTTCTTACCTTAAATTATCCCATCTCTCTTTTGCCTCTGGGATTTTATCTTTCTCCATCTCTGTATACCTCTCATATTCTGACTCCTTGGCTTGTTGTGTAGCTGGGTGGCGGTCCCTGATGTCCTCCTCCTCTTCTCTTGCTCCTCCTTTCTATTCAACCTCTCTGCCTGCCAGCCCCGCCTATCCTTTCTCTGGCCTTGCTATTTTCTGTTCAGCGCTTTATTAGACCATCAGGTGTTTTAGACAGGCAAAGAATCACAGCTTCACAGAGTTAAACAAATGCAGCATAAACAAAAGTAACACACCTTTACATTGTTAAACAAATGTTCCAGAGCATAAACAAATGTAACGCACCTTAAAATAATTTTCCACGACAGTTTGGGGTTTTTTTGTTGTTTAGTTTGGATTAATCAGTTTTTCATGGGGTGGAGGAATAGAAAATTTTTATTTAAATTTCATATAAAATGCTAAGTAGCCTTCCCACCCTTGCATATCATTTTTCATGATCCTTCATCTCTTGTTTCCACCATCATGCTAGAGTGATACATATTGATGGCACACAACATGCTCTTTTTTTAAGTGTGTGTATAATGTATTTTGATCATATGCAGCCTCCACTCCCCTCTCTTGTCCCCCTCCACTCTCTCCGGAACCCTTACCTTCCTATGTTTCATGTATGTATATAATATGTAATGGCCAAAAAGGGATAATTAGGATTTCTGTCTTTTACCATTTATATTTGGAGCCTTTGAGCTCCTCTTCAACTTCTTCTCGAATACATCCTAGCTTGTTACATTGTGTAATCCGCCCTACCGTGCTGAATCTAAAACACATCCTGCCTGGCAGTCCTGTGGTGACTGTCACCTGACCTCCACCTCTCTATTATACTGTCCCCAACTCTAGAAACCACTATTCTACTCTCTAATACTCTGAAATCAACATTTCTTAGCTTCAAATATAAGGCAAAATACTCAGTACTTATTTTTCTGTGCTTGCTTCATTTCACTTAACACATTATCTTGTTCTGTTCATTTCAGTGCAAGTGAAAGGGTTTTATCTGGTCTGATCCCATGCCATTGGGAATGTATGGGGGGTTGGTAGCGTGTCTTCTTTTTGTCTTGTTTTCCCTTTTTCTGTGTCATACCTTCTTCATTCAGTCACATGATCCTTAAACTTAAAATTCAAGTGAAAAATAAAGAGTAACAGTTTTTCATATTTCCTTTGTTTAATTATAAAAGGTTTTAAATGCTAGGACAATGTATAAAAAGATATGACATTTCTCAAGGGACTCCAGCATCCATTGAACTATATGCAAGGATCTTCACTAAAAAAACCATATTATACTTTTTTCACAAAGTGAATAAAATGTAAATGCAAGAATATTTTGATTTTTTTTTTTTAAAACCAAAAACACACCCAGGGGTTAGAGCTCAGTTGGTAGAAGGCTTCTAGTATGCACGAAGCCCTGGGTTCAATCCTCAACACCACGTCAACTGTAATCCCAGTGTTTGGGAGGATGAAGGCAGGAGGATTAGAAGTGTAAGGTCATTGTCAGCAACACAAGTTCATGGCCAGCCTAGGCTACCTCGAAAAGATAACTGTTTATAGGCCATGCTCCCAGTGAAATTATTGATTCGGGCAGAATCTTTAGCCTTGCTAAAAGAGCAGTTCATTTTGAATCTGTTGGGTTTGTACAGGGCGTTCTCTGCACTGGCTTGTTGTGTTTAGAATGTAAGTACACGGACAATTTATTGCTATCTATTCCCTGCTTCTGTGTGCCCCATGTTATTTTTTCCTTTCAATCCATGCAAATTGGTGGCACACACCTCTAATCCCAGCCCTGGAGAGGCAGAGGCAGGCGGATCTTTGTCAGTTTGAGGCCAGCCTGGTCTACAGAGTGAGTTCCAGGACAGCCAGGGCTACACAGAGAATCCCTGTCTCAAAAAAACCAAACCAAACCAAAACAACAACAACAAAATCTGTTGGAAACGTGAAAAAAAAGTAAGGGCAAAAGTGCTGCGATGAAAATCAGCCACGCGCCAGGCACGGCGGCCTGTGCCTTAGCCTAGGACTCGGGAAGCAGAGGCAGATGGGTCCTGTCTCAAAACAAAACCAAAATCCAGTAACTCTTTTCGAGACTCAATATGCCTGATGTTGAAGATGGCCCATTTAACCCTTTGTATCTCATACTCCTTTCTGCATTTCTATAGCAAGCATCTGTGGAACTGGACACAGTTGTCTACGTCCAGGTTAAATTTAAACAAGCAAGCCCATCTTACATGGCTGAATTATACCACTACTCTAAGTCAAATGTAAGGAATATTAGTCTACTTCCTGAGGGGAAAGCATTCTTCTAAACTCCTTTGGCAGACAGGAAGTCCTAGGGATCTAGTTTTGAATTCTATACCATCTCCACGTTAATGTTCTGATCATGGTGCAGAGTGTGACTTAGACAAAGAACACCTATTTTTATTACCCAGCTTTCCCAACAGTTGGACCCACAGATTTATCACCATGGCGACTTCTTTGCACTGTACACTGAAATTTAATATGTTTTTCTGTAACCTTCACTTCCAATACAGCAAGTCCACAATGAGGCCATAAACCAGAAGTAAGAGCTGAGGAGGCAGGATTATAATCATTTATACACATGATTAAAATAACTACTAACCATGAATTTATTAACACAGCTACTTGCCTAAGCTTTACTTAGGAAGTATGAATTTTCCTATTCAATCTCATTTTCAGTGTTGCAAAGTGTCACACAAGAACCTACCAAATAAAAAAAAAAGAAGTTCTTCAACTTCTTTATATCCTGAAAGTTATACTTAAAAGTGTATAGCTATTTATTGTTTCATATTTCCTACAGATTGTACTGTATATGGTGTGATACACAATAAAATAAATCATGACCTCACATACTTATAATCTGTGACAATAGCATTTTGCTAGCATCTTAGAATAAAAGGGTATATCATAAAATAAAAATAAAGACCTAGCAAAACTATTTTAGAGTGTGTACTTTGTATCTATAAAGAGGGAGGAAGGTCAATATAGGTATGCGCACAAATATCTATAATATAAATTGAAGGATGTCAAAACATCTCTTGATAGCAGGTCCCTAATCATGTCTGTATATTTACTTTTTGCTCTCAGTGCTAAACACAATGACACAGGAAGATGTAACATATACTTGTTTAAGTCAGGGGAAGAGGTACGTAACAGAAAATAATACTTTTCCTTCATTACCAGTGCTCCCCTGAGTTTTAGTTGGACATATTTGCTAACCTTTGTTATTAAACATGCTATGTGACTAATTCTGATCAATGGAAATCAAGCAAAGGTGATGTGTGTCTTTCTAGTCCTGTCCCTGAAGGGCCTGGACATGCCTTCTTCCTCCCCTTTTCTCCCCTTATCATCGCCTGCAAATGGGCATGGGATGAGCCATCTTACACTACATTGACAAAGACACAGTCCTTAGATGAAATCCCTCAGAGAAGCCTGGTTCCCTGGTAACTTCATGCAGGAGAGTCTTTAGACTAACAGAATGAGGAAGAGGAGGAGAAGGCTTAAGATAGGGCCTTACTATGTAGTCTGGGTTGGCTGGGAACTCCCTATATAGAGCAGACCGGGCTCTGAAAGATTTGCCTGCTTCTGCCTGTCCAGTGCTGGGATTAAAGGTGAGCACCACCAAGCCATTGCCAACAGGATTTTGAGTGAAAAACTTCTGCTGTGTTTAAGCCCACTGTGATTTTGGATTTCTTCTCAGTAACAAAGTTTCCATTCCAACAAAAGCAAATGCCAGACAAAGCAAAAACTTTGTTGTTTACCGGGTATACCAAAGGAGAGACTTTTCAAGGCAAAGAGAAGCCTCATGGGAGTGCAGGCCTGTGATCCCAGCACTGGGGAGGTTGAGGCAGAAGAATCAGGATCTGAATTTGGAGTTGGGGGTGAGGGGTATAGAAGGAAGAAAGGAAGGGGAAGGAGAGAAGAAAGCAAAATCACAGTGAGAAGCAATAGCTTGCAGAAAGCCTCACACACACACACACACACACACACACAAACACACACACACACACACAAACACAGAGTATAGGCAAGCTTAAAGACACCAAGCAATTAAAGATGGAAAAGTAACAAGGGCCTTCTACCTGAAGACCTTGCCTTTTTAAAGGTTTGGAATTTACCGTGTACTAAGATACTGCATGGCAGGTGGGCAGCAGGATGTAAGATTCAAATATACTATCACTCAAAACAGGAGGGACCATCAATCTAGTTTATAGAAGGAGCAGAAAGGTCAAAGGATTGATGGAGTACCTACACTAGAGTCTTCCATACCATGGCCTTTGGGATTACAAGAACTACAGGCAAAAAAAAAAAAAAAAAAAAAAAAAAAAAAAAAAAAAAAAAAAAAAAAAAAGGCACAGTCTCGAGTCCTATACCCAGACTCAGAATCCTTGATGATGGGTCCAGAGGTCTGCGTTTTAATGAGGACCTCAGATGCCCGAGAATTAAAACACGGAACTACACCCTAACCAAATATCACTAAGCGTTTATGAAGGAGATGGGTGAATGCTCAGGGAGCCTGGCCTCGGCCTTCCAAGAGGGACTGAACGGGTGTCACAGCACCCCAAGAGGGGACAAGCAACTGATGAGAGTCACCTCTGCCAGATCCGGTGGGGGAAGTCTGAAGTGTGGCGCCCTCCCCTCCGGGTTGCCATGGAGATCCGGGCCCTGCTGGGCGGGCCGACGCCACTGGGAACCGAGGCCTGGGCTCCTTGGGAACCTGACTCTTCGCTCCCTGCAGCCGATCCCTAAGGCGGCCTCCCGAGCTCAGGTGCGGTCTGGAGAAGCGTCCCCCCGGGGGACATAGTGCGCAGCCTAGAGAAGGACCCTAAGCCAGGGCGCGGCCTAGAGGAACGCCCCCCTTAGGGACCCCGAGAGCGGAGGGCGTGACCCGGCCCGAGGGGACACCACGAGAGTGTCCCCTGAGAGACCCGGAGCGCGAGGGGGCGGCCCCGAGGAGCGCTGTCTCCCTCCCTCGAACGTCCCCGCTGCCCGAACCGGCGGGTGGTGTGGCTGCACTAGAAACAAACGGCCTCCGCGGGCCGCCTCCTCCCGGGGCTCCCGAGGGCCTGTGACCTCCCTCCAGCCCCCCAAGAGTGGCGGCTGCCAGCCCCGGGAACCATCCCAGCCCCAGACCAGGGCGGATTCGCGGAGAAGGTGATTGAGGCGCTTAGTCCCTTGGATGGTGATGATGCCAGGCCAGGGAGACCTTAGGACACTTGCTGGGGTCTGTCCCCAGTAGGCTGTGGCCAGATCGGTTCCTCTCAGGGGATCCAGTTCTCCAGCCGGCCCTCCCACCCTGAATGCAAGTTTTCCTTGCAGTTGGAAGTATGGGCTGTTCGGGTGGATAGGACGCGCCACCCCTCCTTGTCTCTAAGGTCACAGGAAGGGGACTACCAACAGAGGTGCTGCAGAAAGTGATTTACTGGGACAACCTTTTCTTTCCGTAGAGACAATGCTTAAGACTACATGGAAAGCACTCTCCCGGACCACCTGAATTGTACTTGAACCTTGAATTATGACAACAGAGGCAAACATGCTGGACCCTACAAGTGAACTAGAGTTTTTTACCCAAGAAAATATGGAGGAGATCTCCCAGCTGGCTTCCCTGGAGATGTTAGGGGATGTAGTCGCCAAGAAAAAATCTTCAGCCATTATCTCAGAAAAACCTAGCTATCCAGACTCCGTGTACGTTATGGCAGCGAACATTTTTCAGGATATTCGAGTCGAAAAGTCGCCAGACAGAGTCATAATAAAGTACGGGAACGAACCCCTGCCGTCCTGGTCCCAGTCTGAGGATGAAACTTTCCAGCGCTCCTCCTATGAACTGGCTTTCAGTGCCCTGAAGTGTGAGTAATTCCAGTCTGGAAGGTCGGCGCTAGGAGAAAATAGCAAGGCGTGGTGGCTTAGGCGCAGTTCAAGGCCACCCTGGGCTATAGGGAAGACAAGGAAATTTCTAGAATGCAGAATGCAGCCTAGCCCCTCAAACAGTGAATTTTTTTTTTTGCACGTGTATATGTTTGGCCAGTTACAACAGTCTAAACATGAGGGGGTCCTAGTGAAATTAGTAGTTTTCCTTGTTCTAAGACAGGTGTAGTGCAGTCATTAAAATGAACGGGAGCCAGCATGCTTGTACAGGCCAGCTGCTGAGCCAGGAGGATTCTCTCTCTCTCTCTCTCTCTCTCTCTCTCTCTCTCTCTCTCTCTCTCTCTCTCTCTCTCTCTCTCTCTCCCTCTCCCTCTCCCTCCCTCTCCCTCTCCCTCTCCCTCTCCCTCTCCCTCTCCCTCTCCCTCTCTCCATCTCTCTTCCCATCTCCTGCTTCCCCTCCTCACCTCTCTCTCCCTCTTTCTCCCTCTTTCTCTCCCTTCCTCCCCAGACAGGGTTTCATTATGTAGCTCAGGCTGTCCTGGAACTCTCTCCATAGACTAGGCTGGCCTCAAACTCACAGAGATCCACCTGCCTCTGCCTCCCGAGTGCTGGGATTAAGGCGTGTGCCACTTCACCTGGCCGCTTCTCTACATTCCTGCTGAATTTACAACTTGTATTTGAAGTCACGAGGCATCAGAAATTTAAGGGAGACTGGGGAGAGATGAAGGAAAGTACAGTCTCTAAAAATACTTTTTAAAAATACAACAGTTAAGTCAACCCCAATCAAGATTACCTAATTCTTAGCCAATAGCTTTAATTTGGAATGCCAAATTTAAGCAGGATTCTCCTTTCTAATTTGCCTCTAGAGTGCTAGACCAAAGTTTCCAGAGGCCTTCATGGTGGTTAAGTATCAACTGCAGAGTGTAAGGTTAACTGTGGGTAGGGCACAGCCAGAGATCGCTTCTAGGAAGAGAGCTGTCAAAGGATGTGGAGGTTCCTCTTGTAGAATTTCTTATTTTTATTGTGTGTGTATGGATGCTTTGCCGGAATGAATGGACACCACATGTGTGCGGTCGAGAAGGAGGCCAAAAGAGGGCATTAGGTCCCCTGGAAGAGACGGTTGGTAGGCAGCTGCTATTGAAGGGACCTAGATCCTCGGAAGAGGAACAAGTGCTCCTCACAGCAGAGCCATCTCTTTGGCCCCCTGGAATTGTGTTTCATACTAATAGCTGCTATAAACTTTATACTGGTTTGTAAAGTTAAGTTTAGGTCCAGAAAGACAGTACAGAAACGTTTGGAACATCAGCAGCATGGCCAATGATGAGTGGATGACCACGAGATCACTCAGAAGAGGCTAGTAGCATTTTTATGATTTCTTTAGTGCTAGGAGGCCTTGCTGAGAAAAGGAAGTATGAAATTGTTAGGTAAATTAAAATACTCCTATTGATTAATTAGACATAAATATACCTTGTCTCCGAATGTGATGCAGCTCAGCTCTGAAACCAGGAATTTCTCATCACAGAAAAGAAAATGTAGTGTCTAAAGCAATGGCTCCCACCTGGAGGGTAGTGACCCTTGGTGGAGTTAAACAGCCCTTTCACAGGGGTTGCAGATGAGATATTTACAGTACAATTCATAACAGTAGTAAAATAACAGTTATGAAGTAGCAACAAAAATAATTTTCTGGTTGGGGATCACCACAACATGAGGAACTGTATTAAAGGGTTGGGTGGCAGCACTAGGAAGGCAGAGAAGCGCTGGTTTAAAGCATCTACTTGTTAGTTCTCAGCTCCTTGTTTTCTTGTGCTCATGATTTTTGTTTTGTTTTCTTTGCTTGCTTGTTTGTTTTCCACACAGGGTTTCTCTGTGTTATCCTGGCTGTCCTAGAACTCACTCTGATGACAGGCTGGCCTTGAACTCACAGAGATCTGCCTGCCTTTGCCTCCTGAATGCTGGAATTAAAAGTGTGCACCAGCACCGCCCAGCCTGATTTTTTTCTTTTAGATTATGATTTTTGTCTCCCACACTTTCCCACCAGTACAATTCTGCACTTTACACAGAGCCAATTTATGATTTTGCATTTTCTCCCTGGACAGTGGAATGTAGCTTGATCAGCTATGATAATTAGTTGGTATTTAATGTTAATCCAATTTTAGGTAGTTTTAATTCAAGTTTAAACAGTTTTCTTAATAGAATGTTGAACCTTATCTTTAGAAACCAATAATAAAAGCTTGAGTTTTTCAACATAAAATTTAATCATCAATTACATTGTTGTTTTTGTACCAGTATCATGGAGATGTGTGTTTTTCTGTCCTGTACCATTTCCTGTTTTATGCAGAGTCTTGTGACTACTGGATTTTTCTTATTGACCCAAATAATCTTTGTCATTATTATCTTGAACCTTTACAACCTTGCTTTTATGTATTATTTATTTGTCAGGGTTTTACCATGTGGTTCAGAATATATGATAAGCTCTGGGTTTGTTGCCTCCAGCACCATGTTACAAACAAACAAACAAACAAATCAGAATTTCAATGTAGTGAGTTTTCCAAGATAAATAAATACCCACTACTTTAAATTTTTTGAGAATTCTTAAGCATTTTATTTTATCTTTTGTATTATCAGTGTGCTGCAAATATTTTCATGTGTTACTATGTACACTCCTGTGTACACTCCTGTGTACACTCCTGTGTACACTTGCACTCCGCTTTGCCATTTTAGGGTCGAAGTGTCACGGTTTAGAAAGTAGATTTCATTTGTATTCTAGGAGTCTTGGCAAAGACAGTCACTTCCGTGCTGTCCTTGGTATTACTCAGAAAGCATTAGCTTTTGAGTATCTGAAATTTATATGACAGCCTTACCTTGAGATAGCAATTTAAGCAATAACTATATTACACAAAACTATAACTAAACAATAATAGATACAATATGTTCTGTGTTAGCTCTTTCTCTTAGCCACCTTATGGTTCAGTATGATGCTTCTTCAAATGAAGACCACCACTAGACCCTCTTTACCAAGTAACCCCAAAGTAATCCACCTCCCTCTATTTTTGTTCTTTTTTATTTATTAAGACAGCTCTGGCTGTCCTGAACATACTATATAGACTAGGCTAGCCTTGAACTCACAGAGATCCTCCCTGCCCCTGAAAGTGCTGAGATTAAAAGCAAGCACCACCATGGCCTGCTTCTCAGGTCAATTTTTGATTAAAAAAAAAGATGAAGTTATTAATAAAGTCTGTTCCTATAAAATAGAAATTGAGAGAAGTTTGACTTTTGTCAAAATAGAGTTTGAATAATTTTAAGAAGAATCTCTGCATACTTCAAAGGAATACAGATTTGTTTTTAAAGAAGGAGTGGGAGCTGGCACATACCTGTTATCCCAGCACTCAGGAGGCAGAGGCAGGAGGACTGCCTTAAGTTCGAAGCAAGTCTGCATTACATACCTATACCCTCTCTCAAAAATCCAAACAAGCAAACAAATAAATAAATAGATAAGAAAAACCTGTGAAACAGTCTAAGAAATGTATGAACAACAAATAAATGTTTTTAAAAGCTTGAGGAAGAGAAACTCCTGAAATTGCTAACTTTTTTGCTAAATTGTATTTCTCTAATTTCTCTAAGTGTATGAAGTTGTTGAAGAATTTAACTCCCACAGATTGACCATGGCATTAACCTGGCCATCTTGAATTTTTTTTTTACTTGCCAGTGTATAACTCAATAAATGCTTCACGTATGGTTCAGTTCTAGTTTTTGTGAATTAGAAATTATAGCTAAGGGTTTTCCAGACCACTCTTCAACAGTTCCCTAAAAGGGTTTGTAGAACTCATCAAATGTTGTATATGCATGGTTTAGTACAATAGAGGGATACATATTAAATCAACAAGCGTTATTCAGGGGGCAGAGTCCAGGAGAGAACAGATGCAAGCGACACATTGTCGTTTCCCAGGGAAGTCTTCCGACAGTGCTTGACGTCTGACAAGGTGAAGGGAACACTGCCAATGAGGGGCGCTCACCTTGGCCTTGCTGTGTAGAATTTTTGTTGAGATTTGCTCTTAAAAGAAGACATGCTCAAATGTGTGGCTGACTGACTGGTTACTCAGACTAACTTCTGTAAAGGTCAGGATAATAAGGCATGACTCAGGGTCCAAAGTAAACAAAGACAGTTAGGACTACACAAGTTATTGCCAGGGCTTAAGGCAACTGCCTAAGAGCCAGTCAAGGGCCCTGTCTTTCTTTATAATGTGTAGTTTGTCTTCTAAAGCCTGTCGAGTTACTGTTGACTGCATTGTGATTCGTTAGGAAGATGAGCTAGAACTCCAATAACCTCCTATGCTTCAGCTATTCACTTAAGCGACGGCAATAGTACTTCTTACTTGTTTAGCTCTTTTTTTAACAAAGTATCTAATTTCATTTGCTATAAATGGGAAGAATATTCTCATTTACAAATGAAAAAACAGAGGAAGCTCAAGGAGATATTAAATGGTTTGCCTAAAAAGGCAGCCATGGGAATAAAAAGAGAAATGCATCATCTGGATGGAAGAGTAGCAATGCGCGTCCATAATTCCAGTTTTCTGTGGGGACATTGTTTTACTTTGACTGTATAATTGTCTTGCATTTGTTAGTAGCTGTTCTGATTTGCTCAAAGGACTAAAATAATTTTGTCAAGTTTCCTTTCCTTGCCCAAAACACAGAATACATTGAATAAAGTGTAGCTATTATTTAAACTGATATTTCAAAGTAAGAAAGTCGTGTAACTTTAGCTACATGAAGCTGAAACCGTCTGCACAACACCAAAGGTAGTTGGAGGAGATTGTTTCGGCAAGAGTCCTAGAAAGCACGTGTGGTACTGGCAAAATCAGGTTCTGTTTTCCTTCATTCTACCCCTGTGGTCCCGAGTGACTCCAGAGGTCAAGTTTTACAGCCCACACATGTTCACTTAGAAGTCCTTCTTGGCTATGGAAATTATATTTTCTGTGTCAAAAAAACTGAGATTTATGCTGGGAAATTATAAAGTTGATAGGAATTGGTTTGCAAGTACTAAGGATGAAAAATGCTCAACTTCCCTTTCCTTATAAAGGAAAATGAGAGCATTTCTTCATATCCAAAGCTGCTGGTTTAAATATGTATAATGCTTCCAAAAAATTTCCTATGAAAATTGTAGTTTCCACTTCATCAAGATTAGTCTTCTTTGATTTTCTCATTTCCCGAATAAAGGTAGAAACTCTGTGTCTACATGATAAAGAATTGCTTTTTCAAGAACGCTGAATGAATCAAGACTAGGCCTTACTGTCTGTTTGACACACACACACACACACACACACACACACACACATCAGAAACACTCATGAATCCAGGGGAGAGTTGAGAATATGTTAAACCATTCCTACCTGTCACCTAAGCAGTGACTGTTCTGTCCTCTGTTTGAACTGCTGTCCTTATCAAGATCTTTACATGGCCACTCTTGTCATTTGGTTCGGAGTTAGATAGTTCATCTGTGTCTTCACTAGTAAGTTTTACCAGATACTTAAGTTAAAATTATGTCTCATAAAAGTCGTGTGCATGAATAGAGGAAGATAAAACGCTTCCCATTCATAAGGCTAGCAAGAATCCTGATAATTAACACCAGAAGGCTATTAAATGAAAATAACTTCACCCATAAACATAGAAAATCCAGAACAATTATTAACAGTATTAATAACTAATATGCCAGCAATACTTAAAACTGAAACTATCAAGGCGGCCTAACATTTTTCATGTTTTAACGTACCTGGCTCTTTTGCCTGCATATATGACTGTACCACGTGCATACAGTGCCATCAGAAGCCAGAAGAGGGCACCAAAGCCCCTGGAACTGGAGTTACAGCCAGTTGTGAGCCACTATAGGGGTGCCGGGGAAACTGGAAGAGAAGCCAGTGCTCTTAACTGCTGAGTCATCTCTCCAGCCCTGCTATTTAATATTAGTTATATCTTCTTAATACCTTTCAAAGGTCATACATTAAAAGTGAAAATTCCTTTATGACTACATTGCTAATGCTTTGACTATGAGTCTCTGTAAAGCCTTAACTGTAAGAGCCCAGGATTCATAAAGATTATAAATATTTCATCTTGCCGTTGTAACTTATGTCTTTACGAGGAGTCAAGATGCATTTTAGATGTGAAAGTAATTTTACAACATTATTTAATGTATTTAATTTAAGGTCTTTATTTTAAGATTTGATATTTTGGGTAATAGACTTTTCCCTTGTCTTGCAGATCAAGATATTTTGGAAACTATATTAATAGACAGCTCTGTCTTCCCAAGTACTACAATAGTAAGTAACCAACTGTTAGAATTAGTCACTTCATTATTACTTCTTAGGAAATGTGAAAATTCACTCAATCTAATAATAATCTTTGTAATGTTGAGCCCGCTCTAAAATATGTTTTTTCCTACTTCTAATGCTTGGATTTTGACCCTGGCCCCGTCATTTTGACTCCTATACCCCAAACTGTCTTTTTGGACAAACTACATTCCCCGCTTCCTCCCACCCCTGCCTTTGAAGACCTTCTCTTAGCTGGGTGGTGGTGGCACACACCTTTAATACCAGCACTCAGGAGGCAGAGGCAGGTGGATCCCTGAATTTGAGGCCAGCCTGGTCTACAGAGTGAGTTCCAGGACTGTGCAGAGAAACCCTGTCTTGAAAAACAAACAAAAACAAACAAACAAACAAAAAGAAAGAAAAAAAGAAAAAGGACCATCTCTATTTCTAAATCTAACCATACTATGTAAAAATGATTATGTTCTTATTCTGTTATAAAAGCAAAGGAATATAAAATATTACTGTTATCCATATTCACCCCTATCCTCAGAGGATCAAACACAAGCCTTCAATCAGGCTAGGCAAGCATTCTCCTCCTGAGTTACATCTCAAGCCTTTGGATATTGTTTCTTTAGTTTTCTTTATGTATGTTTCTCCTTGGTAGCCAGATCATTTGAGCAGTCTTATTATTGTGATGCTGTACGATTTCCAAGATAGAAAATTTCAGCCCCGTGCCTTTCCCGATAATGAAGAGTCCATATCAGAAGTTCAAGAAGTGGAGAGCCTGCTTAACAGGTAAGAAGAGGTAAAAGAATGTTCACACAAAACCCACATTAGCGCTGTCCCTTACGGAACTTCTGTAGTGGAACTTAGCAATATCTGGGTCTCAAACATTTAGGAAAGGATGTCAAAGTGTCTTGAGTTCTTTGGAAAACAGCCTTGAATAGTTTAAATAACTAACTTTAGAGCAATTTTTAAGATGTGGAATTGCATGGTCCAGTATATAAACATGTGGGAAATCTTCACAAATTTCTAATAGTTTCAGTATGTGCGTAAAGTAAACTTAATTCGAATCACCTAATGTTTGCTTCCTTAACTGATGCCTTTACAAGAAAATCTAACACATAACAAGTAGAAAATTCCAACACTATACAAAAATTCATGGTTCTGTCAAACTAAAAAATGCCTGTCTAGTTAAGAACAAACTGATGTGTTCAGTTTCCTCTTTATCCTAAATATCAACAAGACACTGCCATGTGGGATAATGAAGAGTATTCGTCTTGAAGGGAGGCAGGAAAGGTAACAGATTAAGAGTGGAGTTGAAAGTGGGCGCATTGTGTGTCCTGTGTGTCAGTGTTACTGTGTGTTATGTTCAGATGGTGTCCCCAGAACTCAGATGTTGGAAACTTAATTGCCATGTGGCACCAAGTGCATTAACAACGAGGGCTTTGCCCTACAGGGTGTATTGGTGCCATCGTTCTTACTTTTACCTTTTTTGGTTTCTTCTCCTTTTCTTTTGAGCATATATATATATATATATATATATATACATATATATAATATATATATATATATATATATACACACCTATATATGTGTGTGTGTGTGTACATATATGTGAGCACGGGTGTATCTGTGTGGAGATTAGAGGGCAATTTCACATGGCTTCCTCGGCCACTCCCTTCCTTATTTTTAGGTACAAAGTCTCACTGACCCTGGAGCTCACTGGTTGTGTTAAAGTGGCTGGGCCAGCAAACCCCGGCAATTTTTCTGTCTGCTCACTGAGCGCTAGAATTACAGGTGCTGCACCTGGATGTTTTATGTGGGGCTAGGGGTTTGAACTCAGGTCCTCATGTTTGTACAATATGCAATTTTCATACTCTGCCATCTTCCCATCCCTGTTATTTTTCCTTGGAAATGGGGTCTTATGTACCCCAGAATAGCTTGGAATGGCTTATATAGCTAAGTATGACTTTGATCGTCTGATCCCCCTCCCACAATCTCCTAAGTGCTGGGGTACACACACACGTACACACACAGACACTCATGCAAACACATTTTCATGGCCATCATAACTTAGTCTCAGACTGGCTGACGGGAGCTCAAGTTAACTGAGTTACCCAGAGAAGTCAACGCACTCCAAGAAATATCAGTGTATGGTTTCATCATTGAAAGACGAGGTGACACTGCTAGCCAGGGACCTGGACTACGAGGCCAGAGAAATCAGAAGGTTTTACTGCTTAATGAGGGACTTCAGATCCCTAGATATCTTCCTTTCCTCATAATATACGACATCCTCCTTTGGACCATAATGCAGATATGGTTGTATGGCTACCCATATAACCTCTAGCCCCAACCCAGGTTCATATGAAACCAGGTCTGGTGGTACATTCCTGTAACACTGGGAGATTGAGACAGAAAGACTTTGTGAGCCAGGGCAGCATGACATACACAGTGAGACCCTGGTTGTTGTTTTTTTAAATAGTAATAAATGCAAACCTTATCCAAAATTAGTCAGTCACATTATACTCATATCACAATATTCTATGTAAGAAATGCCTGTATTTAATAATTGAATTGCAGAGAACAGCAGAGTTCTGCAAGGGAAATATGTGTATAAAGATAAAGGTACATGGGGGCTGGAGAGACGGCCCAGTGGTTAAGAGCACTTACTGCTCTTGCAGAGGACCCAGGTTTGGTTCCTAGCACCCACTTGGATGGCTCACTACCTGTAACTTCAGCTCCAGGGCATCTGATATTATCTCTTGCCCTCTGCCAGCACCGCACTCGTGTGCACAAATGCCCTCTTCTCAAACACACACACACATGATTAAAAATTGTAAATTAATTCTTTAAAAAAGATACACTTAGCAGTATATTTTTTTTTAAAGTGCTGTGTTACTGAAGTTGGTTTCAAACTCCTAAGCTCAAGCGATCTTCCCACCTCAGTCACCAAGTGCTACCCTGCCCAGCATAGCCAAAGTATTTTAATACGGCTCTTAACTCAAACTGTCCTCAGTTAGCTTGAGCAAGAATGGAAAATGTCCCGATAGTGGGAGTTCTCACCTGGGAGGAAATGGAATTGGGAGTAGGAAAACTGGAAGGAGTTGGCTCCTTTAACCCCTGTACCCTTCTCTTAGTTTCTGTCTCATTCCCTGTGAAGTTCCGTCTTCTGCTCCACTTCTCTAGCCCGTGTTGGGAGAGCCCTGTTGCTGCCCCCTGGTGTCTGCCAGCTAGTTTCTTTTCTTAGACTAACTTACTAGCTCTATAGCTGGATTCTAAACTCCTGTCAGAGAATTTCCACACTGTTCAGCCTCAAGTCTTCCATATTATAATTAAGGCACTACCATCTACCTAATATTTGTCTTAACTCATGCCTCCTCCCCCGCTTCACTCTGTGATAGCTAACGCATCAAATCCTGTGACTCCAATTCCAAAACTCAGGCGAATCTCCTCATCCATTCCTACCTTTACTACTGCCACCCAAATCCTTACACTATGAGTAGACTCTTCACTGGATTCCGTGTGTATACTTCCTTACCCTGATCTGTTTCATAGGTCAAAGAGAGTGAGATTTGTTTATCTTTGAGAAAAGGTCTCCAGTAGACCAGGCCGGCCTTGGACTTGCTGTGTGCTGAGTCTGGCCTTGAACTCAGGATTGTTTTGCCTTCACCTCTTAAGATGTTGAGATTACAGGTGTGCAGCCTCCTGTCCAGCTAGAGTGATTTATTTTAAGATGAATTATGTGGTCAAAATGGAATATCATGGATCAGACTTAGAAAATGTGTAAAATTAATGAGGTAAATGTTCTAGCTTTTATGTAACAAACAGCCTAAAAATTGATCCTGAGAGAACAAAAACAAGTAAGTTGAGCCTTAAATAGTCTTGGCTCCATGCCTACAGGGACTTTCCAATTGCAATATAGGAAGTGGAAAAGAACAGTCTTGCTGAGTTAAGGAAGCAGAGACCAGTTTTAAAAGGCTGCAGCGTCCTGTTTTTCTCTGTCTAAGAGGTGATGTGTATTAAATGCCTTGTGACTGTTAGGCTGACTATGCAGGTTATCTGTCACATTTGCCCAGAGATGTGCTTTTTCTTACTTCCCCAGTTTTCTTATTGCCCATCATGCCCCAGAGTATGTCATTTGCCTAAAGGTCCCATAAACAATTCTTAAAACTGAGTTTTTCCTATCATGTTTTTTTTTTTCTGACTTTTTTTGGAACCTCTTTGATCATTTAGCCTTCCTCATGGAGAATCTGAAACAGATCATCTGTAGAGGGTCAGTCTTATGTTTTCAAGCAGAAGATTTTCTCCTGGAGTCAGGAATATGTTCAGCTTGGAACTGGAGAAGATAGTATAAGAAGTTGCATTGGAGTAAGTAGCTGAGCACAGGGTGACCAAAGGAACAGAATTTCATCAGACTGACAGCTGCTTCTCTGTCACTATAATCTACTTGGTTATCGCTCCCATGAACTTCTTGCATATCAGATCAGTAGATGCCACTATAACCTCTGCTGTTGCTGCCATGGATACCAACAGGCCAGCTTTAGGGACTCTCCCAGGAAAGCTACAGAAGCTGTGTCACTAGAGATCTTAGAGAAGGAACCTCCAGGGACTAGTGCCCCAGGAGTGCCCTCAACACCCCAACAGGGAACCCAAGACTTCTGGAACCCAAGCAGTGCTCCAACCAGCACACTCCAGTCTGCCTGTCTTAACTGCAGCGACGACGGGTGAGGAGAGATCATTTCCGCTGCCGTCAGCTCCTGGAAGTGTCTGTTGATTCCGTGAGTGAATTTAAGCCAAGGACAAACATGTTAGGAGGGAATAACGCAGAGCACAGTCCAGGGTCTAGAACAACATGCAGGACTCCCGTTGGTGAAACAAGACTCTCATAATCGAGCAAGTGGGCATCAATATTCTGTATACTTACCTTGTTCTTGTTCCCCATCTCAGTTGTGCCTTATTTGTATAGCATCCAAGGTCACTGTGGTAGGCTAGCTGGCCCCACTGTTCATGTCTTACATAATTTCTCTTTTCACCTTTGCCCATAGCGTTTCCTTTTCCCTTTTTCTCTCCCAGAGAACACAGACTGGCCAATTTCACAGGGGGGTCTCGATTCGCCCTCCAGAGAGACAAGACTGTTTCATGTCATCGGAATGCACACCTATCGCCTTCTCTTTTCAGCCCACCTTTAAGGAAAACTCCCATTCCCCAGCTTTTTGTAAACCACCATTCCCCCGTTTATGTGCATTGCTGTCCTCTACTTCCTTTCTAGCAACCGAGAGCTGATCACTAGTCCCACCATGGCTTCTTCTCTTTCTTTTCATATCCATAATAACCTAGGTCACATACTGCTGTCATGGCCCTTTGCTCCCTATGGCATTGGGTACAGGGAGGGATCGCTCCCGCAGTGACGGTGTCAGTCAGCCACGACCCTTGTCTCATAGTGGGTTTATCGCCGCAGTGACAGTTTCAGACAATGCCAACTGTTGGGGGAGAACTTGAGACAGGCCTAGTGCTCGGAACACCAATCTATCAACCCTTCTACAGCCAGTCTCTTAGGAACTCCCCGGCGTGGAAAGGGTGGCTTGGAATAAGAACAATTCTGCCTGCCCCATTTTTCCACATTCTAACTCCAGAAGGGCAAACCTTGGTGCAAACCACAAGAACCATGACAACCAAGACAATATACCTTCTCTAAAAATGACCAGTTCCATAGTAACCCCCTATAGGAGTGACTTAGATAAAAGCCTAAACAAATAAAGAAATGAATGATTATCTATATGTAAAAGAATCAAACCAGATCCTTTTCTTATCTTGCACAAAAATCAAACCCAAGTGGATCAAGGATTTTAAGACTTGAAACTCTAAAAGTGCTAGAGACAAAAATCAAGATATACATGGCAAGTTATAGGCATAGATAAGGGCTTTCTGAACAGAACTCTGGGGGTTCAAGAAATAGGTCAGCAATCGATAATGGAACCTCATGGAATTCAAAAGCACAGGAAAGGAAACTGTTAATCTAATAGAGTAAAGAGGTAGCCACGGAATAGGAGAAAATCTTTGCCATCTGTATATCTGATAGAAGATTATAGACAAAGAACTAAAAACACCTAAATATTATAAAACAATCCAATCATAAAATGGGCTTTGGAACTGAACCAAGAGTTCTCAAAAAGAATACAAATGGCTAATAATTTTTAAAAAGTGTTACACATTCTTTACCATCAAAGAAATGAAAGTTAAAACTACCTTGAGACTCTATCTCTCTCCAGTCAGAAAACAAACGAAGGGCTAGAGAGATGGCATACTAGTTAGGAGCACGTGCTGTTCTTGCAGAGGATCCTGGTTCAGTTCCCAGCTCCCACATAGCAGATCACAACCGTCAGTGACTTCTTCCAGAGGACATCACACAGTTTTCTGGATGCTGTGGGCACTGCATGCTTATGGTACACTCGTATAAATGCAGGTAAAATACCCACAACAAAGTAAAGTCTTTTAAAAGAAAACAAGTCAGGTGGTGGTGGTGCACACATTTAATCCCATCACTTGCGAGTCAGGGGCTGGCAGATCTCTGTGAGTTTGAGGCCAGCCTGGTGTACAGAGTGAGTTCCAGGACAGCCAGGGCTATGCAGAGAAACCCTGTCTTGAAAAACAAACAAACAAACAAACAACAGTAAAGGAAACAAACAACAGCAAATGCTGGTGGGGAGGTGAAGAAACAGGAACCCTATTTCGTGTGGGGGACTCCAAAGTGATAGAGCCACTGTGGAAACCAATGTGGCTGTTTCTCAAAACGCTAACTAGAACTGCCATATGATCTGGGCTGGGCACATTCCCAGTGATAATGCATCACGAGAGAGCTATTTATACATCTGTGTTCATCGTTGCTGTATTCACAATTGCTAGGAAATGACACAAGTCTTGGTGTCTATCAGTTGGTGAAGAGAATGCAATTATAGTACATAAACATAATGAAATTTTACTCAGCTGGAAAGAAAGACGTAATTATGAAATCTGTAGGAAAATGAATAGAACTAAAAGTATTCTGAGTGAGGTGGCCCTGGCCCCAAGACAGATTTCACATAAACTCGGAGCTGCTCCGAGTTTCCATTTGTGTTTCCCGTTCCTGTGTCTCTCCACACCTCGTCCTGGGGTGTGGATTTCAGAATTAGTAGGTACCTTCTGGCCCGAGGGCTCCTCTGCTTCATCCGTTGGCAGCACATCTCATGTTCCGCTTTACTCTTGGCCACCTTCCACTCTCTTCCCTTTTATTTTAGCTGGAATTTCACTCCTAGGAACTATGCCTTGACTCCCATAGCAAGGACCCTTTAGTTCAGCACAGCACAATGAAACGCTTTTCCTTGTTATTAGTACTTAGGACATCTCAAAAAAAATTGTTGTTGTTGTTGTTGTTTCCCACCAGACTCTAAGCTTCGTATGTCAGGAGCAACTTCTTTCTGGTCCACTCAGTGGTTTCTGGAACTTTGAACATTGCCTGCAATATATAGTAAGAAAACAAGTGTATTTGCTCAACGAATTCATTACTATTTCTCTACTTTTAAGTATCCCTCTATTTTCTGCACAACAACATCCTATCTTCAGTCTGCGTGCTTTGTTGTGATTCCCCTCTGCGTCTCCCTCCACCCTCTGCTCAGCAAATGTGCTGTGCAATTTAATGTCCCCACGTCTCTATGGCACTGTGCCTTCTGTCTGTGTGTCTTTTTCCCACCGTGTCTGGAAAACACATGCTTTCTCTGTCTCCTCCCCTTTTGTGGTCTGGAAAATGTTGCTTGTCCTTTACTAATTAACTCAAGCTTTTCTAGAAATCCCTTTGGGCTAGCATCAGTATATTTCTTCTTAATGCATTTACTCTGTTCTTTGTGTGTCTCACAGCAGTCATCGCGTTATGCTGGGATTGTTTCTATGTCTTTTTCTGCATCAAGCTGTCAATTAAGGATCAAAATCATTTTTGGGGTGGGGTGGCAGGGTTTTATTAGGTAGCACTGGCTAGCTTGAAACTTGCCAAGTAGACCAAACTGGCTTCAAATTTGCAGCAATCCTGTGTTTGCTTCCCTGGTGCTGGGATTACAGGCAGATGCCTTTACAGACCCAAATTATTGTTTAGTCTTTATAGATCCAGATATCATTACAGTATTTAGTTACTAGTAGAAATGTGATAAACATATTAATTATAAGATTTTCTTAGCCATACTCAAGTAAATTTTCATGTCTGTGCAACAACCTTGTTCATTAGATACTAACTGCTAAAGTAACTACTTGTAGAGCTTAGAAAGGTTAAATAACTTGTCTAAAGGCATGCTGCTAATGATTGGTGGAATAAAACTTTGAACTCAGGTAATTTGATTCAGAGGCCGGGCAGAAGAGAGAGGGAGTGGGAGGGAAGAGAGAGAAGGAGGGAAGAAGGAGGGATGGAGAAAAAAGGGGGAGGAGACAGGGGTGGGGGAACATGCATATTATAGGCTTGCAAATATCTAAAGATAGATCTATGGAAGGGAGTGGTGGAACTGTTGCAGGAAGAGCCGCTTGAGGCTGAATTACTGGTGTTCTAGTAGATATCATGCTAAAGCTTAAGGATTCTGCCCTGTGGCTAGTGCACTTTAGAATTATCTAATGATGCTTAGAAAGGAGTCTCTGATGCGTGTGAACGGGAATGCTGGTGAAGGGGACAGCTGGGCAGCTGAGGTAGCAGAAATTAATCAGATAATCCACTTGGTAGCATTTATTATGTGTGGCAAACTCGAACTAAGTTGGTATTTGGAAATAAATGATCAAAATATTCTGTAATCAAACATCTACACATGTATACTATAGAAGAGCAATTCACAGTCTTGCTTAGTCTTCTGTATGTGTCAATATGCTATCATTTTAAGTCTCCTGCTGCAATTTTATAATACAGCCCTAAGTTTACTGTCTGCCAAAACCACCCTCTTCAGGTATTCCTGAGTGCCTCTCTCCAACCTACAAATTAAGATTTTTATCTTGGCAAGAGGGTGTGAAATTTAGACTCAGGAGTTTGAATGGCATAAGGAAAAGAAATCAGGGTCCCGTACTTGTTGCCCATCACCAAGGTCTGCGTCCTACTATCTTTCAGGGTGTGTGTTGCTGGCCGCCTAGCAATTCCTTAAGGATGTCCCCTTTTTCCTAAATACGCATCGAGTGGACCTCAGTTTGCACTTGACCCTCTTGTCACATCTGTGCCTTAGTTTTCCTTTATTTCAGTTGGATTCCTACTGAGAAAGTTCTAGAAGAGGCACAAAGAAATGCTATTTACACTCGTTAAAATGTATTGTGTCTTCGTAGGACTAATGTTCTTCTTTTCTCTCGTTTGTGACTGTGAGACATTGGGGTGTTCGGAACTAAGCGGGGTTTGAGAGAGACTAATGAAATCTTTGGAATGGTATCAGCACACACCATTGCCATCTTGATAATATTAACCTGCTGTGTGTCTGTCCTGTGCTAAATACTGTGCACATATAAGCACAGTAATGCTAAGGTAAGCTGATGACCCCAGAGATGGGAGAACTGACGCCGAGAGAACGAGCGACGTCCCCAGGCCTCACAGCTGCTGAGCCATAGCACCTGGGTTCACTTCCGGTTCGTCTCACTTGAGATTCTGTGCTTATTCCTTGAACTATCAATGTAATATTTTAGGAGTATATAACTACACAGCAGCAAAACAGAGCAGAAGATCAGGACTGTTTGGGTTTCTATTTTTGAATATCACAAAATTTTATTTTAGCTTTCAAAAAATTGAAATGGAATGACAGACAAATTTGTTAAAATTCAAAATGGGACTTTGTAAATGATTCAAATGGAGAATTGATAGTCTTGTTTCACGTTCATGGTCATCAAGAATGAGTTTTCTGTCTCTAGCTCTAAGACAAAGTTGGCTGCATCATTGGCGAGATGTCGAATCAAACACGACGCCCTTTCAATTTACCACATTCTACCAGAGACGGTTAGAAAACAGGAACAGAGGGCCTCCACTTTGCCTCTTTATGCTTGGATAAATACTGGTAAAATCAGGTATGCGTTTCAGTCCAGTTCTTCATTTCTATTTCAAAACCCTATTATTTTAAGATAATGTAACAAAGACTTCCTTTCTTATGGGTGAGGCCACATTTAGGGAAATGATTAGAATCATAGTTTAATTTTAGCTCTTCCCATCAATTTACTAAATTGATAAGATTATATTAATATGTTATACTTTATGTTTCTAATTATTTTTTAACTTTGCTAAAATTGTTTTATTACATGCAATATGTATAGTGATATTTCTCATTGTTGCAGGAGCAAATGTATTAATACTAAATATATTTTAATGCATTCTATTTATAATTTTGCTTATATTTGCAGCCTTGAAGAAGTTTATAGTAGTTTGAGGAGTAAAGGTTATCATAAAGTCAAATCTGTACTGCATCTCGATGACAGAGTTTTTGCTGTGGATCAGCATTGCTATGATGTTTTAATTTTTCCAGCTCATCTAAAAAGAGATCTTATAAATATAGATCTTTTCAAAGATTATAAACTTATTTTTCAGGTAAACTGCTATTTATTTTAATTGTGAATTGAATACTACTGCTTACCCAAACAATCCTTGTACCTAAAATCAAATTTAAGGTGGATTAATTTAGTGCTCTAAGGTTTAGCCCCCTCCACACACCAACATTCTTTGGTTGGTTCGGTTTTCTTGAGACGAGATCTTGCTATACAGCCCAGACTACCGGGAATGCTTTATCTTGCTCAGGTTAGCCGCAAGTTTATGGCAATTCTCCAGCCTCAGCCTCCCAAGTGCTGGGATTAGGCCCAGCTCCCACACCCATGTCCTTGGATAGAATCTCTTAACGTTTCTGCCTTTTATAATTTTCTCAAACATCTCAGTTTCATCTGATCTAGCAGCAATTTAGATGGCAGTGTAATTGGAAATTAAAAATAGTAGTAGTGGGTGAGTGGGGTTTCATGAAGGGGTAAGAGTGGAGGCTAAGGGACTGGAGAGATGGCCCATGGGTTAAGGGAGTACCACATCAGGCTTCTCAGAACTGCCTGTAACCCGGACTCCAGAGGAACTGACACCACCTTCTTGCCTCTGTAGGCACTGCCTTTGTGTGCACAAATTCCCGCACAGCCACATAATTAAAAACATTCACAACACAAAAGAATGGAAGCCAAGCCATAATAATGTATAAATCATATTTTGCGATTTTAGGATTGGCTTGTCACTATACAAAGAATAAATGGTAGACATAACTTAGGTTAATGAGTAAGCCTTTTGTTTTAAATATGTTTCTCAGTTATCTTCATTGACTTTCATTTAGACATATATTAAAATGCTATACTAAAATGGGTCAGGTATCTTTTCAGAATTCCTACCAAGTGCTTATGTTCATTTAAAGTAAAATTAAGTCATCTTATTTTTCTGTTACACATTTTGAAATTCTAACCATACTATTTTCTGTAGGACAAATCTCGAAGTCTTGCTGTCCACTCTGTAAAAGCTTTATTAAATATGGATGATGATATCCTAATGGTCAACACAGGCTCGTGGTACACAGTTGCCCATATGTCAACATTAACAAATAATAATACCTCAAAAATATTTGTATGTGGAATACAATCACAAGATAAGGAATCTGAACTGACGAACCTTTTTTCAAAAATGGGATGCCAAAGTATGTGCAAATATTATTTGATGATTATTTTCTAAAAGAATCTAGAAATATTCGAAGTGTTTGAAGTTTTACTATGTTGTTGTAATATAAATTATATGTGAACCATCTTTCTAAAATCCTCGCAAACCCGTGTCGGGCTGTCTGTGTTTAATACAGGACTGATAGCTCCAGGTTAAAGTAATTAGCTTCTAGGTGTTTGGGGATTGGGCTGCTTTTCTCTCTGACAGAATAACATCTGATTCGAAACATCATTTAATAGATGAAAAGATATTAACATAGATGTTTAATTTACAAAGGGAATATTAGGGAATAGAAATGAAGTCTTTCATGCTCCTAATTTTTAACATCTCATTGGATCCTGAAAAGACCACACTCACTAGAGGCTGCAGAAGTAAACAGAATGGGTATAGAGTGGCAGAGCCAGAGAAGCAAACAGTATGCAATTTCAGGCTAGGAAAGGTAGCAAATCAAATCCCAGATATCTTCCATCTTAATTTCTAGTTGAGTTAAGGTGACCTGGAACTTAGAGTAACCAGTCTTAGGTGGGCCCACTCTACCTGCTAGAAGCAAAAGTAACTTCTCGCTGGAAAAAAAAAAAAAACAACTAAATTTCAAGTTATCTCCTATATATCCAAATGCAATGTCTGGCACTCAGACAAAAAGAAAGACATGACTCAAAAAGTACTAAACTGAAAAGAAAAGAGACTGTGTTATTTTAGCTGAGAAATGGTAGATCAGACTCAAAGAGAGTACACTGGACAGGAATGAGACCAACAGAGGATTCAGATACTGGCTCTGCCAGCTGTGGATTTAGCCGGGGCTAATGGTTGCGAGCTACTCAGCTATGCTAAGCAGCCTGCATAAAATAAGTTAATACCATGGGCATCACAGCGTGGCTGCTTAAGGCAAAGACAAAGCATAGTCAGCAGTAACTGAAGAGGCTGATGGGAAGCTGTAGACTTGGAGCAATAAGACAAGCCAAAGGAAAAGACAAAAATGCCGTGTGTGCAATGAAGAAATAAATGGGCGGGGGAAGCCCAGTAAAGGGAACGTGTGCATAGCATGCGCGACAGCCTGGGTTTGCTCTCCATTACCGAATAAAAGGAAAGAGAAGAGAAGAACTGAGAAGAATTTCAAGCTGAGACTGGCTTTACCCACACATACATGCACGAGCCCCCCATATACACGTAGTTATAAATTTAAAAACATCTTTAAAAAAGAGGACCAAACATACACGGATACACTAAAGGTGAAAAACAAAGGGGAAAGATTCACTTCACAAGAAAATTTGACACGATGTAAAAATCCACAGCAGTGGTTGCAGTGTAAAAGCAGATGAGTAACAGAGGGGGGCAGGCAGAGTCCAGACAAAGCCTGCACTTACGGGGCTTTAGCCATGGCTAAGGTAATAGCAGAAGGCTCAGGAATAGATGATCTCTTTGTAAACTATTATAGGAAGAAAACTGACACTTCATTTCAGTGTATATCTAGAATCTCCTAGAATATGTTATAAAAAATATATTTTATAACCTGGGGAGTTTATTTAAGAGTTCTTCAAAGGAATGTATAACACATTGATCATTGAAGATTTATTAACTGGATACCAGAAAATATTAAAGGTTCTTTATAGTAATAAAATAAAATAAGTTATAGAAGAAGCATTTCAATTGATTTTTATCAATAATGCATAAAATTTTCATGAATTCACAATAAAAACCACATGCTTTAGGCTGGAAAGATGGCTCCTTGGGTTAAAAATAAGACACTTGCTATGTAAGTCTGGTGTTTGAGTTCATCCCTGGATCCTTTATAAAGGTGGAAACAGATATCCGATGCCCTTAAGTAAATTGTCTTCTGACCTCCACATGTGCATCATGTCACACACATGCATACATACACATATGCACACACACATAAAATGATAATGGTAATAACAAAAGTGATATAACTCAATAGGAAAAAGTACAAAAGACATAACCATATATTGCACAGAAAAAGAATATACTCAGAGCAAAAACAAAACAAAAATTTACATTAAAAGTAACAAAAACCAATGGAAAGGTAGTCAGGGAGTTAGAATTAGAATGTTGCTGCCACATGCCTACAGAATGATTAAAATAGAAAAGACTGGCAACACCATGTACTGACAAGCTTTAAAAAGGCATGAGAAATGTTCCAATACCATTCATGGAACTGTAAATTTAAGCAACCAGTTTGGAAAAACTAGTTATTAAAGTCACATGTGTACCTGTAGTAACACCCAGAATTTCAGGTCTGTGTAGATGACCTCCCTGTCCCCACAAATAGTGCAAATATGTGCACAAAAACTATGTGCAACAATATTCATAGAAGCATTATGTCTTTCTAACAAATTTTTATGAATTTCTAGCAATTCATAAAAAGTGGGTTGTTTAGCTCACAGATCTGGATGTTCAAAAGCATGGTGGCACTAGCATCTGCTGACCCTTCTGTCTGCATCACAGCATGGCAGATGGCAGAACTGTGGACAAGAAGAGAGCACATGGGAGAACAGGAAGCCAGAGATCAGGGAAAGCAAGTTACGCTGTTTTAAGATAGTATAGTCTCGTGGGGAACTCAGTGACCCTCGTTCTGGGGGCAGTGTCCAAGTCATCTGATTGCCTTCCAAGACCGTCATCTCCTAGAGATTACATTTTCTCCCTTAAATACTGCCACATTAAGAACCAAGCTCCTAACACAGGAACTTGTTGGTGACAGACTACATCTAACTATAACATGTTACTTTCCATAGCCTCAAACTAAAAACAACCTCAGTATCCATCTAATGGGATTATATACAGAATAAACTATTGCCATACCTAACAACACAAATGACTTAAAATGTAATATTCATCTTCTAACTAATGTGGAACAGATTTTTAAGACAAGTAGTGTTAGTGCAATTTAGAGGGGCAATATTAATAATAGAAACAAAAAATTTTAATGATTTATTCAACACACATTTATTGATGGATGTTATGTATATATCTGTTTATCACTGTCTTAGAGGTCATGACATTAATTTTGTTCTGTTTTATAGCAGTGAAACAAAGTTTCACTCATGAAATTTACATTACAGTATGAGATGATGAATGTTTGAAAAGTACACACACACACACACACACACACACACACACACACACCAGGCAGTCCTTAAACCTTTGGTCTTCCTGCCTCAGCCTGCCATGTGCCAGGGTTACAGACTGTTATTTGATTTCTGTTGTTGTGGCTGAACGCTCTGACCAGAAGCAATCTGGGGAGGAAAAGGGTTTATTTTACCTTACCCTTCCAGGTTATAATCTATCCTTGAGGAAAGCCAGGACAGGAACTCTAGGCAGGAATCTGGAGGCAGGAACCATAAAGGAAGGCTGCTTAGTGGTTCATGCTCAGCTAGGTTTCTTAGATAGCCCAGGTCCACTTGCCTAGGGATGGTGCCACCCACAGTGGTCTGGGCCTTCTTACATCATCAATCAAGAAGATGCCCCTGAAGAAATTCTCACAGCTAATCTACTTGAGGCAATGTTTTAACTGATAGCCCCCTTCCCAGGTGACTCTAACAGCGACGACACACACATACTTCACAGAGCAGTCAGGAGAGATAAACGATATTAACAAGTAAGTATTAATAAAAGGGAGTTGTCACTGGAGAGTTGACTGAGTGGTTAAAAGCACTTGTTGCTCCTACAAAAGACCCAGGTTTGGTATCTTGGTACCTACATGGTGGATTTCAACCATCAATAACTTCAGCTTGAGGAGCTCCAACACCCTTTTCTGACCTCTGTGGGAGCCAGGCATGTATGTGATGCACATATGTACATGGAGGTAAAACACTCATATACATAAAATTAATAAAAAAAGGGGGGGGCAGGAGAATTAGATTCATGGTTAAGATCATGTAGCAAAAGATCTGAGCAGTTCTGACCACCCAAGCTAGGCTACTTACACCAGCCTATAATCTCCATTTCAGAAGATCTGCTCCCTTCTGCTGTGAGCAGCCACACACGTGACATACCGCACACATACACACAGCTAAAAATCTTTAAAAAGAAAGAAAATTACCTGATTAACTTTGGGACATTAATAAAGAACAGTGTCCTTTTCTAATTACATTATGTTTAGTTTTTGTGGGGCTGAGGATTTGGAAACAAACAGTAAAGAGCTACAATCCTATGCTGCATTCAGAGTTTTAATATTTAACATGAATTTTTTGGCTATTTTTCCTTCTCAGACATTGAGATACTTTATGAGACGTTTGTCAGCATTGAGCCCAAGGATCCAAGGCTACAGAACGTCAAAGTCATTCTGCTGCTGCCCCGCTGTTCAGGACTAGGTGTCAGTAACCCAGTGGAATTTATTTTAAATGAACATGGAGGTACTTTTGATTTCTAAATTAATGAAATTCGTTGACTATAACTAATCAATTTCAACATTGGAGAAGACATGTTTTTTTAATTTCCTGTATTGCTCTTCAAATTAGTTTTATTTAGCCTGCAGATGACTTACATACAGGCTCTCTGGGTGACTCGTAGGAACTAGGAGAAAACTAGTATTGCGTTTTCTATATTCCCTTTGAAAAACAGTAATAAAACTAATTACCTTTATAGATGTTTCAATTTCAAGTCAGCATTTTAATATTATCGATTGCATTAGTAGGAATTTTCTGTGAAAATTTATAATGTTAGCTAATTGATTGAAAAATAATGTGACAGTGGCAATATATGAAAAGTTCCTATAGTGTTGTATTGAAAGGTCTACCTTTACTTTTAAAAATCTAGATACAGGTTTACTTCAAGATCTCTCTCAAGGTGGCACAACAAAAAATAAACTTGAGATCCTTGCTCAGGAGCAGTACGAACAGCTCGCCCACGCCATGAAATGTGAGTTATCAAAGCACAGGCTAGTGCCTCAGTCGAGGACACACTTCAGTTGTCTGTAGACTAGAGCAGTAACGGGGACCACGAGCAAAGTTTCGGTCTTAGTGTCTTCAAATAAATTGTTCGTTTAAATAAGCTCAGTACGTTGTTTTTGTTGTTTTTGTTTGGTTGGTTGGTTGGCTTTTTTGAGACAGGGTTTCTCTGTAGCTTTGGGGTCTGTCCTGGAACTCTTTCTGTAGACTACTAGGCTGGCCTTAAACTCACAGGGATCTGCCTACCTCTGCCTCCTAAGTGTTGGGATTTAAAGGCATGCATCACCACCACATAACTTAAATTTAGTAAGTTTTAAAAACATGTTTTATTCTCATAAACTCATTTTCTATAAATTAATAATTTATTAATCTGAAGCAAAATAATTATGTGCATCTATGATGTTACATTTGTTTATTATTTATTTACACCTAGTTTTGCTGCGTAGCTCAGGCTGGGCTTGAGCTTGTGTTCCTCTTGCCGCCAGCATCCCAGTGTTATAGGTACGTGCCACCAAACCCGGTTCATGCACGTCCGTGTTCACCTTTTCTATCTGTACTGTGACTTCTCGCCAGGTGCAATTCTGTTGTCTGTCCGTTCCTGAGAACTCTTCAGTAGTTCATTAAACATTTTTTTACTTCATTTATTTACTTATTTTGCAACAGGCTCTCAAAGCCTAAGCTAGTCTGCAGCTCTCCCCGTACTGTAGCGTACTGAGTTCTGGGATTACAGATTTCCACGGCCAAGCCCAAGTTAAACCAACTCTGGCTTCTGCATCTTGCTGTGGAGAGAAGAGAGGCGCAATTGCAGATGAAGGCTAGATCGCCCGACTTAAAGTCTGAGCAGCGATCTTAAAGCATACACATCACACCATGCAGATCTGAGCACCACCGTTGCTCTCTTCTACATTTGGATGCTGAGATCTCGACATCTGTGGGAATCCTACCCAATCATGGTGGCCCAGGCCTGTGATCCCAGCACTTGGGAGGCACAGGTAAGAGGCTATCGTTGACTACATAGCAAGTTTGAGGCCAATCTGGGCTACATGACACTGTCTCAGAAAGTAAACCAACAAATCAACGTGGTGCTTTTACTGCAGTGTATATTTTCCATATGTCTCTGGTGGGTCAGGTGTTAAAAATTACTGGATATTAGGCTTATAAGTGAGAATCCTTTTGAAAACTCAAAGATGAATCTGTAGAACAGAACTTACTAATAATGTGCCAGTGTTCATAAGGAAAGGCAGAAGAGCATGAAGAAAGTCTTCCCTTGGAACTGGTGGCGTGGACACAGCTGTGAAGTGGGCTGGGTGGGAGATTCGGAAGCGTGTGCGTAACACACTTCTACTAAAGTTTAGTGCACTAGTCCAAGCTTATTTTATTTTTTAAAAAGATCTTCATAAAGAGTCATAAAAATTGAGAAATGGGGCTGGGAGGCGGCTCAGTAAGTAGCACAGGCCGAGCAAGCACGAGGATATGAGTCTGAATGTCCAGTGTCGGTGTCAAAAGCTGGGCATGGCTGTGCACGTGCCTGGACTCTAGAACTTGGTGAAGGCAGAGATTGGAGGATCACTGAGACTTGCTGGCTGCTGTCCTAGCTCCAGGCCCATTGAGAGATCTCTCTGAGGAAATACAGAGAAGAGTGGTAGAATATACCACTGCTATCTCCGCAAATGTATACATGTATGTACACCATACATTCGTGCAATAAAAGCAAAGGATTTTAATGACATAGGCGTTTTATCATGCTAACAAACAATATTTGGTAACTGTCAAGATTAAGACACTTCACATTTTTTGGGAAATACGTAGTAAATCAAGCTGTAAATTTTCCCCATAAGGCAATGTTGGTTACAGTAATTAATTAGGAGGTTGGCTCCAATTCTTGACAGAAATGACTCCAACTTCCATTTGAAATCAACAATGAATGATGGTTCAGTTCTTTTACTATTTATGAAAATACTTTTAAAATATTTGGATATTGACTGACCGGTTATGATTTCCTAATCACTGTGTGCTTTATTATTTCGTTCTCATGGAGTCCTCTCCCTGAGCTTCTCTGCTTTTTTTTGAGTAAGGAAACAAGGGGAGGGCCTCAGGCTTCCTCATTTCCCCCGGCTATCTGAATTTTACTGCCTGTTCCCAGGTCTCTGCTCTCAAATCGTCCAAACCCACACCTTCATATGGTGAAGGCAGTGATCTCAAGAAGCCCCGAGGTCATTCCTCATGTCTGGTTTGCAGGTGTCTGTAACTTTTCATGTATTCTTGTCTGTCCTCTCTCGTGCTCTGTGCTCACTGGAACAAGAGCAAGCGAGAACCCCTTCTATGGTAGCTTCTTAGAGTTAAAAGGTGCAAAACGGAAGTTCTGAAGCCCCTCCCCCATCCTGTCTTTTCAGTAGACCTCCAAGAAAAGCTGTAACTCAGTGGCTACTGGGGACTCCCGCCTCCCTTATTTTCACTATGTCCACGCGAACACCTTCCGCTAGGGTAACCGGATGGCCTTGATCTGCCTACCTACTTCCACCACAGACCACTAGAGTCTCAGCGCAGGTGGAATGGAATCCTTAGTCAATGGGTTTCAAGCGGTGCAAATCTACAGTCCATGTAGTGATCTGCAAAATCTGTTGCAGAAAGTGCCCTTAACTGCTGAGCCATCTCTCCATCCCCAGACTACATTTTCTAACTTCATTGCCAGTTCCTCTCTCCTTACTCCCTATAACCTGATCAGATGGGGCCCCTGGCAGTTTTTGAAATGCTGGACCCACTTTATACTTGGCTGTTCCTTTCCTTAGGCAGCTGTTGTTGGCCCCCTGATCCTGTCTAGCCACAGCCCTCTAGAACAGCAATGCTTTTTACAACTTAAGATTTATTACATATACAGTGTTCTGCTCACATGTATGCCTGCATGCCAGAAGATCTCATTATAGATGGTTGTGAGCCACCATGTGGTTGCTGAGAATTGAACTCAGGACCTCTGGAAGAGCAGCCAGTGCTCTTAACCTCTGAGTCATCTCCTCCCCAGCCCTATGTATGACTTAAAATAGCACTTTCTCCTCTGAAACTGTTACCCATCCTGCTTCATTTTATCATCTAAATTGTTTTCCTAGTCATGCTTTGATTTTTTTTTTAATCCTCTACTAGAAAGTAAGTTCCACACTGGCAGAATTTTTGTCTTTTTCATTGATATCTCAAAGCTTAGAAAAGCACTTGGCATGTGGTAGGTGCTCAATTAGTCTGAATGAATGAGCGAATTACAGGTCGGGAATTTGCTAGTTCCATAGATGAGCTCTGAGAATGAGTTTTCCAGGTTCTTGTAGCAGCAAAACACAGAATTACAGCTCCCAACTATGTCTGTTTCCAGATCCTTTAAGCTAATGAGCTGATATGATCGTATGCTGTATTTATTTCTTTGTGTGTGGAACTGGGCTGATCACAATGATCAGACTCTCATTTCTCTGTACAGTCTAGCTGAATTTACTTTACTGGCTGGTTACTGCTTACAGTACTAACACAAGCTCTGTTGTAAAGGAGTCATTCAAGGGGGCAGTGCGGTGTCTCGGCAGGTAAGGGCACTTGCCTCTGAACCTGAGGAATGGAGTTTGATGCCCAGCACTTCCATGGTAGAAGGAGAGAATCAGTTTTTGCAAGTTGTCCTCTGACCTCCTCACATGTAAACAAATGTCATTTTAAATTTAAAAATCCAGGGGAGCTATTCAAGCATCCCTGGAAATCATTTCCGTCAACATCTGGTGGTCTGCACTGGTAACCGGTCTGTCGTTTGCACTGGGTCACTGTAGTGATTGTCTCTTCTTTCGCTGCAGTTGCTAAAGTGCAAGCAATTGTTTACTGCACGTGTTCTGTTTATACAGAAGAAAATGAAGCTGTCGTTATGAAGGCACTGTCATGTCAAAACCAAGGCATTAAAATACAACCTTACAGGTAAGGAAAGGACAGCAAACCACTATCAAGCAAAGACTTGAAAATGACAAGTATAATTTCTAGAGTTATAGAAATATATTATGCTTTTTGCTAGACTTGAATATGATGAAACAGCCTAAACTCATACACCTTTAAAGTGGATTCTGTAGAGCTTTTGAATGAACATGTTCTTAATAGCTTTTTATGTATCTTGTGTTTGTGCGCGCGTGTGTGTGTACATACAGATATTGAAGGGTGGCTTGAGAGATATACTCCGCTTACCCCCACATGGGTCTCAGGAATTGAACTCAGTTCACTAGGCTTGGCAGCCAGCACTTTTACCCACCAGTCTGTAACCCTAGTTCATGAACATTGCACTGTACACAGAAAAGAGTCTTCTGATTTTGTTATGGTAAAGCTAAAGGCATTTGACTTTGACTTGGCTGATTCCTGAATAAACTGGGTCCAGAGTTCATGTTCTTCTTCAATACATGCATTATTCCACAGAGGAGAAATAAGTATGCAAAGTGTTTATTGAAAGTGGACAGACGACTAGATGTTTATTATCTTAAGCATTATTCCACAGAGGAGAGATAAGTATGCAAAGTGTTTATTGGAAGTGGACAGACGACTAGATGTTTATTATCTTGAGCGCTCTTGGTATTTTCTACCCACTGGGAAATTGAGAAAATTAACGTGTTGAGATAAAAACAGCAGTGGAGCTGGGATAGAGAGAGCATCAGTACTCCAGCCTTAGCTGTAATGGTTCACATCTTGCTCTCCAGCCTTTGTAAGGCTGAGGCCAGCCTGGGTTACATAGAGAGGCCTCTCTCAAAACACCAGTACTTCAGGTCTGGGGCTATAACTCAGTTGCCGAGTACTTGCCTCGTATTCTTTAGGTTCTTGGTTTAATCTCCAGTACTGCCCAAACAAACACTAAATAGTAGAAAACAAATACACTCTGCACTGGGGATATCAAGAACTCACTCTAAGAATATATTTTTCAAAACTAATTAGTTTGCCAAGACTGTGGCAATGAAGTAAACACCTACTTTCATGCTGCGATTTCTCCTTCAGAATCTTAATGTGCATATCGTCTGCTCTGACCTCCGAACTTGATGCTTTCCCATTGTTCCTCTCACAAGCTGCCAAGTTAATAACACCAACATTTCCTCTCTTGCTGACTTTCCTTTCTTATTTAGAAGCTGCTGTTGATAGCTGTCCTTGTTAGAGTTTCTGTTGTTATGGGGAAACACCATGACCAAAAACAAGTTGGGGAAGCAAAGGTTTATCTGACTTATGATTCCATATTATAGTCCATCCCTGAAGGAAATTAGGGCAGGAACCTAGAGGCAGGAGCTGATGCAGAGGTCATGAAGGGGTGCTGCTTACTGGCTTGCTCCTCATGGCTTACTCAGCCTGCTTTCTTTTAGAACCCAGAGCTACCATACCAGGGATAGCACCACCCACAATGGGCTGGGCCCTTCCCCATCAATCGCTAATTAAGAAGCTGCCCTACAGCTGGATCTTATGGAGGCATTTTCTTTCCCAATTGAAGTTCTCTCCTTTCAGATGATTTTAGCTTATGTCAAGTTGGCATAAAAGTAGACAGCATAATTAACCCCTTGTTAACTTGACTGACACATAGACCCATCGCTGTTAAGCCATAACCTTTCCTTTCTTGTTCATCCCTGAGATCACATGTGAATATCAACATAACAATATAAACATTTCAAATTTTAAAAGTCCCACAGTTATTAAAAATAACTTAAAAAGTCATTCTCTTTGAAATATTCAGAATCTTTAAAATATTCAATCTCTTTTCAAATCCAAAGTCTTTGTAAAGTTCCAAAATCTCTTTAAAAGTTCAAGTTTCTCAACTGTTGGCTCCTATAAAATCAAAATTAAATAATTTCTTACTTCAAGGGGGAAGAACTAAGGTCACCATCTGAAGAAAGCAAAACCAAACTCCAAGACAATGTTCCATACTTTTGGATTTATTTACATCTTCTGGGTTCCTCCCAAGGGGCTTGGGTCACTTCTGTGGCTAAGCCCTCTGCAGCACACACAGCGTGTCTTCTAAACTCCACTGCTGCTGCTTTCATGGTCCTTGCTGGCATCTCCAAACTGCTGGGTCTTCTGCGGCAACTGGGCTGTACTTTCATCAACAGCCTTTCCTGGCTCATCTTCTCTATGTGGCCCCTTCAATCCTGGGCCTCTGACTGTTACTCAGGCTGTGCCTTCACCAAAGGTCTCTCCTGGCTTCTCCCAGTGCCAAACCTCAGCTGCTCTCCATGACCCCCTCATGCCTTCAAAACCAGTACCACCTGGGTGACAAACTACCAAGTTCAGCTGCCAGCGTGGGGTACAACCGTAGCTGTTTCTGTGTTTGGAACACAGCTTCTCTGTGCTGACTCTCAGGAAACACTTCCAGAAGATTTCGTCCCAGTGATGCTGGTCTCTTCTTAGTCACCACTGTTTCCTCAGCTCCAGCTGACAATCATCAATTAAGCCAGCAAAGCAAAGATTCCCCTTCGGTGGCACCAGTCTCTTGTTAAGCACAGCAGAGTCTTCAGCCCCAGATAACCCAGATAACCTCCCTCTGGAGCGTCACAAACCAGGCCTTCATTGTCTGTATTTCTCTCTGTTCTCTTTTCTCCCAGGCTCCCACAGAACAGTTCATCAAAGCTTTGAACACTTCGTGACTTTCCAGCTCCAAGTTCCAAAGTCACTCCACAATCCTACCCCCAACACACATGGTCAGATCTATCACAGCAACACCCCATTATCTTGGTACCATTTTCTGTCCTGGTTAGGGTTTCTATTGCTGTGCTGAAACACATGACCACAAACAACTTGGGGAGGAAAGGGTTTATCTGCCTGACACTTCCACACACACAGTCCTTCCTGAAGGAAGTCAGGACAGGAACTCAGACGGGACAGGAACCAGGAGGCAGGAGCTGATGCAGAGGCCATGGAGGGGTGCTGCTTTCTGGACTGTTTCCTATGGCTTGCTCAGCCCACCTTCTTATAGAACCCAGGGATGGCACCACCCACACTGGGTTGGGCCCTTCCCCATCAATCATGATTAAGAAAATGCCCTACAGTTGGATCTTACAGAAGCATTTTCTTTCTCAATTGAAGGTCCCTTTCAGATGACTCTAGTTGCACAGTAGCTGACAGTGAACCACATGTCCTGGGAGAGCTGAGCGCTGTAGGAGCTAAATTAGCACCTGTTGACAAAGAGCTGCTCGTTATACAGGGTCACAACCAAGTCAGTGGTTGTACATGGGTGGTTCCTGGTTTATTAGGGGTAAGAGTTTTGAGAATATAGTACAGCAAAGGTGAAGTGACCTTTCCTTTCTGTTTCCATGAGGCACTATTAATTTATATGTATTATAAAAAGGTACAACTTAAATTTAAAGACAGACACAGTAATTCACACTTCAGATTGGTCTGAGATTTAAGCTCCAGTTGGAAAGCAGGCATTTGAGAAGCTCGTAACACTTGTGGATGCCGTCAAAAGTAACCATGCGTTGCCTTAGGGAGATATATAATATGGTCTATTATAGTCATTTAGTTTTTAAATTAGATTTATTTGCTGTGTGTGTTGTATACATGTGCGTGGTATTCATGCGGAGGTCAGAAGACAACTTGTAGGCTGTGGTTTCTCTCCTTTAACCATGTGGGTCCTGGGTATCAAACTCAGGTCAGTAGACCATTACGCTTGGTGGCAGGCTCCCTTAACCACCGAGCCATTTAACTAGCCTAAGAATCATTTCCTAATACTCCAATGCAGTGAATTTAGAATGGAGTTAAATATCACATTCCATCTAATCCAGTCACCCACAAGTTGCTTTGATTTCCTCTTACTAGTCCCAAAATAATTAGTTCATTTTGGACTTGAGCTACCATGATGTTAACTGTAGGCCTATGTAAATGCCTTACTTATTAAAATCTCCTGTGTAGGCTGGGGAGATGGCTCAATGAGCAGAGGGAATGGTGAGCAAGCACAAGGACCTGAGTTTGGATCCTTACAGCACCCTTGTAAAGAGACCTGCATAGCTGCCTATGCCCATATCCCCAGCACGGGCCTGGTGGGTAGGAGGACAAGATGGGGACAGGAAGAGCTCACGATTTTGTTGGCCAGCCGGTCTAGCCAACCAGTGAACTCCTGATTCAGTGAGAAGTTCTCCTTCAAAAGAGTCAAGTGGAGGACAACAGAGGCAAGTGTAATCCCTGGCCTCCACAGGTGCGTGTTTGGATACACACCCATCCCTGTACATGTACAAACATGGACACACACCAATCTCATGTGTTAGAAGTACTAACCTAAAAAGATGTCTTAGGATGGGAGAAGTGGCTCAGTATTTAAGACCAAGTCTAGTTCCCAGCATCCACATAGTGGCTCACATATAACTCCAGTTCCAGGGGACTCCACACCTTCTTCTGATTTCCATGACTTCTGAATGAACACGGTGCACATTCTTATACTTAAGCATTTGTATATAAAACAAACAAATATGTTTAGAAGAACTTTTTAGGTATAACCATTTCTTTCTTTTTTTAAAGATTTATTTATTTATATATACAATATTTGTATATAAAGAATATATACAATATTCTGCCTGCATGTATCCCTGTGGGCCAGAAGAGGGCACAATATCTCATTACAGATAGTTGTGAGTCACCATGTGGTTGCTGGGAATTGAACTCAGGACCTCTGGAAGTGCTCTTATCCTCTGAGCCATCTCTCCAGCCCATAGGTGTAACCATTTTTTAAAGTTTGATTTATAGCCTAGATTTTTCTAGCGCAAAAGAATGTGCATAGTTTATTGCCAATTGTCATTGCCAAGAAATAATCCAAGAAAACAACTGCTTAAAATTTTATTTATTTTGCTGGGCAGTGGTGGCGCACACTTTTAATCCCAACACTCAGGAGGCAGAGGTAGGCAGATCTCTGTGAGTTCAAGGCCAGCCTGGTCTAACAAACGAGTTTCAGGGTAGCCTGGGCTGTTACACAGAAAAACCCTGTCTCCAAAAACAAAACAAAAAATATTTATTTTGTGTATATGAGGGTTCACCTGCATGTGTGTATGTGTACCACATGTGTGCCTGGTGCTGGCGGAGGCCAGAACATGATCAGATCCTCTGGAATGGAGTTATGTATGGTTCTGAGCTGGAAACTGGGCTTGGTTCCCTTCAAGAGTAGCAAATGCTCTTACATGCTGAATCGTCTCTCCGGTGCCCCAAATAGTCACTTTTCCAAATGGGTTTCCTGTGGCTTTATATATGCTGGGTTTTATTAGACTTATATCTTTACTAATCCGAAGGGCAAGAAGATTCACTTTCCTTGCTGCTTAAACTTGCATTTACCATTTTAGAAATATCTGAGGTCACACGTGTTTCTAATTACTGACTGAGCAGCACAGTGTAGGGAGTTGAGAATGGGATTCTAGAATAGAAGCCATCAAACATTTTTTTTAAAAAATATACTAATAAATTTATATAGAATTTTAATAACTATAGAATTCTAATAACTCTATGGAGATTTAATAACTCTAAAGTTGCCATCTAGCATTTTCATTGTAAATTAGATAGTTGTAAAATATATTTTCCCAGAATATTTATTATTTCTAAAATAATATATGTAGTTTTTAAATATGTTCCTCTTAATACAAAAAATTCTATTAATATTTAGACTTACAGTAAGCTTTGTTATTCGACCTATGAAAATGATAAATTTCTTATTTGTTTTATAAAACCAGCTTTCATTTTCAAAATCAAATTTACCTTGCCAGAGAAGTCTTATTTTATGCTTTGATTCAAATGAACATGTTAATATGATTTTGTGGCTTATAAAGTTTAATCTAAGATACATAGAAATAAAGATTAAAAATGAATAGAAGAAATAATAAGAATGAATAAAAGAATCTCTTCCTTTAGGGAGTAGTTGACAAAAGCCAAAGAGATCTCTGCTAGAACCCACTCGTCACCAGTCAGTCAGTGAGCAGCAAACACACTCACTCTCTCTAATAGAAGAGGGGAAACGTACCCCACAGGAACAACCCATCTCCTCACCCACACCCAGCCTTTTTGAAGCTGTGGGGAACACACTATGGCTATTTTACAATACAAACTGGAGAGGAAAGTAAAGAGGAAAAATGGGTCTGTAATTCAAGAGCAGAGCTTCACAGAATCTGACACCATCTTGAAAATCCCTACCTTGGGCTGGAGAGAGCTCAGTGGTTAAGAGGTCTTGGTCTGCAGCCATGAGCAGCAGAGTTCAGATCCCAGCAATCAACGTAGCAAGTCCAGTGGGGCCATCTGTAATTCCATCGCCAATGAAGCTGAGACAGGACGCTCTCTAGTTCGACAACAACCTGGGCCATATTGTGTCTTAGTTAGGGTTTCTATTACTGCAACAAAACACCATGACCAGAAAGCAAGTTGAGGAGGAAAGGGGTTATTTGGATGATGCTTCCACAATGCTGCTCATCAGTGAAGGAAGTCAGAACAGGAACTCAAACAGGACAGGATCCTGGAGGCAGGAGCTGATGCAGAGCCCATGGAGTAGTGTTGCTTACTGACTTGTTCCACATGGCTTGCTCAGCATGCTTTCCTTCTCTTTCTTTCTTTCTTAGTTTCTTTCTTTCTTAGTTTCTTTCTTTCTTTCTTTCTTTCTTTCTTTCTTTCTTTCTTTCTTTCTTTCTTTCTTTCTTTCTTTCTTTCTTTCATTTTGTTTTCTTTTGTTTTCCAAGACAGGTTTCTTTGTGTAACTTTGGAGCCTGTCCTGGAACTTGTTCTGTATACCAAGCTGGCCTCAAATTCACAGAGATCCACCAGCCTCTGTCTTCCCAGTGCTGGGATTAAAAGGCAAGCACCACCACCGCCTGGCTCACACTGCTTTCTTATAGCACCTAGGCTACCAGTCCAGGGACGGCACCACCCACCATGGGCTGGGCCCTCCCCCATTGATCACCAATTGAGAAAATGCCTTACAGCTGGGTCTCATGGAGGCATTTCCTCAACGGAGGCTCCCTCATCTCTGATGACTCTAGCTTGTGTCAAGTTGATACACAAAACCAGACAGTACATATAGTTCTCACAACAAACAAACATAGTTACTTAAACGCTGCTTTGGTCTGAGAGAAGTAAGCCACATTCTTGGGTTGTCCCTTTGTTTACCTCCCTAGAGATTTCCATCTTGTACTAAACAAGATTGTGACAGGTAAGCGAGAAAGGGCGCTGGGAGTAGAGAATGGGGAGGTTTGGGTGTACTACAGAGTTACTGCTATTATTCACCTCCGTGGGTCTTTGTTGGGGTTGAGCATATTTAACACATGAGCAGTACTTGGCGCAGAGATGGTGCAGGATATTTTGTCACACTGTGTGAAGATGTGTCGCTGTTTTACCTCGCCTGCCGAAGGCACCTGATTGGTCTATAAAAACATGGGCCGGGCATGGTGGTACCTGCCTTTAATCCCAGCATTTGGGAGGCACACAAATGGATCTCTGTGAGTTCAAGGCCAGCCTGGTCTATAGAGTGCATTCCAGGACAGGCTCCAAAGCTACAGAGAAACTTTATCTTGGAAAAACAAACAAAAACCTGAATGACCAATAGCTAGGCAGGAGAGGTTAGGTGGGACTTGTGGGCACAGAGAGGACTCACGGGGATGAATTTAGGTGCATGAGAGATACCAGTGAGACACTGAGGAAGTCAGATGTACCAAATGGAGGAGAGGGCAAAAACCACATGGCAGAACATAGACGAATAGAAATGGGCTAACTTAAGTTACAAGAGCTAGAGGCAAGAACTGAAGCTAAGGGACAAGCTTTCATAATCAATAATAAATCTCCATGTCATTATTGGGGGCTGGTGATCCCAAAGAAAGTAATCAATAATTTTAAATTACCATGATTGCCGCGTGGTGGTGGCGCACACCTTTAATCCCAGCACTCAGGAGGCAGAGGCAGGCGGATCTCTGTGAGTTTGAGACCAACCTGGTCTACAAGAGCTAGCTCCAGGACAGGCTCCAAAGCTACAGAGAAACTCTGTCTCAAAAAACCAAAAAAAAAAAAAAAACCCAAAAAACATGATTATTAATTTTACTTAGCTGCTTTCCAAATGAATATTAATCATTTAATATTTTGTCATATATTAAGAGTTTATGTATTAATATAAATTACAAATATTTCACATTATGGCTTATTTTTTCTTTTTCTATTCTCCCTGTCCCCTTCCTTCCTCCTTTCCTTCTTTTCCGGTACTGGAGCCTGAGCATCGGGCTTTACACTTGGAACCACATCCTGCCTCCCTCACTATTTCGGTTTAAAATTTTTTTTCATTAAAAACTTGAATCTTTTCCTTTACAGGTATTTATTCATGCACGGTTCTGGAGATCCAAAATCCCTAGAAAGGTGTTGATAGGGTTAGTTCCTTGTAGATCCTGAGGTGAAGATTGTGCTGCGTGTTTGGTAGTTGCTGGTGATCCTTGGCATTCAGCTCACAGCTGAGTCTGATTCTGTTTCCATGCGGCCCCTCCCTGTGTGTTCTACTTTCCTTCTTTTCCAGTATTAGATTTGGGGTTCCCTCCCTCCAAGTGGATCTATTCTCCAACAAGGTCTCATCTTGAAGGTTTGAGTGGACTTAAAATTTTCCGGGGGTGGGGGAGGCTGCTGTTCATCACACAACAGTCTATTCTGTGGCTTCCCAAATTTACACTTTTCATTTGCAAAATATACTCACTCTACCCCAACATCTTCAAAGGTCTTCATCCATTCCAAGATCAGTTATAAACCCAAATTCCCAAATTGTCAATTGAAAAAAAACCCCTCAAATGTCGCCATCTAGATCGGAGGCAAACAAGACTCTGGGCGTGATAATATTTTGTATTTAAAGAAATAGGCTATAAACTGGAATTCAGAAACTTATTTTGTAGGGTCAGTTTCTGGAAGATGATTTGTCTAGTCCTATTTATGAATTACTACTACCACTAGATGCACGAGTGTAACTAAATGTAATAGCGTTTTAACAATTATATATTGAATACCTACTATGTGCCAGACACTCTACTAGAGACCAGCCATTTATCAGTGGGATATTTGTGCACACACGAGGGACTGGGGTGGGGATGGAATGCAAGTCTATGCACAGAATCCACTTACAGCCCATATGCTTCTTATGCAGAAATCCCGAGGGTAATTTTTGACAATATTTTAATGTATTAGTGTTTTGAGTGTACCTGACACCTGAGGTCCAATGTGGGACATTCAACTACTGCATCATGTCAGCTTAAACAATCTTTGACTCGGAGTGATACTGAGTGCCTTTGATCCCAGAACTCTAGAGGCAGAGGCAGGTGGATCTCTGAGCTTGAGGCTAGCCTGGCCTACATAGTTCTAAGCTAGCCAGGGCTACATAGTGTGACCCTATCTCAAAACACAAACAAAAAATGGATTTGTGTGCACGGTGGATTTCAGATGATCTGGTGAGGTTGTGTCCCCTCCGAAATCGTTGGTCAGAGGAACAACTAGCTCTCTCGCCTACAGAGGAAGTTCCACCATTTGCTGTTCTGTTTTCTTCAGCATATGTGACAGACTCCCTGGTGAGTCATTTGAGGTCATGTATGTCTGCCCCTTTCCCAAGTGGCACACCTGTTGTCCCAGCTACACGGGAAATACTTGCTGAGCACAGTATGACTTCCAGGTTGCCCGCACTCTTCCTCGTTCTCTGTTCCGCCCACCCTTGCCACTAGCTTAGAAACTGCTCACTCTTCATTGGGGTGCAGCATTGGTACCCCAGTCCCGTGAAGGCTTCTCTCTGCACTCTCCCATGGTTACCGTCAGCTGCACCTTAACTCTCTCCTCCCATAGGATCTGTCTCTACTTGTGACAGCGTTCATTGATGGTCTTATTTATTGTAAGTTGATTTATTTGCCAAAAGTGTAAATTAATTGAGTTACAGTTCTATTCATGAGCTTTGCACCTAGTAGGCAAATAATAAAATAAATATAGATTTTAAATTGGTTTTGGATTTCACAATAGACAAAATGAAGTATTCCTGATGCTTTAATTCATATGGGAAGTGTTTAATTATTTTGATTAGATATATTCCAGCCTCTAAATATGGAAACATAAGTGTGTTATGAAGATAAGTGAGTAAGTACCGCAGTCATATATAATGCCATGTTAATAAAGTTTTTCTATTTGTTTTAGAAAGTCTTTATTATATGCTATTTTTGGTGACACAGGCTCTCATGAATTTTAGACTGGCTTCAAACTCACTATATAGTTGAAAATGACCTTGAACTTTGTGTGTGTGTGTGTGTGTGTGTGTATTGTGTCATCTTAAATTTTTGTATGTCCGTGTGTGTGCACGTGCACACATGTGCACAAGTCATAGAGTCTATGTGGTGGTCAGAGGACAACTTGGGAGTCAGTTTGGGTCTTCTGCATGTGTGTCCTGGAATTGAATGCAGGGCATCAGATTTGTGCTTCTGCCTGCTGAGCCATCTCACCAGCTCTGCTGGGTGATCTGTGTTGTTGCTTGTTTGCTTGGAGTCAGGGTCGGTAGCCCAGGAGCTGGCCTTGTATGTGCTAACTATGACCTTGAAACTTCTGTTCCTCCTGTCTACTCCCCAAGTCTGTGTCACTGCCTAGTTTATGCAGCGCCCAGGAGCCAAGCCATGGCTTCCTGGTGTCAGGGGAACACACTGCCCCCTGAGCTGGGTCTCCGGTCCTGGAGCTCTCCATCTGTCATGTGACTGCTGCACTCACCTGTTTCCACGCAGCTAATCCTTAGAGAGGCTTTCAGCTTGCTAAGAGCTTCTTCTTGACAGTTATTTAGAGACTTTGGAAATATAATAAATTATGAGCTAACATGATATATTGAGCTTTCAACTTAAGATCTGGGGGAAGACAGCCTTAGCGTTTTTTCTTATTTGAGATTTTTATTTAAGTGATTGTCAAAACAGAAAATGAGTTGAAGAATACTCTCTCCTCTCTTGGGTACGTTGTTATTTTAGCTGTTTAGATGTTTCTTTTCTCTACTGCAGACTCAGTCCTCCTGTTCTTCCGCTGTGCTCCCTCAAGGAAATGCAATTGTCTGTGGACAGATTCTTTAGATTGGAACCATCCGATGTGACCAATGGTTGCTTTCTTTCTATTTTAACAAGAGAGGTAAGGGAGAAAAGTCCCAATGCATGACATACTTTGAAATCAATCGAAAACAACACTCTCTTCACTGGAACCCACTTCGTGACTATTTTGCCATGGTTGCTTGTATTTATACAAATATACATATAGGGTCTTGTGTAGCCCAGGAGCTGGCCTGTGTGCTATGTAGCTAGCTACGCCTTTGAGCTTTGTTTCTCCGGCCTCCACGCCCCAGTTTGTGTCATTGCACCCAGTTTATGCAGCGCCCAGGAGCCAGCCCACAGCTGGAGGGCAGAAGCAGGATCATCGCTGCACAGCGCAGCGCAGCACAGCACAGCACAGCGCACAATCTCCGCTCTCCACAGTCTTTCCTCTTTGGCTTACCCTCCATCCCACTTCTCCCAGCAGTTTGCCAACTGCCCAGTGTATCTTCCTTAGTGTATAAGAAATAAGCAGGGTAATTCTTATGAGGTTTGAAAATGAGGAAGTTGAACTAAGAAAAAAGTTATTTCTGGGGTTTATGTTAGGGAGTAAGGCCTAAAAAACATTTACTTTAGTATGTTTTAATTTTCACTAAATCACTGACAAATATTTAAAATCTGTGCACTGATGGCGGCCCCCGTCCTAACAGCTGCTGTTGTCATTGCAGCGAGACCCATCTGAGACAGTGTCCGTGAAGGATGTTCTGGCCCGAGCTGCCGCCAAAGGTCTACTGGATGGGGTTGAGCTTGGGAAGACATCCAAACGGGAGAAGAAGAGGAAGAAATCCAAAACATCACTGCCCAAAACTCCTGCTAATGACAACAATGGCATCCAAGTGAAAATCACTGAGTTCATAAGTCAAGAAAGTAAAGCAAGTACTTCCCGAGGCGACGCATTAGCAGCTAAAACACCTCTCCCGCCAAAAGCTGTCTCCCAAGTGGGCGCTCCCTCCCAGGTCAGAAAACCCAAGCTTGGCACCAATTCTTTACTGACCACGTTGGTGAAGACTACTTATCCTTCCAGGCCAGAAGAACGGCAGGTGACCTTGAGACGAAGGCCAGAAGGCAAAGTGATTCCTCTGAAGTCCGTTGAGATTGTTTTGCCTCCAGTGATGTTCCCATTCTCGAGTTCCCAGGGAGCCCGAGCTCAGATGCCAGCAAACCGCGTCTACTATCGCTTCGTTGGATCAAAGGCTGGCATGCACAACTATGTTACATCATCAGCACCCAAAAGAGGGGAGAAGGCTAAGGAGGGCACATCTTCCTCCTGTGTCAGGCATCCTAGACCATGGCTTTGACTGTGTGGCCCTTCCTACAGGCTGGCTGGTATTTCTTTCTGTTCAGACACTATTACTGGGGCTTTTGGTCACTTAGTATCTTCCCCTGTGACTTTACCTCCAGAGAATGAAGACGGAGGAGAAGCAGTGATGGAGGTAGCAAGCGAAGGTGTCGTGTCACCAGCTCAGTGCTAATGTGTTTTAGGATGCCCAGTTGCAGATTCCTGGGAGGGAGTGTGGACTAAGCATCTGGCTTCCCTGAAGTAGGCAAAGTGCCTCCCAGCAGGCTTCTCTGCAGACTTCATTGAGGGGCATGGCAGAAAGTCCTCAGATACAAAGAATGGTGTCCTCTCCTGCCTGCCCCAGCTCCAGCCAGGAACCTGACCCCACTCCTTAGCCAGGAAGTTACTGTGCTTGAAACCTCTGGGATCCCAGTTGAGGCCAGTTTTTCCCTTTAGCACCCCACTGTTCCCAAAACAGGGCATGCCAGAAGGTTCTGCAATGGACTGAGCTTTGACTAGGAGTAGGAAGCTCAGTACCAGGTGTGCGCAGTCCAGATGGTCATACAGAAAACAGTGTTTCTGGAGAATTTCCAGAATCCCGAGTAGACTGCACACAATAATCCCTTCCTTCTGTTTATGCCAAACATTGTTGGAAAAAGGACAGTGAGCAAATTTCTACCTAAGTATTCTTGTTCTGAGAAAGAGTTCTTGAACACAAGCAATATATCATTGGAAAAACGCAAAGATTTCTGATTCTATGCAAAGATCAGGTGACACAGCCAAATGTACAAGTCATTTTGATGGCACACAGTGCTCAAACCTTGGTAACTCATTTCTGATGCACAATTGCAATATATTGTAGCACTATGTTAATACATTAAACGTCAATTACTCTTAGCTATATTAACAATTGTCTACCAATATTGACATGATTATCATTTCTGGGTCTGATTTTTTTCATCATGGCAACAGAAATTGTTTGACATTAAATAAAGTTATGACTGAAAATCTTATTTTTAAAGAGGTCTGACACATTTGGAGTTTGAATGTAAAGCTTTATCTTCAGAATTCAGCTGTGGAGAAGCATGAGCGAGTGCCAAAGGCTCAGGTTAGGTGGCAGCGCGTTAGCAGACTGGGCTCTGTGTGCTTCCGCTCCAGTGGTTTTTCCTGGCTCACGTGAAGTGGAAAGGACAAAGGATTGGTGGGGTTCTCATAGCAGTTTTCTTTCAGCCAAAGATTTATATTTTTCATTAAAATCTGTGAGTCAAAAAAATGAGCTGATGCTTCAAGAGGCTTATATTTATATTCCAAAGAATTCTTGTCAGTTATGACTCTTAAAACACAGAACTTAGGAAACAGGCAGAAGGGTTCCTTCCCAGTTTCAGCCTAGCCTGAGCTGAACTGAAAGAGGCTGTCTGGGCCGGGATGCGACTTCATGGTGGAGCCTGTGGTTAGCATGGATCAGGTGCCAGTTTCCATCCCCAGACCTACAGGCCACAACCCCACCTGCTTCCATTGCTTAGGTATGCTACTGAGATATAAAACACGCGGGTCTTTATGTTTCGAGGTGCAGCCTGATTGACCACCATTCAGAGGGGGCTGCCCTTTCAGCCCAGCATTCCGCCTGGTTTGAGATCTTTATTTTCAAGCGTATTTTCTGGGTCAACCCTTTGCCTTATAGCAGCTCAGGGTACTGTCTACTCTCTAGCAGCGAGTGGTTCCGTCGCCACTGGCAGCCACTTCAGAGTCTCCTCACTTGGAGCTCGGCGCTAAACTAGCTTCCTCTCTGCACATTTGAGGAGATTCTCAATGGACCCACTCATCTACTAAGCTTGTGTGCTCTTCTTTGGCAATCTTCTTGGAAAGACAGAATCAATTAATTGCTGGTAAAGTGAGAAGGAAAACAGGATAAAAGCAACATGACAAAACTCTGGTGAAGACTGCTGACCACAGTCTTTCAATTTGCAGTTTACTTTCTTGAGTTTCTTAAAGTGTTGCAAAGTAAAAAAAATCATATACTATTTAAATACCACAGTAAGAGTTTATATATTTTTTTTTCATTTCATTTATTTACTTTGTGGAGCTGGGGATTGAGCCCAGAGTCTAAACAAATTCAGATTTTTACCCAAAACTATTACCAGTGTAAAACCCCTGGGAGCAAGAGGAAATGCCGTTCCTTGAGAGTTACTGTCTTTAGCAGCACAAGGGAAGGTGGGATGTAGTGGCACACATCTGTACACATCTGCAATCCCAGTACTCAGAAGGCTGGGGCAGGAGGATCAGCATGAATTCAAGGCCAGTCTGGCTTACGTAGCAAGATTGATCTCAAAGACAAAACAACACGACACAGCAAATGAACGACTTGGGCAGATACTTTCAATCACTCCTCTTGTGTATCAGGGAGTTAAAACCAGATCCAACGGACTCTCTGCTTACCCCCTTCCATTTTGGATTTAATGCACTGCCCACTTCCATTCCTGATTCTTACAGGAATGAAAGGCAGACTTTGTGTGCATGCTGAAATACCTTAACCCTATGAGACTGCTTACAAAAAATTCCAGTTGACGACTGGATGGGTTTCTGTGTTCAGAACACCAGCTCTTTCCTGACCGAAGAGTAAGGGAAGAGCAATTCCTTAAAGTCACCAGCTCATTCTCACCAAGTGGGAAATGCAAACACTAATGAAAGCAGAATCTTACATTACTAAAATGATTTTTAAAAAGTTTAATTTGAAGTAAGAATAATACAAAAATAAAATAACTACTGTAGAGACACTAGGTTTGCATCTGTTTCTTATATATGTGGCCGTGCTGGCAGATAAACGAGTCAAACCTTGTACGCAGCTACATTTATTCTCACAACATCTTACATTTAAATGTGCAAATGTGGTCAACAGCAAAAGGCATCAAAAAGAAAACAAGATGTCCTTTTAGGAGGAAGTGGCTGATGTGGCTGCCTGGCAATGCTCTCACAGTTGGTGCAAGCAAAGATCTTTGCCTTGAAGTGCAACCCCCCCCCCCCCCCCCCCGCTTCATGGTTCCAAGGCTTAAACTCAGAGCCCTGCACATCTTACGCAAGTGCTCTACCACTGAGCCACACCCCCAGTATGCCTAAACAAGTTCAATTGCTTTCTTACTGGCTGTGAGCATGTCGGATGTTAGGAGGTTAGGTTAAACCTGGCCAACTCGAGAGCTTTTGGCTTGATTAAATTGTGCTAATGTTAGGGAGACATTTTCCCACGTGGTTTGTGAAGTCTTGCGTTGCAATGCTCATACAGGGAGTGTGCCCTACAGTAAGGGAAGCGTTGGGTCTACACGTAAGTGGTCCTGTTCTGAGTGGTTTGTTCTGTGTCCTTCTTAAATGCCTAATGTGTATTTTAAAAAAAGGTAGCAGTGCCAACAGTTGTATCACCAAGAATTTGTTTTAATGGAAATGGGTCTAATGTCCCTTCATGCAGTGAGACAGACAGACAAACAAATGAAACAATGGTTCTAATTAGCCACGGGTGATCCTGAATCCAGGTGGAAACAAAGGGCACGTGGATGGATGTGTAGCTCTTTGATGACGCCACGCAAGTTGTGAAGGATATAAAAACAAAGCACCGCACAGTGCCTTAGTCTATCTACGAAGACATGCCCTTAGCCACAGGCATGTTGGCTACCACGGTAATGCTGCCCCGGAGCACAGGGAAGGTGGGCAGAGCACTCCTACCTAGTTACTTTTAAAAAATAAAAGGAACTTTAAGCATTCTGCCCTTGCTTCTACATATTCCAATAAAAATGTGACTACAAATCATTACAAAACCACCTTGTAGGCAATGTAGTTCACTGAGATTAATTAGACCCAGGTAACTGACGTTATACCCAGGAAAGAGAATACATTAACACAACAATGCGCCATATTTCAGTAAAAATAGAATAAATAAAATAAAAATATTTTAAGCTGTATTTAACAGGTTAATTAAAAAAATGCTAAGACACACAAGGCTTAGTGAACACGGCTGCCTGTTCCCGAATCCCGGATCTAAAGAATGCATAGATAACTGAAGTCACTAAGATCGCAGGCACCCTTTCACAAACAAATGCAAACACACGTTCACACATACTTTTTGGCCATGGCAGAAAGTTGTCTGAATACACTGTTTAACATAATTCATTTTACAAAAATCAACCTGCATTTAGTAGGCAAAGCTACTTTCGAAACAAAACAGCCACAGTAAGAGTTTTTTCCTGTGTAAAGGCTATCATTCCTCTTACTGAGTCCTAAAATTGCATATATAAATCAGTTTGCTACTTAAAGCTAGCTCAGTATTCTTGATCCCGAAAACAAACAAATGTAGGTCTTAAAGACGAACAGGGTTTGGCTGGAGACGTCCTATAGAAACAGGGATTACTTTAGAGTTTTGAAGTGGAGTGCATTAAAACATTTCACCATGAAGCTCAAAATGAGAGACCATAACTGGATTCTGGACAGTTTTTCTCTGGGCACAATAAGGTTTTCTTAACTCAGAAATCTCTCAGATGGCACTAGTTACTTCAGCTAGTATGCAAGTTGGCACCAAGTATTAATGCATTTTTTTTCTCAAGGAACATCACTTTTATTGTAGTGTGTGGATGCTAGAGAACAGTACAGGTTCTCTGCATTTGATGCCATGGGTTTTCTGAGGGACCCGCAGGTGGAACACACTCACTTCAACACAGTCTGTGGCTGCTAAGTGCCACAGTCAGGAAGGTTTCTACACAAGTAATATAATATCTAGAAAAATCTCAGCTTGGGAAGGCTGCTGAGGAACGCAGTCCTGGACTGAGAAAGGACAATGGTCTTAACAATAAATGCCACTGTGGAGATTAACTGGACGTTTTCCTTAACACACTTGGGGATTCTGAAATTGCCTGATAGTATTTTCCTTATCTGTTTTGTGTATGGACCTAGAGTCATCTGTGAAGGGTCTTCCTGACTGTGTGGAAGAGGCATAAGGTGGCAGAAGCTGGGAGACGTGGTCCTGGTTCTGGCTCTCAGGAACTTGGGTGAGATCCTTGGCCACTCAACCTCTTGGTACAAAACCCTGTGTATCTGATTTCTTCAGTGAGTTTGGTACCTTTTCTACCTTGTAAGGCTCGACTGTGATAAAACTGCGGGCATCTGCAGAGCAGCGCAGAAACACAAAGCATTACTTTTATAACAATATTAATTTTGACATTAAAAGTAAACAAGAGTAATAAAAGATTGATCTTTGCAACCTCCTTTTAAAATAATGTCAACGAGAGTCTAAATTTGTGTATCTTTATAGTTAGGTTTCTTAGCTACATAAAAAGAGGCAAGAAAATGATAATTGGGGAACACTATCAAACAATCCATTATTTCTGTGTCTATTGTTCTCAGATAAGAAAAAATTAAATCTTTTGAAAGTAAAATGGAAAAATAGAAGTTTTAAAACATATCTAGTCAAGTCTTAGCAAATTTCTAATATTAAATACATAAGTTCAAGGAAAGTACAACTTAAATTTGTTGCCATGGACACTATATGATGGCTAGACAGCTTTCTGGACAAAAAGCATAGCAAAAGCTTGTGGCAGATAGGGAATCCTAGGAGGGCATTTACCTCCAGGATGTGAACTAACAAGAATCACACAGTGAGAGCTAAAATCATAGTGTGTGACAGAGATATAAATGACATTTCCTCAACTCTAAATTGCATATTAGCTCGTCAAGCTAAGGATGGAAAGTGTAGGAATATTTCATTTTTAGGTGTGGGTGGAGAATGGCCATAGCATACTTTAATTCTCTAGCTGCATTGTACAATGTAAGGCAGAAGTTTGAAATATGTCCCATCCCAAATGTATTATGAATCTTTTAATCTCTCTCTCTCTCTCTCTCTCTCTTTAAATAACCAGTTTGAAAACCATCTGAAAAGAAAGGCTGTTGTTTTTGCTTGATTTTTAATTCCTCAAATTTAGTTTTCTATCAATTTTAAAGTTTTCCTTTTCCCAGCACCCCAAAGACATGAAGAGGTGTCCATGCATCAGAGAGCTCGCTGAGGAAAGTGGCTGGTTAGTGTCTGCACTGATGCCAACAGCCAGTTTTTGTCAACTGACAGGTTCACTTTTATGAAAAACTAAAACCCAAATGTTCTTTTTACAGAAATCCAATGATTATCTGTCCCTCAGGGTCTGAATGTTTTAAAAGCTGAACACAAGGCAAAGTGCCAAGGGACCCCAAGGTTGCTTGGGACCCCAAGGTTGCTTGTGACAGATCCAACCAAGAGGACAGAAAATGAACCTGGGAATCATTCACTCCAAGGATGCAGCATTAAGTTCTCTAGGAAGGGTGTGGCCACATTCTTCGGAGAGTGTGTGAAGTCCTGCTCACAATATTTACAGTAAAAGACCTTCCACTGCTCATGATGGAACTTACGGGAACAGAAAACAAAAACAACTCATGCTTCTTTTCATAGCACATGGTGGTGGCAAGACGCGGTCACATGCTTGTCTTAACACTGTTTGGTTAAGGATGAATTCTCTGGAGACAAAGCATCAGCAACTGAATGGAAGGCCAGCTGTCGGCTTCTTTAGTGTAGACGTTTGCTCTTCAGGTAAAAGTGACAGAATCCCGGAGCCCAGAGCTGCTAGGGCGTCTCCGGGACGGGGCGTTTCTGTTTCAATGTGTCAATGAGCGATAAGACCCCTCGTTTTACATTAGTTGTGACTCTTCTGGTCACTGAGTCCGCTGCTGGCGGGGGTGGAGGTCGGACTTTCTGTGAAGGTGGCCTGGCTACCAAGCACTTCTGATATCGCAACTGGAATAAAACAAACAAGCAGCAATTTAAGTAACAGTATTTCTTCTTGGTTGTTATGTTCAAAAGTTAATGGCCCAACTTCTAAATATAAATCTAGGAGTTCATCACCACCACCACCAACCCCCACCAGCACTATTGCTACCACCACTAGTAATATTACCACCATTACCACCACTAACAACCACTCCCATTATCATTACCACCATTACCACCACCCCCACCCACCAGCACCAGTACCACCCTCCACCACTGAGGTGGGATTCCCCTCTGTATGCTGTGAATATCACTGGTGAATAAAGAAACTGCCCTGGCCTGTTGACAGGAAAGAACTTAGGTAGGTGGGGAAAACCAAACTGAATGCTGGGAGAAAGGAGGCAGAGTCAGAGAGAAGCCCTGTAACCGCTACCAGAGACAGACGTACTGAAACGTTGCTGGTAGGCCATGAACGTGTGGTGATGCACAGATTAATGGAGATGGGTTAAATTAAGATGTAAGAGTTAGCCAATAAGGAACTAGAGCTACTGGGCCAAGCAGTGATTTAAATAATACAGTTTCTGTGTGATTATTTTGGGACTGAGCAGCCAGGAATGAAACAAGCGGCCCTTCCCCAACACACCTCCACCCCATCTCCACCAGTAGTACTATTACCACCGTCACCATCTGGTCTACCACAGCTGCCACTCATCACCATGACTCCTGCCACCACTGCTCCCCGTCACCCCATACTACTACCATTTCTATTGTATGGTGGGGAAGACTGACCCAGGTCCTTGTATATGTGAGGCAAGGGCTCTACCCCTGAGTGCATCAGTCCGGATTCATTTCGTTCTTAATGTGGGATGTTTTAAATTCCAACAGCTGTTTGGCTTCTCCCACCCTTCCTTTCCACCCACTGCTCAGAGTCAATAGCTAAGCAAATAAAAAGGATCATAGAGAGAAGGCATTAACTAAGCTTTCCATCAGACATGTACATCCAGGTAAGTGTTGGTGACATCGCACGATAGGGAGGGTTCAGTCTGCATCCAGGCTGTATTGCTTGTGAGCTCTAGGAACCCAGTCATTGCATTTCTCCAAGTCTCAGTGTCTTTGACTATAGAGCAGTTGAGAACTATAAAGCAAACTGTAGAAAGCCTTAGATAGGCCTAGCAACGTGTATTTGTTCCCCTCCCTGTTTCCTACTGTATGTAATAGAAAATGTTGTACTGAGATTTCAGTTATCTCTTTTATGTTCAAGTATAAACCCTAAGAGATTAAAAAACAAACAAACAAACAAAAAACCAAACCAACACCTACCATTAGCACTGGCAACATGAGCATATCTATCCTTCAGAAATATAGCAACACAGGCCTGCTGAGATGGCTCGGCAGGTAAAGGCACTTGATTTTCAAACCTAACAACCTGACTTTGAGACCAGAAACCCACACTAGGAAAGAACGAACTCCCCAGGGTTGTCCACTGACCTCCACACGTGGCAACTGTGCACTTGCACTCTTCCTCACACACACCATATGCACATAGTCACTAATAAAAACTCCTTTGTTGTTTTTCAAGACACGGTTGCTCTGTATAACAGCCCTGGCTTTCCTGGAACTCGCTCTGTAGAGCAGGCTGTCAGACTCATAGAGATCCAACTGCCTTGGCCTCCCAAGTGCTGTGAGGTGTGTGCCACCACCACCTGGCAATAAAAACTTTTTAAAGAGAGAACTACATCAACATAGCCTGCTTGCTTTTGAACTAGTAGAAAGCTAAGGAGTTCTTCAATGTTAGATGAAAAGGATTGTTTGTCATTTCTTTCTGATCTCTAAAGTCAAGTTAAAGGACTGTTGACCCTTGGCATAGTTATAGCTGCTTCTCCCTCAAACACATGAAAACACTCACCAAAAGATGGGATGGGGGTTCGAATGTTCTCTTATGTCCCACAGATCAGAAAACTCAGTACACACAAAAGGATGGTTTTCCACATGTCTGCTCTACGGAGAACATCTTGCTCGGTCTGCATCGCCAATCACACGCCTCTTAAAGCATCAATCCATCAGCAGGTATGTGTGGCAGGATTAAACCCTGGACTTGAAATTTCAAATAGTAGCTTTGCATGTATATCGTGAATCAAAATTGCACATAACTGATGGAATTCATAAATAAAGAATCCGCTCTGGCCTATTTTAAATTTCATGAAAGTGTCTTCACTTAGGTCTATATAACACAGCTGCAGAATGGGCCTTAAAAGGGAATTCAAAAGAATGTGTCACTACCATATCTCTGATCGTACCAGTCCAGGCATAAGTATTCCAGATGGAGATTGGCATGGATCTGAATGAAGAAGGGTACCCCTGCATTGGGGAGAACTGGATTCAGAGTGTGGTGGGAGCTTAGATTGTACCCACGTGCCTTCTACCACACTGCCTGAGCTACTCCAGCTGGTCACATTAATAAAATTTTTATTAAAAAAGTGTTTTCAAGTGGAAAAATGTTTCTGGGAATCTGGAAAAACAAAACTGTAGCCACTGATAAAACTAATTAGCTAACTGTCATTAGCATTTAAAATGCATAATTAAGAGTGAAAGCCATTCATTTTAGACCCAAACCATCTGTTATGCTCCATTTCAATTTTGTAAAATATCTAGTTTTTTTTCGCTTGACTGAAAGAGCACTTGTTTATTTCCCATAGTCCCTTCCTCCCATCTACACCTGGTTCCCAGGTCCACCTCAGCTCCTGCACTCCCCTGCTCCTCCCCCACAGCCCTGCTCCTGAATACCCAGGCTTGTGAACATTAGCATCCTGTGTGCACAGCACTTAGAGAAAACAGCCCTCCCACTGAGGACCAGTGAGTGGGAACCAGATGGAGTGCAGATCCCAGGTCTCTCTTCCTTCCTTCCTTCCCTTCCCCCCACTCAATAGTCTCAAAGATTAAAAAAAAAAAAAGGGTGTGCATGTGTTTATCATGTGCTATAGGACACACATGGAAGTCAGAGGACAACTTGTGGGAATTGGTCTTTTCTCATATGGGCTCCATGTCTCAAAAATTAGGTTACCAGGTTTGGTAGCAAGTGACTTTACCTGCTCACTGGCCTCAATAGGTATCGGGGGCCAATCTGCTCTTTTCCTTCCTATCCTGTTGTCTAAATAGTCATCAGTGTCCTTCTCCATGGGAAGGCAATAATACCTGAGACAGAAATCGAGAAAAAGAAGCTAGAATGTACAGACCATACCAGATGTCGGGTTTTTTTTTTGTTTGTTTGTTTTTTTGCTTTTTGGTTTTTTTTTTGTATCTGGATTCAGAACTCATTTTGGGGATGACATGACAACTGGCTTGGGTGCGATTTATGATTTCTTGGATTGCGCAAGTAAAAACGAGGCCAAATGCAGCCTTGCAAGACATGGCCTGTGTGAGGAGAGAGAGATGCCAAGAAAACAGCAGAAGGAGCTGGAGATGAGAGCGAAGGAGGAGGCGCTTCCACGGCCACGGCCACAGCCACAGCCACACTGCGGCTGGCAGAGGCAAAGTGGGGGAGAGTCTGTGGTGATGGATCTGCCAGGCGCTGCAAACTTTCACACAGAGGACTGATAATTGTAAAACCTTAAAGACAAACAAACCCATAGAAGCGTCATAGGCGATAGATAGGTAGTTTTTAACTCCACTGTACTTTCACGGAACCGACTGTCTTACGTGTGGTCTGTCATTCACACTGACATACATGTCATTATAAGACACATGAGTCACGTGGCTCCTTTAGCGCAAGAAAGTGTGCAGATTGCCTCCATCCTAAACAAACCAAGCTCGCAGGCCAGCCAGTGGCGTTCCTTTGATAACCCCTCAGCAGACTTTCCTAGTTCCCCACTTTCAGAGTCTTTCTCCCTTTGTCCAATCCCTTCTCAGTCTGGTGTAGTCTCCTCCACTTATAGCTCTTTCCACACTACCATGGGACTTTGGATTTTGTGTCTCTCCCACTACACTGAGCTCCCTGATTCACAGGGCTTTCTGGGTGGGGTCTGTGCAGAGCTCCCGGATCCACACTTGGGGCTCTCTGGGGTCATAGCAGAGCTCCTGGATCCACACTTGGGGCTCTCTGGGGTCGTAGCAGAGGGGACTTCTCCACACAAGGTGAACGCATTGATCATGGCCTCGTTAGCCTCTTCTGGCTTCCTCCTGCCGAGGCCCCTCCTTGTCTCTCTAGTTTTCATGCTGGCGGCCCGGGTTGGTCACTGCATCTCAAGCTGTACTTTAAACTTGCCCTCACGAGGAAACGTCTCCAGGAAGATGGACTGTCTTCCTTTCGGATGGAATACTATTTTAAAACCTACGTATGAGCTGGAAGCGGTGGCACATGTGTATAGTTCCACTGCTGGGAAGGTTGAGAGTTTAAAGACAGTCTAGGCTACAGTGAGTTCCAGGCCAGCCTGAGCTATCTCAAAACACCAAACCCAAATCCAGAAAAACTCCGGAAGCTGGAGATGAGCAATTCCTACGTGGTAATCTTTCCCGGAGAGTCCAACTTTACTCGGTCTTTCACGACAGGGGTCCTGTTTCTTCCACCAGTTCCAGCAACTATCACTAGACTGTGCCCTGGACCTCAGGCTCTGGTGCCTACCTTCACAGCTCCTTTGCTCTGACCAGAAGAGTTCCAGTGTGTGCAAGAAAGGTTCCCAGAGCACATCTGCTCAATGAAGAGATGTTTACGTCTCAAATCAGACATCCTGTGAAGTACCCAGGCCTTGTGAGCCAGCCGCACGTGGCCGACTCTAGTCTGTTACTTACTGATCACTATAAAGTACGGGGCTTTGGGAGTCAGACGTTATCCATCAAATAAAGGATTTCCACTCGAATTTACAGCATCTAGAACAAGAAGGACAGGGAAGGTGGAGCAAAAGGTGGGCTCCCTTACCATGCAGGCAGCCTGGACAGCTTCTGACACATTGGCGGCGTTAGGCTCACACCAGAACACGTGGCACTCAAAGCGCTGGTTCCCAGTGTCCATGATGAAGGCAAATGTGTGGACATCCTTCCCGACACCCATGAAGGACAGAAACCGCACTCGACACTCCACCAAGATTTCCTCTTCGCTCTGTAAGAGACATGGTTCAGCACCCGTGCTCTCTGAAAAGTCAGAGCTACTAGCACAAACGTCACACCTTAAATACTTGAGAATTCCGCTTCTCTGAAAGAATGATAGGAGCCTGGTAGGATTTGCATCTTAGCAGAAAGTCAGAACGTGTGGCTAAGTAGCCACCACTAAGTAGCCCGAGAGGCCACCACTGCCGTGGGTATCTGATCTCACAGTGAATGACCCTGCTGCTGTGGAAAGGGATGTGTGCCCCATTCTCTATCCACTGTAGCCCACATCCGTTCTTTACTGTGGGGGGAAGAATGTCACATAGACTTCTATAGACTGCCCAATGCAGGACCCTCAGTGGCTCAGGACCCCTTTGTCTATGTGAACCTTTGTCTGTGTCCATGAGTAAAAGATTCACATGTCTCGCTCCGCTGTTTTTTATTCAAGCGCCAAATCATGTCTAACACTGTGGAAGACAAAATGCTGCTAATCAACACATTTGTCAACTCATCCCCCCTCCTCCTCTCCACACACAAGGCAGCATAAAGATGTGTGTGGGATTCGCTTCATAGCTGACATCCATGGCTGCAACCACAGGCAATTTGTGAGTTAGTAAACACAGCGAGAATGCCAGCTTTCACACCCTGGCTTGTTAAATATTATTCATCCATTTCACAGGTATCCTACCCCGGGCAGGGAGGTCAGGAGGTTTGGGGAAGAAATGCTGGAGTCGGAGTCTGGGAAAGAGGGTGTGGACAAAGGGCTGTGGTACATGGAGGGAGCTGCACCAGCCAGAACACCGCAGTGGGGAAGGGTACCACAACACGCTTTAGGAGTGAAATCCAGCACGAGGGGAGAGGAAGGTGGGCTGGGGAGGACTGTTCACCGACAGGAGTGAAGTGGTTTCGACAGTGACCTGCTGATGGCGGAAGCTGGGACATGCTTATGACCTGAGGTCTTTCCAGTGCAGGGGCTTCACGCACCTTGGTAAAGGGGGCTGAACTCAGGCCATCTGGCTTGAAGGCCCGGTTCTGTGCTTCCAATTTGATCTCAGCCAAGTTAACTCTGTTCAATCACCCTGACGGGATAATCTGGGTTGAGGCAAACGCCGGTCTGTCAGGATGACCAATGATCTGTTCTCCAGAAGTCATATATCATTGGGCTTCCCTAATACAAGCAACATTTGCACCTAACTCCAGACAGCATGGCCTAGTCCACACGAGAGCCCTAATAACAAAACTGAAAGGCACAGTAAGCTACGGCTAGCGCCACTTGTCACCTTGAGCCATTTCAATCTCTCAAGCAAGAGAGAAAGGCAGAATGGGGGCATCAGAATAGGAGTTACCAGATCCTGAGGGAGGCACGATGAGGCCCAGACAAAGTCCCAAATCTTCTATAAACGTAGGCCATTTTAATCACAAGTCAATATCACCCCCATGAGGCCAAGCCTTGACTCCGTGGCAAGCCCAGTGTCCTCTCGAGCTCCTCACCTTTTCACTGATGACGGTCACAGTGGCATCGGCCACGTTCATGTTCACCGAAGGCCAATCCTCCTTGCTGGATGAGGTCATAAGACTTTCTATGGCACTGTTCAGGGTGTCCATGCCTACACATAGAAAGGATAATTAAAACTTCACTCTCTAATGCAAGCCCAGTCACTCAGGAACAGCCAGACCCAGGTTGTTGACCTTTTTAGTTCCTGGGGTCGGGCCACCTTACTGCTTTATCCTCAAGTTTGCTCAGAAGAAAAAAAAGCCAGTTTTTCCAATAGAGAGTCCCGGGCACCTCCAGGGATGTGTGTGTACGTATGTACCTGCATGTCTGCATGCATGCATGTGTGGTGCATGTGTGTGTCCTATCTATGAGACTATGATGCTCCAACCTCAAGCCTGCCTTTGAGAGCCTGGGGAAGGAGAGCCAACAGAAGCCAGCATCTACCAGAGCACCAGACCCTTCCCCATTACACTGACATTTAGTCAGGGAAGAGTTGATAGCCCCTTTACAGAAACATTCCATGCTGTCCAGTGGGGTTCCTTTGCGAGCTGTAGAATAAGTAAGCTTAAAACACAAAAAATCTGTTTATTGTGTGTGACAGCACATGACACATTGTGTGCGTGTCTGCAGACAACTTTCCAGCTGTCCTTTGCCCCCTGAGCTATTTGGCCTGCTCAGAAGTAACAACTTCATTGTGACGTAACTCGCATGGAATTCACTGTTTTTAATGCATACCACCCAATGGTTTTCAGTCTACTCATAGGGGAGTCATCAAATCAATTTAGAATATTTTCAGCACCCCTGTAATTCTTAGGGGGGAATTCTCTATGTTCCCTATAACCTAACCTCGAATCAGTTCCTACTTTCTGTCTGGCTCTGGGGCCTTGCCTATTATCAGCACTTCTGTTAAGAATCCTACACAGAGGAGATGTCCCCAGCTAGTTCCTTGGGCAGCTGAGGAGAGGGAGCCTGAAATGGCCCTTTCCTATAGCCATACTGATGAATATCTTGCATATCACCAGAGAAGCTTCATCTGGCGATGGATGGAGATAGAGACAGAGACCCACACGGGAGTGCAGGACTGAGCTCCCAAGGCCCAAATGAGGAGCTGAAGGAGAGAGAACATGAGCAAGGAAGTCAGGACCGCAAGGAGTGCGCCCACCCACTGAGACTGTGGGGCTGGTCTAATGGGAGCTCACCAAGGCCAGCGTGACCTGGACTGAAAAAAACATGGGATCAAACCGGATTCTCTGAACGTGTTGGACAATGAAGGCTGACTGAGAACCCAAGAACAATGGCACTGGGTTTTGATCCTACCGGATGTACTGGCTTTTGGGGAGCCTAGTCTGTTTAGATGCGCACCTTCCTGGTCCCAGATGGAGTGGGTTGGACCTTGGACTTCCCGCAGGGCAGGGAACCCTGACTGCTCCTGGGACTGGCAAGGGAGGGGGAGGGGAGTTAAGGGAGGGGGAGGGAAATGGGAGGTGGGGAGGAGGTGGAAATTTTTTTTTAAAATATTTATTTATTTATTTATTTATTTATTTATTTATTTATTTATTATGTATACAATATTCTGTCTGTGTGTATGTCTGCAGGCCAGAAGAGGGCACCAGACCCCATTACAGATGGTTGTGAGCCACCATGTGGTTGCCGGGAATTGAACTCAGGACCTTTGGAAGAGCAGGCAATGCTCTTAACCTCTGAGCCATCTCTCCAGACCAGAAATTTTTAATAATAAAAATAAATTAATTAAAAAAAAATAAAAAAAAAAGAATCCTACACAGAGGACTCTTCGGGGCGGGAGAGGTGACTTCTTTGATCCACCTCAATGTTTCGAGGGTCACGCGTGCTGTGACATGTTTCAGCACTTATTTTTTCTTGTCGGATAAAATTCCATTATTGGAGAGTTTTTAATCTATCCATTAGTCAGGTGATGGGCATTAGGAGTGTCTTTACTTTTGAAAACTGTCATGAACAAATGCTACTAGGAATGCGTTTGTAGCTTTGAGGGGGAACAAAGCTACCCGTTTTCCTGGGTACATGCTTGGGGGCAGAACTGCTGAGTCAAACAACAGTTAAGGTCTTTGCCCCTCTGAGGACGTGCCTAACTGCGCCCCAGAGAGCATTTCACTCTACCCCCAGACCTCCGACTTCTCCAGGGCCTTGTCCAGCCAGGGAGAAGCTACAGCTCCCAGCTTCTCCGTGAGCTTAGGCAGGTGAACACCTCAGTTCCTGGCCCCAGGGTAGGACATACCACTATGAGTCATTGTGTAAAGATATGAGGGCTCCATCAGTATTCCCCACCTGTCTCCAGTGGGTAAGAATGGAGGCAGGAGCCTGACCCCAAAGCGGAGCACTCTACAGTCCTGGGCTGCTCGTCCCTGAAGTGCTGGGACAAGAGGAAACACACACCTGTCCCCTTGGAGTCTGCGTGCTGGGACCGCACATCAAGCCAAGGTTAGCTTGCCCCCACCACCTACGCAACCAGGATGATCACGTGTCCCGGCTGGTGTCACCACAGAGGCACGAGTCAGGGTTAAGATGAGGAGTCATACGGTGACCCTCACCCTCATGGGAGAACCAACGGCTCTTGGAAGCTTTGGAAGCCTTGCCCAGTTTTACCTACCAACAGGCCTGTCCACGGGTAACATGCCCAGGTACTGCACGTGGAACTTCTGCACCAGCTCCGTCTTTGGTGTTGGAAAATCTACTACAGGGAACAAAAGCAGAGTATTTCTCAGTAGTTCCAGGGCATGGGGAAAGCCAGCTGTTGTCCATCTGGAATCTGCACACCCAGATGGCGACCCATACCAGATCACCCTGTTCCCAGACGTGTGTTCTATAAATGACAGCATTTCCCGACTCCAGACATAGGGGCTTTGCCAGTCTAAACCCTACTGATCTCTCTTTCAAGGTGAAATGCTTAGGAAGGCAAAACCCAGTATGCTATGTCTTTCATGTGCTAAGAAACAGCTTTTCGTGCCCTATTTGTTAGGCGTGGCTGGTGCCCAAAGAAGGTTTAGTCACAAAGGGTATATATAACCAAAGGCATGGAAAAAACAATGCAGTCCCCCCAACTAACACTCTATAGGTTTTTAAACTAGACAGTCCTTACCCTAGGGCTATACATGGGATTAAACAAAACAAAACATAAACTCTGCTAAAATATTTTCTAATTCAATACTTTTGAACTGTGTCCCCTCAGGGCCTGGAGCACATGCTCATCGTACCCTCCACTACCCAGGCAGGGTCTCACCATGCAGCACCCAGGCTGACTCACAGTCCTACTGACTCTATGTCCCAAATTCCAGAGATCGGATTCTAGGATAGAGGCCACCAGGCCCAATTTTAAGGTGTATTTTTATTTTATATGTATGAAAGGTTTAGTTAGCTTGCATATATGTGCAGCACATGCGTGCAGTCACTGTAGAAGCCAGAAGAGAGCAACGGATGCCCTGGAAACAGAATCACACATGGTTGTGAGAAGCCCTGTGGGTGCTGGGAATCGAACTCGGGTATTCTGTAAGAGTAGCCGGTGCCATCACCCAGCCCTCGAGTGTGCTTTCAAAGGAGACGGGGAGACGTAAAGTACCAGAGAACCCTGCAACCCTCCAGTCTTGCCGGACTGGCAGGAGCCTTGGAGGAGGAGCCGCTGTAGACATACCTTGCAACGGGACGTCGAGACTCACATTGTTCCTTTCCTGTAAGGAGCTGCAGGCCAGGGCTTTGGCATTCTTCCGTTCAGCCATAATCTAGACAGCAAATGAAAGCACATCCTGGGCTCCCAGCTACGGACCCCATGTCTCCAGCCAGCCCTGCCCACAAAGCATCTGAGTGGATTCTACCAGGACTTAAACTGACGCTCATCTTCTGCCTCCTTTCCCTGCCAGTCGCCCTGCGCTACACATTACGTGAAAATTCACCTTTCCCTGCTGGGGGTGACAGGTGAACATTTCCTCTGAATGCTTGGAAGCTTCTCCTTCCATCTACTAGTTCCCACACCTGTGGAGGACACCTGAACCCTCTGGGAGACACTTGGACCCTCTGGCCCCTCCGCTCAGGGAGCACAGACTGACACGCTTCTCCTGTCCCAGGGCAACTCTTAGATACTCTTTCCAGGCCTCTGGAGACACAGTGTGTGGTTCAGATCCTACCGCTGCCCTTACTAGCCGTGACCTTGGATAGGTAAGCTGCCCTTTTGTGTCTCATCACCGTCACGGCATATAGACGAGAGTACGTATGTCACAGCGCATGTGTGGAATAAATGAATATTAAACGAGCCCAGGGGGCTCAGGAATGTCGGCTGCTGCCATTGTCCTTCTCTGGCTCTTCCAGGAGGTCTCTCTTCTGTGAGGGACACTAATGGTCACTGTGTGCAGGCATCTTTTTGTTCTTGTTCTCCACCAGGGAGTTACAGTGGTGTGGGTTTAGGGATTGAAAGATACCTGGTCACAATGGCCCTGGAAGTAACTCGCGCTTTGAATCCCAGCCCAAGATGCTCATTGCAAAGTAACGACCGTCATTTCTCTAGGTGTATGTAATGTAGCGGTAACATGACATTCACAGGAGTATAAACACAAGTTACAAGCAAAAGCTCCACCATCTTGTGAGGGACTCGGGTATTCCTGTGAATGGGTAACCCTGAGGTCATCGATATGCCTTGAACTTGGAATCCACTACACATTAACAACACGGGCTGAACACCACCCTGCCCGCTTCTTCCTGAGTTTGATTTCACAGGCAGCTCTCCTGCCCTTCCGCTCAATCAGTGAGGGGGAACAGGGAGGTAGACCCTGTGCCGTGGACCCATTCTTACCTTAGAACAGATTTCGTGGAGACTTGTGGCGATGGCTTTTGCTGGTGTGTCACATCGAAACACATGACACTTCAGAATCCGCGTGTCTTTGTCTCTTGCTACATAAGCAAAATCCCTGTGCAGAGGCAATTTGCCAGCATATTAGGAAAAGGAGCCTTTTCTCAACATGTGCTCCAGATACGACTATTAACCGAGCTCATAGCCAGCGTGCCAGCGGTGATCTGCAGATGCAGATTAAACACCAAAACCAAAACACCAACAGCTACAGACAGCAGAAGCAGAGGTCAGTGGCTGTTAGGGACCTGTTGCTATGTGACGTGGTAGTGTCTTCTAAACCTGGCTCTTGAACTTTGGGGTAGGGACCAACCCAGAGTGCACACTGAATTCTGAAGAAAGCGTCTGTCTGGAGCAGTAACAAATGAGATGACGAGACAATGAACACGGGATTGGGACGAATATGAATTACAGGATGATATATAACGACAACCAGCATGAGCCAGCAGAAGCGAAACAATGGGCTGTGATGTGTGGGCGGGCACAGAGGATGGGCCAGCCCCACAGCTGCCTGAGGAAGCTGATGGGCAATCAGAGAACCCCGGAACACACACGTCCTGTGAACTGGATATTACCAAAGGCATGTGACTTTGCCAGACATCCACACTGTGGTCCTGGGGGCAATGCTGTGTTATATATCGGGTTAGCTCAAGCAAGCAGCCTATGCTGACTGCTCTGTCTGTGCTACTGATACCCATTATGACGTTACTTGGCTTCAAAACAACCATACCGGGTAACACAACTAAGTTTCTTGCTGTTATTAATGGTGACAGTGGCTCCCCAAAGAGGAAGTGAAAGGTCTCGCTGTGTAGCCGAGGCTGGCCTGGACCTCCAATCTTCTTAGCTAACTTCTAGGTGCTACAACCATGGCATGAGCTACCCCACACAGCAACTGCATTTAGTTTTTACATTACTTGTCTTCCTATCTGTCTTTTTTAAGTTTTAAAGATATATTCTATTTTTTAATTATAAGTATGTGTGTGGGTATGTACACCTGTATACTGACCACCCCTCCCCCCCAGGCCAGAGGCCTGCGATCTCCCTGCAGCTGGGGATGCAGCCAGAGCCGTGAGTGGTGCTGGGAACCCAGCTCCGGTGCTGGGAAAGAGCAGTATGTGTCCTTAGCTGCTGAGCCACCTCCCAATCCCTACTCGTGGGTTTTTGAGATGCGGTCTCACCATGTAGCCCGGGCCAGCCACAAAATTACAGAAATTCTCTTGCTTCCACCTCCCCGCGTGCCAGAATTACAGGTATGAGCTACCATGCAGCTTAGATTACTTCTCTTACTACAGATGAAGCTGGCAAGATTTCCATAGGTGACCACATGTCTAACCATACGTGTGGTACTAGGGCGAGGGAAAGTTGGTGAGCTCAAAGGACTGGCAACAGAAACCTGCCTCCTGGCCTTCGTGCCCTGGAGTTGGTCCTGTATAGGCTCCAGGTCAGCGCGTCCTTGCCTGCTATCTCACAGGTTCTGCCCTCAGCCCACCCTCACCTGTCCTCAGCATTGTTCCTAACTGCCTCCTGCTCCTTCACTATCTCCGTTGGCATCTTCCATGCTGGAATCAAATGTTCCCTAGCCTGCCAGCCAAAGCCCTGTACCCAATCCCAATGTCTTGGCCTATCTCACCACCTGGAAATCTCCTGGATCCCTTGCTCCCCTTCCAGCCCAACCAGTGCTCCGCATTTTAGCAAGTTCTCATCCTTGCCTTTGCTTACTTTGTCTCTACTTTATTGCCACTGTGGGACTAGGGTTCCCTATATACACCACACTCACCAGTGGGCATCCTGCAAGTCCACAAAGCTCTATGAAGATGGATTATATCTTATGCCCAATGCCTAGTCTGGGCCAGGACACAATAAAAATGAGAATGTTGAGGACTGAAGCACAGGCTTGCTCCACGTGTCCCAAGTGCCTACAGGGAACGGTGGCCTTTACCTGAGGTGTGAATGGGTACCATGGCACTGGGTAAAGGGACAGGTCTGGGGGTGGGGCACACTTTGAGAGGTGAAAATAGTTTTTCTCCATATTGTGTTCTCAAAGCCTTCCCATCCCAGGTTCAGGTGCCATCAAGGAAACACACAACCTAAAAGATCAACAGTTCATTCTGGAGACGGCTAAGGGGAAGTCTTGTTCGTGGTTTCCTCCCCAAACTCCTTTTATTTCCCAGATGGTTCAGACAGTAAGGCACACAGTGTCTTACAGCCCTTCCCCTTCCAACTCCCGGGTCTGGCTGCTGTGTTTCTGAGGCCAAATCTCCCCAGATTCCTTTGCATCACTCACAGGAAGTGCAAACACCCTGTCTGGATTTTGAGAGTTGTAAAATGTAAAACATCTCCGAGCATCATTCCTTCTAGCAAGGTCTCCCTACTCTCTGCTTAAGAACGTGATCTTCGTGATTGCGTGTTGTGGTATCTTCTCTCCATCTGCCCAGAGCGCAGTCACCTACCCAGCACAGCCTACCCAAGGTCTGCCTGGCTCTCTGGCCCACAAGACCTTGCTTGTCTAAATGCTGTCAGTATGCAAATTCTGCTCGCTATACTTTCTCTTGTAGAAATGTACAGTTCCTCCTCTGTGTCTGTCCTCTCTAAGGGTCAGGAAGGAACAGAAAGAAGGCCGCTGGATGCAGGCAAACCAGCTTCTAGTTTGTTCCTGGTTTTACTTAGCTAACATCTCTAACCCCAGAAACCTCAAACCAAACCTTGCTGGACAGGGCACCACAAGAGGAAAAGGGCACGCCATGAAACTGATTTTTTTCTTTTTTATGAAATTATCAAAAACGGTGTTAAAACTGCCTTTGGCTTGTGTGAACAAGAAATAACTGTCAGATTGAATTGTGGATCCCATCTCATCATGTAGATGCAAACATTCCGAATCCAGAAATCCTTCTGGTCCTAAGCATCTTGGAGAAGAATATAGGACTGGTGTGACTCCAGGCCTGGTTATGAAGCCTGTCTTTATGGGCGGGTAGAGACATTTACTTTCACATTGCTTTGCTTCTGATGAAAGCTTCCAAGACCCAGGCTCCTCTCCAGCCTGACTGGCAGCTAGCAGGAAGCCTATATTCCCAAGGTTCCCAAGGTCACTAGCAGAGAGGAAAGGACACACCTGGACCACTAACCATGAGATCAGTCCTACCAAGCACCGGCTACGTGCTGTCTGTTCTTTCATGTGTAACCTCACAGGCATAATTTTTAAAAATCACTACTCTTAATCTTCATCTCCTTTCGGCTCAGGGGAAGGTGATGAATGCCGCAGGGCAACCGTCTGGAAATTACCTCTTCCCAAAGGAGAAAGCGTGCAGCCTTGGGCCTTGGGGGAGGGCTTTTCACAAATTTTGAGCAGCCTATCTCTATTTCTTCTTAGGTAGATAACAGATAGGCAGAAATCCCAGTGCCTCTTTCCATAGAGTTAAGAGGGCTGGATGTCTCTAACTTTATTCCATTACGTATTCCAAATAACCCTAAAACAGCTGTTAGTCCCCAACATGAAGGTCTGCACGGACAAGGCTTGTCCCTCAGACCTAAGCATGGACAAACATCTCATGAATCAGCAGGAACTCCTCAATGGTTGTGCTGAAAGCTGCTTCCAGCATCTGCCTTCTGGAAATAGTTGCTGCAGCAGACACAGTAACAGCTTCCCTTGCTTCTCAGAGACATTCTTGTCCTAATTCATGGACTCTGACAAGCGTCCTTGCAGAAGTACCAACTTAAGGATCCGGAGACAGGGCCGTTTCTGTAGATTGACTGGCTCTGAGAAATCCTGAGGGAAATGAGGCCTGCCTTAGAAACGACAGGAGAGGAGCGGGGCCACAAGCAAAGGACACAGGGAAGGGCAGGCACGTGCGCTCTTCTGAAATCTCTACAAGAAACACAGCCCCGCTAGCTTTGAAAGCCTCCCTGTAGACCTCTGACCTCCAGCGCTCTAAGAGTGATGTCTGTGGCTTTAAGCCACTTAAGCTCGTGGTAATCTCCTACAGCAGCAACAAGAAACTCCACGGCTGCCCCACGACTTCCCCCAAACTGTAGTACGGCATTCGGAATTTATAGTTTTTGAAATAGCCAATTCGCTTCCGCAGGTTCCTTCTGTGACACTGCCATGGAGCATCAATGAAGCAAACACCGACAGACAAGGTGCCAGTCAGGAAGCCCAGGGGGCAAATTTCACAGACTAGTCAGAGAGAGACCTATGATCTGTTCCTGGTAGCCTCTCCAGGGTGAGGAAGGAGAAGGCGGCCCGAATGAGACGCAGATGACGACAAGACAGAAGGTAGGTGAGTTACAGGCGCCTTGGAAGAGCCCCTGGCTGTCCACTGATGCAGCAGGGGCCCTATTGGTGGTGTGGCTATACGGATGCTGTCCCAGGATCTGTCTGCACAGCGCTGCCCCCTGCTGTGTGTGTAGCCTTTACTTCCAGGCATTCAAGCCTTGCATTCTTACATGCATCCCGACAGATGTGGCATGTGCTTCAAAAAATTTGTTCTGATGATGGACACTGAGTTTGAGGTTTTGTTTTTTTGAGCCAGGATTTCTCTGAAGCTTTGGAGCCTGTTCTGGAACTTGTTCTGTAGATCAGGCTGGCCTTGAACTCACAGAGATCCGCCTGCCTCTATCTCCTGGGAGCTGGGATTAAAGGTGTGCAACACCTCCCAGTGAGTCCTTGAGGTCTGTGAGGCAGGGAGACAGTACTAGAAAAGGAGCTGAAGTCAGCCCACCAGACAAGGGTGGAGGAAACCAAACAAGGCATGGACTTTGGGGAAAGGCATTTAAAGGCTCAATGCAGAAGCCTAGAAAGAGAAGGTAGGGAAAGAGTGAGGGGGAAGAAGGCTCAAGGTGAGGCTAGGAGAAGTTCCCAGGCCTGAGGGACTAAGCAGTAGGAGACAGACATTGTCTGGGAGAAGGGGAAGCTGGCAGGGACCTTGGCCTTCTGGGCCCTGACCTAGAGAAGGGAATTTGAGATCTTGGTTAAAGCAAAATTGATCCTTTACTTACTTTTTTTTTTTTTTTTTTAAAATCACTTCTCTCTTTGGAATTTATCAATTACATATGAAAGCAGTGAAGAAATAAACTCCCATGTCTGACTATTCAACTTCAACAATGGTCAAAATGGCACCAACTCGCTCAGTATGAGTTTCACTGCCCCTGACATGATGCTATAGGCCAGAAGGCTTAGATTAGGGACTCTGTCAGATTCCCTAGTGGTTTTCCTGCATTCTGAGGGAATAAAAAAATATATTGTACACAGCATTCCAGGGTCAGAGGACCCCTAGAAGGTGGGCAAATGACCATCCTAATGCGAAGCCCATGAATTCAGGAGAAGACTGCCAGGCCCACGTGCCTATCAGGTGTCAAATCCCAGCTGGTCTGCAGCAGCTTGGATTCTATGTGGGATTATGTGGCCAGCAGTCCCTATGGCTCAGACATCATGGGATAGATAGGAGGCTGGTTGATATACAGTAGGGACATTTCAAGAGCCACCCAGAGTCCAAATGTGTTCCCTTCCTGAGCTGTGTCAGATCTCTAACGACAGGTTCCTCTGCTGCCCCCTGGTGGCTGGGTATCTCACACAGTCTGGCATCTTCCAGGGACATCATCTCATCTACAAAACCACACCACTAGTCTAAATGGCCACCAGGCCCCAGGTACAACATGGCTTCTGTTTTACCACACATTCTAGATATCCAGCTGTCCAAGATGCTCTGCCTGATGTTAGGGACCCTTTGTTCCAGCTGATACCCTGTCTAAGGCTGGACCAGGGGCCACCTGTCAAAGCAGGTGTAGGGCCGGTCATCTTGCCCAGAGTCCCTCCCCATTTGTTTCTTGCCATCAAGGGAATTGTGGGGTTTTGTTCTATAAAGCAGGGGGTGGGAGGCTTGCAGCGGTAACCTCAAGTCTCCTTCCTGAACTCTGACAGATGCTTGTGACAGGAATCAGGCCCCTCTAGCAGTCTGATTGTGAACCCATGGGCTTCCAGCTTTTTTCTTCTTGTCCTTTTGCTGTTCTCTCTGGTAATTATCCCCCCAGAGGACCAGCCTCAAGTTCTGCCGGAGAGAAAAAACATCAGTGCTAAGACAGCTCTGACAGCCTCGAATTTCTTAATGGCAAAGTGAAGGACCAAAGATTGCTTTCATTATTCTCTGCTCTATGCCATGCTGAGCACCCTACCGGGGCTGGCTCCGTCTTTATGGAATGAACAAATAAACAATTCTTTATCCAAATGGCTCCGATTAAAAACAGCTTCTCGGTTCACTCTTTCAATCTCTCCGGCAACTCTCTGGGTGTATGGAATTTACCTATGCATTTCTCGTTCTGCCAAAGGCACGGAAGAGGTGTCCAAAGACCTCTTAGCTGCGACATACGTTAACTGTCCCTGCGACGGTAACCCTGACAAGTGGTACCCAGATAGAACACTTCATTTCCTTATGGAACCAGCTTGTCTTGTTGTTGGAAGGCTTCTGGTGACTGAATGGAAAAATACGTATGTACATAAATACATATATGTGTAGCTTGTTTTTCTTAACGAGAAACTGCAATCCCCCTCCCTGGACTTTTTGTTGGTTGAAGTAGTTTTCCTTTCTGGGGTTGACCCAGAATGTGATGACCCTGCCAGCAACACTGTTGGCCATGTAACGGCCAGTGTGTGCTCTCCTTCCCTTTTCCCTTGGACTCATTTCCCACCCACTGCCTCACCAAATCTCCTCACCGGAATTTCTTACCAAGGCTCCACAGGCCAGATGACACCTTTCATGTAAACTGTATCGATTCAGGTCAAACTGATGTTTTTACGCAGAGAATTGTGAAGGCTGGTCCATGGCAGGCACTTGGCGAGTGGCAGTTACCATAATAAATGAGGGGAAAACAAAGAGAAGCCCACTTTGGACGCAGTCTCCTTTCCATGAAGGATGCTTTTCCTGCATGGCCTGAATGGGAAGGCTTCCTGTACCGTGTGTAGTTATCCTCCCAGCCTGCCTATTTACGGGGGCTACCAGCCGGCAGAGTGGTTCCTAAGAGGCCAAGGCAGGACCCCAAGTCAGGATGAGACAGTTGCAAAGGGACCTGGGCCAAAACTCTTCTTGTGCTTTGGATGGAGGCTTTCTCTTCCCTTTCCTTCACACACAGAGTTGAGCACAGGACTCTGGAATTTGGAAAGTTGGCCTACACCGGAACACAGAGTGCTGACCGGGATCCCAGGACACATCAAAATACACCTACCAAGACCTCCAGGATCAGGAACAGAATACATCCTATGTCCAAGACCGCTCTCATTCTGAGATCATACTTTGGAAGACTTGTCTTGAGGATGGGAGGGTCAGGGAAGAGAAAGAAGGGGACATGAGGAATCTCATTGCCCCCGATGGCTGGTCTAGAATATCTGTCTGCATGCCTATCTTGGGTGGCACTTTTCTGCTTCCTTTTACCCAACATCAACTGTACCATGGGTGAGTGTCAGGGGATCTCACCAAGCCTGAGGTTGCATCTTGGTAAACTTTCCCTCCTGCTTCTTCTAGGAAGATGCTAAACTTTAGTTCACGACCTGGGGCAAACATGCTCGGCACAGCAGAACTTCCCAGGCACCTTTCTCAGATGTGGGCCGTGTGAACAGCACGTCTGAATTCTACCATCTGCCATGAGCAAGGAGGCTTGAACAGAAGGGGCACATTCTCCAGCGCACGGTCTTACTGTTAATATGCAGAACAGCTGTTACAGCTGTCTCCGAATAAGGAGACCTGGGCACACAGAGAAAGGAAGAGCTGGCCAATGTCTGGAAACCTCCCCTCTATGGATTCCAGCAGGATATGGCGTGTGGGGGTAAGAGACCTTACATCTCACGCTTAGGCCCAGGATGTGTCTACCCAAAGGGAGAAATTCTCTTGGTCATATCCTCTGGTGGTCCCAGTCCCTAAGTAGGACCTGATAGGTCAATGCTGTCTTGCTTGCCTAACCACTGAGCTCACAGGCAAGACAGAATAATGCTTGCGAGCCACAGTGCCAGGAGTGTAGTCAGGTATGAACCCAAAGCAAAGAGGGACTCATCTTCGGGTCCCTTCACTGTGGCTGGAATGTCTCAAAACGCCCTTGTTCCACCAAAATGGCTTTGTTTGTTTGTCTAGAGACAGCAATAGAGCATGCAGGAGCCTCAAGCTTCCATACTGTCAATTGGGAGGCTGACATTTTAAAACCTCAGCTGATGAACAGATGCCTTGAATTTCATGGTTCCATCCTCTCCACTGATATATCCTTCAAGGAGGAAATGAGGGCTCCCTGCCCATACTGTGGCTAAAACTGATCCTGAAACAGACTGAACTTCTGGCTAGCCGGCCAGCAAACTTAAGAGAACACAACAAAGGACCACACTGTCACTCTTCAAGAAACAGCTAGAGTGTGACACGGGACCCAAACATATCTGTCACACTTATTCCCCAGCACGCTGAGTCATTTGCTCAGCCATCAGTGAGAGAGAGCCACTGGGGTGGCTATTATTCTTAGCTTGTCACTTAGCCCATCACCTTCCCCAAACAGGACTAGACACAGAAGACGGTTAGGGGCCCGGATGCAGCTCCAGGCTCAGGTGCAAATGGCGGTGAGAAAAGGTTAAACAAAACAATGGTCTGCCTTTGGGGGCGGCCAAGGTTGTGAGGATGGTGTTGCCATGGAAGAAGCAGTGAGTTTTGCCAGACACATGAGATGCTAGGGAAGGGGGAAGAAGTGAGAAATCGCTGGTTACCTCTCTCTGAGTCCAGGAAGGCATGAGGGGAGAGCAGAAACAGCAAGTTAGCATTCATACCGCATCCAGTCTACAGCAGCAGCGCTCGGTGCCGCCATCCCACCGGATTTCCCAACTCTGCAGCCATTAATAGCCTCTCTGTGCTTATTTTAGCCGAACCCTCTCACCCAGAAGAGTGTATTTCGAGCCACGCTACGGTGAAGCCAAGAGTTGCCAGCTGAATTTACAGAGGCAACAGAGCAGCCGGGGGAGGTAACCAAGCTTAAAATATCACAGTCAAATACAGGAGACTGCTCGCAGGAAACACTGGCAGGGAACTTATCTTCATTCTCCAGCCCCCGGCTTCTCACAATTTAAAAAGAAAAAAAACAACAAAACGCACAGAAACAACTGGGCAGATGTAACCTTACCTGCTTCACAGCACCCAGCGTTCTATCAAAGCTACTGCCCTGACACCCAGGGGTTTCAACGAATGGGGAGGGACAAAGAGCAGAAGGTGGAGGACAGAGGTGGGGAAGGGAAGAGACGGGAGAGGAAAACGTCAAGGGTCCGGGCACAGAGCAGTGCCGAGAAGAGCTTTGGGTACAGAGAAGTGACAGATGAGGGTACAGGGAAGTGCCAGGGAAGAGAGGAGGATGTGGAGAGCAGCTGGGAGTGGATGAGGGTGGGGTGGGCCGGGGATAGCAAGTGTTGAGTTCCATGCTCAGAGTTACCCTGCGTTGCCAGGTGACCCTAGAGATATCACCAAGTCCTCTGTCCTTTCTCATCTGTGAAAGCCAGTGTGAAAGGGCCCAAAGGCGGTCCTCTAAGTGACACATGGGTGTTCTACAGAGCACCAGACTGAGGAAGGAGAGCACCAGACAGTGAAGCCAATAAGGAGAAGAGACGCAGGAGCCACAGGGACCTGCTCTCTCCCGCACACCAGCCCTGCAGCCATTGTCACCAGGCCAGCAGGGCTCTGCAGGGCGATTGATAGTTAACAGGCAATCAAGCATGCCAAACAGTGAACTAGAAAGGTAGAGGGAGCCACTACACCTCAGAATAATTGTGGTGTCATACACCACATGTAGACTGGGATCCATGCCTACAAACCCAAGACAAACCCAAGTGGAAGTTACAAGGGCTCAAAGGAAAAGCTATGAGAAAGCTCTGAGTGCATTGAAAAATTGGCACCGTAAACAGGCTGAAATAACACAGCACCCAAACTCTCCCCATGGAGGAAAGGTGATGGAAGATTTTACTCAACATTTGTTTGACTATTATACAATGGGCAGGAATTAATTTTGCGATACAACATACATAGCTACCTCCATATTCAGGGAAAATCACTGTGATCAACATGGGCCAAGAGCCAGCACAGGTGACACCTCTAACACGACAGTGACACACCCCACAGCTACCCTTCACTGAGCTCTGGTGTTGTGCAGCCCATGTGGCTTGTGCGGGCCCTACCAGCAACCCGACGAAGCCATTATTACAGTGTTCTTGGACAGATGGAAAAACAAGTTCAGAGAGTCTGAGGAACTTGGCTAGGTCATACAGCAAACCCACAGTGAACACAGGATTGGGATTCCAGGTCTCTCCTGGTCTGTCTCTCGGATGATAAACCCACCAGGTTGAATAAGTTTGCTCAAAGCAGAGCCAAAGGGATCTGGGTTCTTAGATGACCAGGCGGCCCAAGTTTCCTGGAAAGGCTCTTCAGGCTAATGAGGTAGACGGACTCTGGGTCTTCCAGGATGGTACTTACCTTCTTTTTGTCAATCTCCCATGCACTGGGCACACTATGTGAGATAGCATGCTCCTGACCTAGGTCACCCATCAGTGAAGAGGGGCAGAGACCCTGGCTCAGGGCATTCAGGAGAAATGAGACCAAGTGAGATGGCATTTAACCAGGATGCAATGGCCTGAACCTCGGGAACTGTTAGCACAACAGGCTCCTCTGCCAGTTAGGCTGGGATGGGCAGCATTTGACCCCGAGGGCTTGTTTGGAAGTTCTAGCAGAGGAGAGCAGCTATTTGTACACTCTTGCCTGAAGGATGGTCCTTCTCTACTGGAGAAGGTCATCGTCAATGGAGCATGCAGCTTTGGAAGGGGACATGAGGGACAGTGAGGGAGTAGGAGGGCATTTATCTGCCAGCCAGATCAACTGAATCAACACTGGGGACCAGAGAGATGACAGATGTCATAGTCATATTGCCCTCATATCTTCAGGTGGCATCTGAGGAAAACTACCTCTCGTGGAAAGGCATTTACCTAGGTAGGGGATGTTTCTTAACTTTCTAGATGTTCCTTGGGATAACATTGTTGCCTTTGGTTAAGGTTCTTCTTCACTCTCCCGGTCCTGCCAGCAAAGCCAATCTTTTTCAAATTTAAAAATCTTTTCTTTTTATTTTAATATACATTGGTCCTCTGCCTGCATGTAAGTCTTTATCAGAGTGCTAGATCCCCTAGAATTGGAGTTATAGACAGTTGTGAGCTGCCACATAGATGCTGGGAATTGAACCTGGGTCCAATTGGAAGAGCAGCCAGTGCTCTTAACCACTGAGCCATCTCTCCAGCCCCTGTCTTCTAGAGATCCTGAATTCAAATCCAAACAACCACATGATGGCTTACAACCATCTGTAATAGGATATGATGCCCTCTTCTGGCCTGCAGGCATACATGCAGAGCACTCACACATGAAAAACTGTGTGTGTGTGTGTGTGTGTGTGTGTGTGTTTATGTATAGTCAGTATTTAGAAGCAACTTTCTGTAAGTCAATGACCCTCTGGAGTCTCAGACTTCCCACATCAGATGAAAAAGGCTCTCAGAATGCCCTTACAGTCAGTTTCCTTCTTTAATAAAAAAAAATAGACATATGTTCTTCGAGAACAAACAAGTGATGTTTCTTTGATTCAATCTTGATTTACAACAAAAGCTTTTAATTACTTCCTCTTCACAAATGTCGATGTTTAGTGTATGGCAACAGCTCTGTCCAATGGTAGTAACTCTAAAGACTGAGGCTAGGATGCTTCTGTTGTGTACAGCCTTAGCTATTTAAAATCAGCCTCACTGCAAGGGACTCATTGGAACAAACACACTGACATGCAGCCATTGTGTTTCCCCCATAGGAAGAACTGGGGAACATTTGAATAGAGTTAATTCTTTGGGGGCTAAGAGACACTGCCTGCTTTATGCGTTGAAGTAAAAACCAGCCATAAAGAGAGGTTTCAGGGGAGCCCTGAAATGTCATTCAAAACCCTCAAAGAGTCACAGTCAACGGCAGCTGCTCCACCACTCAGCACATCGTAAGTTTGCTGGATGAGAAACAACAACAAAAACCCATTAGCCAGAGCTGGGCTTTTACACGACATGAGGCATTCTGAGAGTGGAGGAGGCTAAATTCAGTCAGGCACAAGTCTACTGCCTTCTTAGGGTACATGGTGCCAGTGGGAGAGTCAAGTCTCAAGATGAGTTCCACTGAACGCTCACCAGGGCTGCCCGACCAGCACGCTCTTGCTGCGGCTCCTTGGAAAAAACAAACGCAGGGAAAACAGGCAGTGTTCTCCTTAGCATAAACCTGAAACAACAGAGCTACTTGGCATGTGCACCTGGCATTCCCAAACATTCCTGGACAAACAACGGAGACGGCACGGCAGAGCCACACGGTATAATATGGTTCTTTGAAAGAGGGCATCATCCTTTGTGCCCTGGCCAAGGCACTTCCTGCTCTCACAAAAACACAGCTATCCCCTTCTCACATCCCGAGCTCTCAAGGCAAGGCCTCTGCTATGCCTGCTTGTCCACTGCTGTGGAAACCTCTGCACGCGTCCTTTGATGCTTTTCTTCATTGCTGTGGGTCTCTGGGACCCCTGGGCGTGGGGTCACCTTCCTCACACATCACTTCAGTGATGAAGTCTTCCGTCTGCTCTTGCACCTCACAGTCCGTTTCCTGCCTAGCTACACATCTCCACTCCCTTAGTAAACGACTTTTATTAGCTGTCTGCCCCAGTTGGGGCCCTTGGCTCCTTTGTTCTTCAATTTTATCTGTAACATGGGCAAACTGGTGGGACACGCATCTCAACAGCTGGGAGGGCTCTGGCTGAGTCGATCCACAGAGTGCTCCTGAGCTGTGACGGGTGGTGGCGGGACTCTGACGTGACTGTATGGGGCAAGAAAGGCAGGTCTGTGACCCAAAGCCACGGCCCACAAGGAGGGCCTTCACTCATAATTTTATGTTCAATTCTGCAGGGGACGGAGCTGGAATGGCCCAGCAGACCCCTGTGGAACCTCCACCTCACCGGCGAAAAACTTCAGAAGTAAAATGAATAACAAGTTTATGCAAATTCCCCATCTGGTTTCTGGTGAGATTCCACACACTTCAGCCCAGGGACAGGCTTTCTTTCCTCTGATGGAAGATGACAGAAACACCTGCCTTGAACCAAGGACACTGTCCTTTCCACAGTAGGGTCCTTGTACCTGCTCCTGCTGCCAGCACCAGCCCGCCCCCATGGCAGCCACTAGCTGGGGCAGGAGAGAGCTAGTGTGACCAGGATTTACAGTGGGGAAGGGATATTAAAATTCGAGGCACATTCTTCTAAACAAAGGGTTTCTCATGACACTGGAGAGAAGACACGACAGTTAACTGGCAGCTCACTGACGAGGGGGAAATATATTTAAAAGCAACCAAGAAATCGGTGCTATTTTCCCCCCTTCCAAAGCCTACCTAGTGGAGAAGAGTTGATGAGTTCCCGCTTCCCTTTGTGCAGTTACAAACAAAAAACCCGCCTCTCTGGCCAAGAGGAAATCTAGCATTTAGTTTTCAAAAGAGGCATAACTCATGCCGTGCCACGGTTTCAAGGGTAAAGTTTGAGCTCATTAAAGAATACAAATATATATATATATCATGATATATATATATATATATATGAGAATGGTGACGGCAAGGCTTTCTTTCTGAAACAGATGGTAAAACAGAGGCATAGGGCCCCCCAGAAGGCTCCTCTCTGACAGGGTGGAGGAATGCCTGAATGCTCAAGGCTGATACAGAGTGGAGAAGATGGCCACTCTCCAAACTGTGTAAGAGGTGCCTGGTGTGTCTTAGGACCAGACAAGACTCCAGTTAAAAAGGAAAAGAAGCGATGTGCTGGGGATGTGGCTCAGTGGCGCCGCGCTTAGACAGCATGCGTACAAAACAAAACCAAACACCAGACAGCAAAGCCATTCTGTCCTGTAGATGAATTCTCTTCAACTGCGCACCTGGCCATTGGTCTGTTTTGGGTAAACCACACTTTCAACCACCCTCTGGGTTTTCAAGGTGACTTGGAGCTATCACTTAATAGCCCGACCCCATCTCTTTGGGTGGATGGGAGGAACGCTAGGGCAATTAACGCAACAAGTGGCTTGTGTCAACTCCCACTTAGATGCAAGCATTCCTGATAATCTTTAAATTCAATAGCGTCTAAAGAAACAGACAACGCTAGAGAGAAGAGTCAAAATGTCCAGGGTTCAGGGTCCAGGATCAGGGAACTTAAGTTAACTTGTTCCAACGACCCAGCGAGCAGTGGTACCTCTGACAGAGTGGACTCTGGGCTGCACTTGACTGAGCTCTTCCCCTGTTGGAGTCCTGGGGGAAACTGGCCCCTCAGTACGGCTCTGTTGACTTTGCTTAAGATGTCTTCCTATATGTGTGCTTAGTTCTTGTGTTCACTCTCTCTCGCCCTTCCCCTTCTCCCTCCCCTTTTTCTTTATCTTGTTTCTCTATGTTTCTGTCTCTCTCTGTCCCAACCAGACTATGGCTCTTCACTGCTAGTGCTAACAACAGTAATTACCCACTGGGTTTGGTTTACGTTCTCCTGTTACTCCCCAGCCTACAATCACCCTCAGATTCCCTGCCTTCCCAGTCCTGAATACTGAACCCTGGGCTCCCAAACACACCAGTCTCTTCCAGCTTGGGAACTTAGGTGTGTTGCCCATCATCACTCCATGTTCTGTGCAGGTTCCTCTTGCTCACCACCGCCTCTAACAGTGACTGTTCCCAGTCACTGCTAACTCGAGCCATATGAACAGCCCTGATCATTCACACATAAGATCCTCTCTTCCCCAGGACCAAAAAGTAAGTTCCGTGGGTGATGGTGGGTTTACCCTGATTCCCCACCATTGGCTGGCATAGGGCCATCAAATCAACAAGCCCTTACTTAGGAATAAATGAAGAGCTGGAACAGAGGGCTTCCCTCAGCTCTGAAGATGCTGCTGAGAACCCAAGGGAGCTCTGCCTGCCCAGTTGAAGTCACGTTAATAAGACATTTGCTCCACGGCAATGGGCAGGAGGCGAGATCTTGGGCGTTCATTAATCTCTGTGACTATCTGAAAGCTAAGCACATCTGTGCTCCAATTATCTCCAGCAACAGTGGTAGTGACGTCTCTAGGCCCCTAACCAGATCCCTTCTTTGGGACATTTGTCTAAATGACAAACAGTTCCTCTGTTCCTACAAATCAATACATACATTTCTCCCATCTGGAGATTTCTATCAAGATTTATTGGCTCCTCAGATAATCTTCTTTATGTTTGTACTCTGAGAAATAAACTTCAGTTTGTTACTCGGGAAAAGACTGGAGATAATACACAAGCTGAAGGGGAGGGTGGGTATAAACCATGGGAGCTCCTGAGAGCATTGTCTCGAGAGGGGCACCTCTGACAGTGGGACACGTAATGTCCTTCCCACACAGGGAGTTTACTCACTGGTTTTAAACTCTGTGTGTGCATGCATGCATCGGTTCACTGTTTACGCTATGTGTATGTACACACACACACACACACAAATACATACTTTTTTTAGTGGCTGTATTTGAGGTTTGGCTTAGAGCCTCCTGCATGCTAGAACAGGGCCTTTCTCTAAAGCTACCTCTCTAGTCCTGCTTTTATTTTGAGCCAGGTGCTTGCTAACTTGCTCAAGTTAGTCTTGAACTTTGGATCCTCCTTTCTCAGCCTCCCAAATAGCTGGGATTACAGGCCGATATCACCAGACTTGTCCTCAAAAACATCAGTGATCAAACAATCAATCAAGAGAGCTTAAGAAACTAAAAACTACAACTCTGCTGATGTATGACTCCAGTTTTCCTTTTCCAGTCGGCCTTTCTGTTATTGTCTGTATAAATTGATACTTGATAATTCCAACAGACACATGTTCGGGAAGAGACGTGAGATTAAACAGCCTGACCTGCAGAAATTCTCCAGGGATTGTTTTTCAACATGCCACAGAGCTGGATAAAGGGGACTGTGCCTTCTGACTCCCAAAGGGCCGGGGAGGAAAAAAAATTCATTTCAACTGTCACTGTTTTACTCATGCGGTCTCCATCGGGACTTAGCAAAGCATGACCTGCCACAAATGCACTTCACAACTGAAGCATCTACGGAACACGCTGACACCCATCCACTTAGGGGTAGGCTAAGGCTGTACGCGCTGCAGACGGTCACCGAAACAGAGGCCTCACTGCAGGTAAAGACGAAAGCACTGACTGTTTGGCCTTGGCAGGGAAAGCCCGTGAGCCCTGATCTAGATACTCTGATACAGTGTTGCGGAACACGAGGTAAGCAAACGCCTGCGGAGTCATCTGTAGAGCGCCCAGTGTGAGACAGAAACATACAGCTGTCTGCTAAAGAAGTGATTCAAAGTTTAAAAATGGTGTTTTATCCCTAGTCACCAAAGGGGAGGGAAAAGCCAAGCCGACCAAGTGTGGGGGCCCAGTGGCAGGGTGAGGTAGCAGAATCCTTTTTAAAAAATATTTATTTATTTATTTATTTATTTATTGTGTATGCAATATTCTGTCTGTGTGTATGCCTGCAGGCCAGAAGAGGGCACCAGACCCCATTTCAGATGGTTGTGAGCCACCATGTGGTTGCTGGGAATTGAACTCAGGACCTTAGGAAGAGCAGGCAATGCTCTTAACCGCTGAGCCATCACTCCAGCCCCAGCAGAATCCTTTTTATTATATATAGGTGACCAACTTCAGAACTGGCTGGAAACTAGCCCATCGATGTATTAGTCCCCTTTGTGCTGCTATAGCAAAAATACCAGAGTCTGGGTACTTTACGCAGAAAAGAGTTTTATTTAATTTAGGGGAGCATGCCACCAGCTCAGCTCTGGTGACAGTCTCTGGCTACACCGAATGCGATGATGGCATCACAGTGAAGCATAGAGACACTTGGCAAAGCGGGAAGCCAGAGAAATCCGGGAGGTGCTAGGCTTCTTTCTACAATTCAGCTCTCTGGGACTTCCCTGCTTTAATAACTTAGAACATGCTGCCCTGTGACCTAATTCCTTTGCACTAAGGCCTAGGTCTTAAAGGCCTGTCACCTTAACATCCAACAATCAAGGACCAAGCTTCCAGAACATGGACCTTGGAAGATAAACTCAAAGTGTAACTATCATTAACAACCAAGATGCAGGAACAGAAGATTCTCCAATTTGTAAATCCTCCAGACTCCAGAACTGCAGGTGTTACTTCTAGCTCAGTGACAGATGCAAAGGACTGAGTTCAATCCCAGTGTCTGTCTCTCTCTCTCTCTCTCTCTCTCTCTCTCTCTCTCTCTCTCTCTCTCTCTCTCTCTCTCTCTCTCTCTCTCTCTCTCTCTTACACACACAGATACCCCAAGAAAAAACACTTATGGAAATCATGCATATTGACCCAGAAAGCATCCACGTGGATCTTAGATTCAGCCATTAAAAATAAAAGTCACTAGCAGGCTGGGGCACTTAAGAGTCCTCAAGGGGGTAAGGGATGAAGGCAAGAACATACCAGACCCTTGGAAACAGCATGTGCAGGTAGCTGGGCAAACAGATGTGTGCTCTGACATGACAGAATCAGGCTAAGCCGGCCCCAATTGACAACCGTGCTCTTGGCAGCTGCTTTCGTTCTATCATAATTATTTCAACTGTCATAATTTATTCATCCCCGCTGACAAGCTTACAAGTGGTAGGGTAACCAGTCCAGGCTTCCAGATCAGAAAGGCGGGCAGCCCTACTCACTTCTGCTCCTTCCCGGCTGCTGGAATACTGATTGCAGACAGTATTTTGTATCCATACAGTTTTGCAGAACTAAAATTATTTTCAAAACCCACGTTTCCGTCACAGTCGCCCTTAACTTTTGGATTCGGAATCCTCAGTGAGAAGGAGGTGATAGAATTCCCTGAGTACAAACTGTCCTCATTTAAAGTGACTCAATGTGACCACTTTTACAGCTTTCTGATGGTGGGAAAGTGACATGCATCCAGAGTCGGAACTGTACTTTGAAGTTTGATCTTTTCTCAGGCTAGCAATATTTGGCACAATGCTCTCTTGTGATGCTGAGCAGTGAGCTGTGGCTCGTAGTCAGCCGCGTGATCAAGAGGAAAAAAACCCAGCAGCTGTACAGTGAGTTGGCTTGCTAGGCAATAACACTAGGCAGTGGCTTTAAAGGCACTTTCTATCTACAACATTTTGAGTTGACGATGGGTTTACAGGGATGTAACCCCCATTTAAGTTGAAGAGCATCTGTATGTTGTTTCCCTGCTTTTCACGCTAGTGAATTTCCTGCAAAGTTGCTAGGAGAGGCCTGCCCTTTCATTTGATATACCTATAGAAAAGTTTTAATTATCAGCTGTTAGAAACATAGACAATGGGGAATCATCAATGGTTTTTTACAAAACTGGAAACAAAGGTGAATAATTTCATACATAGGTTTAAATCTCTCTTCCTGATTTTGAATCTTTATGCTAATCCAGAGCAAGGCAAAAAAATGCTTGAGGTCTGATAACAAGCAGAAAATGACAGTCAAGAGCACCGGGGGCGGAAGTGTCTTGGAAAAACGGTCAAATGTGTTAAGAGTCTACTGGATGCGTGTGCTCACCCACACGGCAGGAGACAGCAAAATGAAGTCAAGGTCTCGACACAAGATAAATTTAAAGTGAGTCACTCCACTGCTTAATAACTCTGTCCTTGAACAATCATTACTTCCACTAACAAGGATTCCCATCAGGAATAACCAGTGAACGCAGATCTCTGCCTTCCTGCATCTCCACAGCATCTCCCCCCACCCTGCTGTTTCTCTTCACACCTGCCATCGTGTACTGACCTCACCCGTACCAGAGCTGGCTAACTGGACGGGAATGGCTGCCACTATCCGTTCTTGATAGCCCTCTCCACGATCTTCTTGTATGAAGTAGACCAGATACTGGCATCCTCCTGGTTACTACTCTTTAAGAGGTCTCGTGACCACTGAAACAGAAGTCAGATCTGCAACCACAGTTTAAGGGCCCTGTAAGATCTTTTTCGCACCTCTTCTGTCTGCTCACAGACTGTTCTCCTTATTCCTCCTTCTGGCCACTCCAGCCTTCAAGTCCAACTCAAGCCTCACCTTCTTGGATGGGCTGCCTCCTGGTAGCTCCTCCCCACTGAGCTACTACTTACAGTCCGCTACGCCACGCTATTGACTGTCTTCAAGGAAGCGTGCATCTATAGGATCCTGCTTCCAGAATTGTTTTTCTGTGCTTCTTCAAGCACAGACTGTCTCACTCACTCTCTGTGTTCTTCTTGAAGTGTCCGAGTCACACGTTCTCTATAGCTGCCAAACAGATTAATCTGCGGCTATAACTATCAAGATGATTACAATGAAACTCTAAAACCTACGGCTATAACTATCAAGATGATTACAATGAAACTCTAAGACCTACGGCTATAACTATCAGATGATTGCACTGTAAAGCAGACATAGAAGAACTTCTATTTACATTTGTTCATTACTATGCCCAACAGTTCAATATTTTATGAGACACAATTTTCACGATAGGGCCTAAGATCCAATGGTGTAAGAACTCAAAACACACGCGCATAAAAGTCACAGCTTGTGTTTAACATAGGCACTTAACAAGAAGTTATGTTTCTATTTAGTCTATGACAGCTGAGACTGGAAATGTAGATGAACCTGAACTTATCTGGCATTGATCTTCTCCCCACATTGCCCACATTGGTGCATCAAGAGTATACAGAGGTTTCCCAAACACATTCGAGGTCTCTTACCCTGGAACCCGTCTCAACATGCAGGGGACTGTGGGGAATATAACGTTTGCTTAGTCAGAAGGACAGGATGAAATTCATTTTTCTGAGGGTTTGTTCAAGACAAAAGCTGTTCAGGTGACAGTGAGAGACCGCATGACTGATAGCTTTTGTAACAGATTAGAATTACCGCAGCTGAATGAACAACGCCACTGCTCAAACCCTTGGAACTCAGCGCTAGCTCTGCCTGCAGCCCAGACTACTCTGAGAGACAGCTATGACTGGTACAGGAAGTTCAAGACCGAGAGACCCACTGATTCGACTGATAACTCCCTGCGCCTTCTTCTAGCGGAGATGGCTTGGGCTTCATCTGTTCTCCTCCACGGCCCCTGGCTCAGCTCCACAGCAGCCAGCAGTAACATTCCCTATGCTCAGGGTTATCCTCCCTGCTCTCCAGGTGTGTCCCAGCTCAGAAGACCACAAATAAGTCCCACGCTAGCACAGCCGGAGCTCGAAGAACGCAAGAAGGCACCTCGGTGCTTGCCACCCCATCCCTGAGACTAGGGTTCGGCATGCTCGTTCAATAAACACTTGTCAACTAAATAAACCACTTCCCACTGTTTAAAAGCTACGGGGTAAAAACAGGTGTTCATTGTTTAAAAAGGTGAGCTTCCCACTGCTGAGCCAAGAACCATGGCATCTTCTTTCTAGAGGAGCTGACGCTTGACAGAAAGTCTTTCCCCCATCACTTTAATTCCCACCTCATTTTGGAGGACACAGTCGTGGGCAACTCTACAAAATTATAGGTAAAAATGCATAAATACAAAGCTAGGGCTGGATTTCTTGATGCTATTTTTTGTTTCTAACTTCTTGGGAAAGATCTCTAGACGTTTACCCAAAGGCAACCAACGAAAACAGAAGTAGCGAAGATCTGGATATTCGGTAGAAAACTTGCAAAATAGCTTTGTGTCAGAGCAAGGCTCAGAGGAGGGGGAAAGTGCTCAGTGGTTTGAGAAAACTAGGAGAAAACCGGCAGAATCTCCCCCTACCCTCCCACCCCCAGGCACCAAGCGAAAGGCAGGAGAAAAAGGGGGGAAAGACTAATAATGGGATTGTCTCCTCCCGCCTCCTCCTGCCTTCTTGCACCCAAAGCAGTAATGAAGATTCACAGCTCCATTCATTAGGGGATCGATAGACGTGCCTGCTTACATACAAGATTGGGACAGGGAAATGGATAATTGCTAGAAATGGCGCAGATTCTAGCCTCAAGAATCTCATCAAATGTTGTAAGCAGCATTTAAACCGTTGTGGCTTTCTTCTTCAAAAACACTACTTTTTTAGTGCCAAGAATATGCATGTGATGAGTTGGCTGTGTTTCCACGTTTGGGGAATTAGAGGCATTTTCCATCCGTGGAAATCACACCAATATTCTGTCACACAAATAAAATTACTTGGAAACGAGGTCTTTCTACACAAAGGATATGGCCTTTAATTCAAATACTGCGTTTTTTAAAAGCCTATAGTATTTTTCACTCCTAATTTAGAAAAAAAGATGTACATGAATATTTCCAGGGCACATGGGGCCACAGGACACTGGCCATCCCAGAAATGCCCGGTGCAGACCATCTGCAGTCCACCACTTTCTGCTGGGAGAGTACACTCAGATCAAAGGAATGTCTCCAACTCATTTCACACAACCCCCAGTCTTCCCTCCAGAGTGGCAGGGAGACCCCGCCTCAGCCCCGGCAGGCGGCCCTCCTCCAGGCATTATGCTAATCACGGTGGGCAAGGAGGCTGCGGCCTTTGTCCCGCGCGTCGCTGGCCCCGTCTCGCTGCCGCTGCCTCTAGCCCGGTACCCCATGCACCTGCAGACAAAGGCTCACCACCCTTCCCCAACTTCCTCACCTTGGGTTCTAGGTCTACCAGTGACTGCGCAGGGTGGGAACACTGTCCGATGTCCGAGGCTCTAGGACCTGGTGCCTTGGCCAAGCCAGCTGGCTGCACTTGCTTAAGTCAGCGGTGGCAGCAAAGCAGCGGCAGGCGCGCGGTCTCTGCATCTCAAGTTCAAGCTAGCTGCTTCCGCGCCGCCCCGCCCCGCCCGCGAGGCCACCGCCGCTCATTGGCTGCTGAGCCCGGGCCCTCCTGCGGCACCCCGCCAGGTGCTCCTGCCAGATGCTTAAGCAGGTACCCCAGCTGCAAGGGGCCTTCCGGCAAAGAGGGGTGCTAACTTGCTATCCCAGACTACATGTCCCCTTTATGTGACCAACGTTCCCCCTTTGTGCACTCTCAGGACTTGTAAAGAAAGTTCTGACTCCTGACTCTTGTGTGTACGTGTGTGTGTGTGTGTGTGTGTACACACACGTGTGTGCACGCGCTACTTACCCGCGGCCAGAGAACCTCCGCGACAGATCTGGTACAGAGCCGAAAGTGAATGAAATGAACAGATTTCAAAAGGGAGACCAAGGAGAACTGAGATGAAGTGTACCGTACAGACGACCTGCTAATCTGCACAAAGCTCTTACAGGTCCCTGATTAAGGCACCTCTTATGAAGGGCTGACTTGAAGCCAAGCTCACACCAGCACTTTTAACATTGTCTTCTCTAGCTGACAGCCCTCTCCCCCACCCCCACCTACACGGAAGCAGAAGTGTCCAGCTGGCTAAGTGACAGCATTTTAAATGGGACTGGCGGTCAAAAGAGAAGTCTGAAAAGAGAAGGCAAGATCATTTGCTGATTACGATGTGTGCACGGAATATCCCCTTTGTCTAATAGCTTCTGGGCAAGAAGAAGTTATTTGACTGATTAATTAACAAAACGAAGCAGAAGATGACATTGGCTGTGTTTTGTTCAAACTCCCACACACTCCTTGTGCAGAGAAAAGAACAGAAAGCAGGAAACAGACGCTCAGAGTAAAGAAGTGTGTTAAATAGGAAGCTTGTTTTGGTGACATACAACAGGTGTACAGGAGTCTCTTCTTCATGTTCATGTTTTAAAACAGGTCCAAACATTCACTTATTTGTTCAATATTTATGATGGACATCTGCTAAGTACCACGTTCTGTGCCGACAATTCCCCTTTCTGGCTAGCAGGTGTCTCGTCAGGGAGAGCACTATTTAATTCACAGTGATCTGAGTCTATGATCTGTGTTACCTCTGCTATTTAAAAGACTTAACTTACAACCAGCTACTCATGGCAACTACAAGGTTTGGACGAAGCCCAGCCTGGAAGAGGAGCTGTGGGTGGATTTGAGGGTGGGAGTTCAGGAGCCAGGACTGACGTCACTAGGGCTGGAGATGAGGGATTTCACAGGACTGCACCTGTTACCGCTTCCAAGGTGGCTCTCCTCGCTTACACAGGATTCTAGAGCGGTCATCAGCCTCTCTTTCTGTAGCAGGATTGGGGCAACTAACCAGCCCATGTGACAGTGAGGGAGTCTCCTGGTAGGGAAGTCATCATTGGCAACCACTCTCCCAAATGTGCCCCCCCTTCTCTAACTGAGCTGCCACCCTGGTCCCCACTGATAGGGTGGTAGTAGTAGTGTTTCAGGTCTCCCGCCTCCTTTCTTGCCCATAACAGACTGCTTGCATACAATCATAGATAGGTCCCTTAAAACTGTGCCAGGGCTTCTCACGGCGGCACAGGTTTGTAGTCGTCCCTGCTTCTCACGGTGGCACAGGTTTGTTGTCGTCTCTGCACTAGGGAGATGGAGGCAAGAGGATTAGGAGGCCAAGGCCAGGCTCAGCTAGCTACACAGTGAGCTCAAGGGCAGCCTGGGCTACATAATACATAAGGTCCTATCTTGAAAAAAAAAACTTAATAATTATAAGTATCCATGTTGTTTGCTTAAAACCCTCTCGTGGTCTTCCCCTGTGATGGACTTGAAGTTCACAAACACTTCCGGGACCTCTGAGGTCACATGGGGGTCAGACCCCAGCTCTTCTTCCCAGACATTGCTGCAAACAGGTCCTTGCTCTTCTGCCTGTGGTTTTCTTCTGGTTCCTGGAATGTGTCTAGCTATTCCTACCTAAGGGTCTTTCTGAAATGCCCTTCCCTACACAGCTTCCCTGGCCAATCCTCCCTCCGTTCTTCAGTTCTCAGCCCACACACTGACTGCTCCAGAAAACGGTCCCAACTGGCAGCACCTTCATTGCTTGCCACGGGCTTTTCCCAACAGCCCTTGCTGTGGTTTGGCAATACACTTTTGGATGATGACCCACTTACAACTCATTCACCTCACTGTGCAGGGAGCTCTGTAAGCAGACAGCAGTCTATTGTTCTTGTGCGGTGAGGAATGTAAGCCTGGCCACAGAGAGGCTTGGCATCTTTGTTCTCTACGACGTTGGGATCCCATGCCTCACTGGGATGGTATGCAGGGGACTTTGGATGCTGTGGCAGTAGCTCCACCTTTGCAGGTACCAGAGCTGAGCTCGACCCCAGGACCAGTCAACCCACACAATGGAGCCCTCATCGAAATTCTGGCCACCAAGGCCGGAACAGAGCTCTCATGGGTGACAATATTCTGTGCTATTGTCACACAGCACAATCATGTAAGTCATGCATGCCGTCTCCAGGGGCAGAGCAAGTCCATGGTTCTGAGACCTGCCCCTATGTGCTTCTTCCCATGGAGGACTTGACCTCCTTTATAATAAACCAGTATGTTCCGTGGGTGCCAAGAGTCCTTCTGGCAGTCAGAGGTGGAAGCGGGTGGAAGTGGGAGCCAGGGTCTGGGGACTGTTTAAACTGTGAGCACCTTCCTTGGCACAGAGTAATTGCATCTACTGGTTATGTTCAGTGACTTTAGTCCTTTTTTAGTTTCCAATGACCATGTTATCAGCACATGACACTTTAACCAATTAAAGGGCAAACACCCATTCCCAAACACCTGCCATGAGTTAAGTGTCTGGATGGACCAGCCTCTCAGGAGGTTCCTTCTCTTTCCCGAGGACTTGACAGCTTTGCTTTGTGTTCTCTGGTCCACACCCCTGCTTTTGACAGTGGCCAGCAGTACTGGAATATTAGCTTTTGTGTGTGACGTATGTTAGGTCAACTCCAAGTCCTTAGCATTAGTCACAGCACCCACCCTATAGAGCCCTACAAACGATGTTTCCAGAATGAGGGCATTTTTTTTTCTCCAAGTACCACAGCAGAAAAAAAAATATCAATTTTATTTCTTTCAGACCTGCATTTAAACTGGATAATTACTGTTATAATGTGTAACAGACATAATCCAAATTCAAAGAAACACAGGTTCAGTCATATGTAAAATTTTGATACTTAGCCCAACATGTTCCCTGATAAATAAGGAAGCCGTTACTGTAGTAACCGAGTGTTATAAAGGAGTACTCTATTATTCTGTTTTTTTCTTTCTAAAAATAAAAATGTTGCTGAAAATTATTATCCTCTTTAAAAACCTGACACGAAAAGAAACCTGACATGATTTATAAAACAGGGAAGCAGATCACCAAACTCTCAAGTCGCTGTGCTTCCTAATTAGAATGAAATATTGCAGTTTATTTGCATAATATATTAAGGGGGAGAAAAAAAAAACCTGCGGCTACTTATCTCTCCCTCCCCCGTACAAAGTTGACTGAAAATATAGCCAGCATACCAATCACCCAGGATACATCCCCAAGAAGCATAGCAGGGGAAAAAAAAATCAATTTTATTTCTTTCAGACCTGCATTTAAACTGGATAATAACTGCTATAATGTGCAACAGACATAATCCAATTTCGATTTGTTTGATTAGATGAGTATAAACATTAAACAAGAAAGCCAGGGGATTGTCATAACAACATTTACACTCTTAGAACAAAGCGCTCTCATGTGCTCCTGGAAAGCCAGCTTCTAGAAAACAGAGACGACGAATCCGAGCTACCCTTAAGCGCCATCCACAAAGATGTTTATTTTGCCTCAGCCAGAGATCAAAGCAGTTTTGAACCAGCACCCACTTCAACTGCTTCAAGAGGAGGAAAGCCCTGGACGTCCCCTCAAACACTTGTGACTTAAGTATTCCCTTCTGAGCACACAGCATAGTCAAAGCCCCACCCAGGCCGGGGGGGGGGGGGGGGGAGGGGTCTCACATTTGAACGTGCAGGGCTGCTGGAAGGTGTGGGGGTGGAGTGAGCAGGCAAGGGGCAGAGCTCTTGCTGTATTACACATGCGCCCCGCTCCCCAACCCCTGCCCCAGGGCTGGATCCACAAAAGCTCTGGAGGCAGGTGTCTTAGGGACAGCACCGGGAGGAGGAGGGCACCTCCTGTGGTTGACTGGAGTCAAGGGACAACACCATACTGTAGGCTTCAGGCGTCTTTCTCTCCACTCAAGAGCTCAGAAGAAGGTAACCATGTTTCCCTTGGCTTTAGATCTCTGGTGCCTGGGCAGGACCCTGTAGGATCAATATCTTTCCAGCTTCCTTGTGGGAAGGCATCGATCTTCTGGGGAATTGGCTAAAACGCAGAGGAATGGGCCTGGTACAAAGACCTCTGGTGATGCTATGTCCTTATTGAAAGAATCACACTACTCCGAACAGCAAGACTCCTACTGGGAATCTGGTAAACAGTGATCACAACTGAAGCAAAAGGCAGAAAAGAATTCAGTTCAGATCTGCAAAGAACCCGGTCAAGGCCTCAGGACCAGGAATATTCCCAGTATACAGGCTCCTTTCCCTGAGACATTCATTCTTGGAGGAGTCTGCGGCGCGTATTTGCAGAAGAAAACCCACTCTGCCACACCAATTCACGAGGCAGAAACGTGGCTTGCATTTGGATTAGCACGTGACCTTTATCAAGAAGACCCCCCAGGTTTTAGCACATCTAACTCAGAGAGAGCTCTAACTCAGCTCTCTCACAGAAAGTTTGGCCCCTCAAGAGTGTCTCCTGCCCAGGAGGTCTAGGGTGTGCCTCTACTAACCTATAAAACTCGGAAATGCTTTATAAGAATGCATGTTTACAGCAAAAATCTCCGTCCCGGGAAGAGTTCCAAGCCCTAGGCAGGCAGCGCAGCTCATTTTCTTTATACAATATTCAGCACACAGAACCTCCTACTACACCAAAGACCTAGGGCAATTCCCTGGCATTCACTAGGCTGTAAAGAGATTTGACTACCCCTCCACCCAACAGTTCCCATGCTCCCCAAAGCCAGGGGAGTGGAAGGTGGTGGTGGTGGCGGGGTGTATAAAAACCACCCTCCCCTGATTCAGAATCCTTACAAAAATCGTGAGCATTCAATTCCCAAAGTGCTCAACCCTGTTCAGTCCTTCCCCTACTTGATCAGCTCCTTCCCTACCTGCTCAGCCCCTCCCCTACTTCCTCAGCCCCTCCCCTACATACTCAGCCCCTTCCCTACCTGCTCAGCCCCTTCCCTGCCTCCTCAGTCCCTGTCTGCTCAGCCCCTCCCCTACATACTCAGCCCCTTCCCTACTTGCTCAGTCCCTGGTCTCTCTCCCCAGAAATCAGCAGAAAGGCAGGGGACAAAGCCAGCTGTCTCCATGCTCACTTACAAGGAACACAGAGAGAGGAAGAGGGAGCAGTTGTCTGATGACATCCATGATCACAACTAGAGAAAAGTCATGTTTGCATTTCTGCACCTGAAATTTAAGGCTCTTGTGATGTGGAGTGTATGATGGGAAGAGGTGGGACAGGGGACAAGGGTAGAGCCCTTGAGAGAAATACTTTCTTCTTTTTTAAAAAATATTTTATTAGTATTATTTTTTGTGGGTACAAGTGTTTTTGCTACATATATCATGTACAAGCTCGGGTTCCCTGGGACGGGGGTCACAGATGGCTATGAGTCACAGAGTGGGTGCTGGGAACTGAACCCAGGTCCTCTAAAAGAACAGTCAGTGTTCTTAACAGCTGAGCCATCTCTCCAGCCCCAAGCTAAACGCCTGCATGAAAGGGAGCTGTATTTTCCCCACACCTTACTTACCACGATCTGGTTTCTGTCTCAATAATTTTACTTTTCCCAGAATGTCATATAAATGGAATTATATAGTATGTGATTTTTAAAGTCTCATTTCTGTCACTTAGTTAACTGTTAAGCCTGTAAGGAGCTCATTTCTTGTAATTACTGAGAATTCTATTTGCAAAAAATTCCATTCCATTTTCTATTGTTTGGCTAGACCATAGCTTATCCATCTTATCAGTGAGTAGGTATTTTTCCATTGCCTACAGTTTGGGACAAGTTTAACTCATAAAAGAAACAAGTGGGCATGGAGGAACATGCCTGTAAGCTAAGCTCTGGGGAGGCCGAGACAGGAGAGTCACAAGTTCAAGACCAGCCTAGGTTACATAGCAAGACCGTCTTTTAAAAAAGGGGTAGGAAATAAAGAAGAGCAGAGAAGGAAGCATCTTTGGTCTGGTGAGTGTGGAGCATGCACCATGCTTAGCTGGGGTCTTGATGAAACACAGCTGGCTGTGCATCACCCTCCAGGATCCCGACTGCAAGGGAGAACTGTGGGGGCTAGACAGCCAAATTGGGTCCTCTGAAAGAGTAGTTAGCGCTCTTAACAACGGAGCCATCTCTTTAAGCCCCACCCCATCCCTTCTCCACTTTTGCTGGACATTTTGTTTATTTGTTTGGTTGTTTTTATTGTTGTTTTCTTTAGAAGAAAGGAGAGGAAACTACATCACTAAAGCAGACTTTACAATTTCCTTTTAGGGACACAGTAACCCGCTGACCGATATTTTAATAGCCAGCAGTTTCAACTTTGGAATTTCAGAAAACTATGACATGTGCAATGAGCCAGGACGAACCCAAAGGAGAGTGGCTGCTCGCAGCTTCTGCCGACTTTGATGGCTTCTGACTGAACTGGTGATAAATTAAAAGGGCTCATGACTTATTAACTGCGTGGGGAAATGTATATTTAAACACTCCTGATACATTCAGAAGACTACATCAGTAGTCCTAAACTCTCAGTCATCTTCGAAGTTGAAGGAATGTCACACAAGGGAGCTAAATTACTTACCTCAAGCAAAATCGTGTACATTTACTGAGAACGGGTTAGACTGATGGGTCTTTTAACCACCAAAGAGCCATTTTACTCTTTTGGTCAGCCACAACTGCTAATTCTCATGTCCACTTTTTATATATGTTACCTCTAAGACACCCGGTGAAGAGAAAAGGCTTGCTTGGCTCACAGTTCTGGAGGCTCCAGCCCAGGATCAGCGGGGTCTGGGATAAGACAGCACAGTGTAGTGGGAGTGCATGGCAGAGCAGAACTGCTTACCTCCTGAGCAGGAAGCCAAGCAGGGAAGAGTGGGTAGGAGCCCATCAGCCCATTTCAAGGGGACACATTCAACAGTTATGCTGTTACCTTCTTCTACAACCTCAGCAGACGTGACTAACGGCAAAACAAACTGGTTGTGGTTTTGCAGTTCTCGAAGCCTCACGTGACTAATCTCACCGCATAACAGAGTGTGCTTGGTATCAAGACTCCAGCACTGGGATAAAAATGTCCTAAAATAAGGGAAATGCCTGAAAAGAAAAGTTTTTAAAACAAACTAGGCTATAGTTTTAGATTCTAAAGGCAGACAGTGAATATACTGGGAAGCTAACAACCTTCGAGGAAGAAAATGACTTTCATGTTTCTCAGTTTGTACTTTGTATTAGTTTCTTTGCCCATTATCACCACCACCATCACCATCATCATCATCATTAACCATTATTTTGAGATAGGTTTCACTACACAGCCTCAGGTAACCTAGAAGTGAGGAGTAGCTGGGCTAGTCTTGACCCTAACCTGCTGAGTGTTACTTTCTTGCCAATTATACAGCTGTTTTTTTTTCTTCTTGAACATATTACCTATAAGATATAGTATTTATCACTTACAGTTTATTGGAATTCATGAGTACTGACATACCAGGCTCTGCATGCTAATTTAGAAACAGAAAAGTATAGTTGGGTGTAGTGGTGCACATCTTTAATCCCAGCAGAGGAGGAGGCAGAGACAGGCAGATCTCTGAGTTCAAGGCTAACCAGGTCTACAGAGCTGAGTTCCAGAATAGCCAGGGCTACAGAGAGAAACTGTCTCAAAACAAACAAACAAACAAAATGAAAGAATAGAAAAGTATGAGGTGGGAGGGAGCCCCTGCACCCCCTGTGTGTCTCCTAAGACAAAGCATCCATAAACAAATGTGCACTACACTGCCCAGGCTTCCAGGTTAAATGTCAGGGAGAAAGAACATCACATGTCTAAAGACATACAACACCATATTATGTTATACATCATTTGGAAGAAGAAACAGCTCTCTAGCAAGAACTGTTCATCCATGAAATAAAATAATCCTTCTGGGAAAGGATGATGAATTAGTTCATAAACACTGTATATTTTTAACTGGCCTGGGAAAAATCAAGTAGGGGAAGCACAGTAGCAACAGCATCAGCAGGAACAGCTAGGCAGGATCTTGTCTGCTGTGTTGGGGAGTATTTGACGGCACTGTGAAACTCTGAGACTCTGTTAATAAAATTAACTTTGGATGGGGGTGGGGGTGAAGCCAGCTACTAGTTGACAAGAATTAGCCATAGAGAGTATGGAGGACCCAGGAATATGGATAGAGAGACACACAGGAAGGAGAAGGGAGGGACTTAGGGATTTGCAGGCCATTTTGGTTTGGGACAAATGAAGAGATGCTTCTCTTGTTGAGTCTCCAGCCAAAAGGGATTGCTTCCCGGCTTCTCTGTCCTAGCAAGGTTTCTCCCCAACACCTCTTTATTGATAAATAGAACAATAAAGACTGAGTTAAAAAACCAACGTTTGCAGCCACAACTGAGCCAGTGCCAAAGGGACAAGAAATCCTGCCAGGCCACGATCTGAGCAGCGGGGTGCTGACTGTGGGCCATGGGGTGCAAATGGCAGTTAAAATATGGGTAGAATCAGGTGTGGCCGCTAAGCTGCCAGAAAAAACAACACTCAAGCCCACTGCACCCAACACCCTGCTGCAGACGGGTGGAGCACTGAATGCAGACGGTGCTGTGGGAGTTTGGAATTTTACTTATCACACAACCCCACTGCATGCTGGCTCTGCACCGAGAGGCACAGAGGTGTAAGCTGTCCAGTCTCATGGGCACAGACAGGCTGGCTGTGGAATCTACCTGGACCACATCTTACCCCAGTGAAGCTCACAAGATAGGTAGCATCCTCAGGGAGGGAGTGAATAGCGGATGAGCAGAGCAGGTAAGTGTAGTGAGAGCTGTGGGCCGCTTCCCACCGCCCGGCTCTCGGCCGCCTGGCTAGCTTATGCCCTGAAATAACAACACACAAACTGTATTCTTTTAAACACTGCCTGGCCCATTAGTTTCAGTCTCTTATTGGCTAATTCTCTCATTTTGCTTTAACCCATATTTAATAATCTGTGTAACACCACGAGTGGTATTTTACTGGGAAAGATTCAGCATGTCTGACCTGGTGGCTGACTCTATTGCGTCTGACCCAGAGAGAGAGGTGGCATGGCGATTGCTTGAAGCGTCAGCCTCATTCCCAGCATCCTGTTGTCTACTCCACCCACATATGTTCTGACCTATCAGGCCAAGCAGTTTCTTTATTAATTAACCAATGAAATCATCAGATAGATAGAAGACACACCTACATCAGGTAAGAAACAGGAAAGGGACCATGAGGGGCCCCACTACCCACAGCGATGGCTCGGAGATCTGCTCCCCACCTCTGGCACCTACAGGTAGGTGTTACCTAGAAGGAACAGTGGTTTTGGAGAGGTGGTCAGGTTAAGGATTCGTATGGGTGAAGGGTATTACCCAAATTAGTTCAGAGGCCAATCTAAGTGTCCTGAGAGAAGCAGGGAGATGGCACACTGGATGAACTCGGGTGCTGTGAAGGCAGAGGTCATGTGACACAACCCCCATGAAAGAATGCCACCTGCAAGCAGAAGCTGGAAGGGGTCAGGGGCGGCCTCTTCCCGTGACTCCTTAGAAGGAGGTCAGCCCTGTCTACCCCTTGACTCAGCTCAATGGGGCTGACTGGCCCTCTTGGCTTCCAGACTGTGGCTGAGTGAACTCGGCTGCTTTCAGCTGCAGGTCTATGGCAACTTGCTAAGGCAGGTGCAGGAAACACACACACTGACCTGCTGGATGTACACGAGGTCCTTCAGCTTTGCCCTGTTCGGGCCAGCCACTTCCAACTCCTCATTTGAGGACCCTTGCATAACCCTCAGCGTAAGGCAGCTGTGTTCTTGCTGATAACTAGCACATTTGGGCCCAGCACTGGGCCAGCAGTTAGAAATCAAGGTTTCAGATGAGGTTTGGTACAACACTAAACAATTCGTGTAACATTCTAGGCTTTACTTTCTTCATCTATAACAGGGTACAACATGTGCTAAGTTCCTGCAAGGATTAAAGATGACCAAATAGACAGACCCTGCTATATGACAAAGAAGGTGGAATGATAACCACGTGACTGCAGTGAGGAAGGACCTTGCAGGGTGTGCTATGAACACTCAGATCCTAAAGAAGCATCACTTCTAGGCAGAATTTTTAAGGATAGTTAGAAACAGTTTAGTAACTACGCAAACGCAAGTGGCACCACCATCTAACCTTCAGTGGCCACTCAACAGAAGGAACGCTGCTTTAAATCATCAAGATACTTGGTTTGGTGCTGGGTGGTGGTGGCGCACACCTTTAATCCCAGCACTCAGGAGGCAGAGGCAGGTGGATCTCTGATTTCCAGGCCAGCTTGGTCTTCAAAGTGAGTTCCAAGGTAGCCAATTACACAGAGAAAAAAAATTTGGGTTGGTTGTTACTGGAGTGTATTGTAGCCTATGTTGATGGATACAAATGCTTATAGAAGAGATGGGAACAGGACTATAAGAACAATGCCATCACATAACATTTGTACAGAGCTTGACAGCTAGATCATAAAGGGCTCCATGCGACTTGAAGACTTGTAGAGTTGCCTGCGTCAACCACTCAGTACAATACCTCTTCTGAGGGCAGGCTATGAAGCTCTGGCTCATGCCTGCACCTTGGCGCCAACCACACTGGCTAGTCTACTGTAAGGGTTTAAAAAGTCCTTGGAGACATAGCTGATCAGCAGCACGAAAACACAGCGCCCCCTTCTGCATCGTGAGAAGCACCTCTATTCCCCTGCTCTAATGAGCATACTTCTTAGGGACAATGTCTGACAAAGGGCTCCAAGGCTTAAGAGAATGATTAGCAGTCTTAGGAGGAAAAAACGACCTAAACTTTATGCTGGGGATATAGCTTGGTAGCAGAGAGCTTGCCTAGCAAGTGCAAAGCCCTGGGTTCAATACCCAGCACCACAAAAATGAGAACTAAATAAAAACCTGCCTAATAGGGAGCACATTTTGAAGACGAAGCATACACTATCCATCTCCACCTCTCATTGTGCAGTGCAGACAGCTTCCCAACCATATCTTGTTTTAAGAAGCTTTTTCAACCCCCAGCTTAGCGAATTTAATGAATAGTATTAGGTTTTATCTTTCTTATAAATATCTTCTACAGCCTCCATTACGTCAATAAAAAAGACAAAGCAACTATTAAGCTAGAGGGTAGATAGAGATGAATCAGACCATTTCCTTTAGGCATGAAAGGGTCACTAGACAATGACTCCAGGCCAATGAATTTGTAGGGGAAATACATTAAGAAATTTCTCTCCATCTGTTACATATAATGCTTTTAGTAAGCACCGCTTATCTTTGAAATGGGATTCCCGGTGGCAGCAGAAACTCGAGTGGCTGGAGCACCCCTGGAGGTGGGCTGGCTTCTGTCACACTTTATTGTTCTCTAACTCATGTAGAAAGCCAACAGTGTCACTTGGAGTGACCAATAAATACTAACCGGCTATAGGGGGATATTTTTTTTTTTAACTTTGCTGTTTGTTTTACTACATGGGGACTTTCTGGGGAAGAAAAGAACAACCTAATACACTCCTGTTTCAGAATGCTCTCTACTACTTCCTGACCTGAAATACTGCGGAAGTCAGAGGAAACTGTACTTGGGACAGCCTGGATGCTGGACTTTAAACTGGATGATAGGACATTATAACCATGCTGTTATTTATTAAAATTGATATTCCACTTGCTTTCCAGAATGAATCAGTGGCTTCAATAAAAGGTGTATATTATATCAAGCTTTTACATTTTTTAAAAAGTAAAAACTTAAAATCAAGCCGAAGGCAGAGGAAGTAATTCTAAAATTCAGTAAGGGTGAATATTAGAAACCCATTCAACCATTTCTGAACCACAGAAATGGCCGTGTCTGTGGGTCCACGCACAAAAATTGCTATGAATAAGAAGTCTACTTGAAACGTCCTTGTAGAAAGGGAAACACAGCAAACTACATAATTTTTACTAATAAACAAGTTTTCGTGTGCAAGTTCTTTAAGAGACAGTGTTCTCCAGAATGTTTCAAGGGAATATGCACGCAAGTTCTCGGGTCAAGGGCCATTTAGCATGTGAAAGAGCATCTTTAGTGACAATATTATCACACAAGCGAAAAGTCCTGTCCCTAAGAAGCAAGGCTTTTCAAGAAAGGCATGGGACAAGTGGTGCCAGCAAATCAGAGTCCCAACAATATTCCTTTGTGACAACACCAGACGGTTTAAGTTAGTGCAGAATCGGTGTGTCTCAGTGCTCTCTAGCCTGGCAGAAATTCCGATCAGTTTGGGGTTCACTGTTATGAAGGCTCTGAGGTGTCCTACTCAAATATCATGTGCATTTCAAATGACTGAGGCTCTCCCCCAAGAACAGGGCATGGCAGACTGTGGTTTTCTAAAATCATTTGGGCAGGGAACCCCTTTTTTCCCTTAAGCGCCAATATTGAGATGAACGATTCTCAAGCTCTAAAACCTTTTAGGAAGGTTGACTAGAATCAGTATTCTTCAAGCTATTGACTCTTTAGTGGCTACAAATAGCAGGTATGAGTTAAACAGACTAGTAAGAAGAAAACAAACAAAACCCAAAGCCCAGCACTTGTGGGGGGCAATCACTGCTGTATTAAAGTTTTGTTGGTAACATGTGAGGAGAGGGAGAGAGGGAGGATGCTGGGTCGCAGCACCAACACTATTCCTCACAAGTCATGACAAAGAACTTGAAGTGTAATGATGCTGATATCATGAGTGTTGAAAGACAGGACTTCATGTAACATTTGAATAACTATCCTTGTACAATCTGTGTGCATGTGAGAAGAGACACTCACTTATAGAGTGAGTTAGACAGGCTGTCCTCAGCGGGGCAGAGAAAGTGTCCCTCCATTGCTGCTAGGTCCAGAGGGGGGCACGGCATGTGCAATCTAGGGAAGCAGGCTATGTGAAGAGTCCTTGGGAAACGAGCAGCTAGGAGGCATGGTGGTGTGTGCTTGTAATCCCAGCACTCTAGAAGCCGAGGCGGGAAAATGATGAGTTCCAGGAGGAGGAGGAGTTCTGAGCTAGCCTGGGCTATCTACTGTAAAACTATTACTACAATCAAAATACTGAAAATACCTCTAACTCCCTGAAATTCTTTATTTTCCCCAACAGTTCTTCTAGCCTCTTTAAATCCCTACCTGCTGTCACCAGTGGGTAGTTCATCTTGTCTCCCCCCGCTAAGAATTTTATATTAACAGAGCCATATGGTATGTGTTATTTTTCTCAGTATGTATGGGGTCTTGTTTCTATAGTTATTTTGAGAGTCAGCATGTTGCTGTGTGAATCGGCAGTTGGACACTCGTGTCTATATTCACCTGCTGACGGATGTTGGACCTGGACATTGCTCTGGCTACCACTCTGCACTCGAGAAGCCAGAGCTGGGTAGGTACCAGGCGGAGAGACGCAGCCACTAGTATGGGTTCCCACCTTAAAAAGGGAGGATGGCTTTCTGCTCCGGGTCGCTCTCCCTTCCTTTTGGCGCCTTCCTTTTTCTAAGGGCATTCCTCCCAGGGCACTCCCCAGAAAATAGTCCAGCAGACAGGAATGCCCAGGTGGCATTGCAACACGGAAGTATGGGGCATGGCACCTGGATCTATGGTTGTGAACTATGTTGGAATGAAGACAACATGACTCTGCTGTCTTTGGAGGGAACAGTGAGGCCAGGAATGGGGGCCGGTGACAAGAACAGCCTTGGCGACTTAAATGTGATGGATGCCAGCAGTGTCGGGACCCAAGTGACCGGCTGAGAATTCCTTACGGGATAATATTCATAAATTCTCATTTCTCTCTATCAGAACTCAACTCTGCCAAGCACCACCTATTGTAGGGCTTTAGTTCCCAGCTCTGATTCTTACATAGCCAGCCTGGTTTCTTGAGAAGCCCCGGGAAATACCACACCATCCTGGGGCTCTGAGACATGCTGGTTTCTAAAGAACTTTCAGAGTTCTCATAGGAGCTCTGTGAAGGGATTTCAAACCATTTGCCACCATCACAGTGAACCGGGAAGTTGCAGCTTCTACAGAAGGTCAAGATCAGAATAACACTGGCCATCCATCCTGGCTGGCTTGGAGCTCACTCTGTAGACAAATATACCTTAAACCCACAATACCTGCTGGAAATGAAATGAAATTTATGCCCTGGCAATGCTGAAGCATGCATAGGCAGCCCGTATATGACAGTTCCATATACCATTTAATAAGCATATATATATATATATATACACACACACACACGTGTGTGTGTGTGTGTGTGATTCTATCTCAAGGAACTATTACCATGTTACTATAGTAGCATGGTGAGCAATGCACAACACTTGCTGGAAAGCCCCTCTGCATTTCGGCCACCAGAGGGACGGTCCCTGGTGCAGATGGAGGGGTGGAGAGACCAGGACACTGATTAGGGCCCTAACGGTGCAAAGAACCACAAGTGGCTTGCACATGGGGACTTCCACTCCAGTTCCTTCTCTTGAGCTACTCCAGCTCCAGAACTCCCGGACTGCCCACAGTGATCCTCTCTCTTTGAGCTCAAACCGAGGCTCTCAAACCCTTCTCTCCTAGCAGCTCCCAAGCCAGATGATATTTTCTCTCACTGCACTCAATAAGAAGCTACAAATCTCGGGAGACTGCATTTGAGCTCAAAGCATTCAAGGTGACAAGTGCTTTATGAAAAGTGGCGATGGACACTCATTTGCAGCAACACGAGGCTGAGGGCATGCACAGCCCTTCAAGTACATAGTTCCCAGCTGAGCAACGGGCACACGAGCCGTGACGGAGTGAAGCTCTGCTCACAGTAGCTCCACGCTTCTCCACTCTTAGACAGACACTCATACATGTTTATTTTATTTATTTTATTTTATTTTTGCGACAGGGTTTCTCTGTGGCTTTGGAGCCTGTCCTAGAACTCGCTCTGTAGACCAGGCTGGCCTCAAACTCCCAGCCTCTGCCTCTTGAGTGCTGGGATTAAAGGCTTGCACCATCACTGCCCGGCTCATCCATGTTTATGGGAGTGGCACAGCCACTGCTCCAGCCAAGACTACTTCTTGGAATGCTCCAAGGTGGTGCCTTGAAGACCGTTTCAGAAAGTGGTTGTAACCAAGAGCAACATATCTCCTCCCCACTGCATCCAGAAAGGCTGACTCATCATTTGGCTCAGGATTCAGGATTTGAAAGATGGCCATTGTTCAGGGATCCTCAAACTTGGTTGCATCCTCTAGAAACGGCAGGGCAAGGTCCTTGGCTGTTGCTAAAACCTGCGCGGGATGCTGGGCAATGAGCAGGGCCAGAAGCACCAAAATGGATGAGGCATGTCTCACAAGGATTTGGCTTCTATGTCACCATCAGTGACAGTGCCACCGTGACGGATGTGATTGAAGATGCCCACCTGAACTCCCCGAGGGGAAGTTCTCTAGGCAATCACTCACAGCGACTTTCCTTAAAGGTTATTTTATGCTCAAAGTCCAGCGAGAACCTCAGCATGATTAATGGGAGGCAAGGAGGCTATCCCTACGGTGTAAGTCAGCAGACTGGTCAAGAAAATCCCTATGCCCCTGCCCATCATGAGGCTGTATTACAAAAGATATTAACTCTAGAGGTCACGATAATACTGTGGCACAGGGAGAGAATTATTATTCTCTCTCCAAAGACTTCTCTCCCTGAGGCATGGCAGCAGACACCCCAGATTAAACTTTCATCAGCAGAGGTTGGGGTTCCATCAATCTTTCATTACTGTCTGGCTCACAGAATCTTCAATTGGGTGGCATTAGGAAACTGTCTCCCACATAGAGACCTGGCAAATTGCATCTCAGAGAAGCAACGATGGCCAAGCATAAAACATAGATAACTTTCAGATTAGCTAAAAAAGCTAAAGGTGGGGTGGAGCGAGGACAGAACAGATGGCTCAGTGGCTGAGAGTGCACTTTGCTCTTGCAGAGGATGGGAGTTGCTTCCCAGCACCTACATCAAGTGGCTCACACCCGCCTTTGCCTCCCGAGTGCTGGGATTAAAGACATCCGCTGCCACCACTGCCGGGCATCAGGCACCAGCACCTTTCCCCCTTTAAAGGTGATTATCTCATGCATTTTGCCCTAGTGATTGAAAGCCGGCCAACACCCCGCCCTCAATGGGCACACTGTGAGATAGTGTGGTGTAGCTAGACAATGGACTAGCTACCGCCACTCACTTAAACCTGCTCTCCCAAGCGCTCTGTGCAGAAGTTTGAATATGAAATGTCTTCCAAAGGCTCACGAGCTAAGGGCTTAGACTCCTTGCTGGGAGGATGTGGGTGGTGCTGGAACCTTTAACAGTGGGGCCTTGTGGGAAGACAAGGTCACTGGGGTTATGCTCTTAAGGGCATATTAAGACCCTGGCTCCTCGTCACCCTCTTTACTTCCTGGCCACATGTTCCTACCATGAATGCATAACTAAGGCCTAAGGGCAACAAAGCCAAATAATCTCAGGCTGAAGTGAAGCTTTCCTCTCTTTAAAGGCAATGATCTCAGGTATATCATCACAGTGATGGAAGCCCGACTGGCACCTCCCCCACAACATAACAGACTGCACAAGCAGCTGCCTCCTTCAGTCTGTGCTAATTCATTTTCAAGTGTCAACAAAGGCCCGGCAGGACCACCAAGAAACAGAAACAATAGCAGTTATCTGAAAAGAGGAAAAGAATTGCCAACTCAGAGGCCATCAAGAGCACATTAAGAGAGTCTCATGGGAGCAGTCATTCCAAGACAGGGCTCTGACCGCCACAGTTAGGGGAACCCAGGAAAGAAGGTGGGGAAGCTGAAATTGGGACGTTTGGAGAAAGGGTCCCACAGAGCCAAACTGAGACAAAATAATTCTTTTTTGGAGGTGATTATCTCATGCATTTTGTCATAGCCACAGAAAGCTGATCATCACACCCCTCCCCTATACGGCAGATTGTGGGACCAGCGTTGGTATGGCTGAACAAGAGAGCAGCCATAGTCTGGGGCTGAAGAGTCTGTTCAAGGCCAGCCTGAGCGCAGTGATATAAATCCAGGAAAGAGGGATGGGGGTCGAGCTCAGTGGGAAGGTGCTTGCCCAGCAGGGGTAAAGCCCAGGTGCAACCCTAGTGCCCCAAAAGAATGAGGGGGTGGAGGGGGGTCGGTGGAGGTTTGGTTTTGTCTTGGTTTTATTGTTTCCTAAATAAATAACCGCAGCATTGTCAAGGTCCAAGCAAAAATAAGCAGTGTTTGCAAAAGAAACCAAAACAAAACAGCAAAACCGGAAACAAGAGCATGTGCTATGTATAACAAAAAGCCTTTGAAAGCAGCTTGAACCAAATTCACTCACAAAACCCACTGTGGATAACCTAGGGGAGGAGAATACTTAAGAATGCCCAGCACAATCCCTTTTTTGGTTGTTGTTATTATTGTTTTTCAAGACAGAGTTTCTCTGTGAAACACTGGCTGTCCCAGAAATCTCTCTGTAGACCAGGCTGGCCTCAACTCTGAGATTCACCTCCCTCTGCCTCCCAAGTGCAGGGATTAAAGGCGTGCACCACCATCCATCCCTGGCTACAATCCTTTACATTAGTTGGATAAAAAGTTCCTGAAATTAAAACCCGACGGAACAACTAAGCCAAAGAGAAATCATCTGCCGGCGCAGGGACACATAAAGATCTTATTAAAATTAGTCATCGCCATCAGAAGAGAGCGATATAAAGTACGCTCCAGGAAAAGAAGGTCTGCCCTACAAACCACACTCACAAACATTTCACAGGGCCACATTCAACCTGAGCAAGGGAGGATGAGTTCCTGAAAAGCGTATGTACACAACACTGTTAACGGTTGCTATCGAAGGATGCAGGAATATAGAAATATAAAATTGAAAGCACAAACACATTATGGGAAAAATAAATAAATAAAGCTGGCCGCCGCTGTTAACCTTTAATACTCTCTGCCTTAAGAGCAGACATCTCAGCAGCCATGCGGACAGAGGTAACCTTGTAACAATTGTCTCCTGCCCCAGCTTCCCAGCTAGGCAGGTACTGGGGACAAAGGTTAGCTTCTAACTGTTGCCTCTATGGGACCCTCTGCTTGTAGTCCCTTAATTTTCAACTGTCCCCTACGTGACTCTACTCTCCGCCTTGCGTTCTTCTAGGGACAGTAAAAAGCGGCTGTGACAGCCACAGGCTTCCGCAAACACTCCAAGTCAACATTCTAACGTCCTATAGCCAAAAGTTGTAAAACTTAAAATGTAATGTGACTTTAAACCTGACCTCAAGGTTGTAAAAGTTCTTTGAACCACACTTGGTGCTTAATTTTACTATAAGAAGAGCCCCCAAACCAACCCTCATTGCCAGAGTTTCAGAAGCCCCACCTCTGGCTGTCATTACAGCAGGATAAGCTTTGTGTGCCCGGCAGTAACTTTTTTTTCTTTTCTGAAATGAAGCTTGCTTCTGGTTTAATAGACTTTGGTGGTCTGTCCCCCATCACTGTAACCCCGGACCCAACACTATTAATTATGGAGAAATTTTATCTTCATTAGAGCAGGTCCAATGGAGTCTCTACTTACAGTCAATATTTATTAAATGCAGTCAAATTTTTCTTAATAAACAAACCTCAGCAACTTAGTGCTGCCACTAATTTAAACAAATGAGTTTACTACCCCGAGCAGCCTTTCCCAAAGCGTTTTTCACGTGCATGTATTTCCATGAAGGAAACTGATACATATCCTTCCCTACAGCCCACGCGAAGGGCTGGTCCTCAATCCACGGAACTGCTGGGAAGTGATGGAACCGTTAAGACGTAGGGCCTAGATGAAAGGGGTCTTATGAGAACATGACCCTGATGGGGACCCTGGGACCCTGGCCCCATTTCTTTCTCCCATTGGTTTCTAGCCATGATGAGGGACACAGCTCCCTCTACCACGTTTCCCTCAAGATTTACAGCTGCTCTGCCACAGTCCTAAAAGCAACGGTGACAACTGATCATGGACCCCTTTCCTTTAAAAGACTGACTATCTGAGCTATTTCCTCACGGCTACACAAGCTATAGTATTCCAGGATAGACACAGAAAGAACTCCACTGCAGACTGCAGTATAAAGCCTCAGAGACTGGACAGGGTCCAGAGTATGGAAAAGACCTGCCACGTTGTTTAACTGTTTCCCAGGCGACTCTAGACTCTTCAACCTTCTTAATGCCTCGACCCTTTTGAAGGGACTCCGGCCATGGCTGGCACTCTGGAGCATGGCAAACAAGGCTCTGGCAGGCCTTGCCCCTCTCCCCAATTCCCTCTGCCTGGCTAAAAACCATTAGATAACATTCCTGAAGCTGGTGACCAAGGTCTACCCCTTTATTTGACCACTTCCACCTCCTAAGGCTGACTACCAAGGTCAGGCTATCAAAGTATTGAGTACAGCAATCAAAAGCTCCCTTTGGTTCACCTAATTAACATGTCCAATTAAAATTAAACACCTTATCCAAACACAGGGTTTTCCCTTCTGCCTTAATAAACCGCCAATTGTCTATGGGCCAAGTCTGTTTCCTTTCTATCCAGAGGCAATCCTTTATCGTCGTCATAGTCACCATCATCATCATCATCATCATTGTCATCATCATCACCATCATCATCAGCAGCAGCAGCAGCACCACCACCATCATCATCATCACCACCACCATCATCATCACCATCAGCATCGTCATCATCATCACCACCATCATCATCGTCGTCATCATCATCATATCGTCATCGTCATCGTCATTGCCATCATCACCACTACCATCATCATCATCACCATCATCATCATCATCATCATTGTCATCATCATCACCATCATCATCATCAGCAGCAGCAGCACCACCACCATCATCATCATCATCACCACCATCATCATCATTGTCGTCATCATCATATCGTCATCGTCATCGTCATTGCCATCATCACCACTACCATCATCATCATCACCATCATCACCATCATCACCATCACCACCACCACCACCACCACCATCATCATCGTCATCGTTGTCGTCATCGTCGTCGCCATCGCCATCGCCATCGTCATCACCATCGTCATTGCCATCATCATCATCATTGTTCCCCACCTCCAAATACCCCCTCCTCCTCTCCCTTGTTCTCTATCTCTTGTCTTTGTCTCTTATTCCCTGCCCTTTGTCCCTGGTGGGAAGGTGGAGGATAAATCTCCTTTGAGCTGAGAACTTGGCCTTGCGAGTCCTGAGCTGACACCATTCCCTTTCACCTTTACCACAGTTCCTCATGTGGTGGTGACCCTCAACCGTAAAATTATTTTGGTGCCACTTCATAACTGTTATTTTGCTACTGTTATGAATTGTAATATAAATATTTGTGGACATAGAGGTTTACCAAAGGGGTCGCCACTCACAGGCTGAGAACCACTGCTGTAGACCTTTTGTGCTATGGATACCTCACATGGTACAGCACCCCGAAAGCTTCCCATTAAAGAGATCTGAAGCCTCGACAGTCCCATCTACCTCTCTGCCTCATGGGAACGCTCTTGCCTCTGGGCAACAGATATAGCATCTTAGTGTCCTTCCTAGAAGATGGGTTCACAACTGTCACTGGAAAAAACAAAACAAAAATGGGGGTAGTCTCTGCGAAAGTTCCATTGGGTTGAGAAGTTTGGGTCATTTATGTTTGACGCTTCTATTAAAGAATAAGGAGAAAATTGCTTCCCAAGGTGTAAAAACGCTGAGTTTAAAGTCTACACAGGCCTTTGAAACATGAAGTGACACCCTTCCTACCCATTGCTGGAATGGTGGCCAGGTAGTCCATAGAGACCAAATGAAAAGTGGTTCTCTGGTAGTCCGCTTCAGGGACTGAGGACAAAACACCAGGTAGAAGCCCAGTGCCATCCACACACCTGAGGACACCCTCTTTAACACAGTGGTGGGGACACAGCACATCTGTCCAGGGGCTCCTCGGGGGAACACACCACCTCGAAAGCTCTAAAACTCCATCACCAGCCTCCACCTCTTCATGTTAGTCTCACTGTGATTAAAGCAGCCAAGGCATGGTGTGACGGGGAAGGAGGAGGCAGCTCTGCACTGCCAGGCGGTAAAGCAATCGGGGTTCCAAACCCCCACCCCAGGAAGGCATGTCCCTCAAGCCAGGACTAAGCTGCAGCCAGAATGGAAACCCTATAAGCAAACCCCACAGAGATGACATCAGAGGCAACCCCAGCTCGCCACACGGTTCACAAGAAGCCTTTCCTACTCAGCCCTGGAAGGCAGAGGATGGGGTGACATCACCCACCCCCCGGATTGCCTCTTCACCCATGGTAAAACTACCAAGGAGTTTCACGGTAACTGAGTCCCTTGAAGATCTTCAGAAAACGCTAAAGCCAACGCTTTCAGAAACTGAAGTTACACAGCTCGGCGGGGTGTGCTGTGCTACTGGGGAAGGTTCTGCCCTCCTAGTCTCGTGCACTTGCTTTCCTTACTCATTTTAACCACATCAAGAAACCCCCCAAGAGAGGCCCTTTCCTCAGCAAGGCAAGGTACAAAAGAGAATGCGAAATGGCCTTGTTTTCTCTTGCAAAATGAAACACTGTTATGTTTTATTCATGCAAAGTGAAAACCCTTTTTCTTTCCAGCATTACAAATTGAATTTGCTCTTGTAAATTGCTGTTAAGGGAAAAAAAAAAAGAGAGAGAGAAAGAATCAAAAGCAAAGGAAAGTTATATATATATATATATATATATATATATATATATATATATATATATATATATATATTTAGCCGGAATACAAAGGCTCCTTCTTCCAGGGCACGAAAACTCAGGGGACCAATGGGAAGAAACAGAACCTTTAAGTGGCAAACTTGCTTCTTTACCTACTGTTCCAAAGGGTTTCAAAGACACCCCCTGCCCGTAACCACAGAGACATGCTGAGGTCCTGACAGCCTATGGGGAGATGCTAACATAATGCCACCTACCTTAACTGTGCTCTTTGGTGGGGATGGGGATGGGAGGGGCTCTCCCTGCTCAGCAGGTAAACTGAACTCACCAAGTTTGCAAGGGTTTCCTATCCTATCTACTGTGATCAACCATCCTAGAAACCACCGGAAGTCTGACCCCTCCCCTCCGCAGTGACTTGAAAAGGAAGCCGTGTAATTAGCTGCATCTGTTAAGTGCATGTTGCTTTAAAAAATTAAGGGTAAACATTCATTAAGCACTTGCATGTTTTCATCACCGTGCCAATTATTACACACACTTGCTGGTGCGCACACACATGTGCCGTTGTCCCTGGCAGCCATCTTCATTTCTCAGATGAGAGAGAATGAGGCGCCGAGAGCTTGAGCAATTTTGCCTTGTAGAATCTGAATCACGAGCGACTGGATTTATTTTAAACAAACAGTGTAGACCGAACACTTGCATGAGTAAAATCTAACCTAAAAACACACATAACAGGGCTGAGGACAGGACTCAGGGGTGGAGCGCTTGCTTGGAGCCTTCAGCGAGGCGACACCACAAACAAAACCCAAACAAATAACAGACCTGAATACACATTTCTGATTGTGGGGATATATAAGAGACTTCATTTTGGCTCCTGCCGTAAAGACAGATGTGGAGAACAGAAATCAGGAAAAGAGTAAGCCCCTCTACAGAGGCCACTTGTTTTCAGATGGGTAATAGCCACCTCAGAGTTTCTCTGTAATAGCCATTCACTGAGGTGAAGGTGAGCGCGCGCTCCAGTACTGAAGCCCTCCAAATGTAACACGAATCATCTACCTACTGGCTCACCCTAAAGCTGGGGCTCCTTACTCTCATAAAAATAGCTCAGAGATGTGCTTATATCCAATCAGCGATCAGAAAATTCTCCTTTCTCAAGTCTGGTTCCAGCACAAATGCCTGTTCTTTTACTTTTGGTCAGAAGCCTTCATTTCTGGTTTAGGATGTGGAACTGGTCAAGGACGATCAAATACATTGGTACGTCATATAGAGGACAGTTGTATAAAAGAAGTCAGACCCTCCCCTTATAAAAGACCCAATTTCAAACAAACAAGCCAGAATGCTCAGGAAAACCATTCCTTCGGCACCTGAGATTTGATCTACTTTTATAACATTCTTGTGCATGTTCAACACGATTACCTTAAACGTTCAACAGTTTGACCCAAAATGCTAGAAGACACCCCTATACCGTGGGAATTGCCAAAACATTGATTATAACTTGTGTCAACTGAATGTCCAATTATTTTGCAATGGGGTTCAAGTACAGTATTAGCGGTAACAGCTGCTAAAGTCATTAGCTACAACATGGCTTGAAAGCTGGAAAGTCGGTTTCCTGTCTTTCGGAGAAGAGCCATAAGTACTTGTGGTAACTTATTTCCAGGAGAATAGCATAAAAATACATGCAGAATGCAATTGTTGTAAGATCTTACCCTTTCAAACAAGCCCTTAGAAGAAACGCCACTACTGACATGAATCCGAAGCAGTCAGGACGCAACCAAGTACAACCGCATGGATAAGAAAAGGAACGTAAAAGGAATGTGGAGAAGACAGAAATAACGGGTGCGGATTGTCGGAAGGGTAGGGAACTTGGGAAAATGAAGAAGCCCCTTGAGCCACACAAGTGGTCAGGCTCCTCCCCCAAGAACTTCTACCTTCCAGGTTCCACCCACAAAATACTCTAACTGCCCTAACTGCTGGACCCCATCTTACAGAGTAAAAAAAAGGCCAATCTCTGGAATGAAACTCCATCAATATTCACCCTGGAAAGCTCCATCCCCTAAAAAACTCTATATAAGCCCTGTATCCTGTTCCATTTGCCTGTTTCTCATCTGAGCAGAGGCAGCCACCCTCCTGGGTTTTTCCCTCCCAGTAAACCTCTTGTATGAGGTTTGTTGTGTGGTGTGACGGAGAGGTATTCCTCGGCTCCTGGCTGCCAGGACACCTTTCCATCCGAGCTGTTAATACCTACAGTGTAGGCCCAAAGGCACGCAAGAGTCAGAGATGATGAGTGTTTGAGGGATGGAAGCCAGGGAGGGAAAGTTTGGATGTCTTGGGAGGTGGGGGAGCAGAGATTCACTCGGGTCTGTCAGGTCTCTACAGTTTCTGTTAGGATTCCAACTGAGGGAGGTTAGGCTGTACCAGCCCAGACACTCACCGGCCATTGTCTCGGCCCACTCCCCACACACGGATGCTCACGATGGGCTGCGAGTGTAGCACAGAGCGGTCCATGGGGTCCACCAGGCTGAGCATGTCGTTTTCCAAAATCAGATACATGTCTTTGCCCTGGGCATCAACAAGAAAACGTGGAGACCTTACATCCTGTGTACTTTCTCGTCAACTCTTATCTTTAAGCATCGACACTTCTGGATTTAGACAAACTGCTAACAGGAAAGCCCTAGAGTATTTTCTTTAATAAACTCCACCCACCCCCTCCAGCCACCAACTGTTCCCTCCTCACCATTATTCATGCCAAGGACACTCTCCTTCCTTGACCCACAGCCATTGTCCACCTCTCCTTTAGGATGTGGCCAGCAAAGGCTTAACATCACTTCCCTGGGCTGGTTTATTGAATGTCAATATCACACCGATGTCTGAGGTGCACAGACTCTCAGCTGCCCTGCGAGAGCTTGGCTTCTGATCTCTAACTAGCAGAACTGTGAACGCTAAGGCTGAGCGCTAGGTACCTGCCCCAGGTCTGACACAGAGCCCATAATTACGGACATTGCCATCATACTGAGAGGGAGACCTCTGGCTTTTCAACGCTTGAGCTGCGGTTCGGATTTGTAGGGTTCGTTCGTGTCTTCCCTCCCTATACAAGCTGGCTCTTTAAGGGCAGGAACGCTAGCTCATGTAACTTTCTTCTTCGCTCATATGATCCTCAAGCACGTTTGCAAGGCCCTATTAACCATCTGCTGGACAACTGAAAGATGGCCTCTCAAGAAGGCGACTGAGATGCCATCATACTGAAGCCAGGGAAGCCTGCCTGAGCTGGATCGAGAGACCTCTCAGTGGGGCTCCAATCCCAAAGGGACGGATGAGTAGCTCTTGGTACAGTTTCTGAGAACAATGCCAAAGGTTCTCAGAAGGACTGATGCTGGGGTGGCAGGGGTGGGAAGGCAGGGCCACTGCCAGATGGTGATTAAGAATGCCAGTGCCTGCAGCTGGCATTCAGAGAGATCGAGGGCTTTCCCCAAAGAGCAGACAAACCACTTGCAGGTGAAATCATGAACACGAATGTAATTTGCACAGACTCATGTGGCCGAAGCCTTCCCACAGAGCCTGAGCGACGGATTGCCTGCTGCCCCGGACCTATGCTATCTGCGCATGTCTGCCGTTCATGTGAGTGCAAATCACAGCAACTTTTCTTATGGAGGGGGGAGTGAACATCTTGACTGGAGGAGAACAAAGACTGTTAACATTTTAAATGCAGGGATGCAATGTGAGATCGCACTTCGCTGCCAGAGTCGTCCTTGGTGATTGGACGGGACACAGGGAAGTGAGAAGTCACAACAGGGTTTTCTTGCAAGGGAGAAAACTCTTCTCCTCCCTCCAGAGAGTCTGGTTCACAAGGCAGTCCAGCCCCATAGCAAGGCTTCCCCTTGGGACAGTCTCCACCGCGGGGAGGCTTGAGGACTTGCTTCTCATCATGATGCACTCCTGGGAGGAACTGACAGTGGAGTCGCCAACAGTCTGGACCAAAAGCAAAGCCTCCTACTCGTGTTCTGCTGGTGGGACAAAGGCAAGCACTACCTAAGATGCTCCTGGTGGGTTCTGCAGGTCGTAGAGCACGAATAAGGCTTTCCCTGTTTGGTGTAATCTTAAGGCGAATCTGGGAGTGTTTTCTATTCCGGTATTACCTCTTACCTTTTTGGTTGTTAGCCTAGCCTTTAACAGCAGAGTCATCTCTGCAGCCACAGACATTATCATCTCAACTACATTCAAAGTGGACTCGTTTTATTACAAGCGAGACAACATGTGGGTATCAACTCCGCAGCTCAGGTGCAGTGACCGTCAGGTTACAAATGAAGAAGTACGCTAAAAGTAATTAGTCACTTTGCAGAGCAGGACCTTGGTATTCACGAGTGCAGGTGGGGAATCACGTGTCACTCTGAGAGTCATGGGCTGTTCCCCAGAAAGCTGTTAACAGATGGCATTCATGGTGCACATGGTGGGATGGATTCTGGGCTGTGAATGTTCACTGATGGACCTTTGAGGATCAGAGGGTCAGGGACTCATTGCTCTCTCCCCGGGGCACGGTCTTGTGCGGCCCATAGCGGGGTTACCCAGCAGCTACTCTGGTGCTTCATGCTGACAGTTTTTGTCCACTGCCATTGGCAAACTCATCAACTCCCTCACTACAAGCTCCCCCAGAGCCCCAGGTGACTTACCTCTCCCCAAATGCCAACTGTGTCTCGGATGTCGTTTTTGCAGTAGGAAAGCTGCCGGATGCAGTTGTTGACAGCAACACTGCTCTTCCCGGGGGCAAGGTCCTCCTCTGCCATCTCTACCCAGCCCAGAGAGCGCACAGCAAAACACTGGAAGACAAAGTCAGACAACACCAAGTGACTCGTGGGTTGGGTCAATCAGTATCAGGTTACTTGGAACCACACGGTGGCAAGGACAGGGTCTGCTCAGTGCACTCTATTTGATTCACTGTGGTGGTCACCAGTTAGCAAATCCTCTACTGCTGGAAGACAAAATTGCAATGATTTGTAGCTATGCTATTTTGAAAAACACAGGGACAACCTTCTGTTTAACTATGTAGTGAAGAGTACAGGACAGCCTTCTTCTGTCTACAGTGTAGTGAGAAGCACAGGGACAGCCTTCTTCTGTCTACAGTGTAGTGAAGAGCACAGGACAGCCTTCTTCTGTCTACAGTGTAGTGAGAAGCACAGGGCAGCCTTCTTCTGTCTACCATGTAGTGAGAAACACAGGGACAGCCTCCTATATAACCAGTGTAGTACTTGCAGAAGAAAAGCATCACATAATTGCAGAGCCAACTAACAGCACAGAGGCTTCTAAGTGCTCATTACCTGTGATAAGACAGATTTCTTTTTTAATGGTAAGAAATGTAACCTCATGAGACCCGGTATTATTAAATACCTAGCAAAGAAAATCTAAGAGAGTGAACTATATGCAGTAGACAGCCAACAGAAAATGAACTCAATAGTATTTTTTTTTGGAGGTTTTTCTTTTTTTTCCCCCCTCTCATAATGTTCTGTCTGAACATTTTTTCCCTTACAGATATTTTACTTATACGTTATGGATTTTGATTTTTTTTGTGTGTGTGTGTCTCTATGGGATTTTTGTGTGAATGAGTGAGTGTGTATCTCTGTATCTGTATGTATTTCTTATACTTTTTCTTTGGCTCCTTTTTATTTTTTGCTCATTTATTTTGTTCTATTCCAGGTTTGTTTTGAATTTTATCCCATATTTGTTTTTTTATTATGAGTTTCATTTTTGAAAAATATTTATTATGTATACAGTGTTCTGCCTGCATGCACACCTGCATACCAGAAGAGGGACAGATCCTATTACAGATGGTTGTAAGCTACCATGTGGTTGCTGGGAATTGAACTCAGGACCTCTGGAAGAGCAACCAGTGTTCTTAACCTCTGAGCCATCTCTCCATCAGCAGTTTCATTTTTTAAAAGATGCCTGTTTGTTTTCTAATGAGAGAGAGCAAGAAAGGGTAGGGGCTTGGGTGGGATCTGGGAAGACCTCTAGGAGGGGAAACCATAATCAGAATGTTGAATAAAAAAATCTCTCATTCACACACACACACACACACACACACACACACACACACACCCCAAACCAATGATGCGCTTATTTCAACAAGCCGACACTCCCAAGACATGAAACGTGATATGCAGCATGGGCAATGCTCTTGATCATGAGAGCTGCTATCTCCAGATGATCTGAGTTTTCTCTCACCTCTCCCTGCACCCCAAGGTTCCCTCAAAGCTATGCACCAGTTTAAGAGACCAATTTCCAGGGCCAGGTGGGACAGACAAGCAGCCACCTTCTTCAAAAGCGAAGAGGCTGGCTCTCAAAAAGAAGCCGCCAAGTTTACGAATGAAAACATTAAAATGAAATGAAGAAATGTGGCAATCTATCCCAATGTGACCAACATCATGTCTGGTCTAACCTTCTCCACCCCAACACCATCACCAGAGTGGGCAACCCCTACCTGAGTTGCTAGTCATACTTCCTCAAGGGGGAGAACTCAACAAAGTGCCAAACACAGAAGCTACACATAAAATACACAGCACTCACAGATGATGGAGGAGGGTCTGCTGTCAATCTGTTGATTTCATTGGTTAATCAATAAAGAAAACTGCTTGGCCTGATAGGTCAGAACATAGGTGGGTGGAGTAGACAGAACAGAATGCTGGGAAGAAAGGAAGTGAGTCAGATGCAATGATGCGCCGACCAAAGATGGACGTAGGCTAGAATCTTCCCGGTAAGCCACCCCTGGTGGTGCTACACACATTACTAAATATGGGTTAATCAAAATGTGAGAGTTAGCCAGTAAGAGGCTGAAGCTAATGGGCCAAGCAGTGTTTAAATGAATACAGTTTGTGTGTTGTTATTTTGAGGCATAAGCTAGCCAGGCGGCTGGGAGCCGGGCAGGAATGCAGCCCGCAGCTCCCCACTACACACAGATGGGCTCAGCCGAGGTGGGAAGGCTGGGCAATGCCTCCTTGCGTCTGTGCAGTCAGGAAATGCTCGAGTAGCGTCTATTACAAATAAATCCCAAAGAGAATGTCATCCTAGAGACCGGAAAAGCTACTCAGCTGCTTGTCCAATGGGTACAGCTGTGGTGGAGGCCTCACAGTTGTTCTAAGTGTGAGTGTGTGTGTGTGTGATAGAGAGAAAGAGAGAGAGAGAGAGAGAGAGAGAGAGAGAGAGAGAGAGAGAGAAAGAGAGAGAGAGAGTTGCGCAGGGGAGAAGACTCTGCTGGTCTGCCCTTCTTGCAGTTCTGCTTGCTTTCCCAGCCCCCAAAGCAAACTCCATTTCTCCAGGAGGCTAGTCAGAAATGCCTAGGCACACATCACCAAACACCCTGTTTTACTAAAATCTACATCCTGGCTCTGATCTCATGGGCACCGGACCCCACTGTTTCTCCAGGGAGTCAGGGAGACTGGTTCCCAATACAAACCCTCATTAGCAAAGTCAGTGTTGCAACCCAGCCCCTGCCTTGTTCTTTAGACCTTGTCAGTTCCCTCGGGCCTCTAAAAGAGCTGACTTTTGGTTTGGATAATATCTACTTGCGTTCTTATCATTAGTTTGCATGTGCACACATACATACGCACACCTGAGTAAGAAGCTGGGGATTCTTTGACTTTGGCTCTACACTCTGTGTGCAGGTGCATATGTAAAGAGGCCAGAGGTAAATGCTGGGCGTCTTTCTCGTGCTTTCTGCACTTTATTTCCTGAAACAGGATCTCTCCTTCAATCTAGAGCTCACCAAATCAGGACAGCTAGCCAACAAACAGGTCCCCAGCTCCTGCTCATCCCAAAGGCCATTCCCTTTTAAGGACACCACCAGGGTCCCTACCCAGGCCTTAGAATCCACACCAGAGCACCAGAGGCCGAACTCACTAGAGTTTGGACCAAGATGAATATGTATTTATTGTCCAACCTACCTCTTTTGAGGGAATAAGAGGATAGCTTTTTCTTTTTTCGAGACAGGGCTTCTCTATAGCTTTTGGTGCCTGTCCTGGAAATAGCTCTTGTAGATCAGGCTCGCCTCGAACTCACAGAGATCTGCCTGCCTCTGCCTCCCGAGTGCTGGGATTAAAGGCGTGCTCCACCACCACCCGGCAAGAGGATGGCTCTTAATTAACAATAAGGTAAAAGAATAGGTAAAAGAATACTGGCTACAGGGATGGAGAGATGGCTCAGTGGCTAAGAGCACTGGCTGCTGCTCTTCCAGACATCCTGAGTTCAATTCCCAGCAACCACATGGCGGCTCACAACCACTTTTATATAATAGGATCTGATTCCATATTCTGGCATGCAGGTATATAAGGAGAGAATTCATACATAAATATAAATAAAGTTTAAGAATACTGGCTACCTTTTGCTCCTTAAGTGCAAGCACACATCGATTTCAATCTAAAACTCAGTAAAACATAATACGACAACACATTCAGACTATCATTTTGTCACAAGGAAACAAAAGCCTATCATCACCATCAGGAATTTATTCAAAGTCACTTCCTTGCACAGTCACGCAGCTGTTCGATTTCTGGTCTGAAAAGCTTCACCGCCATTCCATGTAGCCAAATGGTACAGAGGGGATACCGTACCCCACCATGGGTAGCTCCTGCTGGGTCCTTTCCAAAGAGGAGTAAAGAGCGCCAGCATTGCGTGGTGCTGCCCCCACGTGGTCAGGAAGCTTAAAACAGTCATTATGCTACCTTAAATTCAAGAGGTAAACAAAACTGGCTCTTAGGAACAAAAACTTAATTTGAGGTAGGGGAACAGCTGAAAATATTTATTCAAAACACTTGCTTCTTAAAACTTTTTAAAAATAAAATTGAATATGAAAAAAATCAATATACACATTTTTGTTTTGTTTTGAGACAGGGTTTCTCTGTGTAGCCCTAGTCATCCTGGAACTCACTCTGTAGACCAGGCTAGCCTTGAGCTCACATAAATACACCTGCCTCTACCTCCTGAGTGCTGCGACTAAACGTGTGCACCACCACCACCACTATCACCGCCGGGCTTAATATATACATTCTGATGGCTGCTCACTCCTCAGCGGCTCTTGAAGGGGGAAGTGAGCAATGGTGCAAGGTCTGCACGGTGTGATCAGGAGGATCTGGGGTCAGGTCATGGCTCCTCAGAATGCAGGGAGTGGCTGCGGTGCGACACCGAGGGCTCGGTTTCTCCGCATGTGAGATGGGAACATTACCCACTTTATAGTGCTAAGGCAACTGAATGATAACGCTCTGGGCAGGGCGAGAAATCACTGCATGTTTAATTCCAATCATTATTGTCAATAAATACTGCTTATTGTTGTTGTTTTTTGAGACAGGGTTTCACTGTGTAATCCTGGCTGTCCTTGAACTCACTCTGTAGACCAGGCTGGCCTCAAAATCAAAGAGATCTGTCTGTCTCTGCTTCCTTAGGGCTGGGATTAAAGGTGTGTGCCACCATGGCCCAGTGAATATTTTTTTTCTACTAGTGGGTTTTAAACATTGCGGGAATTGAACAGATTTCAGCCAACGTTAGGATGTGGCTAAGATTTCTGTAGACCATGACACTCTGGGAACTGCTGTGGAGGGGCAGCCCCGTTCTCTCCCCACCGTGGCGCTGCTCTATGGACTCTGAGTGGAAACACCTGGTTCAACCCCAGGACTGCCATTGCCACTCCGGATCTCAGCTGCACATGCAGACATGTATGCGTGAAGGCCAGAAGTCAGCTTTGGGTCACTCCTCAGGAACCATCTGTTCTGTTTCGTTAGATAGCATCTCTCTTCTGGGACAGGGATCACTGAAGAGGCTAGGCTGCCAGGTCACTGGGCTCCTGGGAGCCACCTGTCTCAGCTTCTCCCATGCTGGGAATGCATGCATGCACTGATACCATGGCCCGCACTGCACCATGTCCCACAGTGCACCATGTCCCACAGTGCACCATGTCTCACACTGCACCATACCCCATACTGCCACCATGCACCATGCACCGTACTGCACCATGCCCCACACTGCACCAAGTCCCACACTGTAACATGTCTCACACTGCACCATGTCTCACACTGTACCATGTCTCACACTGCACCATACCCCGTACTGCCACCATGGCCCACACTCCACTATGCACCATACTGCCATCATGCTCCACAATGCACCATGCCCCGTACTGCAGCCTACCCCACACTGTACCATGATTGGCAATGCACCATGCCCCAGACTGCACCATGCCCACACTGACACTATGCACAGCACTGCACCACGTCCCACGCTGCACCATGCACCGCACTGCACCATGCCCCGCACTGCAGCCTGCCCCACACTGTACCATGATTGGCAATGCACCATGCCCCAGACTGCACCATGCCCACACTGCCACCATGCACAGCACTGCACCATGTCCCACGCTGCACCATGTACCGCACTGTCACCATGCTCCGCAACGCACCATGCCCCAGACTGCAGCATGCTCTGCACTGCACCATGCCCTGTACTTTGATCTGAGTTCCTCAGGCAAGCACTTTACTGGCCGAGCTGTCTCTTAGCCCCTAGGTTAGTTAACTCAGTCCTGGCTTTAGAGAGACGTGCATGGGGAGAACCTCTACCGAAGGCCTAAGTGTGGCAGAAGAGTGCAGTTCTAAGCCTGTTGTATTATCCACAGTCCATAATAAGTCCATAAGCTTCCAGTTTCTCTATTCCAGTCGGCAGGTGCTCAGCCCCTGCAACTCCAAGTTTGTTGAAAAGTGCTAACACATAAGCTCAGAGAGCTGCCAGGAGATTCCAAAGAAACAAAGCTTGTGGCATATTGTCTGGCATATTGTAGGGACTCCTCTGATGCTCACTTTCCCCTCTTTTCTATAGCTCCAAAAGACAAGCTCCCTCTCCCTCCCTCCCGCCCACCCTCCTCTCTCTCTCTCAATCATTTTTCTTCCTGAAGACAGGCAATTTCTCCTTTCCTCAGCTAAGTTCCGGGTCTCTGTTGATTTTCTTCTGACCTTTAACATACACCAGCAAGAGAGAACGCCAACAGAACGCTGCAGATCACCCCTGAACCATGAGATGGGGGTGGGGGGGCAGTGAGGGAAGAACCAGGGAATTAGACCGTAGAAGACACATGCAGGCCTTTGCCCCTAGCCCAGTAAGCCCATCCCACTGTGCAGAAGGGGGACAGTGACTAATGTCCACAAAGTGTCACACCGGCTGCAGCATGGTAAGCTCTCTGCAACTGCAGAGAGTGACATTGTGACACTGGTGCCAAAGAGACCCTTACAAACTAGAGACCCACGCCGACGCGTTAGAACACACTCATTCACAGGAATGACTGAGTACCACAGCAACAACTGTATCTAAGAAAATGGCATCCACCGAGTACCAATTAGTTCCTGGAGACCTACACATCTGAGTGAGGCCCAGTCCCTCCTCTTGAGGCTTCTAATGAGTGGAATCTATTGTGTGGCATCTTGAAATGAGAGCACAAAAAAGGCACAAGCAGTATTGGCTGAGAGTTCATAGAAGAGTGGTTCTCAGCCTGTGGGGTTGTGCCCCCTTGACCCTTGACCCTTGACCCTCCCACAGGCATCACCCAAGAGCATCTGAAAACACAGATACTTACAGTATGATTCATAACTAGAAAAACTGCAGGTATTAAGTATGAAGTTACGAAGTAGAAATGAAAATAATTTTATGGTTGGGAGGAACTATATTAAAGGGTCACATCATTAGGAAAGTTGAGAACCACTTTTATAGAAGGTTTTTGATTCACAGTGAGGACTAGACAGCTTCCTAAAGGAGGTGGTGCTTCAAGGTGCTAAGCTTGCAAGACAACGGATCCACTCATTTATAAGCATTTTTTTTATATTTACTATATGCCAAGGAAGAGGGATTCCCTAGTGAACACTCAGACCAAACACTCAGCTGAGCTATTTCAAAAATCTGCAAGTGGGAGCTGCAGAGATGGCTCAGTAGTTAATGACATTTGTTATTCTTGCAGAGGACACAGGTTGGATGGCTAGCATCTACATGGTGGGTCACAACCAGCTGTAATCTAGTTCCAAGGAATCTAGCACCCCTTTTCTAGCCTCTGTGGGCACCAGGCACATGTGCAGTGCACAGACATATATGCAAACAAAACATTCATAGGCATAGAAAATTCTACAAGTGCACATGCATTTGGGCTGTCAAACCACAGGGTTTGCAACTTCATCACTGTGGATGAAACAGTAAGATACAACTATATGGGGCTTAAAGCAAGAAGCACAGTGACTTGGAGCCCAGGGAGAATGGATGAGGAAGGAAGCCAGTGCTTGCTCCAAGTCAAATGTAACAGCATTAGGGAACATTCCACATTGCCAGCTGTGCCAATTCTTGTTTTGTGTTTCTAAAGAAACACAAAATGTTTCTAAGGAAACATTGTGGATGGGAAGGAGGGGGATTCAGGGCCTTAAGAGAAGCTGATGTGCTCTATCCTCTGCAGAAGGCCACATCACCTGGCAAGTTCCATGAGTGGACTTTAGTATATTCCAAGTCTTCTCACATCCATTGTGTGTATAGTTTGAAGGAAAGGCACAATACTGTCATCACCTTTTTAAAGGCTATGAGAATATCAAAAAAGTACTAAAAAAGGGTTCCAAGCAAATTGGGTAAGAGCACCCACCGATCAAGAGAATAACTCAAGTACTGAGAGATGGTGTAGGGTGTTCCCACGCCTGTAATGATAACATTTGAGGCCGAGGCAGGAGGGTCTAGAGCTCAAGGCCAGCCCAGGCTACGAGAGACCTTACCTCAAAACACTGGAGAGACGCCTGTCCTGGCACATGCACACCTTTAATCCCAGCACTCAGGAGGCCGACACAGGTGGATCTTCGTGAGTTTGAGGCCAGCCTGGTCTATGTAGTGAGTTCTAGGACAGCCAGAGCTACACAGTGAGACCCTGTCTCAAAAAAGGCCAAAGCAAACAAAAACCCACTACTTATAACAACCAGTCAACCAACCAAACAAAAAACAAAAACCACACTGGGAAAACAAAACAGTTACTAGGCAGCATCCGGGAAAGAGGTTAAGCAGTTCAGCTGAAAAGGAGACTAGGAATTTAGGAGGACATAAAAGGAACGCCACAGGAAGTAGACACTGAGAATGAGCGGCATAATCTGTGGCCCTAGCTAGAGCGCAGGTGATGGGGAGTCCAAGAGCCCAGAGTCGAACATGGGTACAGTGTTCAACACAAACCCCTTAAGATTGTGTCTGACAGGGCTGGAGGGATGGCTCAGCGGTTAAGAGCACTGCCTGCTCTTCCAAAGGTCCTGAGTTCAATTCCCGGCAACCACATGGTGGCTCACAACCATCTGTAATGGGGTCTGGTGCCCTCTTCTGGCCTGCAGGCACACACACTGACAGAATATTGTATACATAATAAATAAATAAATATTAAAAAAAAAGATTGTGTCTGACACCCAGCAACAGCCCTACACAAGGAGCAGGCTAGGCTGTCGGCAGAAGAGGAGTAAAGAAGAGTTTAGCAGAGAGGAAGCCCCAGGGAGCTGGCAGAGCTTCTGTGAGGACCATGGATGTCCATGGGACAGGGGACTGGGATGCAGGCCTGTACTGCTAGATCCCAGTATGTGGTTATCCTGGCTGCTGCCGTAGTCACAGAGATCAGCCGTCTGGAGACTCTTCACATCCATAAAGGCTAGAGTCAGGCAGAAAAAGGAACATACTCTTGCCAGGTCTGAATATGAAGGACTTTAAAAATATTCATTTAAAGCCGGGTGGTGGTGGCATATGCCTTTAAATCCCTGCGCTTGGGAGGCAGAGGCCGGTGGATCTCAGTGAGTTCGAGGCCAGTCTGGTCCAGGACAGGCAGGACCCTGTCTTGAAAAACAAAACCAAAAACAAACAAAAATTCACCTAGCTCAAAGTGGGCCAGAATAATGTCCACCTAAAGTACATTCATTCTATTTGATCTCTGTTCTCTGATGTGTTCTCAAGAGTTGAGGGGAGCAGGGGAAGGAAGAAAGAATCACCTCTGGCTGGCCATGGTGAGCAACTATAATCCCAGCACTTAAGGGCGGTGGATTACAAATTCAAGGTCAGCCTGTGCTACAAGGTGACTTCCGTCTTAAACAACACCAACAAAACCAACCAGCGCTTTGATTTCCTTTTCATGCCTTTATCAAGGGACTGAAGCGCCTCTGGTTTCTACTCTGAGTCAGATCTTTGGATTGTCCAGTAAGAAAATGCTTTAACACAAAACAACCTCCACAACACCCCTGAAAACATACAGGCACTTCACGTTCACACAGCCCAGTGGGATGAGGCCTCGACCGCAGGGAAGTCATAGCCCACAGGGCTACTCCAGGCAGGAACGCAGACCCCTGTCATCAGACACATACTCATCAACTATGATGAACATTATGAACCAGGCTTTGTTACAGCTCAGAAGCAGGGAAATGCTTCCCAACTCCAGGATGCTGTAGGTTCTGTGGGGACAGGTGTCAGGGGGCTCCCTTGAGTGGAGTCTGACCCAGTTTTCCCACTCAAAGGAAACAAGTTATTGGCCTGGTGAATTATTCATTCACCATGGTGGTGACTTTGGCCTGGGAGGCCCCAGAACACGTCCTGCCCCAGCCCCCAACAAATATACCCTCTGCCTCTGCTGTTGCCTTAGACTGCCCGCAGCATTATGAGCATCCAGGCAGCAAACATGACGCAGGGGCCCTCTGGGACACCGGGCCGACTTGTGTCATTTATTCAAATTTCTTCTTCCTGTTTGTCGGAGTAAAACAACCCTGTTGTGAAAGTCTATGCCCCGCTTGCATGTGCCAGGCCCATCTAGGAAGATGCAGGTTATAAGGACAGCCGACACCCACGACGCACTCACACCATTTGGTAAGGGGTGATACACAGTGGAGCTATCTCCAGTATCCACCCATGAGCCTGCCTGCTCACCAACTATTGCCTGCTGCACTATTGGGAAGGTGGCTCCCAGCCTGGGTCATTAAAAGGCTAGGAATGCATCTTTAAAAGGCCTAGCCCGAGGGGACTGCTGCTAAGGCTGGGGTTGAGCCGCCACACCAGGAGCAAGTCACATAAACATAAGTTGCCGACTTGTTAACTTACACAGGCAAGTGCAAGCAAGCATTACTCTGACTTAACACAAGCATTTGCTTGCTGCTTCAAATCCACTCCGGTTTCTACTTGGTGACCCATGGCAAGCTGAGCGACAGAGGGACATGCACAGGTGCCCATATCAGGATTTGTATGGCCAAGATCTTACGGATTCTCCCTTGGAGAACAGACAGGCCTCTGGGTTGTGATTTAGTATAGGCATACTTAATTGTATTAGTCTTTTTCTGCCCAGGAACCAGCCTAGCATTGGGACCTTTTTAATTAATGGAAAAATCTAAACAGAAGTAGGCTCACCTTAGAAATGGAGCCCAATGTTTCAAGAACACTCATGGAATAGGTGTGTGTGTTAGCCAGAGCCTTAGTCACAGTTCTTCCCAGACCGCTCCACCCGTGTCCCAAGGCCCAGAAGAACGCTCTTAAGTTACCGTGATGCATTAACGAAAGTCACATTCTAAAACTGACCATGGAAATTCTCACAAAACGCCGCCTGACTGCATCTGCTGCTGGAGACGCTTGAATGCCAACCCAAGCAATGTGGTGTCAAGGGATGTCTGTTGGGGACTATGGACCCCCGGACCTGAATTTCCTGTATACAGCTTGTTTTTCTATGCTTGCAGCTGCTCTGAGCATGAGACAGGGGAGTGGTTTCTGATGGACTTACAGCTGAAAAAAAACCCCAAGAGTTGGGGCGTGGCCATTTAGTCAAGGAGACCCTATATAAGCTGCCCTGGAACACAATAAAGTGGTTGTTCTTGATTCAAGTTGGCATTCTTGGGGGAATTCAAAGATGACCCATCTCTCTGTCTCTCTCTGTGATTCAATCTCCACTCCCTTGCCAGGCTTGCAAAAGGTCCATAGTGCAGGCAGTAAGCTATAGGAGTAGTACTGTAGTACACGTAGTACAGATGCTACAGAACCGTAGTACACGTAGTAGTATGGATGTTAGAGATGTCAGAGCCCCCTCCTCTCTCACAGCTTCAGAAGGAGCCTGTGCAAGTGGAGGGAGGCCAAGAAGCTCGCAAGGCAGAATCCAGCTCTTGTTCCTGCCGATGTGTGGCAGACACCTGCGTGCCTGGGAAGCCACTTTTACTTCCCACAAGTGTAAGCGTATCTGTTTTGTCCTGAAGGAGTCCTGGAAACAACTGAGAGACAAGTTCTCAGGTCCATAGGGCTGATTTATGCTACAGATTAGGTTTCGCTACAGAGCTGAGGTTATTTGCTGAGTAAGCACAGAGCAAAGCCACAATGTGTGTCAGAGCCCAGCACGTGAAGTGGAATGTTTTATTTTGCCAGGGAATGCAGGATGGTCATGTGAGCTCTTGGGGAGATGCTGAGTCAGAGCAGAGGAGCAAAGGGGGCCTGAAATCAGAAGAGACCTGTGGCTCCATCCTCACCTCCAGCCTGAGGGGGCATGGCAAGGCCAGATCTAGGGCACCCTGGGAAGAAGGGGAAGTTACAGAATTCATCTTTAAACAGCAAGAGTATTTGCTATACAGGAAAAATGCAACACTACAAGCAAGACTATTATTATTATTTCAGCCAACAGTTTGATGCAAGTATGCTCTTTAGGAAGTGTCTGAGGCAGCTCAGAATCTGGTTGATCTTCTGCCCTGGAATGTGCTCTGGCAGGTGTTTGTACCACAAACAGTGCCACCTTGGGTGTACGTGTGCTTGTGTGCACCTGCGCATGCCCTGAATAAAGCCACTCCTTTGAGCAGCTCAAGGGCAAAAGCCTTCACTACTCGGCTTCTGCCTCATAGGCACAGATCCTGTCTTCAAGTTTGTTCCCTTGCTAACTTATTTGTAACCCCAGAATCAAAACTGGGAGTGAGCCACCAGTTGAGAAGCAAAGTGGCACTTTGTCTTCTTGGCCCAGCTCTTATTTTTTAAACAAATATCGTCTCCCTGGTCCACCCAGGGCTTTGTTTTCACACAGGTTTTTATCTCTTGTTTGGGATTGTCTTATGTATGACAGTTCTCAAAGGGTCTGGGATGACAGCTCAGTCAATAATGTGTCTACTCACAAGAATAAAGACCCACATAAAAGCTAGGTGTGGTCGTGAGCATTTGTAATCCCAGTGTTTTGGAAGCAGAGACAAGCAGATCCCTGGTTCTGCACTGTTTCAGGCAGCTGTTGTGGCATATTTAACTATGTAAAGATATGCTACATTCGTTTATGCTGCATTTGTTTAATTACATAAAAATGTATTGCATGTGTTTCATTTTGTCTGACTTAAGGCACCTGATTGGCCTAATAAAAAGCTGAGCAGCCAATTGCTAGGCAGAAGAGGGATAGGCAGGGATGGCAGGCAGAGAATAAGCAGGAGGAGAAATCCAAGAATGAGAGGAAGAAGGAAGAATGAGGAGAAAGACAGGGAGCCCTCTTCCCCATGGACAAGTCAGGCAGTTACTAGCCAGCAGACACAGAGGAGGACGGTCAGAAAGGTAAAAAGTCCTGAGGCAGAACGTAGATGAAGAGAAACAGATGAAAATAAGAGGTGAAGTAAGGCTGAACATTCATAACTAAAAAGAAGTTTCCATGTCATGATTTGGGAAGCTTGTTGGTGGCCAAAAGATAAAAGCCTGGATATTTGGTGACCAACATGGGGCAAGAAGAAGAAGAAAGAAGGAGGAGGAGGAAGAGAAGGAGGAGGAGGAAGAGGAAGAGGAAGAGGAGGAGGAGGAGGAGGAGGAGGAAGAGGAGGAAGAGGAGGAGGAGGAAGAGGAGGAGGAGGAGGAAGAGGAGGAGGAGGAGGAGGAGGAGGAGGAGGAGGAGGAGGAGGAGGAGGAGGAGGAGAAGAAGAAGAAGAAGAAGAAGAAGAAGAAGAAGAAGAAGAAGAAGAAGAAGAAGAAGAAGAAGAAGAAGAAGAAGACGACACAGCTCTTTTAAGAAGCTCTGCCATACAACAGAGCACTTAAACAGCCAATACATTAAGTAGAAACAAAAACCTAAGTAAGAATGCCTGCCACAGGGTGGACACCAACTTCCAGAGCTGGGGTGGTTGAACGCAATCCCCAGTCAAATGTATCTCTGGACTGGGCCCATGAGTTTAAGGCTCTCCTCTCACAGACCTCAGGAAGGGGAGGAGCCTGTCACCAAAAACAGCTGCGGAGTACCCAGCAGTGGCTTAACAGTTTAAGGTTTTGTTCATGCAGACAGAAAAGGCTAGAGATACACAGTAAAGAAGGTCCAGAAGGAAAAGAAAACACCTCTAAACAAGTTACAGTGTGTTTAAAAATGTGCATAGGCTTAGAAAGAAAAGAAAATGGGTATAGATAGTCATAGAAAAAATTAAATAGTTTATAAACAATAAAAATATAAGCCATGTAGAGATGGGAAATATTCAGGGAGTCTAGATCCTATGAGTTGTTGTGTTAACTTTGAATTTTTTGAATGCTGATGAGTGAATGACAGCTGTTGAGAGACATGGGATTGTAAGAGGGACTGCTGAATTAAACCAGCATAGACACTTTAGGAATGCCTTAACTTTAAAATAGAATTCAAAAAATGTATTGTGTTATGATTTCATTTCCACAGGAATTAAAAATCTGTGGATTCATTGACGGTTAATAGAGATCAGATTTGATTGAGGAAAATCCCCTAAAAATCCTGGCTACATACATAAAGAAATAAACCTAGAAAACCCACAAGACAGGTGACGTATATTTTACCTGCTCAAACATAAAACAAGAAATCATCTTTTGGGGGGGTGGCTTGTGTACAACACACAGTCCATACTTGTGTTAATGTTAGATATGTATGTTACCTTCATAAGTTTGTGTGTTTTCAGAGCAAGGGGACCAGGCACCAGTGAAAATGTGGCCCAGGTTACCCAGTCTCTCAAAGTGCCTCTGCTGCCGTTTCCTCAGGAGAGTTCTTCATCCAGAACAGCTTCAAGGCTGCTGCTGAGATGGCCCAGCATCACAGACTATTCTAGCCAGGACTGCAGATAAGCATGTGCTTTCCCAGTGCACAGAGACTGGGCAACAAGTATTATAGCTGGTTTTCTTAGGACGTGACCATTATCTCAATCTTCTCAGGTTCCCTAAAGATGCCATCATCCACAGACACAGGAAGCAGTCTAGAGAATATAACACCCACATTTCCAAGAGGTGGGATGGGTGGGTTTTGGTCATTCAGTGGGTTATAGATATTTGTCATCATTTAAGGGGAATATAGAAATATAAGATAAAAGACAACTATTAACCTCAAATATTTTACATTGGTATGGATTTTGGTATATTGACACAAATTTAAAGTTATTTTTGTTATACTGTATGTATGTTTCTACTCTTGTTTAGGATATTGTGTTTATGCAGCTCATTTAAAAATGTAAAGTATCATTACGGAATATGGGTTAGTAGTTACTCATCTATAATAATCAGGCTTGTAGTCATATTAGGTATGCTTCCAAGGTTAAACACACATATTTAGATAGATAGATGGACAGTGAGATACGTCTGCTCCTGGGAGCACCAATCTGCTTTATAAAAGGATGATGAGCATCAAAGAAACTCCATATGGAGTCTGCTTTTCCTGTGGCAAGGTTAGCTGCTGGGCAGCTTAACTGTTCTTACCTTGACTGCTGAAGTATTCAGTAAAAACTAGACAAGTAGGGGACAAAGGATGAAGACTGTTGAATGTTGGCAGACATTTCTTTCCCACCCTCCAACATGGAGACTTGATATTAATGATGAATGCTTAGTCAATAGCTCAGGCTTGTTACTATCTAACTTTTACATTTGAATTAGTCCATATTTCTTATCTATGCTTTGCCATGTGGCTTGGTACCTTATGTCAGTATGAAAAGCCCATCTTGTTTCTCTTTGTGTCTGCTGACAATTCCAGGCTCCACCCTTCTCTTCCCAACATCCTTAGTTTGGGTCTCCTATCTAACCTGATTCTATTCAGCTATTGGCCAGTCAGCTTGTTTATTAAACCAGTTATAGTGACATATATTCACACAGTGCAAAGGAATATTCCACAGTTAAATTTTACCAAGATAAGGTGAGACAATCCTTCAAAATTCCTGCTTCATAGAGATGTCTGCCAGATACTCTGCAGGACACACAGGAAAACGACTGCTGAACTTTCTCAAGACTAGGTAGGACAGTCCTTCAAAATTCCAGCTCCATAGAAGAGTCTGCCAGATATTCTAGGCCTCTAAGTTGAAAATTAGATGCCTCAACATTGCAGAGAAACCTTGAGTGACTGTCTAGGCAGTCAGATGTCTGTCATTTCTATAGTTTTGGAAGCAGCTTGCATTGCACTTCCTGTTTATTCAGGGAATAGTATATCCTTCTGCGGTCTTTGATGGAGTTGAAGACTAGATAATTATATTTTTCCTTAGTTATGATAGAAGGCAAATTAGGTACAAAACTTTGGATTCACAAAGAAGATAAACAACGGAGTATTTTCTCTGAATTTGCCCCATACTGTATACTGTATACTGTAAATGTGATCCTTACTTGATAACTGTTCTTGTTGTATATAGTTTCACTATGTTAAAGTTAAAACCTAGCCTAATTGATGAGCTCCAGGTTCAACAAGAGACTGTGTCTCAAAAAAAAAAAAAAATCGAGGCAGACACCTGCATGCATCTACACGTAATAGATATGTGGATATATCCATATATTTGCATACAAGACATGCGCTGCTGCCATCCTCCCTCCCAGAATAGTGTCAAAATGTTCCTAAGCCCAAGAAGACCGAATGAAGAAAAACATGTTAGACACGTAGTTCAGACAAGGGGTCAACACTGACAGAGATGTGTTCAACATTAGGGAATCAATACTGCATGCTAAGTAACCGAAACTCGTAAAACAAGGTTGTCTATTGATCTCACACGAATGTGACCACAGGCTGCAGGAATTTAATCTTTAACTTCCTCCTTCTAGATTCACCATTTTGGTGTTGGCGGCCATTTCACAGAACATCTCTATCTTGGAGGATGAGATCAGTCAGGTCACAGGGGAAGCATGGGCGAGGGGAACCTGGGGACGGCAGAGGGCTTAGCTACTCTGAGGCTTTCTGGATAGCCACCAATACACCTGTAGGGGTAGGCATTCTTTGACAAGACTAGGGACCGTGAATCTTGGGCTCTGGTCTGGGTGTGACTGTGACTAATGACCTTTAGGATGCCATCTGATTCAGCGAAGCCTCGTTCTCTCCGCCTGATGGGAGACAGACAGCTAGGACAGCTATGAAGGGAATACAGAAGGATCTGTGCTACAGGATCTGCCTGCCTGTTTCCAGCTGTAAACTTCCTCTCAGGCATCTTGTCCTAGTCCATGGGCACGGGGCACTCACTCACTTGGTCCCTCACTCACGTTTTGTGGTCTCCCAATCTTCCTGCTTCCTCCACTCATACAATTCAATGATCCCCCTTTCTGAGGTCCCTGACTTCTGAGAGCTAGAGTCCCCCTGGATACTCCTGGCTCTCTTCCTTGCTTCAATTTCCGCCACAGCTAGTACTTGCATTTAATTGGCTTACCTTGAACTTGTGAGTTTTGTGGTTGGCTACCACCCTCCCCATCTGGAAGGTAAATGACCTGAAGGGAGGGGTCTGAAGTACAGCATGCCCAGCCCCTTGGCACACAACCTGACCGCTGTGACGTGAGCTCCTACCCGGGAAGCTGGGCTCACAGCAATCACTGGCACTCAGAAACTTAGTTGGGATTAGTGCCATTCCTGGGACTCATTTTAATTTGTATTGTTGGCTTCAAGAAAGGCTTTGTTACACTACTTGTCAAGAAAAAACCTGCAACATTTTACTAAGTGTCTGAAATAAATTCAATGAGTTCATAACACGGGAAGACCCACAAAGACCTCAATTAAAAACGCGCCTGTTCCCAGGCTTTAGAAGCACTTATGAGTCGTTTAGTCCTCGAGGCTGACTCCCAGCAAGCTACTCACTTAGGAAAAGCATTTAACCACAGCACAGAGCCTTGAACATGGGACTCTGGGGATCCCAGAATCTGACCACTTTATTTCACAGCTGAGTAAATCCAAGTCCCCAGAGCACTGTCAGGGCTGCCACTAAGAAGCATGGGTTGTCTGCTTTGTGAGTGGCAGGTGCAGTGGGACAGTGAGGGAGGGAGGCTGCCCTGCAAGGTGTCCTTGTCACACCACCCTCTCGCCAAAAGTGCTCCTGGCCTCAGGCACCTCCCATGCCCTACAAAGATGAAGGAGGTCGGCCCAGAACCACAGCGATTTGAGAACTTGCTTTATAGATTAGCTCTATTGAATTCTTAGAGTAGGAATATATATGAGTTTACAAGTGCCTAGTTTGCTGGGCCTGATGTTAATCCCAGCACTCCGGAGACAGAGGCAGGTGGATCTTGGGTTCAAGGCCAGCCTACTTTGCATAGTGAGGTAGAGGTCAGTCGGGAGTACCATAGTGAGACCCTATCTCAATAAATAAATAAGCTAATAAATAAACATGAGAAGTAAAAAAGAAGACCACTAAGGCTAATTCCAGAGATGTCGAAATGTATCTTAAGCTTAACCTGAAGGCAGGCACATGGACAGATGGAATGGACTCTCCTTGCCATCCTCACAAGAAACAAAGCACAAGGCGAGTGTTTCCACGAACGGACCCACCTGGAAGAGCGGAGCAGAGTTCCTCACACACTCAGTGGCTTCCCACATTGTTCATTGGACTGGGACCCTCACCTGGTGCTGGCTGAGCTGTGGTTTTCCAAAGCACAGTGTGTCTGCCCTGGAATGAACGGCTGTGGCCTCTGTAGACTGATGTAGGTGCTACCTACTCATGTAGGTCTTACCACGACCACATTTTACCTTGACTCTGTGTATGGTACATGCTTGCATGTATGCCTGGAGAGATGGCTGGGGCCTCTTAAGACATCCAGTAGCTCCAAAAACTAGAAACTCTCCAAGGGTAACCAAGACAGGCCAATCCTGTTGATCACAGAGCAACAAGGAGATAGATGGTTCGAGGTCACGCTGCATGGTCCCCCAGATTCTAAGAGAAGTGACTACAGAGTTGGCCTGATTACAAAGGCCAGGATGGCAATGAGGGCAGGAGGAAGTAGTAAAGAGGCAAAAATTGGCAAAGACTCATAGAGAGAGGGCAGGGTCATAAAGACTCATACAGGGAGGGCAGGGAGTAGCTCTGGTGAGGAGTCTATTGTAGGGAAGGGTGAGAAAGAAAGGCTGTAGGATCAGCAAATAAAGACGCTTGATCCACACGATAGAAGGAGAGAACGAACTCGGGCAACCTGTCCTCTGCCTGTCACCCACACCAACTACACTCTCTTCGGGGACACACACACACACCCACACCCACACCAAAGAAATGTGATTTGTTTAAAAGAAGGGAAGATAAATTCTTTATTAGTTTACATAGCCTGCAGGCTACAGCACTGTGTCCCCAGTCTATGTCAAGATGCAGACATACAGGATGCAGACATGCAGGATGCAGACACGCAGGATGCAGACATGCAGAGCTCTCACATCAGAGGAGCCTCTGCTGGGTAGTACTGGTTGCAACTGGTTACTATGACATTGGGATTCCGCCTGCTGAGTGGGCCTGGGGTGGATCCAGTCCCTGAAGATCTCTAAGCCATCTCCCCACCTCCCAAACTGCAACTATACCACTCAGTAGCTCCCCTCCACAGAGGTAAACTAAGACCCCATGTCCTCTTTGCTTGGTCGACAGGATTCATTACAGGGAAAGGACTTGCCCAAGGTCTCATGGCCATGGACTATGCAGGTGAGTAGGTGGTCGTATTCAACACCATCCTCTTGTTAACATCGATGGCCACCCCACATGTCGGTAGAGATCAGGGTCCCCAGTGTACTTTGTTAAGTGCAATATTTTAACCAGGATTTGATAGCTGCTCATTTTTCTTCCAATGAGAAGTATCCAGAGAAAAATCATGAGAAACAAACAAAAATTGAAGCAACATAAATCCTGTGAATTGCAAGGAGAGTGGAGATGGGCAGGATAATCCTCCTTAGGGGAGAACCAGATAGGAACTTTATGTGAGAAAATGACAACCCCACGTGGCTACCTTCAGAGGGTCACGTGCAAGGAGAGGTGGAGTTACATGGAGAATCTGGGGAGCAGAAATGCTGAATTCTGTAAAAACACAACAGACAGAAACCAAGGCCGCCTCTAGGGAGGGCTCTGCAACCTTGTGGAAGGAGATGGGTGGGTGCGGGTTTAAAACCAGAATGATGGCTTGGCTCTCCCGGGTGAACCTCCCTGTACCAAAAGTGACAATGGGGCCAGAGTCACGGACTTGAATCTAGATCTCTGTGTAAAATGTTACTTCTGGGGATACCACAGCAGTCCCCCACTTCCCTTCTCTTTTCTTTGCTCCCTTTCTCCCCCACCTCTCTCTTTGCAGGGTCCTGCTGACCACCTAGGCTGGTCCGGGAGTATACCACCATACCCAGCCAACCCATTGGTTTTCAAATCACTTCGTGGAGAGCTTTCCCACCCTAAGGGAGAGGACAGAAAACAGACTTAAGGGATGAAAAGAGGCCACAAATATGCATGAATGCCTTCAGAATCTCTGTGCTTATCAATAGGGCAATGCGCTCAATGTTGGCCAAGTTACCTTTGCACAGGTCTGAGCAGCCTCCTCTTAGGTGGGCAAAGTGGTTGCTTCATCCAGTACCTCATGGTCTGTGGACAATTCCAAAGCACTTGCCATGCTCAGAGAGACAGGCAGACAGGCAGACAGACAGACAGACACACACACACACACACACACACACACACACACACAAAACACATACCCATGCTGGCCGCATACACATACACACACAAAGTGTTGGCCACACACATGTGTTGATATATGAGTCTTTCATATAAAGAGGTTCATTATAAAGTTCAGAGGAACTGGGTGGCATTTATGTATAATACACCCCCCCCAAATGCTCCCACGCTAGCTAAACATATTAGCTTCCTATGTCAGTTTCTCTTCAAGGTTAATAGTTTATTAAGTTATAAAAACAAACAAAAATATGGGGGCAAAATGTTTTATAAGTGTTCTATTATTTATCCCAGTCCATCTCTTCAGCAGAAAGCGTGTTTTAATGCTGTTGATGGCAGCGGGCCAGAGTTGGCCACACTCTCTCGTCTTTGGCAGTTCTTGTCACTCTGAAGATCAATGGCAACGCTGAGAAAGAGTGGTGAGCAAGGGGCCCACAATCTCCTGTACAGCAGGGCAATCTTAGTGTCATTCATGGTATTAAAATTTATGTAGAACTTTGATTATTTTAAGCTAAAATAGAGCTGTGGTAGAGCATTTACCCAGCATGACCAGAGGCCTGGGTTCGATATTCAGCGCCATGCCACAAAACAGCTTCAACGACAGCCTCACTCCCACTCCCGAATCTAAAGCCAAGGTGTTGAAATCAAATATTCCCCACCAGGCCTCTGGAGGCTGAGCTCAGCCTGACCTTGAACCAGAGGTCCCAGAAAATGAATGTCTTGGGTTTGGATACCGGGTGCCTCTTCCCGTCTCCTGTTGGACTAACTGGCAACTCTGGATTGATGACTGTTGTAAGAACGGAGCTCCAATGCAAGGGGATGGGGCAAGCAATCTATTCTATGTAAAGTGAACAATCTCTCTTACACACAGACACATACACTAAATGCAACCAGTTAAACTGCTCCCAGGCTCGCTGCATCACACCAGCCAACAGCCAGTTCTATTAACACACAGGAATCCTTTACACACTATCACTGACTCCTGTCTGCGTGCAAGATCAGAGCTTCCTGAGCGACTGGCCTATAAGCAGGTATTTTCTACGTTTTCACTACAGCCAGTGGGTGCCACACATCTCCTGCTCTGCATTCGTGACACATTCCAAGGCACATGGGAAATAAAAGTCCAACCACTGAAATCTTCAGTTCCAGACTCAGAGACTGTGCATATGTGACACCTTAGAGATGGGAGGGACTGGTCCCAAGACTAGACTAAGTCTCACAACATCTCCAGGGACTTCATCCACACAACAGCCCAAACAGCTAACCCACACAAACAGCAAGACACTGGACTATTTTCTAGGAGGAATTTGGGAGGCAATAATATTTTATGTTGTCTCTAGACTAACTCTGTGAGGTCTCCAGGCTAAGAGTAACATTACTCTATCTTATAGATGAAAAAAGCGAAGCCTAGAGAGGTTAAGGAGCTTGTTCAAAGTCACACTGAGTACCACTAGCTGATCAGACTGGGGCTAGAAGTTGATATTCCAACTTCACATTCCTTTCTCTTAGCGCAGTGTGCTACAGACATTCCAGCTGTATTTCCCTCTCTGTTGTTAAAAAAACACCAGCCACACACACATGAACAATTATATTTTACTCCCCACCCTGTCTTAGTTAGAGTTTATGACTGTGAAGAGACACCTACCCACAGCAACTCTTATAAGGAAAAGATTTATATTGAAGGGGCTTGCTCACAACTTCAGAGGTTCAGTCCATTATCATGGTGGGGCGCATGATGCATGCAGGCAGACGTAGTGTTGGAGTAGCTGAGGGTCCTACATCTTGCAGACAACAGGAAGCCGACTGAGACATTGGGTGGTATCCTGAGCATAGGAGACCTCAGAGCCCACCCCCACAGTGACACACTTCTTCCAACAAAGCCACACCTCCTAATAATGACACTCCTATGAGCTTATGGAGGTCGATTACATTCAAACTACCACACCCCTTTTGGCAAAAGAATATCACCACATAGTCCTGGTTTCCATAGGATTCTATATGTAGACCAGGTAGCCTCAAACTTGTGGCAATCCTTTTGCCTCTGCCTCTAGAGTGCTGGGATTGCAGGCGTGCACTGTAACATCTGGCACACACACACACACACACACACACACACACACACACACACACACACATATATATATACATACACACACAATATTCTGTCTGTGTGTATGCCTGCAGGCCAGAAGAGGGCACCAGACCCCATTACAGATGGTTGTGAGCCACCATGTGGTTGATGGGAATTGAACTCAGGACCTTTGGAAGAGCAGGCAATGCTCTTAACCGCTGAGCCATCTCTCCAGCCCAACATCTGGCTTCTTAATGTCTAAAACTGTGGCACGACCACAAGTGAACGTGGGCTTATGGCATGGAACACCTACCACTATGCCCGCCCTAGAGAACCAGAGGAGTGAACCAAACACACTCTGTAAAGGCTAGCCTGTACCTGCACCAAGAGAAAGGAAGGTTCAATGGATCAGAGCTGCTGTTCAACAGCCGGATTGCCTGGATCCCCGCAGGGAAAACAGAGAGAGTGCATCTCTTGGGCTTGTGGGAGACAGACCCAGGTGAGGCCTGGAAGGGGCAGTGCCAACAGCAGTGGGTAAGTGAAGCAAGCTTTGGCTAGACACCTGACTGGGAATGTGCTAGTTCAATGGCCAAACATGTTTTTAACGAAGGAGACTTTCATCTAAGGGGCTCTTAAAGCCAACTGAAATAAACAATGTGTTTGTTTAGTGAATTATCTCTCTTGAATTCCAGTTGCCTGGTAACGGTCTATGGTAACTTCTGGCCTGCTGTGACCACCATACCTAACAGAAACATCTTAAGAGAGAAAGGCTTCTTTTGGCCTACGGTTACAGAGATCTCAGTCCATCAGGCACATGGCTGTGGGAACGTGGTGGAGGCTCCTCGCATCACGGCAAACAGGAAGAAGGAGGAACAGGGTGGGAACCAAGGGCTGGGCTGCAACCTTCAAAGGTCCTTTCCAAGTGACCTTCTTCCGCCAGGTAGACTTCACCTCCCAAAGGCCCCACAGCCCAACACTGATGGCCACCATGTTTTCAGCTCATTCCATGCTGTCCACAGGTGGAGAAAGCGCGGGTCCGTGGGAGATGTTTTAGATGGAGACCGTAACCTCGTCACTGTGAAGTGACGCCTCTATGGTCTCTTACATATTATCAGGCTTTCTTCCTGCGTCCAGTGTCACATACCGATATGCAGGCACTTGCCATTGAATAAATGAGTGCCCGCAGATCAGCTGAGAGTCCTCATTCCTGGCTGTCAGTATAGAGATGGGAAATACAGAAGTGTGGCTGCTGATCACATATGATTTCCTTACAAGTACCTAAGCCAGAGGCAGAGGAAGAACTGAGACCCTGTTCTTCACAGCTGAACTGGGGGCCTCAGACTCATGAGTTTTTTACACAGGAGTGAGGGGCTTTAAAGGGAGGAAGAAATGGCTTAGGGAGAAAGGACCTGGCAGCAGAATCATTTCCATTGTCATACGCGAGAATCACCTTTTTGTTAATGGCAAACAAACAAGGAATGTCTTCATTACCACTAAAAGACTGCTACCCAGCAACCAGCTCAAGAGAACAAGGCTGGAGCTGTATTGGGTCTTCTGGGGGGAAGCCATGGAAAGACATCTGCATTCTAGGAACCTCCCTGAAGAGCTCAGAACTACCGAATGAGTGAATGAATCACAGCTCCATCGGCTTACGGCTGCAGAGTTCAGAGAGTCCATAATCCAGAATTCTCTCCCAGATTCCTACGGGGCCAGGTTCGAGCACCTGCTGGCCCTCTCTGTCAGCACAGCCACCCTTACATTGTTGCCGGTTGTGGCTCATCCATTCTCCTGATTCCTACAGAGCCCTTTCAGGGAAGAGGGCAAGCCTGTCTTTCTTTAATTAGCCTCTTCGGGCATCTGCCACCAGGCCCAGACACCAATAGTTGATAACAATGTCTCTTGTCCCAATGACTTGCTTCAGAACTCAGAGACTCACCCCTGCCAGCTGATTCCTGGATTGCTCACTTGGACAAGGGTAGTAACCAGAAGTTAACAGGGGGAAAGAAGCCAGGCTTCTGCCAGGACTTCAGTATTATGCCTGGCCATGTTGGCAAATAAAGCCAGGGAAACAGCTTTAGAAATACAAAAATCTGTCCTCTGGGCTAAGAGGAAAATGAGCTCTATCCAATGGCACTGTGTGTCAGCACCGCTGTGGGCTGGGGGATCTGAGGGGAGGAGATGGACCAGACCATGCAGGGCCTGACCGGGCAGCCTGGCTTCATGCCTTGCTATTCTGTGGCAAAGCTATGTCCGAGCAGAGCATTGAGCTCTTCCTTCTTGGGGCTGAGACGAGAAAGGAGATCTTATGATTCCCTCTATAAACGCCCACCCAGAAGCCATGCCCCAGTGGGTGCATCTCATTTGGCTGGGATAGAGTACATTCGTGTTCCTGGGACTCGTTTTGTGACTGAATCATGTAGATATGCAATGCCCTTCAAAAAGGGCATTATTTCCCAATGGCTGATGCCTGGGGATCGTCTTCTCTCTCTCAAAGTTGTCACAACAACGCTTCCCAACATATTCTCCCTGTCTTGTGGCCCTGCTGCTCTCCCAACAAGAGTCTATTTCTCTACCTCTTGAACTGAAGTTTTATTTTGACTAACAGGATAGGATGGCATCATTTCCAAGAAAAGCCTTCTCTCATCTTGGCATCCTTTTCTTCCTACCTCTCCTGATAAAAGTCCAAGCAACACGGAGTGGCCCTGGAGGATGTGTCCTGTGAAGGGGCTCACTAAAGTAGATCCTCCGGGTGCTGCTGCCTACTAGTGGATCAGAGAGGAACTGCACCGCTGTGCTGCTGAATTCTGTGCAGGTTCCCAAAACTCCCAGTCATGAGCAGAATAAAACAGTTTCCAGCTACCGAGTTTTGCTGCATTCTATTATGAAATGCAGAAGACAAGATTGCAAGGTCACCCGGTGATAAACAGCAGACCTTGATCTTGAACCTAGGCAGTCCAGGTCCACAGCACATGTCTTACTTACACATGGAGTATTAAGTTCGTGTGCTCCTCTGGCACGAAGCATTCGAGAAATGCTCCCACCTAGTTAATGAATCCTCCATGCAAATCCAATCCCAGCATCTCTCATAGTTCCAAATTTCTGAAGAAAGCTTGATCTAAACCACAGGAACATTTCTCAATGTGCGCAGCTATAAAATCCCACAGAAAGGCTAAGCAATGATAACGAATTTGTTACAGATCAGAAATAAATCTCTGAATGAGAGCCGACACTCCCTGCGATTTCCTGTTTATCTATTAGGGTTAATCTAGTCAGCTTCCGACTAATATAATTACTTCATGGAAATATATGCTAATAGGAACCAAGGGAAGACTCAGATAAACAAATCTCAAGAGAAATGTTAGAACCCCGTGCTCATATCCCATTTGAGAGTTCCTCTGTCAAGTGTACCTAGCCCTGACTGGCATTGCTCATTCCTTTCTTTCTCCATGTGGGGCAGGGTACAGCAAGGGCAGGACACAAGCAAAGCTCTCATCAGATCCAGCGCCTGGATAATAAAACGCCTGAGAAACAAGGCACTAACTGCCAACGGCTACAGCACTGGAAGAACAGCAGGAAAAAGCCATGCTCGCGTCTATACAGAAGATGCACCAGAACCACATCTTCTTCCGACCAGTTTCAGACTTGACAGTGCTGCCCACATAGTGTTCTCTGTAGGCCTGCCGCATCCATGTGGCTCCTGAGCTCGGCAGCGTGATCCCTTGTCCTGCACCAGGCCAATCATACCAAGCTGCCAAGAACAGCACACTGCAAAGCAATGGGCCACAGGGGTCCAGAAGAGAACGAGAAGTCCATCTTTAGGCCACAACTCAAGTCCACCTCGAGCAACTCTGCTACCTCAACCCCATCTAGTCAGACAGCCACAGTGGCCCGAGGCCTGGGGGAAACGGTAGCTTGGAACATGTGCACCTGACACTCGCTTGGGCTTGGGGGGTCCTAAGTACCAGAGTTCAAGCCTCATTTCTACGCACTACCAGGTGAGCACACTGAAAAAATGGATTCTCAATCCGGTCCAAAGCATCGCTTTCTTATCTACAATGCCAGGAACCCTTGCATTTGTGGGACAAGCTCATGAGCAGAAAGAGTAGAGGGGCTGTGAAAGGGGAGCCTGCCCTGTACCCCTCCTTCTCAAGACTCGGACAGACACGGTCAATTCATCTCCAAATGCTGCGGACTAGGGCTGCTACATTTTATACGAATCTTGACGACGCCTCAGAATCAGGAGGGACGTCTAATGAGGCACAGCCATTGTACAGATGAGGAATTTGAAACCCAAAGGATCTGATGCTTGGGACAACGCAATCTTGCTTATTCGCTTCCTTTACTGTGAGTTCAGAGAGCAACATCCTCAAAGCCCTTCCTCATGAAAAGTGATTTGGTATATGCTGCAACGAAGATAGTAGCATCCGGCAGCTAGAGGCTCAGGAAAGCCAAGTTCAACACTGCTTCTAACACTAACTGCAGAACCCTAGAAGTCTCTTTAAAAAAAATAATAAAATAAATCTTTAAAGCCACTTCCAGTTCTATAGTCCTTTTCTGTGAAGGTGTAGTCCCCAATACTGTCCACCAGGTGGCACAAAATCTCCTTTACAGAAACCCCCGAACAGTCACAACAAAGGACAGGGAGGAACTGGTTATATATATTTTTAAAAAGCATTAACTTTCCCACAATTTGACTTTACTTTAGTGTTAACCATGCTTTTGATCAGCAATTCACTGTGTGTCCTAGGAGACGGACTAAATTTAAGACTTCAAAGCAGGGATGTGGATGAGCCCAGGAGTCTCGGTGGCCGCCTAAGTATGGTAAGCAGGGGTCACTGATTACCTGTGAAAGGCCTGGACGTGTGGGGTATTGAAAACGTTTGCTTCCCTGATAAAAGTCAGTGAGGAGGAAAAGAAATAATTGGCGAGAATCATCTCAGACTACCATGGCAGACAAGTTTCGCATGTATAAAAACCTCTAGGGACTAAATGCAAGTGGCTTCGTGGATTATATCCTGGAGTCAAGAGGGACGGTAGACGAAAAGCTGACCAAATGAAAACAGAATGCTTACTTAAGAGGTTTAAATTATTCTGTAAGGAATGCCCTCCTTGCTGATCATTTAACAAGGGATTTTTAAGCCTGGCCATGGCTCTCAGTGGTAGAGCATGTCCTTGGCAAGCCTGCAACTATGGGGTTGAGTCTTTAATACAGGGAAGGAGGGGCAGAGGCAAGGAAGTGAAGGAATAGGAGAAATTTAATACTAGAAAGTAATAGTTCATATGCAGTTGAAGTGTGGTGGTCGGCTGGCAATGGGAAATAACCAAACTAGCCTTGTCTGAAATAATCAGCTTTAATAAAGGAAGGAAATGGGGCAAACTTACAGAGCCAGGGTTCCAGCGAAGAGCAGGGAACCAAGAGGGAGGAGCTTACCCAAACACGGATCTTTTAAAGGTATGTTGTGACCCGGAGGGGTCATGCCCCTCAGACAAGGGATTGGTCAGCCTCCCCAACATCCGGTAAACCAAGACAAACAGATAAAGAACGGCAAAGCCTCGGGTGACCTGCCATGTGGGGGGATGGGGAATCTATGGTATTATCGTGGATGGGGAAGCTACAGCATTATTGATAGGACTGAATGCTACTGTAGGCTTTCTGAAAGCAGTTTTCCAGGAAGTGACAGAAGCCATAAGACTGATGGCATAGACTAGAAATATCGGTTTCAGCAACCTCTACCAACGCAATAACTGAACAGAGAAAAACGACGCCCATTTTTAGGGAGATGTAGCTCTGCTCTGTAGTGTTTCAAACCATGCCAATGGTGCCACGGCCTAAATGGGGGAGAGGGGACAGTGCTACTAATTAAATAGTGAGTGTATGCACATGTGTTCTTGAGTTGCACTGATGATTGTATAACAAAGCACAAGGAAACAGTTACAGGCTCTAAGAAACCGGGAGGCCAATGTGCACTGTGATTACTATAAAGGCACCAAAGCCCTGCAGCCCCTTCCCCTCATAGTTAGTTTCTTCACCATGGGGGACCTTCTGGATCAGGGGAGGACAGAGGTCATTTGAAGCAGGTTTCAGTTTGAAGATGTCCTTTTGAGTTTCTGACTTGGTTCTCCTCAGGATGTGCCCCATTCTCCCTAATAATGACCCACAGCTGCTCCGAGATGCACAGTGGCTATATGCTGAGAACCATGTGACCGGAACACGCACTCCAACCACTTAGCCAACAGAGCCCGACACCTCTACTGACACATTTCGGCTGGCTCCTCTTTTCCATCTTTGGGTTAACTGAGGGCTGCCACTCCTGTCACTGGACAGCATGGTAAGAGTCTGCGTGGTGGTGACTGCAGAAATAGCACAAACCTAAGCCGGAAGAGGGGTGTTCTTAAAATGTCACGGAGACTGAGAGAGAGAGACAATAAAAGGATAATTTCTTAGTCAGTGGCTGGGGGGAGGGTGGCGTTATTCAAAGCCATTACTCTGACGTGACAATATAAGCTCTTTACTGAAAAGCATCTTTCTTACAAACCTTGGCTTCTGGGTCACTGTTGACACTACAAGAATCATCGTCATCGGCATGAGGGACATTTCTAGGGAGAAAACATAAAACTGGTCTTAGAACAGTGTTGTGAAGACTCGATGCAGCAACCACCCTTTTTGGCAAACCCGTCTACCCTCCTACCTGAGTTTCAAGGAGGCATAGCGCAGTGTTGCTCCCTCAAACTCTTTTAAACTGGGGTCTGGGTTAACTGTGGCTGCGTGCAAATCCTGGAGGGAAAAAGATGCTGTTAAGGACAATGGAAGGGGCCCCTTACCCTGCCTCAAATACCAAAGAGGAGCGAAAGCCCCAGCAAGAGGCACAGAGTGGATGTGAGCTTAGGCAGAAAATGGCATGCAAGGGCTGCCGCGTGCTCACGTGGCTCACAAGCTCTGGTTCTTACAGGACAACAGGGGACCGGGGACACACCAGCTTGAAGTCATTCACAATGGGAGACATCAAAATAGAAAAAACAGACAATGTGAATGTGAGCGGCACGGCCCTGGCAAGAAGCCCCATGGCTCTGTCCCTGCAGAATGCATGATATTCATGTAGGGGAAAAGTGAACAGCCACAGCCATGCAGAAAGGAACAAAACAATATTAAATGATCTAAAATCTGACAATATACTTGCCTTCCAAATGTCACTATTAATCTTTCCCCCATTCAGAACAGCAAAGTCACTCCATGGCTGTTTCTAGACATATAATTATTCACACAGGAAAAAAAAAAAGCACATTGATTTAAGGAAAATGAAAAGAAAAACACAAGGAGAAAAAGAAAAAAAAACACAAGACACTGTTGTTAGCATTGATATTCACAGGATGGGTTAGGGAACAAATTAAATCTAACAGTAACTTGTTAGCGCTCTCTCTAAGCCAGATTATTGCCTGGCCAGGGCAGGCCTCAATTACCTACCAAAGTAAATGGTTCAACATTATTAGGACGCAGTGCGGTTATTTCCTAAATGTGGTCCCAGAAGGAAGCCGTATGCTTTCCCGCCTTCAGTCCCTAGTCTACACAATTCCACTGAGACACCCTCCATACACACACAACCACACACATGTTGTCTAGAGATAGAAGAGGGATCAGGGATGTCACTAGGCTGGCTTAGAGGCTGGGGGATGCCCAGATCTAAGAGCACAAACGTCTGGAGTCCAGTTACTGTCACCTACTGAGGGAATAGGACAAAAGCTTGGTCAGGGGCAGAGGCTGACGTCACCGTCCTGGTGGGATTTATTCCACATAATGGAAGGCAGCCCCACCCAGTCTACTGTGAACTATTGGCTCACAAAACGCTCTACTTTGACACCACACAAGTCTGTCCAGAGTTCACACCTGGCGGGGAAGTGATTCTCTAAATGGCTACAGACCGCAGCACAGAGCCTGTGGGAAAAGCTCTCACCGCAGACCTCTGCCATCCCAGCAAGGAGGAAACTTCCCCCGCCCTCCACTGTGCCAAGGGAATACTCACATATTTTTCTAGATTTATGGAGCTAAATGAAAGGACTAAAACTCAAGGCTGGCCTGGTGAATCTCTCCTCAGATGAAACATCAACAAGGGAAAGGTGGTTACCATGTAACTAACTTCTCAACTGCAGTTGGAAGCAAATGAGTAGCAAGGGTGAGGAACTTACAGTCGGGCCACTTAAGACAGCTTTTCACTAAGAGCAAAACAAATCAGCTTCAGTCCAAACGCCCGTGGGCTGGCGGGTTGGCTAACTGTGGACGCGGCAGGGTGGAGGTTCTGCCCATCACTTCCAACTGGCAAAACAACTGGCTTTCTGTTTGGGGCCAGGAGCCTGAACTGCCACTTTCAGATACAAACGATTGCAGATCCCCACACTAATTTCAAAAACTAATCTCTTCTCGTGAATATAAGGATAAAAACGTTGCCTGTCTTAGCTCTCTCTTTACTCCATGTCCCTTAAAGCGTGTTCGGCCTCCATTGAGAAGTGCAACTTGGGAGAATTGTGGCCCTGTTAGATCAGAAGGGCTGGGAGCCTGAGATGGGTACAGGGTTTTATCTATGTGTTTTTCTGGGAAGGCCGCTAAGGTTTTTTTTTTTTTTTTTTTTTTTTTTGGTTTTTTGAGACAGAGTTTCTCTGTGGCTTTGGAGCCTGTCCTGGAACTAGCTCTTGTAGACCAGGCTGGCCTCAAATTCACAGAGATCCGTCTGCCTCTGCCTCCCGAGTGCTGGGATTAAAGGCGCGCGCCACCACCGCCCGGCTAGGCCGCTAAGTTTTGTTCTTATTTTTAATACATATAGTTAAAGTGCACATGTGTGTATATACCCCTGAGTATACGTATGCGCACCAAATACACGCGGGGGCCTGCAGAGACCAGAAGGGGTCATCAGATCACTGAAAACTGGAGTTACAGGTGAGTGTGAGCTGTCATGAGGGTGCTGAGAACCAATCCCAGCAGCCTTGCAAGAACAGGGAGCATTCTTAACATCTGGGTTCTCTCCCCAGCCCCACTGTTCCTGTTCTCAGAGTCACTGCTCAGGAACTATAGAAAACGCTCCGGCAATTGTGAGCAGCAAGCGCAAAAGGAAACATCAAGCTGTCCGTGTCTTTTCCAAGCAGCCCCCACGGCTCCACATCAGGACTCTGGTTGCAGGGTGGGCGGCTCCCATTCTTCCTTTAGGTTGAACTTTGCAAAGGGGCATCAGATAAGGATCTGAAGAAAGTCAAGCTAAGGTGTGTTTGTGTGGAGAAACTTCAAAGGAAAAGGACAGAAGAAGAGGGAAAGAGAAGAGAATGGGGGCACGGTGCAGAGAGGGAGGGAGAAAAGAAAAGGAAGAAAGGAAAGAAGGAGGGGAGAGAGACAGAGAGAGGAGAAAGATGGAAGGGCTGATGTCTGAAAACAGACATTTGAAATCAGAAATTATCTAAGAAGGGCTCTGTGTTGGGACAGGAGAGGACGGAGGAATATTCTAAATGGACCATTCAGAAAAACTTCAGGACTTAATGAAAACAGGCCTCTGTGTGGGTGCCGGATTTTATGCCTTTTTATATCCTGCTCTCTGGACACAGGAGTCTCTGTGAGGGGCAAGTTGACTGTGGTTCTAGGCCTCTATGAAGCCAGCTCTTGTGCTGTGGAGTCGGTTGGCAGCCTCCTGGCGGTCACCTACGTCTACATAAACAAAAGCCTTATGCAATGATTCTGCAGAAGGTTAACAACAGTGAGCATTTATTGCAAGACTCAAGTGTGGAATAATGGCAGCTTCATTCCGACTGAGCCAAAGGTATTTCTTTTTAAGCCCCATTTTAAAACAATTCATTGATATCAAAGATAAAAACTTTCCTTTCTGGTAAAAGCAACCATAACTTTTCTTTTTTCCCCCTTTTTAAACAAAGAACAACACACTTTTTCTTAAGATTTTAAGAACATGGTATAGCTAATGATTTTTAATAAGAGAAAATATTTTCTATATTTAGCTAACTATTTAATAAACTGGCTTATTTGTTTTTATAGTGCTGCAGCTCAAGCCCAAAGCCTTGAGGATGTCAGCCAATCACTCTCCCTGAGCTACAACCCAGCTCTAGTAAATAATGTCAGCTAATAAAAATAATAAATAAATAAATAAGTAAATAAATAAACCCACCAGAGGTTCTCTGGCTCAACAGAAAGCCTACAGTTACTTCAGTCTGTAGTGCAGAATGGGAAAGATGGGGACGCGATGGTGGGGGGAGGTGCAAAGAGAAGGCAGCAAAAAGGAAACAGGAGGTGAGACATATGTTTCAGGTAGGAAGTGACACACAAGGATGAGAGGAAATGGAAAGAGAACCTCTTCTGTAAGCAGCAACCCTCTTGGGGAACCATCTAGGCAGAGTGGCTAAAGACTGGCATGGCCACGAGATGTCCTGGGGTAGAGCTGTAGCTGGACTGCCTCTCAGTCCTAGTCCTGGCTCTGCTCAGGGTGCAGCATCCATTGCTCCAAAAATGATGCTCAGGGTGCAGCATCAACTGTTCCAAAAATGATACTCAGGGTGCAGCATCCACTGCTCCAAAAATGATGCTCAGGGCGCAGCATCCACTGCTCCAAATATGACGCTCAGGGTGCAGCAACCACTGCTCCAAGTATGATGCCTATGGTGGAACATCCATTTCTCCAAATATGATGCTCAGGGCACAGCATCCACTGCTCTAAATATGATGCACAGGGTGCAGCATCCATTGCTCCAAAAATGATGTTCAGGGTGCAGCATCCACTTCTCCAAAAATGATGCTCAGGGCACAGCATCCACTGCTCTAAATATGATGCACAGGGTGCAGCATCCATTGCTCCAAAAATGATGTTCAGGGTGCAGCATCCACTTCTCCAAAAATGATGCTCAGGGCACAGCATCCATTGCTCCAAATATGATGTTAACAGCTCCGGAAATCAAAGAGAAACAGACCAATGACCCTCAGTTGGAAAAGGTCCTTCTTCAAAAAGTCAGCAGGGTGTTCCTGAGGATTGATTCTCAAGGGCTGGAAAGCCTTAGGAGGAAGCCGCCTTTACCATGTGCTATGGCTGGGATGGGTCCTTTTAAAACCCTGTTTGGGAAATAATCCCAAGTGTAGCAGTGTTGGGGATGGGATGGGGACTAATGGAGGTGGTGAGGTCATCAGCTCCACGCTGGAAGACTAATGCTAACTACCAATGTGCTCAAACTTAACAGTCCCAGTCCGTCCTCTGGTCTCCTCTTTGCTCAGAGGATGAGGCAGCAGCAAGAAGGCTCTCATCGGATGCAGTTTCTCAAACCCGGACCCCCAGCCTACGAGGCATCACGTTTCTGCTCATTACAAATCTCTGTAGCGCTCTGCATCTGGAGTACAGAACAAATGAAAGGTCCAGGAACTCGCCCTCAGCTCACAGGCTGGGAGATGCTGCCCTGGCAGCTACCAGGCCCATCTCTGAGGTTCTTTCCTGCCCTTGGCTGTCATACTCACTTGACTGGTGAAATGACAGAATGGTCCTTTGATGTGGCAACCTTATTCCAGGGACACATGGAAATACCTATGTTTCGAGGATGGACATTGTGCTCTCCCTGGGGCTGATAACTGTTCAGGTAGCCAATGGCCACAGCGTGTTAGCAAGCAGAGACTTAAGGAGACAAGGTCTCCTCTGAGGGTCCCACTCTCCACACTTCTTAAGAAACCCTGGCAATCTCCACAGAAAGATTCTAAGGCAAATCTTGGCCCCGGGCCAAGAGCTATTCATAAAATATATCTTGCATGCCCCTCCCCTCTTTTTACAATTCCACATCCACACAATTTCAGAGGTAATTTGGAACAAGTAAACGGTTGGGGAGGGGAGGGGAGGGACAGTGATGTGGGCCAAGTTTCAGTAGCAAATACTTCTTGGCCAGTTTGATAAACTTTCAAAAATACTGGCTGGCACGTGCGCTGGAAACATTATTCGATGTGCTTAACACTTCCTGGGTGAACTTTGGAAAGCGAAATGTAAAATTTTCAAACTGTAAGGAAGCCTGCAGTCCTAAAGTTTTTGTGCCGTCAACAGATTTGGAGCTTATTTATCTGATTTTTCTTTTCCAGCCAGCTTACGAGAAAGCTCAGTGAAAACATGCATTTCTGATAGGACACATTACAAGCTCCTTCTCTCTCTCTCTTAACATTCTGCTCTTTTTTTTTCTCATGTTTTGAAATTAGTTGAAATAGATTCTATTTAGGGATCAAAGAGCTGGCGCCGGAGAAATAGTCATTTCTCTTCCGCTGTCATCGGCACCTGGGACGACGTTATTAAGAAATCATTTTCTGGATGGCTCTGCGTGTGACACAGTTCTCCCTGTGGGTGAGATGTGGAGATCTGAGAATCTCCATGCTTCCTAATATAGCGTGTCCAGTCTCGGGTGGGAGCAGGAGGCAATGGTTTAAAGTTCAAGGTTAACTCTGCCAATACTAGCTCGGTTATCTTATGAAAGCCACTAAACCTTTCTGCGTCACATTAAAACGGGAGTGACAACCACCCTTGGTGACAGGGGTGTGTTTTGTGGGAATAATGGGACAAGACCCTGGCCAGGCCCTGTACGCATGTGCACCCTCTTGGGGCCCGTGATGTGGGGGTCACCCTCAATGTTCCCACGCCCTGGGTATATTATGTGGCAGGCTGCCTCCCCCAGTTTCATCCCCTTTCTGTCTGCTCATCCCTTTGCTCCTGTAGTGACAACAATCTGGCCTCTGCAGTCTACGGGGACGCCTGACTTAGCACACGCCTCACGTATGGGGAACCTGGGCATGAAGCAAACAACCCAAAGGTTCAACTGAGGAACAGCTAGCTACTAATCTGAGAAATATCTGTCCATCAAAGGGCTGGTGGCCTGGGGAATGCAGCTTAGCAGCTGTGTGAGGTCCTGACTTTCATTCTTGGTACCAGAAGGATTGCATGAGCGAACAAATGAACGTATGAACCAGTAAATATTCAACAAAATGGTAATGGTAGCATGCTTGCCTGCCGGGCATGAGGTTCTGGGTTGGATCCCCTGCATTACAGTAAAAACATAAACGAACAAGTCTGCAAACAACCAAAGGCTGGGTATGAGTCAGTTACTGCCTGTCTGAAACTTCTAAAACCATTCATTTAAAAAAAAGTTCCACTGAGGGAAAAAAACTGCATAGTAAGCACACATGGAAGCAAAAGAGGGCACAATGCAGGGTAGAGTCAGGACCAGTACTACTGCCAACATGGTCGCTCAACTCCCGACTCTCAGAGGCCGCCTTCTCTGCCATGGTAGAGTCCTAGAAGGGCCAAACACAGCGTTTATAAAATACTACTCTAATGCTGTCCCCTTGCAGTGCTGGGGCAGAACCCAGCTCCCTTTGCATGCTGGGTAAGTGCTCTAACACTAGGTACCCGTTCAGACCCAACAATTCTTCATAAGCAATAAGGAGGCTGAATGCTCCAAGGGAGAAGAAGAAGAAGAGCTAAGTCCTATGGAGCCTAGGAAGGGGCCCTGGACAGTGGGTGAGGGAAAGAAGCAGGCACAGAATGGGAAAGGACAGGCAAGAGTGGGCTCCAAGAGCCTCGGGGATGAGAGAGACCGTCTACTCCCTGACAGTTTTACCCACTGCCAGCTGCTCAGTCCTACTACATTCCTAAGACATTTACAGACAACACTGAAATGAAGCTTTACCATGTTAATCAAAGACATAAAAATACAATACACACAACCTGATTACACTCCTTGGACGCCCCCAGGCAGGCACAAAGAAGGACTTACTTTCTTCTAAGTAAGGAGGGCACAAAGCACCTGGAATAGGGAGTGGGTCTTGAGTTAGTCCAACCTCCTGATTTTAGGGACAACAGGAGGCAGAGGACACTGAAAACCTAAAGCCAGAGACACCGAGAGGAATCCTGGCCAGGGATTCCGAGGCTCTGGGTGCTGCTGTGTGTCCCTGCGAGCTCTGGGTCTTAGTTTTCCTTCCTGTAATGGACTTTTCTGGTTGTGGGCTCTCTACTGTCGAACACAACTGAACAATTAGGATAGAATAACTCAGCCTGTCACAGCAAGATCAGAGGCACACACTGGCTAACTCTGCATCAGGGAGCCCATCTGCAGTGCAGCGTTCAAGTCCAGGGTATGTCTGAGATGGGGCGGGATGCAGACGCCTTCACATCACACCTGTTGAAGGCTAGCGCTGCACTGGCTTACTTTTATCCCAAGCACACCTAACACAGGGCGAGTAAGTCACTGGAGAGAAGTTGCCTAGGATGTAGAACTATTAGGCTTCAATGGAAGCTATCAAAATTGTCTAGCGCTAAACAGCAAAATCCCATGCGGTTCACTCGCACTGCGTCACTTGCCTGATGACCAGGGCAGAGCCCAAAGCAGCCGAAACGCTACCAAACACAGCATACCTAGTGCCAACCCTTCTGTCTAAAGATGGAGAACCAGGGGCTAGGGCTGGGAAAGAGATGTCCAAGCCCCCTAAAGCAGAAAGCTGGGTACAATACCAGTCTTACTGCCTCCCAGAGAAGGACAGGTCACCAATCAGAAAAGTCAGGAACGAGATGCAGGCTACTTTAAAAGGCAGGGTGGATGACAGGAGTGGCAGGGGCGGGACAGTTTGGCCAGTTAGGAGTAGAGTTCAAAGGCACTCACTTCTCACACCGAAAGAGAATGGGCTTGTTTAAAGAACAAAAGATTATCAACAGAAGAAAGGCAAAAGGAAAGAAGAGAGAGCCTGCTAGAATAGTCATCGATAGCAATAAACAATGAATGAATGAATGAATGAATGAATGAATGAAGTGAGCTGTCATATGGTTGTGACCTTCCTGGTGATAATTCTCCTGAGTGTGCTATTACTGGACTGACAAATATTTGCTTCAGGAATCATTACATGAATGGATATCACAAGGAAATCTTTTAAGGCCTCAATTCTTTGTTTAAACATCCTGATTTCTTCCTCAGGGACACCCGGAATTTACGCTGCTAATTATTTCCAAAATAATGTCACTTCTGCTAAATAAACACATCTCTTTTTTTCTCCTTAAATAGGAATTAAGCATTTAAGTGCTCTCAAGGGTTATTCCTGCAAGACATCTTCTGCATGCTAGCAAATGAATCCAAGCCTAATAAGATACACGGTAATTATAACATGTCTGGCCAAGAGATGTTCTTCTGTGCGTAAATATTTCATGGATCCAGCACCATGCAATGGTACCTGCAGAGTAAATTGCAGCCTCTGTGAGCCCTAGGGAAACTTAACCACTTCCCGTTAATCAGTTCCTCTTGTTTTGGTACCTAGGATGGTGTTTCAAGAGGCCAGCATCTATTAAAAGTGAAAATAGCCCTGAACGACAGACATTAACACTATTTTCTAAGAGGATGCATTACTGAGCTCTCAAATACAACATGCAGGGCCATCAAAAGGCTTCCCTCAGTGACATGTGGGGGAAGAGGCTGTTAGTCTAAAGGGAAACTGAGTTACATTTACTAAGCTTGTAAAAAGATACTCCACTGTACCTCATTCTCTGGGGTGGGAGATGATGTCACAGAGCTAAGTGAGCCTTTCCTAGAACCCTGGATATCCACTGGGATGGAGACAGGCCGTTCCCACTGAGTCGTTCCTGTTGGGATGTGCCAGTAGTAGGTCCCAGCAATATCACTGATTCTTTTCCAGCCAGGCGGTAAGTCTGGATCCGTCTGAAATGAGTGATCACTCCAGATATCTGCTGAGAAATGGGAGAAAAAGAGAATTTTATTAAAAGAGAAAAGGAAGCTTTCAATAGTCAAGTAAATCTCAGAAACAGAAACATCTACGTTCAAATGAGAAGACCCTGCCTATAAAGTGTGGTACAAAAGGGTAATACAGAAGGAAAGAGCTGGAAAGGCTGTTTGCCATCTATAAAGACAGACACAAAGACCTCTTTTTCAAGTCACCCCTCACCTCCAAGAGCCCCAAGCTAAAGCTCTATGATTCACAACCAATCATGCAGGCAAACTCCACACGTTTACATACAGAGCCTACAGGATCCCGCTGTCAATCCGGAAGGATGACTGGTTGGCATGACACATCTTTCCTGGCCATAAGTCTAAATTTCTGCAACCACTTTCTAAGATAGATAAGCGCTGTGTTTGCATCGAAACACCCACAAAGGAGCAGTGTCTTTTTCTGGCCTCTGGGACTCTGAGTTGTACACTTTTAGGAAAAGGAAACTGAAATAAACAGCTGCAGGATTCAACAGAGGACCAGACTGGCTTTGCAAGTGGGCCGGTAATGTAGAGACATGAAAGAAGGTGGGAGTGAGAGGCCCTACAGAATGGTGGGGAGTGTGCCCAACGGGCAAGCGTCTGCAGGGTCCAAAGGCATTCCAATTCAATAAATAACCCTTAAGCACAATGGGTTCTGAAGAGAGCTTCCCCACTGCACAATTCCTGGCACACTTAACCCACCCCAGTACTTTCCCTATGTATCGAATAAGCATTTGTTTTTTTTTTTCATTTTTGTCCTTGAGTTGAATGATAAAGGGATTAAAATGTACAAGAGAAAAGAAGTAGAGTGAGGAATTCAGAAATGGAAAGATCGTGGGGAAGTCACAGAGCTAACGGAGTCCATGTGGGCAGGCTGCCCATTTGGGCTCTAGATCTGAGCACTGTTCTATTCTAAGGACTACACAGCCGTACAAAAAGCCGGAATGGTTTACTCCATTCCCAGTGAGACCACACGTGAGCCTTGCTCAATACAACACCACTGTGTAATGTGGGCACACATTACTAAAGCTGTTACAGGAGAGAAGAAAGAGAGAAGCCAAACAAAGAGGGTGGCTAAGTCCATGGGCACACACGTGTATCCACACTGTTGCTGGCTAAGTCCATGGGCACACACGTGTATCCACATTGCTGCTGAGTAAGTCCATGGGCACACATGTGTATCCACACTGTTGCTGGTGCCCCAGCATCTCAGCTTGCCAGAGGCAAAACTTCCACCAGTCTGGGATTATGGTGGAAACATTGCCCTCTATCCACAGGAAAATGAAGCATGACTATGTGATTCCAAGTTAACAAAATTTGCAGAAACAACTCTAACCAGATGTGGTTCTAGTCCCCGTTCCATTACACCTCTGTGGTTCATGAGGTCTGCACATTATACTTGAGAGTGAGGAACAGTCACGTACACTATCAAAGTATGAAGTCACGGCAGACCAAGTACCGAGGTTAAGGCCCCTGGCTCTTAAGCCGGGCTGCTACCTAGACTATGTGAGAGGAACTGTGCACTAGAGGGCAGGACTTGAGCTGTTCTGTGCTGAACCAAACACAATACATTTTTCTTTAACCTGGTTTGTATTTTTAGATTTCTGCTGAGATCGTGTTAGAAAAAAATACTTGAAAGGGGGGCTTATTCTCTTGCTAAAAATAGATGACGATGATGGTGGAAAAAGTGGGCAAACATCCAACATCCACAGTCCCAGCATCCTGTCCAGAAGCACCCCAAGCTAGTGTGAAGGCTAAGCACAGGGGGGCAGGGAGATATCATGTCCGTCTCATCTATCAGCCTATTTCCCACACCCCCAAAACAGGTATTCAATAGCGGGTGGATGGGTGGATGGGTGGATGAATGAAGAAAGAAGGAAGAAATTACCAAATAAATTAGGTTTTCCAATAGCAAACCCTGGCATCTAACAAAAGAGGAATTCTGATGAAATGAGTTCTGTACACCGTCATCACAAAACAGACCACTAACATTCATTTAGGGTCAAAAGTCTATTTCCTTTGATGGCATAAATGACTGTCCTCATAGGTAAACAGATACAGCCAGTCTTCTACAGCCATATCCGCAGGTTCCACATTTGTGGATGAAAGCCCCTGAGGAATCACGCGCGCTTTGTTAGATCTGGGAGGTTGGAGAGCACAATGGGATATTCGTAGCTTCCAGTGGGAATAGCCTAACAGCCATCGATATTAGAGACATTGTTTTCCCTCGGGTGGATCAGATGCCACGGTGATCTTGGTGTTAGAGCCAGCATTAGAATGCAGAGGTGCATCGCGGGATCCTGCCGGCTTCCCACTTTCAGAACTGGAACTAGGATAACTGCGGTAGTCTCATAGAAAGACGGTGAAAGAGTCAGAGCGGCAGAGCACGGAAAGTCTCCAGAGCGGGTGCGGTATGGCAGGCTGCAGCACAACATTCTCATACCGCTGTCGGCTTGGCAAACACTAGAAAACACTACACGAGAGGGCAGCCTGGCCAACCAAAGAGAATGTGTATACATCATATAGACCTGTATACGCTGGAGGGGAATTTTAACATACGCATGCTGCAAACAAGACTATCATCAATTAATGAAGATGTTATCGCTCCATCACGACCCAGCAATTCCCCACCTGGAATCTGTCCTAGAGAACCCACACATATATATTAGGTATGCAGACCACAGCAGCCACATTACAATGACCCCCAACTCAAAACAACTCAGACCTCCTTTTATGGAAGAATGAGAAAATTACAACCGCATAAACAACTAACAAAAACGAGCCAAGTACAGCTGCGTACAAGAATACAAAGGTCGCAGCAGGCCACTGAAGAAAAAGGAAGAAGACAAAAGATGCTATATTCATCACATTCCCACTCAGATAAAGTCCAACCATTCATTATTTAGTGATAGAAATAAATTGTTTAAACTGTCAAAAATGCAAACACACAATTATCATATACAAAACAAAAATACAGACTGATGAACAACCGCCAGAAGTGTTTAAGGTGGGGTGGGGTGTTGGTTCTGATCAGAAAAGGGCGTACTTTTGGTCTTCCATAGTCTAACAAATTTCATTTGCTGGTGCGATGGTGGTTCCTTTATAATTATCTATTAATCTGTATACTTAATCTGTATTTCTGAATGCATATTTTTCACAAGTAAAGAAACAGAGGCTGGAGAGATGGCTCAGTTTGGTGAAGTGTTTGCCAGCCAAGCATGTTCTAAAGAAGTCACATAAAAGGTGGGTGTGGCAGGGTGTGCTTGCAATCTTAGCACTGAGAGGGCAGAGTGGAGGCCCCCTGGAGGTCTTCTGACCTCTACACGCTCACTGTGACACACACACATACACACCACACACAGACAGAGACAGACAGACAGACAGACAGACAGACAGACAGACACACACACACACACACACACGCACGCACATACACGTTAGTTAGCCAGATCAGGATATTTTCAATGTGTACAAAGATGATACAAGCAAAAAACAAGAGGTTCATTCAAGAGTCTTGATGGCTCCAACAAGTACAGACCATTCAAGGAACCCAGCAGTGGCTTTATACAGCATGGCCTGGGAATGAGTGGGAATCCCCTAGGGATTCACTATCTGAGCGGCCCTGGACTAACCAGATGGCTCCTTAGAATGTCAGATATTTATCTGTAAAACATAGGTCATTGTAGCAGCTGCCTTACTGGGCTGTGTGTCGATACCCAAAACAGAACGGGACACAGGACAGGAATACTTCCACAATATAGGAAGATATTCAACCCACTAAAGCTCCCCCACTTCAGTACAAAGGAAAATGCCCAGTATAGAAATCACAAGGTTTAAATGGCCACTATGATTGCAAGAAAAAGGATAAAAATAAAGATAATCTGGTGACTTTTCTGTGAAAATCACTCCAGTTCACTCCAGCAAGGCCAGTTTGGGACAAGGCTTGCCCTGCAGGCATCCTCTTGTCCTCCAAATGTCCATCTGTCTGTCTCTCCCCACCTCTCTTGCCAATGAGAAAGATCACTTCATCACTATTAAACAAACACGCCCCGTTTAAACCATCACTAACACACGTGCTACCCTTTGCTTGAGTGTCTCTCGAGCACAATCAACCCCAAATCAAGACAGTTGCTTTGCGTCTGCACTGGTTTTTCGGCTTCCTCCTGTGACTCTGCAGTCCTCGTGGGTAAAAAGTCCTGCCCTCTCCACTGTGTAAGACCTGGCTCGACTGCATTGAATTCTCAAGGCGATCCTGCTGGAAGGCAAATGCAGATTCGGGCCTTTTTGGCATCACGTTGCCGTGCGCTATAGATGCTAAGGGGATTAGAAAGGACACTGGTGCTGGCTGGGTGTGGATCATGTGCCCTTTACTACAGGGACATGGGGCATGTCCACAGTTGCTCTAAGAAGAAGGTGGAGTTGTTGTCCCATTTCTAAGGCTTGCAGAAGACAGCTGATGGATTTAAACCAAAGAAATAAAGCATGTCCGGATACAGAACAGGACCACTTTTTCATAGACCTGAAAAAACAAAACAAAACAAAGCCCACCAGCACTGACAGCACGGAGAGGAGGGTAATAAAATAAAATAAAAGGATCAGCAGCGAAATAAAACAAAACAGTGGTACAGGGATGAGATTATGAGACAAGCAGCCTATCCGACCAAGGTCAAAACTGAGTGATAACACTGATATTCTCCATGGATGCTGGCCTGGAGCCTCCACCACGCAGTATTCTGGGTCCACAGACATGACTGTTCTTCCATTGCAGCTCCTCCTTTACATGCCTGCCTCCCTAATCCAGCCTGGTAAAGTGGCCCAGTCATTCCAGATGGCGCATCCTGCTGGAAGCGAGGAAGAAACCCCGCCCTCAGACACGCCATGAAACTGGTGCCTGTCATGCTTCGCCTTGAATCTCTCCCACTCGATCTTGTACTTAAGATGCTTTCTCCCAGTTCTCAGGGCTCCTGCCTTCACCAAAGCTCACCGAAGACTGTCACAAGCTGAGAGGAGACATATTGGGGCAAGAGATGAAAAGTCACAGGTCTCTCTTCTCAGAATGAGTCCATGAGTCCAAGTCCCTCCTTTGTCTTCATTTTATTTATTTAATTTTTATAAAGCAACAGGAAATAGGGACTGGAAGTCAAAGAGTAAACATAGCAAGGCTGATGGCCCCACAAAGTCCCTCTTGGGCCAAGAGTAATATGCTTCACATGGGAACAAGAAGCCCATTTATGAACAGCAAGGACACACCCATTCCAGCCATCTCAGGCACCGGCACTAATGCCTAACTCCACATAGTTCCACCTGGCTTCCTATAGGCTCTGGTCAACCCTAGAGACCTGTAGGGTGAGGAGCATACTCAACTCTGTCACCCTTTCTTTCTGGAACCAAGGGGACAAAGAAAAACAAACTAGCATGGCCAGCGGCTGGAAACAGCCCCTCCTACGCAGAGGGTGGAGGAAGCATGAACGGGAGAGCCGGGAGTCGATATTTAGCATGGTCTGCACTGCTGGGCACAGTCCGTTTCCCCGAGGTCTTAGAACGGCATTTGCTATCACTGTGTGCCCAGGGCTTCCAGTGTACGCGATGGTGAGGGAAGACGGATGGAAGTATTCCACAAGCATTTCCTGTCTAGCCTGGACCAGGCTCTGCATTGGGGTCCAGGGCACAGATACGATTATGAGAGACAGGACACTGCCCATGGGATAGAAGGTCAGAGTCCTCACATCCAGGGTACCTGGTGGCCCAGGGCTATGCCCAGAGTTTTTGGCCCAGGAGGGAGGAGGAACAAGAATTAACAGCTCTAACAGTCCCCATGCTTATTCCAGAACCCTAGGCTTTCGAGAACTTCTGGCCTAGGAAAACAGAAAGGGCAGCCATTACTCTCTATCAAATGTGCTGTGCTGGCTTAGTTTTTATGTCAACTTGACACAAGCTAGAGTCATCTGGGAAGAGGAGATCTCAACTGAGAAAACGATCCTACCAGACTGGCCTGTGGACATGCCTGTGGGGCTTTTCATTGATGATTGATATGGGAGGGCCAGCTCCCTGCAGATGCTGCCACCCCTGGGTACTCTAAGAAAGCAGGCTGAGCAAGCCACGAGGGGCAAGCCAGTAAGCAGCACTCCTCTATGGTCTCTGTATCAGCTCCTGCCTCTAGTTCCTGTCCTGACTCCCTTAGACGATAGACTATTATATGGAATTATAAGAGGCAAACCTTTTCCTCCCCTAGCTGCTTTTGGCCATGGTGCATATCACAGCAATATGAATACTTAGATACACTCTCTAACCATTGGCTACAGAATGAAAGACAAACACCAAAGAAAGTCATTCTTGCGTCCATTCTTTAACATCAAGAACTTCCCGTTAACACCCATCAACATCCAGAAGGGAAAGGAGGACCTTGCAATGAATCAGAGGCAAACTGAGAAGCAGGGTCACCACGTGCGGGGGCCGGGTGAGCTCTCTAAATAGGATGGTCCGTGTCTCCAAGGAAGCACACTTTTATTAAATGGGACGGGGTGACCTTCCTGAGAGACAGAAGAACAAGTGGAAAGGGCAGGTGACTAGAAAAAGCCAGTTATGCCACCAATGCAGGAAAGTCACTCTCCGGGGTGAGAGGCTTACCATAAAGACTCCTCTGGCATCTATTCTGTATGCAAAGGACAAATATGAAGGTCATAGTTTATATTTTCAAAGATCAGATGAACAATTTATTCACTGCTCCCATTTTTAAAGAAGCAAATTTTCTGTTCTCCAAGGTCTTGGTTGTAACCATTGCTATTTTCTCTTCTTGACTGAGCCAGATTATCCAATCCAAACTACAAAAATTCTAATTTAGCTTTAAAAGCATTTGTTGTTTTGAAATACAGTCCTGTGCAGCCCAGGATGGCCAAGACCTTTCTTGCTGCCACTCTGGGGTTACAGGTCCTTATGCCAGCATCCCAGGTTATAGTGGTACCAGGGAGTTAACCCAAGGCCTCTGCCATGTTAGGCCAGCACGCCACCAACTGAGATGTATTCACATCCCTTAAAATGTTTTCAGGCTGCTCAGTTCACCCCCTGTTCTTTTTTATATTTTTAGACCCAGATCTCCACTACCAGCATGGAGGCCATAAAGCCTCTTATTTCCTCCAGTACCCATCATTAGCATCCGAAGACAACAGCACAGAGCGAAGACGCTGAGGCTAATTGCTAATTATAGACTGATGGAGGGCTCCAAGCAGTCGACAGCCAATAGCTGGACAAGTTGTTGCTTAGAATTTGGTGTAAGACCTTTAGTCAAAGGGATTGAAAGAAATCCTGGTCATGGCAGGGAATGAGCCCCAGAGTGTCTGACTCCCCAGAATCCTGTGGACCCAGCAGCCATTGAGATGAGGGAGAAAAGTTCCTCCAAACAGTTTCAAGACCCTTACCATTTCTTGATATCAACTTACAAGACACAGTTGAGACCGTAGTTAATCCATCACAGCTTTGGGGAAACTGTCCCCTAAGCTCAGTGGAGTTCTCCCATGGCAGTTTGGGAGTGCTAACGTCCCTCACTCTTCTGCATATTTTCCTTCAAACACGTACTAGGAAGATTTTTAAAGTGTCTGGTGTATGCAGATATTTATAGGAGAGGGCTTTCCCACTGAAGTTGAGGAAATATTCCAAACAGTGTGTGCCTTCATGAAAACAAGACTTCTGAAAGGCGACTGCAGACAAGCCTTGTTCTTCTCCTCCCAATTAAAAAAGGGCAATTTTTCTTTAAATCAGGCAAACTACATAACATCATCCATCCAGTCTCATGAAAGTTTAGAAATGATAAATCACCCGAGACTAGCTTGAGTCTCCTCTCTCCCTCCCTCCCTCCCTCCCTCCCTCCCTCCCTCCCTCCCTCCCTCCCTCCTTCCCCCCCCCTCTCTCTCTACCCCGGTGGTGTTAGAGATGGAGCCTGGGGTGTCAGTCACACTAGGCAAGCCCTCTACAACCAAGCTGCACCTTGAGTCTTCCCACGCCGCTCTAAAGGATAGCAAACTGGGATTTGAACTATGCTAAGTATTAGAATAAATGATGACTCTTGAGAATCTTGGAAACGGAGGCAAAATTTGTTAACAGTTGCCCTTTCAACAGCACATTGAATGGGGAAGTTGCCACGGGCACCATGGTCTTTAAATCAAGGTCTACATGTGAGAACATTATAGTATTGAAATGTCAAAAATTCATATATGTGTCTACTGTGCTTTTGATGTACAAGGTACCACTGCCTCTTCCACTGCAGAGCAGCCCCTTCTACGTGCTGTGCCCAATACCATCTCTTCTGACCCACAAAACTTGGCACAAAGGTGGAGCAAATACTATTTTCATTTCTCTTCCTTCCTTTCTTTTGATTTTTAAGACAGGTTTTCCTGAGTAGCCCTGGCTGTCCTGGAATTCACTTGGCAGACCAGGCTGGCCTCCAGAGTCCTGCCTGCCTCTGCATCTCACGTGCTGGGATTAAAGGCAAAAAAATTATTTCCTAAGTAAATAAACAACTTTAGCAATGCTAAGGAACTTGCTCAAGTTAGGAAAACTTCAGTGTGGGGTGCACTCTATGCACTCAGTGAATTCTAAAGGTGAGTAACATGACTGTTCAAGAATCCAGCGGCACCACAACTCTTAAATATATCTACAGGATTCTACCCAAACCAAGCAACAACCGTCCATCCACTTCATTCGACGTTTTAAATTCTTTGATCTGCACCTCCTCCCCCAGCATGTACAATTCTAGATCAAGGGAGAAAAGTCAAGATTCTCCAGGAAAAAATGGGAACACAACAGCTTGGCTTCTCTTTCCCGGCCATGAAAGAGTGGTACTGACAGCCCCAGATTCTTTCAAAGTCGCTCAGTTACTGGCAGAAAAGAGGCAAGGGTATTTGCGGATCCCATCTGCAGGGATAAACGTGCAGAAAGTGTCATTTTATTTTTAAAAAATTCAAAACAGAGACTAGTATAATACAATATTAGGGAACTGAGCTGAAATTCCGGGAAGGGGCAAAACTGGAACGATTATTTTCAAAGCTCTCAAACAACAAATTTGTGCTCCAAGTTTAAGAGGGTTTTCTTTCTGTATAGATTAGGATATGGATGTAGTTAGGGCTCAAGCTGCAAATTCCCCCAAGAGAAGAAGGTTCAAAACTGATCTAGACTCCTCTGCGACAAGACCACATTTGTCCACTGCATGCCTGCCTCTCACACTGCAGAGGTGCAATGGAAGCCTTCTGACGATAGTGAACACAGTTAGCAATGGCCCGCTCCTTTTCATATTTCATCTTCAGAAACTCTATGTCAAAATAACATATGAATGAAGGCTTTGGGGGGAAAGGATCCTGAAGGGCAAAGAAGATAAGAAAGGAAGATGGGAAATGGGCTGGGGAGGGGCATTCAGCGCGCCTGCTGAATCTGAGTCCTACTTGGCTCTGATGTCTAAAGGGAACCAGAATCCCTGCTTGCTATTTTCCACCCACCCACAGATGGACTAGTTAATCCACTAGGCTTCAGATCCCAGCCAATATGCTCAAATTATATTCCCACCAGAAAAGTGTTCCTCCAGCAAGTGCTAAGAGAGTTCTGATCTGCAGGGTTTCTAGGGGGAGGGGGGCTTCTAAATTTATTACACTGCAGGAATAGTTACAGGCTCTTTTTTTCCCTCCTCATCTTAGAATCCCATCCCTTCGTTTGTAAAAACTGATTTATACAAGGTTTTTGTCCTGAATTTGCTCCAATTTTTTCTTGCTAGATCTACTGGTAGCAAGTGTCCATTTATAAATGACGGCTTATGTATCCTTGAATTCTGGTACATTCTGAGGATCCTCCATCACTTTCTCTTGGGAAGACATCCCTCTGAAGCAAAGGCTTTGGTGAGATGACGGCCTGTCACACAGAAGGATCCTATGTCTCAGAAGTGGGGACTGAGGCACATTCTTTGGAAGCAAATGAAGCAGATGCTGTGTCAGACAAAACAGGGCGACTGCAGTGGGGACCAGGCGTCTGGTGGTGTGGAGGCCTCTGTCCTTCACAGTCGTGTGTGCTTCCTTCCTCAGAGAAACAAACCATGAGTCTTGCTGTGTTACAGATGTGCTTTGATGAAAGAACTGAGTGCATGCTTAGGCCTTCCTTTAGAAGAGAGTACAGCTCGCAGTTCTGTAACCATGGGGCTAAGAACACAAAAGAACTGAGAAACACCATTTTGTTGCTAATTCCCTTTGAAGAAACAAACAGTATAAAACGATTTTTTAAAAGCAGGAGTTTATTTGTAGTGCAAATTTCCTTCTTTTTCTTTTTAAATATAGAACAATACATTTTCAGCACCCTTCCCCTTCTGCCTCAATGACTAATTCATTAAAAGAAAAAAACAATATTCAGCTTTGCTGACAGAGTGAGGCCTACAGAAGTTCTTTCTGTGGATGAAGGCTATACCTACTTTCACTTGGCCCAGATTTCACCTGGTCACCCTGTAAAGGCTTACCTTTGGGTCAGGGAAGACTATATGGATAAGAATTAGGTTGGAATACTATCCGTGTGGTGGTTTGAATGAAAATGGACCCCAGAAACCATAACCCAACTCATCCATGTATCACAACAATCTAATTAGACCAACAACAGCCCTGTTGTATTCACCAGAGGAAAAACGGATATACAAGTATGTTCATATAGCTGTGAATTAAAATATACCTTCTTAAATGTAAAGTATGTGTCCCCTGGTGACACATGGGGACTCAGCAGTCTTAAAGTATATATGCCACGCACTTGTGAACCCAGTTCTATAGTGGGTGTGTGCTAGGGCAGTTCTAGCACAGCTGTTTGTGCTCCTGGAGAAACTGAAGCCAGGAGCCCATCGGTTATACAAGGGAGAAATCTATTGTATAGGAGTCAAAACCCTGCATGCATTGGATGCACATATACTATATGGGTAGAAATTACACAAACGCATACAGAGGAGATAGCCTTTAAGTAAATTTTGTCCACTCCCTCAAAACAATGAGGCACACTGCAAGAAGACTTCTGAAGAAGGCGTAGCCATCACACACAGGGCAATGGTTGCTATGGGTGGAAGGCAACTGGTCATCTGTACTCTTGCTTAGACATTTCTCTGACAAGCCCCATTTGTACCAAGCCTTGCCTCTTATTTTCTGTGTAGAATGAACTGAGTCCCATTAACATGGCATTTGATGCATGCCCTCTTCACCGTGGTTTTTTTTCCTTCCTCTCTGTATCATCTTACTCCTTCGGGCCACTTCTAATCTAGGGTCGCCTAGACACCATTAGTCTCAGGGAATGCCACATTTCTGCTTTCTAAGCCGTTGTCTATGCTGTTACCATGGGCTGGAATCCTCTTTTCTCCCAAAAAACTAAAACCTGGGCCACTTTTTCTGTAAACCTTTCTTAATGACTGCCCCCCAACAACAGCACATCTAAAGAATCTCCTCTTGCCATGCTGCCCTCTCCCAGTAGAGATAAATTCATCAAGCAATTTTACACTTAGTTCCATAGCTTCTGCCATGAGACACTTGTCTCAGCTCTGAAACAGCGGAATCAAGGACTCTATCTGTGGGGGGTCCAGAATAGACACCGGGGAGGACGGAAGCTGTGTTTCACTTGTTGGCTTTTGTTTTATCAGGGCTTTTGCACCACACTCATGTACTCAGAATTTGATAAACAGGCAACAAAATGCTCACAAAAGTCTGAGCAGGGAAATTCATACATTTTGAGATTATTGACAACACAGAGAACAGATGAGCAGGAGTTGTGTGTTGTTATATGCAAATTATACGTCACAACAAATGCTCAAATATTGCACATCAGTAACAAGTGAAAATTCACAGCCAAAATAGGATTATAAACCCTATATACCTATATTGTTCAGCTATCTATAAACTGGAGATTAAAATCCCAGCCACTGGCCACTTAAAAGAATCTTTCCTCCCAGTGTGTAACCGTTGCCATGACAATGTGACTTCCAGCTACATCTCTGTGAACAAGCATGCCCTTAACGAGAAAAAATGAAGCTCAATCAGATTAAATAAAGAATATATTGACCAGTTTTGAAATGGAAAGGGAACATGCTTTAACCCAGGGTTACCCAATATAATATCTCTGAAATCCTTGCAAGTTACTGAATCAGGATGGATTTTCTGAAAGTAATTAAATCGTGCTTAGCATCTATATCCTTTATGTACGAGAATGACACATGCTTCGGTTGCATGCATGGGTTCTTCACTTAGTGAGGGGTTTTCCATAAGCAACACCGCCTTTCACTTATTGTACTATATCCTATGCCTGCCCACCCCAAGCGGACCACCTCTCTTCTGCTTTGCCCCTCCTAAAGGATGTGTTCTCATTAGGGATGCAGCCCCCGATTCAAAGGAGATGAAAAGAGGGAGAGAGAACCCAGGCTCATCATCCTAAAGTGGTCCATTATCTCTCTAACCGTCCCAAATTATCTTTATGTTGGACATCGCTAAAATGGTCTTATAAATTAATTTGGAGACTATGCAACAACCAATAGTAACTCACAAATAGGAGCCACAAATGGATGATGATTTGGGCAATATTTTATAAATTGAATCAATTTTCTATCCCCCTCACACCCCATGCACTGAGTTTTCAATTAACACTGACCCCCCCCTTCACCAAAAGTATTTTCTGAACCAAAAGTATTTAAGAGAAATGAATTTAGGGTGTGTGTATTATGTCTGTTTGCTTGTGTGTGTACACACGTGCATGTGCGTGCTCGAGTATGTATTATTTCTATGTGTGTGTATTATTTCTTTCTCTCTGTGTCTGTGTGAGTGTGCCCGTGTGTGCAGATGCACCTGTGTATGCAGGTGTGTATTACAAGTGTACCCTCCCCCAATGCTCCAGTCCTATATTTGTTCATTTTAGGACTAAAGATAACTTTGTGTGTCTGACCCTGTTTCAGCAACATATGGTCAGTGGTCTAGATGCAGAGCAGACCTGATTCTAGGAGGCGTTTAAATGTGGGGGAGCATCTGGGGTTCCCACAGTCACCAGAGGCACCCCTGGTGAGCAGAAGGCAGGCTTGGGGAGCAGGGACAAGCAGAGCTAAAGCCAGAGCAGCCACCTAAGTGCTGTGGGACCCGAGGCTGAGCTAGTTTTAGCACAAGAAGTCCCATGTTCTGGGAAAACTCTCAGTCCCTGGCCAGCTGCTACCTTAAGCTCAGCACAAATGAAGGACTGTCCCTTGCCAAACAGTGACACGCTTCCTTTCTTAGGAGCAGCAAATACACACTTGCCCCTTACCTTTAGGAAGTACACAGCTCAGGCCTTGCTGACAGGGCCATTTATTAACTGTTTACGTCTCAGCGGGGAAAGGATTTTCCTCACATACACTCATCTCAGAGGCTCCTGGCTCATTTTTTTTTTTTTTTTTTGTGAGAATAATTCCTATAACCATCCGAGCTCTGAAGCGTCTCGCTGCTCAGGATATTTCTACTGACTGATAAACTCCAGCGACATCTCACCAAAGGGCTGTTAACACAATTCTTCCCCACGAGACTCAAAGTCTGGGAGGAAGGAAAAGATTTTATCCCAACAATTTAGACTGTGTGGAGAGAAACACTCCATTGTCTTTATACACCTGCCTCTACTTTTCTTTGATTTCCTTCATTAATTTTTTTCACAAGTAATTTCCCCCATTGCTCTTGAGCCAAGGAAGCAACTTAAGCTCCTGACAAGCGTAGACAGTAAAGTCTCTACTTATCTGAATAAAGGGTGCAGAGACTGGAGCGAGGCCCCAGAGGAACCCATTAGAGGGAAACGGCAGAGTCAGCAGCTCTCCATTCTTTCCTAGCCTCCTATTCTCAACCCATTAGCAACACAACTGCTCCATGAGTATTCTGCAAGGCTCCTCAAAATGGTTTCCTTATATGGCCATTCATGGGACCAGCAGCTTCTTCTTAGCCAATGACACTTGAAAAGAACACCAAAGTGTTGACAGTTCTAACTTAATACTAACAAAATGTCTTAGTGTACACAAAGAAATCCACCACAGGGCTGCGTTCCCTCTACACCCGCGGACTCTTAATGCAACAAGTGTCTGAGATTCGATCTGATCATTAAAATTAGGCTGGGTGTGATAGGACATATAATTTCAGTAGTGGGGAAACTGAGGCAGGAAGATTTAATTCCAGACCAGAACCTGTTTTTCAAAGAAAAAAAAAATTAAGACTGGGGGATGGTGGCGCACGCTGTTAGTACCAGCACTCGGGAGGCAGAGGCAGGTGGATCTCAATGGGGAAGGTAGCACACGCCGTTAGTACCAGCACTCGGGAGGCAGAGGCAGGTGGATCTCAATGGGTCTGAGGACAGTCTAGTCTAAAAAGCCAGAGCTACACAGAGGAAACCCTGCCTCGGGGGGGGGGGGGGAAGAGGGAAGGTACTTCCCTAAATTCCTAGTCTGGAACTGAACTCTGGCTTAGACATGACCAGGCCACCACATATAATGTGTCCCTTTGTGCTCAAGAGTTGAGATTTTCGAGACAGGGTCTTACTACATAACTAGGCTGTTCTAGGCTGGCCTAGAACTACTATGCAGACGAGGCTGTCCTGGAACACGGAGACCTGCCTGCCTCTGCTTCCAGAGTTCTGGGATTAGAGGTGCCTACCACGGTGCCCAGCCCATAATTGAGTTTTACCTTCAGGGCACTTCTCTGGAGGGACAATCAGTATGAGTGACCAGAGAAACACAGACTCCTCAGTTCCAATCTCTAAAACTGTACACAAGTGCTCTCAACAAAACTTCAGCTCCCCAGATAAATCTACCTTCCGGCACGCTTGCCTTGGGAAGAACTAACTTGAACAGTCCTTTAAAAAAACCAAATCCCCAATAGATTTAAAGTCTCCAACTTCAAATATCATTAGCCACTCATAATTTCTGAGAAACTTTTACACAGTAAACATCAGACCCAAGTTCACTCACAATTTGAGACCACAGGAGACGCCGACACCAGGCGCGCGGAGCTCACAGCCCACAGGAGAACAGAGGTATCTGGTTAGCTCGCAGTTACACTGAGAATTCTAAAAGTCACTGGTCCTGTGGGCATTGTAACCACGGCTAACACAGTTGGCGCCCAGTGGACTGCCAGTTCTCTGAGTGCAAGGACAGATCTGATTTTGCTCATGGCTCACACTCAGGGCATGTCTAGGGACCTAGCAGTATAGCAGGTGCTTAAAGAGAATATGTACAATGAATGCCACCGCCTGAATCTTAGTTGCCAACATGAGTGTCTATGGGAGGCCTGTATCCTCGATCACAGACACTTGCTGAGAACCAGCAATGTATGCAATACTATCTTAGAGATTGGTTCTCTCACCTACGAAGCATATCTGGATGACATATGTCCCTCACAGAAATATGAAGGCTAGTCTCCAGTTCACCCCGCCCACCTCCTTCCATTCTACCCCGTGTCCCAGGAGGGTCAATTATGTCCCACGTCACCGGGCATGTTTAACGCCACAAATCAACAGAATGGGGAGGAAGAAGAGGTTGGAACACTAACTCCCAAGCTCACTCTGCTAGGAAGCAAGTCATCTGGGGTCTGGGTCAGGCCACACCTTTTCCTCCACCAGGCCCAGCTCTGCGTGGGTTCTAGGACCTCTGTGTCACTTGGTCCTTGGACGCCTGCTGCTGCCACCCCTCAAGGCTCACCCACTCCTCGGAGTTCTTCTCCATCTTGCCCTCACTCTTCTTGTAACTGGTAACTTTTCTTTGACTAAAAATCCTCTTTCAGCCTCATCTCCACTCCGGAGTGGCTGTCTCACTGTAGTGCCACAGTCATGGAGGAACAGTTGCCTGCTTTCCTGGAGCGATAAAGTACTACAGACTGGTACTGTCCCACACCCCCCGGGTTAGGCATCAGAACGCAGGATTTGGCAGAGCCAGGCTCACTTCAAAAGCTCTAAGGGAGATGACATCCTGGCCTTATCACTTCCTGGCAGCCCTGACGTGTCCGAATGGGCGGTGGCACATCTCCAGACCTGCTTTGTCTTTATATGGCTATCACCCTCGGACTCCATGTGGCTGTACCCTCTCTGCCAGGGGCTGGCGTGTCATAGCTTCCTCAAACACTTTCCATGTTATTTTTGAGACAGAGGACTCTCACTGAACCTGGAGCTGGACATTTTGGTAGGATTAACAGGCTCACTAGCCCCAGGGTTCCTCCCATGCCTGCCTCCTTATGCTGGGATAACGGGCAATACCCTGCCGTGCCCGGCTCTCGTGCTTGTGCAGTGAGTATTTTACCAAGTGAGCCATCTCTTTGGCTCCACCACATTTCCCTGTTCTTCTAAGAATACAAGATTCATACTGGACCAGGGCCCACCTAAAGACGATTTTAAGTTGGCTAAATCTACAATACCACAATAAGGTTCAGACTCACAGGTACTAGGGATTCCCATGTCAACATAACTTTTTTGAGGACACAATTCAACACTTTAACAACCCAATAATTACTCTATCTGGAAACACTGAGATCCAGAATTGTTTGAGTGCAGGGAGAAACGGTTTACACTTTCAGGATTTTGCCCAGGTCCAATCACACAGCAGATATAACACACACGTGCTCAAACGGACCACTAAATCAATACATGAAAGGCTGCATTTGTGAAAAGGCTGATGGTTTCCGTATCATAAACAGACTCAGAGCTACAAGGTGCCTATTCACCAGACGGCCGCATGTCCGAAAGGTTGCATGCAGTTTGCTACACATGTCGTTTGAGTCCTTCTCCAACTCTAATGTCTCCATGAACCCCGGAGAAGCAAACCTCCTTAGTGTGACCCGAGAACACTGGACACAGGATTCCTCTGGGCTGGACCTCCAGCTCATTTCTGAGGATACGTATGTGAACGTAATAACAGGATCCCGCCTTCAGGAAACTCACGGTGCTAGTGAGGTCAGAAGGACTTCACACAGAAAGGGGGAAGGAGTCATTCGCTGCAGTCCAGTGCTCATCCCTCCCCTCTATTAATGTGCCCAAAGCTAATTTTACCTCTTTCTAGGGACTCAAGGCTATTAATCCCAATACCAACTGCTACACCTGTTTGTCTGAGTGCTGCTAATGGATGTGTTCTCAGAGCTCTCAAGGTCAGCGCCAAGTCCCTTCCTCCCCCCCTGACCCAATAAGCATCGGCTCTCTCCGTCTTTGTCACCTAGGAAGCTATGTTAGAAACATGTCTGAATGACTGGGATGAGACTAGAGGGGTCTGAAGGCTCTTCAGTCTTCATTTGTTTTCTCCCACAAATATCCCAGAACTGCGAGTTATGGTTTTGATGGCCAGCTGCATTACTAATCCCAAAACACCCGTCTTTCTCAGAAGAAACACCATGGGTGGTCTTGGTTCCCTGAGACTAGCTGCACACCAGCAGGGCTTCCAGTCCCGTGATGCTCTGGACCAGGAAGTCCCAGAAGACACTGGGCAGTAGGGCTTTTTGTTTCTTTGTTCCTATGGCCAATGCCTACCAAGCTGGTCCTTGAATCCTCTCCATACCCTGTTAATACCTCTGGGTTCTCGCCAATTTTGACATACTGGTTTGATGGGTGCTGGATGAACTGGATTCCCTTTGTGATGATCTTGGACTTCAGGAGGTCTGAGGGCAGCCACAGTGCCGAGCAGGAGGTATCTACCTTCCTAGGCGGGGCCAAGGCTGAAGAGGAGAAGAGGTGCTTCCAGCTGAAGTGAACGCAAATGTCTTTCGGAAGACGGCCAAGGAGGCGTCTTCCCTGGTTCCCAAAGGCTTCTGCCCTTCTTTCGGCTTCCAACCATTGGTCTAGTTCTCCCTCTTCTCTGCAACATAGTGGTTTTCTGTGATGAGCAGTAATTGTGTCTAATAGTGTCTAATTACATGGTTAATTACCGTCAGGCTCCTGCAGCTCCTGGAGGCTGGAGCCCTCAGGAAGTTCTTCCAGCACAGTGTTTGGAACAAGCCATTGTTACTGATAGCTGTTTTCAGGGACAGGGTAGAGCGAGGGTGATGGGTAACACTGAATTCTAAGTAGGGGGGAGTAAGACACTCTGGTGTCTGCTGCTCACTCCAGTGGCCACAGACAATGACAATCTAGGGTAGACTGCAGAAAGCTGGAAAGGGGATGGGGGTTGAATGCTATACCCATATAGAAACATTAATCTAGGTTAACCCTGATTTAAGCGCTATGTAATGTTTACACTTATTGACACATTATCTTGTAGCTCACACAGACTCAAGTCACCTTGGAAGGGAAACCATGACAGTGACAATTCCTATAATGGGTGTGGACAGCTTTCATTCAGTAAGGAAATCTAAGTGAACTAAACAATGATTTCTTTGTTCCTTAAACCAGAGGGTAGAATCTTTTTCATTAAGACTCGAATGATTGCGATTCTAAGCGTTCTCGTGAATATATATACCCTTGTTTTATCCTACCAGGGAATGTAAGTTATTCAAAAGACTGAATTTAGGGCTTCTTCTTTTGTTTCCTTCTTTGAGACTCATATGGGTAGGCTGGTCTTCAAGTTACTATATAGCTAAGAATGACCTTGACTTCCTGACCTTTCTGGCTCCACCTTCTAGGTGTTGGGATTATGGGCATGGGCCACTATGCCCAGTTCAAAGACTTAAAAATGAAGTTTTATCATTCCTTTGGGACAAGATTATTAGGAACTGTCAGCAACACTAAGGCTTATATAAACCAATGAAAAACTATTTTTAAGGATATTTTTGTTTCTATTATAATCACCATCATTCTTTCTTTCCTCTAAAAAATCCAGTTGTATGGCATTAGCAATCTATAAAAATGTAGTAAAATTAATTCTAAATTACTAGTTAGATATGGAAAATAACCAATGTTGAATACAAAGAAAATCCAATTTCACAGGAGCAATTCAGCAGCAATTTTAAATAGTACTTATTTTATATGAAATGCACAATTTACCATAAACACTAAATCAGTCAATAAGATTCAGTAAGAAAATTAGCCGAGATGCTAGGTCATCACCTGACACCAGGGGGCAAGCTTCCGTTTCAACACTAAATTAACCAATGCATTTTCTCATTTTGTTTGGGATGCCCTGTAGAATATTCCTGTAACAGCTCCCAAGTTTTATAAATAGAAGAGTCTCCAGATGACAGAGTGGCTACATACACTGAACATCTATGATCACAGAGCCCCTGGCCACCGAGCAGGCAATAGACCTACCAGGTAAGGGTGGTCACAATTCCCCAGTGTGTCAGCCAGCCACATTTCTGCTGGGGCTTGGGGCTTTCAGTCTGGGGTCAGAGATGAATGCCCATAGACATTCAATAAATAACAAAAGAATGAAGTGGTCTGGAGTTCAGTGAGCAGTGAGACCTAACTTTAAGTTCCACACGTCATGGCCGAAACAAAGCCAGCCCAGACATCTGAAGTTAGGAAATAGTCCACAAGCCTCCAAACGCAGAGCCCTTTACAGAGCACAGACAGAGCAGAGGCTCGACACACAAACCAGGGTGTCCTGTGCTGTGTTCTTAGTAAGTACTGACGGAGAAACAGTCTGAAGTACAATGAACTCAGCATAGTTTTAAAGATCCTTGGGTTTATTAGTGTCAAGAGCACCTAAGTATGTTGACACACATAAACCATGTACACATGGAGTGAGACACCTTCTCAATCCTAAAGCCTGACCCCAGACTAGAGTGTTCTTCACAGTGTGACAGATATTTTTTTTAATTTTTATGACTTATTTATCTTTATTTTATGTGCATTGGTGTGAAGGTGTCAGATCCCCTGGAACTGGATTTTCAGAAGGTTGTGGGCTGCCATGTGGGTGCTGGGAATTGAACCTGGGTCCTCTAGATGAGCAGTCAGTGCTCTTAACCGCTGAGCCATTTCTCCAGCCCCTGTGACAGATATTTAAATGAGCACCAGAAGTATAGTTGAACTGATTTTCTTTGTACTCAGTATTACTATTTTTTCAGGTCTAATGAATAATTTAGAATTAATTAAGTCCAATTTCAGTAAATGTTTATAGATTGCTAACACCATACAACTGGATTTTCTAGAGGAAAGAGAGAATGAGGGTAGTTATAAAAGAAACAAAAATATTATTAAAATTAGTTTTTCATTAGTTTAAGTAAGTCTTACTACTGCTGACAGTTTTCCTAATAATCTTGCCCCAAGGGAATGATAAAACTTCATTTCTAAGTCTTTGAGCTGGGCGTGGTGGTGCATGTCCCTAACCCCAACATGCACAAAGCATGGGTTCAATTCCTATCACCTCTTCAAACTGGTTATGGTGAGCCTTACCTGATGTCCCAGCAGATGGGGGCAGAAGGATCAGAGGTTTAAGGTCACCCTTGGTGAGTTTGAGGGCAGCCTGGGATACAAGTGACTCCATCTCAACCAATTAATAAATGAACAAACGAGAGGGCCAGAAAGACTCGGGCCATACCATCCTTAACCACAAGCAGCCTTTGCTCGGATGGAGATAAGGCAGCCGTGCCCATGAGTTCCATATAACACGGAAGATAAAATACAGCATCACGCTCCAGGACTCTGGAGGGTGTGACAGCAACGTGACACACAGAGAGAGGCTTCAGGGCAGAACGGTGGCAAAATGGTCCAGATATTTTCCTATGAATGTAAGAGAGGTGTTATCTTTTGTACCTGTAACCAAGTACTGATGCAGAAGACGGCAGAAAGGAGAGACAGAAATGGCTTATTGCTAAAACTGCATTGACTTTGGGGATCTAGTCCCTAAACCTGCCTTGAGACCTGCCAAAAATGCGTGGTGATGTCAGCGGGGCTGTGCTTCACCTAGACGGCCCCGAGGCTGGAAGAAAGGCCACCTCATTCCAGTCACACTGGCGGGTGGAGGGCATTTGGTCACTTCATGACCACAAACTAACCATTTCTTAAGACGGATGTAAATCCATCCGCCTGTCAGGTCACCTGGTGAGAGCGAGGGGAGGCGTGAGGTGGAGGGCTATAAAAAAACACCGTCATGTCAGAGAAAGATTTCACGCCAGAAGAAACAGATAGCTAGTCAATCACATCTATACTTAAGTTGGGTCTTCTAAACTAGCAAGCCTCAGTGAATGCCTTCCATTGGGAAAAAGGATAGAAAATTACCTAATGGCTATCAATTCAACTGTCAACTGCAAGAAAGGGTTTTTTGCAAGGTGGCTGAATCATGTAAGCTGTCTCTGGTCCCTACATCATCCTCAGCTCTTCAATTCCCTGACTGTCATTATGAAGATTATTCAGATTTTTATGCTCATGAGTAAACAACAAAAATCTCATTTTATCCAAGATTCCATTTCGCTCAGTAACTAATTCATAACACATTAGAAAGAAAATGCTCTAATTCAAGGCGATAATGGCAAATAAGGAAATTATTCATTAATTCAACGAGCACTGGATTTATTAATAAGAATACTTGGAGCACATCTTTAAAAAATTTAAGAGCTACACAGAAAAAGAAATGGCAGAAGGCGCCTGGGAGAGAAGCCAGCAGGCACCTGCGATTTCTCTGTTGTGTGACTGGAGAAACGGCTTCTCCCTGCGCCAAGCCTGCGGGTTCCTGGGCGCACGTGCTCTAGCTTTCTCTAGTGTTCATTGGTTTTAAACTGCCAAAGGCTGAGACAGCACCCTTTGTTCTGCTAATCACATTTCTCAAAAAAAAATTTTTTTTTAAAAAAGTTGTAGGTTAGAAGCTATACCATTTAAATTAGAGATTCCTCAGAGGTTAATTTTTGTATAGAGTTGTAAATCAATTTTAAAAAGAAAAATCAAGATTTGGACTGAAGAGACGGCCCAGAGGTTAGGAGCATTGGCTGCTTTTGCTGATGGCCTGATTTTGGTTCCAGCACCCATGTAAGGAGGCTCACAACCACTTCTGACTCCAGAGGGACCTAATGCCCTCTTCTGGTATCTGAGGGCACTTGCACACATGCATACACAGACACACATGTTCACATTCACGCACACAGGCACACACACAATCCACTTAAAATATAAATCAAGATCTGCTATCTAATATCAGAATACATATCCGTGAACACGTAGGCACAGTCCTCCTGATTTACATGTTCAGAATAGCTTTTCTCCTGAACATGGGCAAGAACTGTGAATAATATCTTGTGATTGTGTTCTGTTTTACGTGAAAGAATTTTTGCATATTCGATTAAGTTTTCTCATCAGCTGTCTTGGAGTTCCTGGAAAAGCTTATGCAGGGTGAGCCTGGTCTAATTAAGAAAGCCCTAAGGGAGACAATCACAGCACTCTAAGAGTAGGCTTGAGATAGTGTCTACAGTGGGATGGCTCTCTTCATAGCCTACTTTCTGCAGACAGACACAATATGGAATTCAAACTGGGTAGTGTCTTAGTTTGCTTTGTGTTGCTATGATAAACACCCCGGTTAAAAGCAGCTTGGGAAAGAAAGGATTCACTTCATCCTACGGCTTATCCTCCATAATTGAGGGAAGCCACATCAGGAATGGGGCGGGGGGGGGGCACGAAGGAGTACTGCTTACTAGCTCGCTCCCCATGGCTTTCTCTGCTTGCTTTTAAAAATACAATTCAGTACTACATGCCCAGGATGGCACCACCTACAGTGAGCTGGGCCCTTCTACATCAACCATTAATCAAGGAAATGCCCCATAAATCTGCCTATAGACCAATCTGATTGTGGTATTTTTATCAAGTGAGGCTCCCTTTCCCAAGATGAATGTAGTTTTATCAAAACAAATTGACCAGGACAGGTAGCTTTGGGAACAAGGGCCAAAAGGGGCAGTAGGCAATGTCTCTGTGTACTCTTTATCAAACTAGAACTTTTTCTCAAATGCATCCTATCTATCTCCCAGGCTCATTGTAACTGAAAGAGAGATCTCATTCCTTTCTCAAGTGCAATGGAGAATCATTGGCCTCACACTAACTTAGAGATGTTAACAAGGAAGATCCTAGGACCCTACAAATCAGAATCTCTCTGAATGAGACCCAGCACACATTCATTTTCCAACACAATAAATCCTCTGTACACTAAATTTACAAGCAAATCTGGTGAGATGGAACAGCAGGTAAAAGTTCTTGCCAGGAAACCTGAAGATTGGGGTTTGATCCCAGACCCTACACCACAGAAGAGAACCAGTTCCTAAAAGTTGATCCCTGATGACTACACACGTTATGATGCACATACATGTATGTACACACATACATACACACAATAAACAAATGTAAATTGCAAGCCAACAATCTCCCTTTCTTTACAGATGAGGTACATGAGTCTAAGCAACATGTTTATAGTGCTATATTTGACAAGGAAGAGACTTATAATTCAAATTTACAATATAAACCCAACTGAGATTGAGAGGGAGTTGAAGATGAATCATTGCCTTTCCATTTTTCCCCCATGAATATTCTCCACCATTAATATAGATAACTCAGCATTGAAGACAATGCCTTCATAGTGCTTGGCAACATGCAAATACATTAGGAAAAGAAATTCTTCTTCATGAATGTCTGCATTACTTCATTCAGGCTGTGTGGGTGGCCGCTACTGTCCACAGACACTGAGGCTGCCAAGATGCCCACTCCACCCACAGTGCCTCTACTTCTTCCTCTGCAGCAGCTAAATGCTCTACGAAGACCCAGTAATAGAGTAAACTCTACCCTCTGAGAACTTTCTGTTTCAATGTCAAACAACCCCATCTCATATCGGCTAAACGGTGTCCCTTCAAGATTCTAATCGGAAATGAAAATATAATCCCAGGACTACAGAATATAGCTGCATTTGGAGACAGGACCATTATTACAGAGGCAGCTATGGTTAGATGAAGTCCTCATGGTGAGATTCCATTCCCACCATAACCAGAATCTATTAAGAACAACAGCAGCACAAAGGGACACTCACAGGGAAGAGACCACACCACAGACAGCATCTCAAGTCAATCAGAGGTCTGAGAAAACCTACTCTACCACACCTTGACCTAGGCATTCCAGGCTGCAGAACTGTGGGAAGCGGATGTGGGGTGTGTAAGGCATGCTGTGTGTGGTGTTCTTTAGCATGGCCTAATAGACTTAGCTACAGCAATAACCCTCAGGAAATACGGAGCCTCTTCCTTGCTTCATAACCAAAGCTGATAAGTGGCGTGTCTAAAGTACATTTTAGCCGCTCTTCTCAGTCAGGGTAGATGGGTTTTCTGATTAAAGCAACAACTTCTCTCTCTTCAAGATTAGAGGAATCCATTGATTTAGTGGATTGAAAACAACCCATATTTTCTCTGTAAGTGCTCATATTTGGTTATTTCTTAAGCCATCAAGTATTGCTGTTTACCTTTTATTTGGAGCCGGATTCTTTTGCTGAGCCAGAACTTGATGGGTTTTATGTTACATTTGTCTAACTCTGTGAAGCTGTGTGGCTTTCCCTGTCAGCACCTGATTAGTCTAAAAAGGAGAACACCCAATAGCTTGGCAGAGCAGAGAACAGGCAGGGCTGCCAGGCAGAGAGAATAAACAGGAGAAGAGAAGGGGAGGAGTGAGAAGGAGATGGAGAGGAGGATGCCAGGGACCAGCCCACCCAGCTACACAGCCAGCCACAGAGTAAGCAGTAAAGAAAGGTATGTAGGATAGAGAAGATAAACACTCAGAGGCAAAAGGTAGATGCGACAATTTAAGTTAAGAAAAATTGGCTAGAAATAAGCCAAGCTAAGGCTAGGCATTCATAAGAAAGAGTAAATCTTGGTATATTTGGAAGCTGGTTGGAAGGCCCTTCAAAAAGCAAAGAGTAAAAAACAAAACAAAATAATAAAAAAACCAGACAGAAACAAATAAACTACAGGTGCTTGTTTAGATGTGGGAGTCCATTATCTACAGCCCCTAAGCAACCAGAGACGGCAGGCACGGGGCTCAGAAATCCAAGGACAGTACAATACAGATATTGGTGTTGTCCCACAGAGAAATGAAGGCAGACTAGGTGAACTTGGCCCAAGTTCTGAACTTTATTTCTTCATTCCAAGGAAAGTAATAGATTCAACTTATAGGGAAATAGAGGTCAAAATAGATTAGATAAAACCAGAATCAACTGGTGGGGAGTGGTTAAAAGAGGGTAAATGGAAGTGGTCCCTGGGGAGAAAAAACTCCACAAAAGAAGCTGGGGGCTTGAGGTTGGAGAGATGGCTCAGTGGTTAAGAGAGCTGGCTGCTTATACAGACGACCCGGGTTCAATTCCCAGCACCCACATGGCAGCTCATCCCTGCCAGTAATTCCAGTTTCAGAGTATCCCACACCTTCACACAGATATACATGCAGGCAAAACTCTAAAGCACATAAAATAATATTTTTTTTTTTAAAAAAAAAGAAGCTGGGGGCTGAGTGGCAGGGGTAGGGGGAAGACAGATGGACAGGAATGCAGGAATGCAGAGTTTCTGACCCCCATACCACGCAAGGGTTTTGCACTGTGAAAACAATACAGCATATGCCAGAACTGGTTACCTAGTTCACATAGAGGTGTTTGTCTAATGCCATCCAGAGGTCTGGGGCCCCAAAAGACAAGGCAACACTAAGAAGAAACAGAAGCCATGTGGTGGTCTGAATAAGAAAGGCCCCCACTGGTCCAGTGAGTACTATCTGTCATAGCCTTGTCTACAACAGTAGGCCTCCTTGAGGGGTATCAGTCCAAGACTCTGCATTTGAGTAAGAAGCCTAGAAAAAAAAATGCCTGTGCGCATATTCTTAAGATGTATAAGAAATTTTGCAGAAGTCTAGAGTATTATGAGGAAAGCAAGAAGCAGTCCAAAGGTCCATCATTAGGGAACAATGAACCAAACACATTCTCCTGTATTATAGAACACATCAAGGCAGAATAAGGATGGGCACTGGATTTGATCTGGAACTGTACTCATCAGACAGACTCCTCCAAGCAGCCAATGAGCTGGGCTACTGTGAACAAGGCTATGACAAGCTTGCTTGTGTTAGGTGGTGACCTTAGGAAAATCGTTCTGGGACTAAAACATAGATGACCGCAGCCTCCTTACTGGGCCCACGTGAGCTTCATAGTCAAGTGCTCAGAACACCGCCTGGCACAGAGTAGAACCAAGGAAGCCTTGGGCGTTGGTGTTACCAGCCCAATATTTGGTGTGCAGCCGCAGAAGGAAGACACCGAGCACTATCTTCCTTTAATAAACAAAACCAATGAGCCACAACCACATGCCCCACGTTCCCACAGCATCTCTAGAGAAAGAAGATGATGGGTGGGATGGGAAGCTCTGACTCACAAGTCTGTCTGCCCATCAGAACTGTCCTCAGAACCCCGCATCATGCACAAGTCTGTCTGCCCATCAGAACTGTCATCAGAACCCCGCATCATGCACCCACGGCTTTCCCCAAGCCCTACATAGTGACTAAATACGGAATGATAAAAGTATATCTAGGGATTGGGCATGGAGCTCAGCTGGTAAAGTTGCTTAGTAGGCATGAATCCTGGGTTCTATCCTAGGCCCTCTAAGAAAAGAGGGGGAGGAGGATATAATCATAATTCCAGCCCTTGAGAGGTAAGGACAGGAGGATCAGAAGTTCAAAGCCATTGTTGCCTATACAGATAGTTCAAAGCCAGCCTGGGCGACATGAGGCCTTGCCTAGAAGAAAAAGAGTATATACTGATTGACAGTTTATCAATATATTACCCAGTATTTAGTATAATAATAAATGAAGAATATAAACTATCAGATAATACATCCCACAATTTCACTGAAAAACTATTTTTTTTAAAAAAAAAACAGACATTATTATCTGTTTGCTCATACAGGACAAAGTCTGAAAATTTATAGGATCTGTAACAGTTCTCACCTTTGGGTGGTAAAGTTGGAGGCAGCTTGAACTGCCAGTTCCCATTTATCTGTCTTGTCTCTCTTGTCTTCGATGAACATGCTTGTTTAGTACACATAAGTTAATAAAAATTCAAGCTTTGTAGGCTAATAATTTTTTAAAAATTCAACCACCAATGGGTGATTAAGGTATATTGATCTGGGTTAACTCAGATCCACTTCAATAGTACTATCTATAAGAGAAAGGGAGACTTCCCAGGAGGTGACAATAGGCATGGCAGGACCCTCTCATGCACTGACAGTGAGCACACATGCTACTTGTGAGGCAGGTGGCCGTGAGCATGACAGAGCCCCTCATGGTAGGACTGATTTCATTACCGCGTCAAACCACGTCAGCTATACTGAATTTCATGTTCAACCTACTGACTGCCTCATTCATAGAGGAAAAGTGAAGACAGAAATCTGGGCAGTTTTAGTTACTATTAAAGGTGGATTTCTTACCACATAAACTAAAATTAAAATTCTATCTTCCTCATTAACAGACTCGCCAGATCAAATCTCTAAGTATTAAAATAATAATAAAAAGATTTAAAAAGATCATGTTCCCCTCAAACCCCCAGAACCAATTTGAATTAGAGTACAGTTAGGTAAAAAGATGGCTACCAGAAATTTCTGTCAAGCTGAACAACGTAACGTTGTAGCTACAAGTCAAATTCAGTGAGAGAGAAAAAAAAAATCACTGATCATAGTTAGAAAGGTAGAAAGGTTTAGGCCCATTTTGTATTTCATTATGACAAAAAGGCATTTGGTCTTGAACAAAGTCATTTGGCCAGCATAAATCTATAGGTTAATATCAAATCGATACAGACTTCCTCTATTTGAGTCATTTAGTAGATGTCTGGGTGGAGGAAACAGAAGCAAGAGGTTCCCATTCGGAATTCCTCAAGCTGCACAGATCTGTTTCCAAACTTCAACACCTGGACCCCAGGAAAGCCAAGAGCTTGGACTTGGACCAGTTTCCTCACGTGACTCCATCCACTCACAACTGCTGATGTCTTCTAACAAAACAAAGATTCTAAGAAGAGGGGCTGGAGAGGTGGCTCAGAGGTTAAGAGCATTGCCTGCTCTTCCAAAGGTCCTGAGTTCAATTCCCAGCAACCACATGGTGGCTCACAACCATCTGTAATGGGGTCTGGTGCCCTCTTCTGGCCTGCAGACATACAGACAGAATATTGTATACATAATAAAATAAATAAATATAAAAAAAAGATTCTAAGAAGAACAAGAGGAGGAGGAGGTCTGTTCTGAAGCAGCCCCCGTGAAATCGGGCCCGTGATCAGAGTCTGTCTCTCGCTGCGGCTGCGCCACTGACTCGAGTCCTCTGTTACCCGTATCCTCAGGATTGAGTTAGACCGTCCAGGAGCTGCTTGCCCTTCCTCGCACGCTTCCAGATTAGCTTCCCACCTGAAGCAATTCGGACAGTTCCATGGAAACAAGAATTCCACTCAGCAGCCGAAGGAGACTGAGACCGCGTGTGGGCAAATGCAACCCTCTCCAAACACACTCGCATTGATCCCGGGTCCACGCTGAGCAGCTCCCCCAGACGCTGTCTCAATGCTCCCTGTGTGGGTTCACTTGGGACACGGCAGCTACGAAAGGTGCATTCGCCCCAAACTGCCTCCAGTGTGAACGACACTGATACATGATCTCCTTCATCTAGAGATGAGATCTAGAAACAGGAGCGTGTGGACCATGGACCCACTGAATTAACGGCCACCCCCCTCACACCTTGTCTTTCAAGCACTCCTTAAGTCGTTCAAAAGGACTTTATTTCACATAGTTTGAATAAACATAAGGGGAGGGCGCTAATCATGAAAAAATTAAGGTTAATATTAAAATAAATATTAAGATTAACTTTAGGAAACACAAAAGTTCTTCCCAAGGTTCGGAAGTATCAATACTCTGAAAGCGCAAGGCAGGAACGGCGGGAACTGATTCTGTGAAGACTACTAAAGAATGCGCCATTCTCATCAATAATTTAAAGCAAAGACCCAGATCCCATCAGCTAAAATGACCAAGAAAACTTCTGTCTTATGCAGCATGGAGGTAAAATTGAGTCTGTATCTCCAAGACTCCGCTCTTGAGAGAATTACGAGCTAAAATATTTTGTCTTTGACATTTGCCACTTCACTCACTTGAGAGAGAAGTTTGAAGTATTATCAACATGATAGCGAATGTGCGGGTCAAAAGAACACTCACACTTTCTTCAGACATTTGATTTCCTGTCAAAAGTCCATGTTGCTGTAGCTAAGGCAGACATACAGTATAACTCAGAATTTGGGTACTATAACTATAGAATATTTGTTTCCTTAGTTTAGCGTATTTTTAACCTCAAGTTATGAAACCATCAGCAGGACTCTGTGATGGTCTGGCAACAAATCATACCGAACCAGCTCTTTATTTCAACGTGCCTTGTTCTCTGTGGGTATTGATTTGTGCCCTAACGGATATATGAAGGTTTATTTAATATTTCAGAAGACTTGTTTAAAAATCTGACATTTCAATCCAATGACTAACCCTTTGAAATGTATTAAAATTACAGAGCGTTTTCTCCACAAAAATGAAGAGCTGTACAGTCTCTTCTTGCCCAATTCTCTTTAAGTAGGCCACGGCATTTCCCATGATGCTCTGGGCTGAAGACTGAACAATGAAAAAAAGCAAAAGAGCTTTAGAATGTAAATGGAGACCATCGTGTTTGTGGCTACCCTGCTTCCGGAACTCTTCTGTCCACCACCGAGCTTTAAGAATCCAGCATTTCCATCTGTCTAAGGACCCAGTGTTTGCATCTAAGAACCTAGCGTCTCCATCTGTCTAAGGACCCAGTGCTTCAGGCTAAGCGTGTACCACATGACCATTGCTTTGTAACACAACAGAAGGGAAACGGAGGGAGGAGAGACTTGATAAAAACACAAGGTCTCTTCAAAGACTAAGACTCTGTCCTCTCCCGTGGCTTTCCAATGAGATTTTACTTCCAAACACCAGTGTCAATCAGGTAAGACCGGCGTCTCTAAACCTCAGTTTCTTTCTATGAAGAATATGAGTAATTCTATGCAAGACCGTTTTGAGAACCAAGTGGAGTAACAGGTGTGAACAGAGTGTGGGCAGGGAGCGACGGTCAGCAGGACTGACTGACTCCACCTCTAGAATTTAAAGCTAACTCTGACACAAGACTCCAAAAACCAAATCAGGGCCACACATATAATGCCAACAGCTGCAGAACCAGATTTGAACCAAGATGTCTTAGCCCATAATACTTGTTCTAAAAGCCCATTTTGATACACACTGTGCTAAGTTCAAATGAATTAAATATCAATTCTTCCCAACAAATAAATCTTTCACTTTGAAATGTCAGGGACTTGGAAGTAGTTGGCATACAACGGACAGTGCTGATGCATGGCTTTAACCCCAGCACTGGGGCGGTAAAGGGAGGCGGGGTTCGAGGACAGCCTGGTCGACAGAGCAAGTTCCAAGACAGCTAGGGCTACACACAAACACCCTGCCTTGAAATAAACATTTAAAAAAAAGTGAGACATTTTCTTCTGCCACCCAAGTCTTTCTTTACCCCCCCGAACTTTGCAGTGTCCACACAGTGACGTTTTGGTGAGGTAGGGTAGAGACGATGTACCCTGTCACTTCTGCTCTGTTTACTCAAGGGCAGCATTAACAGACAGGTAATCATTGCTACTTGACCTGGACTCTCAGAAGGGGCAGCCATCCCATAATGCCTTGCCTCCTTGGTCCTTTTCAGGGGCCTCTGGCAGAAGGTCAGGCAAGGACAGCTCAGGGAAAACGTGGTTTTCCCCCACCACTGCAGCACACTGGAGTGGACAAGAAGGCTCCTTCCAGGGTGGACGCCTCCAATGCCACAGTTCATTTCCCAGAAGCAAAATCCAAATCTCTGCATCTAAAAAAATCTATGTTTCCAAAAATTGAGGTCTCTCCATCATCACTTAGCTTTTTAGAAAAACGATGTTCAGATGAGCTCAGTGAAAATCAATAAAAGACGAGAGTTTTAATTTCCCTTGAGGACAACAGAAGGTAACACTTTCCCTCAAAGGCACCAGATTTTCAAACCAGCTATATATTTACTTTGCTAATTTGCTTGTTTGAGTATTTATTCTCTACTGCACTCCAATAAGCAATTCATAGAGACCGACAGACATCTGTACATGGTACAGACTCCTCTATAACCTACTGAACTGTGCTCTCTTGCTATGCCGAGTTCAGGTCTGTCAGCACAGCTTCAACAGAACAGAGCGAGGGGTGGGGGAAGTGCCTGCTCCAGGTGCTAAGCTGGGAGATTAAATATCAGGAATCTAATAGCACTAACCATTGAGGCTTCCAGAAAAGGGACTTGGGTCTCAGCGGGATCTTCAGTGGACTATCTAAATAAATTGGGAAAGGAAAAAGGATGCAAGAGGAGGAAGAGGAAGTATGAGGAAGGAACGAAAACCATGCAAAATGGTAAACTATGCTGTCCCACAAGGGTCTCAAAGACGGACTTGGGAATCCTGGGGTTAGCATTCCAGAAATACACAGATCTTCCCTTAGCTGCTCTGTTATTACAGTTCAGTCCTCCAAACTCTCAAAACTACAAAGGAAGGGACATGGGATGGGGCGCAGACTCTGATGAGGGCAAACCTTTGAGTCCTCTTCTCTTTTGCCCACCTGACAGCGAAGCCTTACTGGCTTTATCCCTTTGAAAGTTCATTTTGAAGGAAGCTCTTTCTGCAGGTAGGCTGTGGTGATGGCTAAACACCATCTTATTTGTAAACAGCCCCGTATAGAGTAGACGGTCAAAACCGGGTGTAATGATTATTGAGCACGGGTTATGAATGAAGGAAGGGAATTCCTGACAGGGCACTCAGCGGTTCACAACCCGGGCCCCACGATGGAAAGGTGTGGTGAGCTTTAGCAAACACTGCTGCAATACCAGACCAAACAGGGGCTGTGGGAGAAGACCCAACACACGTATTCTTTTAACTCTTTCCATGGCTACAGCATATTCTCAGGTTCAGAGCTACTGGCGTGGTTGCACCCACAGCCAATGGTGACCACACACAGTTTGCTGATGATCCATCACCTATTTATCTGCTGTGAAGTTGGTACCCTGCCTGCTAAACTAGTGGTCACCAGGCCCTTAGACCAGGAGCCATAACATTTTCCTTAGCGTAAGGTCCAGTCTGTTGGTTTGTAGGATAAAGAGCCAACCCTAAGTCAAAGGAGCTCCCAGTGAGCATCACTAAATGAAGGGAGGAGAGCAAAGACCACTAGTTCCTGTCACGACTAGGCCTGTACTACATATCCCATCTATAAGCACACACTTTACATTTATTTTGGTTCTTTTATTTTCACATATTGTAAGCTCATCAATCACCGCAGTAACTATCTGAGAAATATGAACTTGGAAATGAGCAACTGGACTGGGGAGACGATGGGTCAGTGGGTGAAAGAACTTGCTCTGTATCTCCAAAACACATGCACATGTATGCACACACACACACACAAAGACAGACAGACAGATAGATAGATAGATAGATGATAGATAGATAGATAGATAGATAGATAGATAGATAGATAGATAGATAGATAGATAAAATATAAACTTTTTAGATGAGGAAACTCAGGCTTAATGATGCTTAATAACTTTGCAAAGACCCAGCTCACCTAAGCAACATATTTATAGGTAAATTTGATCCTCAATACACTTTCCTGTCCACTTTATAAGGCTGGAAAGTTGTCAGAATAAGAAGCACATTTTCCTCTCATGACCAGGAAACACACATCTAGTTATCCAACTCTAAAAATGTTCCATAAAATACTTAGCCTAAAGTCGACACTTGGCATCTCTGCCTCTTGTTACATCACATGGGCAGGCCGAGAAAAGCATCCCCTTTTCTGTGTGACAGTGCCAAAGGAAAGGTGCTTGAGCCATAACTGCTGGGTGAGAGGAAAGGAGGGAAAGAGGGAAGGAGAGAAAGAGGGAAGGAGAGAAAAAGGGAGGGAGGGACGGAGGGGGGGGGAGCGCTGGCTGGCTCAGCATTCCCATACACTACCGGCTTAAATCTTTCAGACTTTCAAAAGGCTCTTAAAAGCTGCAAGAAGTTCATGGAGGAAAAGCTTCTCCCAGATGGCGTCCAGACCAAACATGCCTTCAGACAGGAAATAGGGAGCAGGTCCAAGTGTGCACACACGGGCCAAGAAAGACAAATTAAACCACGGCATATGTCACCTCAAGTGACTCCACCATTCATGGAGCGGTTTCTTGCTGGTGCACTCTCAACTGTATAGTGTGTCTTCCCCATCTTGAAGCAAAGTAAAGACTCAGGGACTCGGTCCAGGAAGGCATAAATTTATGGGTTTATGAAAACAATATTTGAAGAAAGAGAAAGCACGAAACCCTTGAAAGCAGTCGCCTTTGACTTACCTCTCTCCGTCCATTCCATAGCCGATCACCAAGCCCTAAACGCTCGTCCTTTCATTCAATAAAGACACTCTCTATTGGTTTTAGCAGACAGTTCTTATCGCCTCCATGGGATTACCGTAAACTTTCATCAGCTCCCTGCCTCCCTAGCCCCAGTAGCTTATTCATCAATGCCAGTCACATCTTACAAATGGTACCCGAGGACCAAGGATGCAGCTCCATGGCAGAGCTCTGGCCTAGCTTGCTCTGGGTTTGATTCTTCACATCATAACATCAAAGAAACAAACAAAATAGGCACCTTTTCCACAAACACTCAAAAAGGTGAGTTCAGTGTAACATCAGCATCGCTGATCTGGTTCCCAGGTACCTATTAACCAGCTTTCTCACAATTAGAACCCTGCAGACTCTCCTCTGCAAACAGATTGCTGGGAGCTTTGGTTCTCAGACCCAGAGTGGAAGCCCCCCAAAAGGAGTTCAGGGAGCCTATAAGATTGAAACTATTTTTATAATACTAAAAAATTTTTATAGTTTTTTCATGTGTTGACATTTAAATGATTGGGCACAAAAATGGTAATTTTGTGAAACCTCAGCACACAGCAAGACACGGCAAAAACCATACTAGCAGCTACTGGGCTCCCCAGTGCCACACACTCCCAGTGAGAAAGCCATTGAGAAAACAGACACACTTGTTAAACTGTCACTGAATCTCAACCCTCAAGAGCAGGTCTTTTTAATGAAGGTACATAGAGAACCTGTGACTAAGTTGTGCAATGGCCTCCTGGCCTTTTCAGAAAGCGCCTCTTTTAGTTGACAGAGAAACTGATAGCCAAAATCTACAGCTGTTCCGAGGTGGTGACTGGGCAGGCATTTTCTAAACACTGCACATGGTGTCCCTGCCCTCAAGGAAGACAACCGGGTCTATTTGTTGTCAGTGATAAAGCGCAAGCTTCCTGGACTCAGGAAAGACTTGTATCTGTGATTGTGTGCTTGGCTTCCCAATAAGGACTTTCTGCAGAGATGGCAGACTACCTGAGTTATTCTTCACATGGCATAACGAAGTATGTCAACAACTGACAATTTCCATAACTCATAAAGCCAATATCACAAATAACCAACATATCACAAAATTATGTATGGCCAGTGGCCACGGAGACGGCCCAGTGGTTAAAAGCAAGGGCTGCTCTCGCAGAGGGCCTGGGTTTGGTTCCCAGCACTAACAGGGAAGCGCACAATCATCTGTAGGTCCAGTTCCAGGGAGTTCTGTCTGCTGTGGGACTGTCATGTCACTTAATGTACAGTCCACAGTGACCTGAAAGGCTCCTGTGACAGTCTTCTGTTCTACCTAGTTAGATACACGACAGGAGGGACTGTCTTCACGTACTTGTTTATCAGGATAGACTGAGAGTAGGGGACTGCGAAGCAGCTCTGTGACACAGCACAGGGACACCAAGCCAATGCCCCTGGCCAGAACCTGTCCCAGGGCAGGAGGGTGCGAGATGACAGCACAGGTCTCTATCTAACCAGCTCTTGAAAGGGCAGGATGGTAGAAGCAGAGAGAAGACCTGAGTTGCCTCCAAGTATGCCAAACATTAAAACTAAAAAACAAAAATGAAAAAAACAATCTCTTTTACTGAATTTCAAAAATTGATTTCCATAAAAATTATTTCGTGACCTTGACATTAGTGGCTTTCTGACCTTTCTAATGACCGCTATAAATACCAATCTTAATTCCTAATACAATAGTGGTGGATAGAATTTACATAAACCAACATTGAGAATATAATGAGGTCTCCAAGACTAACTTCCAAGCTAAGTATTATCATTCCGCAGCCCTGACAAGCAATCATGAGGTTCTGCTGGGTCTGCTGGCAATTCTGTGTCCTGATGCAGAAGATGTAGATTTCCTTTTCCTTCTTTTCTGTCCAGCACTCTTTTCAGTGCTGAGTGGAGCTAAACATACCTTTCCTGGCTTTCTGGGCTTCATTACCCTTTCTTTGAAAGCCCCCCTCCCCCATTTGCATTGCAGTTGAATGCTGGCTGGCTGGCTGACCTTCATGCCTAGCTCAAATGGCTTGGTGCACCCTCTCCTGCTCATGCTAGCTCTCTCTAGCTCTTGCGCTCCCTATTTCTCTCCTCTGTTTCCCCCCTTCTCCGGTACCCATGAATCTTTAAACATCTCTCTAAAATTAAAAAAAAAGCATTAATATTCTTCAATTTGATCTCTACCTATCTGTTGACCATCTTAACTATTTTTCTTCCCTAAACCCCGCTTCTATTCAATTCTTTTCTTTCTTTAACATGAATCCAGTAAGTAATTATTTATCTGGAACTTCACAATCATTTTCCGCTTTATTTATTTAGTGCTTGAGTCAAATCTAACACTCTTTATATTTTGAGGTGAGTGTATTTTTCCCAAACTGTATTTTGAATACAGGCATATATCAGGCACTCTTTAATCTAGGTGCTAGAAAAAAAGCAAGCAGGACCCTTTGTGCTGCAGCTTATAGACTGTTTGCCACTCGCCAAGGTAGTAAGGGCCAAAGGTAACCTGTAAGCCACACTTGCCCAAGAATAGACAACTTCCCTGGAATGCTGGGGCTGTGGTTTTTGTGAGATAATGAGCCACATGTTTTCACTCCCCTAAACAAGTTTGTTTGACCCAACTGTACCAAATGTGCTTGATCACATGTAAGTGGGAGGTGTGTACACAGGCGGGGAATACTCCAGGATACGTGTTTGCCAGCTTTGACCTAATAGGAAATACTTATGGGTTTGCTTTACAGGCCTCAGCAAAATGTGACTAGTGGCTACTTTCTGGGAACCTGGAAATGGACCTGGCCATCCTGGCCAGTATTTAGTTAAGGCTTGTTTCAAATTTGGCTCAAAAATTGTGATAGCAGTCTTGTTCTCAATTGTGGGTTGAACAAAGTATCAGTATCAACCCAGTACTCATTAAAAATGCAATTTCTGGCTAGGCAACATGACGCAAACCTTTAATCCCAGCACTCAGGAGGCAAAGGCAGGCAGATTTTTGTAATGTAGTTCAAGGCCAGCTAGGTCTACATAGCAAGTCTGAGGCTATAAAGTCACAAACAAACAAACAAAAACCTCATCAAGATTTCGCAATAAAAATGTATAAGTTTCTTTTTGCCTTTTGTTTGTTTTTTTTAATTGTCTCAGGCCACAGTCTAGACCCACTGAATCAATATCTGTGTTTCAACAAGATCCACAGACTTTCCAGCCTACAAGGCTGAGAAGCAAGGGTTTATGCATCTCCCTTATGCAACTGATGTGAACATCTCAGAAGCTAACTAATTGCCATGAATTGGCTAGTATTTTTATTTTTAGTATGAAATAACAGTTTACTCATTGTGCTAATCATTCATCCAAATAAGTATAATTATATAAACTCATTTCCAGGGACTAAAAGGTTAAAAAAAACCAACAACAAGAAACCAAAAACAGAACTGTGGATGTAACATAGCAGCTAGGCAACTTGCCCTGTCAAGGGACACCCTCTGTTCAGTACTCAGCTTTGTCAAAACAAACAAACAAACAAACAAACAGGAATGAGAGGGTATTTGAGGGTGAATATGATCAAATTACATATATGTAAAAAATGTTCCAAATGAACCACATTAGCTAGTATATAATGAACATATGCTAATAAAGTTAAAAAATAAAATAAACGTAATCTAGATTCTGATAAAATTTTCCATTTCATAGCATAAATAATTACTGTGACAATCAATATTTTCTGGAAATGCTTTCTATTTAAACACTTTAAATGACATGCACTGGTGTGTATAACTCTGTGTGCACACATGTGCATCTGTTCCAAGGAGCACGTGCGGCGTCGGAGGACAATTTGTAGGAGTTGGTTCTCTTCTTCCACCGTGTGGCTCCCAGGGACTGAACATGGGCTATCAGGCTTCACCAGGTGAGCTCTCTGGCAACTCAGTGAAAATGCTCTCTGGACACTCAGAGTTGTGCCTCGGGGCTGCAACTATGACCATTTTTATTTTAAAGTTAAGAAACACTCGAGTGTCAGGTGTGTATTTGTGTATGTGTGTGTGTGGGGGGGGGGATGACAGCACAGCATTGAGGCAGGTCTGACCCCAAACTCAGTACGTGGCAGATGCCCTACAAGAATGGGAATGATGGGAGAGGATTCTAGGGAAGGCTCAGGTGAGCTCCTTGGAGGGAAGACTTGAGCCCGAGTCCATGCAGAGCCATAAAGCTCAGTTCTGTGCCTATTCTGAACCCTGTAGGCACGCACTACCTAAAAACACATGCGCAAATCATGGTTTCTTACCATCCTTACTAAAATTACTACAGAAATATTTATTCTTTCTTCCTTTCCTTCCTTGCTGCCTTCCTTCCTTTATTGCCAATTCAATACACCCATTAAAGAGACAAGGAGCCCAAGTGAAAAATGCTTCTCTCCAATTTACTACACACAGAGGTCATTCTCTGACTTAGGCCCTTGTTCCACAGTACATGGAAAAAGACAGGTGACAGAGGGACAGGAGAGCAACTAAAAGGTGAAAGCCGCTCTGAACCCTGAGAGGTTGCTGTCCGTTCTGGGGACAGAGGGAAGTGAGAACACCCCGCGGCATCGTCCTTTCCACACCGAGCCAGCGATATATAGAGAAGATGGTGGAAGTTCCCCCTAACAGAGAAAAGCAGGGGCTGGAGCCTTAGAGCGGCACTGGTGTGTCTAGAAGCTTCTATCACAAAGATGTGACCGCACCCAGCCCTTTAACTTCCTGTATATCTCAAACCAGTCTGTTTCCAAGGACTGGAAGTTGGGAGCCATCTTGGATTTTAATTCCTAACAGTTCCAACATTAAAAAAAAAGGCCATGTTTTCTTCTAGAACATTCTGAGAAAGGTTCTAGTAATAATATTTTTATATCTACTAGTGATAAAATTGGCTTTCATGTGTCAGGGATCTTATATAGTAAGAGGCATACACTATCTTGGTAACCAATGACGGACCAAAATCAATGTCCCAAACAAGCAACTGATAGTTTGGAAGACTAGATACCCAAGATCAGTATGGTTCTCTATGAAGAATTTGCCAAATAACACCGAGGGAGAAAAACATCAACTAACAATGCCCCCCAAGGACACTAGAGAAAATTCTTCAGAAGATCCCAATCCGTCAAACGCATGGGGAACTGATGGAAAGCTAAACCAAAGTAATGGGAACTTACACACGGGCACGTTCCGCTCTCCTTCCAGGTACCAAACAGCCCCGAGAGTGATCTCATTCTCTCACTTGTGCCCACATTACACCCCCTAACAGTCAAATTAGTCGACGGTTTGCCAGTCATGTTTGGACAAGAAGCTTGGTTCATCATTTTTCATTCAAAGGTTCTAATAGGAATGTCCAGTACATAAATTATATGGTTTGGGCTCTGGGGTGGAGTTCATGCAGGGCTCATGCTATGCATGCACAAAGCTCAGGGCTCAACTCTTGGCACCAAACAAACAAACAAACCCCAGGAGGGAGATAATTGGTAACCACCCATATAATAACAAACACAATCTGGGTGTATGTTAGCTGAGTCAGCCTTAGGGCCTGGAATGTAAGCACACCACCCACATTCTAGCTTTCAAAGGCTAATGGTTACCCTCTTCTAACTAGAGTCATAGATGGAGAGCCCTGAGAAATCATCTCAAGGTGGCTTTGGAAACTGCAAGCGTGTTATGCTTAGTGGTTAATGTCACACTTTACGATTCCACCAGAAGGCATGGGGCTGGGGCTTAGATGCCTATGATTAAGAGAGGCATCTCAACCTGAGGATGCTGCTACAATGTCATACACTTGTATGCAGCTGCAGCAGCAAAGATCAGCATTATTCTGCTTCTTTCTACTATGGTACTGCATGTGTGCATGGCCGCTGAGACCATTATCAGCTGGAGCTGAGGACCCCAAGCCTGACGGTTCCCTTAATAACGAAGAGGGAGGATTATGCCAGAATCAGATATTGATTAAATATAACATCAAATGTCTCATTCAACACATGAGGGTTATTTGGGGATATGTAGATGACCTCCATTTTTATTCAACTAATCATGACTTATTTACCCAGCGTACCTGTATTTCAGGTACTGACAATGTACAGACCAGGGTGCGATCCTTGTCCATCAGGTTTACAAAATCCTAACTAAAATCAGCTCAATATACAGGCAGTTCATAGTTAAAAAGTAAACTTTTGCAGGCTAAAGCCCAGTAGTTAAGAGTGTTTGTTGCTCTTGCCAATGACAAGAAAGAGTTCAGTTTCCAGCTCAGGCAGCTCACAAGTCCAGGGTATCCACTATCCTGCTCTGGCCTCCATGGGCATCGTCCCTGTTCTCCCCATGCACGTCTCCCCACAGAAACATAGACACATAAATAAAAATTTAACAAGCACTTTGAAAATTAATTTAACTTATATATCACACCACTATACCAATAAAGATCATTAATAATAGCATTTTTACTTAGTAAGTCCCGTCTGTGCTACGCACTAGGCCAAGACCTCTTTCTGGATGCCCCCCTTTCAGCTTTAACAGAAAGTCTATGCAAAAGCTGTGGTCGCCCCACACATCAGCCTTGTACGTGGCACACCGGGACAGGGCTCTGCAGCTGACTCTGCAGCCCAGGCTCTCTACAAGCTAATGGGGCACTGCAGCCACAGCCACACTCTCTGGGCTCCGCTAGCTCAGTGTGGGATCCTGCCTTTGAGCACCTTAGCAGTGAGTTTAAATTAACCAGCTATTATGTAAGCTGCATCTCAGGCAGTGGTTATAGTTCAGCAGTAGAGACAGCTGCTTGGCTCGTGCAAAGTTTGATCGGGGGTGGGGAGAGTGGGATTGGAGGGGGGACAGAAACGGATATCCATACTCTATAGCTCCCAACTCTGCGAGGTTCAAATAAATCTTACGTTACAAGTCCGTGTCCTGGAAGACTCCAAATGAGGTACCTAACACAGGGCACCAAGCAGTTTACAGAGAGACGATACAAGGTCTGAGCAGCATGTGTTGATCCGAGTCATCCTGTCTACCTGGGGCCACCTAGGGAACCAGAGCTATGACAGAATTCTAACTAGATCCAAGGCCCTCACTTTCAAAGGCAAAAACAGTGCAACCCTTTGTTTCGGAACCAAGGTCAAGGCACAGTAACTTTCCCAAAGCCCCTTGAAAGCCCCATCACAGATCGGTTTCCTTTTTGCAAACAGCCTCTTGTTTCCTCAAAGGACAAATGACACAGGAGAAGGAGGCAGCATACTGCACACATGACTGATCGGGCAAAAATGCCACTGCAAAGCTGGAGGGGACGATTCAGAAAGAAAGGGAAATACGGAGTGGCCACTCCCGGGAGTGGGCAATGCATTTTATTGTATAAATGGTACACTCTAATTCAGAAAGGATGCCCTAAGGCACATGAGAGTCTGCTCTATCTTTCCTGGACTCACCAAAGCACAGCTCGAAATCCATTGACAATTATCTCACGACTTAGTCATAAAAGACACCCGACGTGGTGCCTGCTTACCTAATACAAAGCAAACTGTCATGCCAGGGCACACTTTTTACACAGAACCCAGTGCTGCACGCCAACGTCTTAGGAATATTCACTATCACTTTCTGCTTCCTTTCAACAGGTACTATTCACGTTGATCACGATCATCTTCAGTAAACAGACTGGAAAAACCATAAATACTAATTTTGCCTTTTCAAGAGACACGCCTGAGTCTTCATTCAACGGTGCTATGATGGCTTTAACGCTAACAATGCTGCTCAGCTGGACTGACACAGACACCCAAGAATCGCTCTCTTTATTTCAGGGTATCAGGCTCACTCCTGAAAGCTCTCGGTGTAAAGAGAGAGAGTGCCCCTTTCAGGAGGAGTCCACATACCAGCTCTGAGGCAGTTTTAAGAGGGTTCTGAAAATTAGGGTAGACCAGAGACACTGGAGCCTGCCAAGCAAAGTGGGTGGCAGCATCCAGAGTGCCTGTTTTGAAGGAAAGCTAAAGTTTGGCTTGTAGTTCTAAAAAAAAAAAAAAAAATTATTTACCTTTAACCTTTATTTTTTATGTAACGGGTGTTTTGTCTGCACCTATACCTGTGTGCACGTGTATACAGTGGCCATGGAACCCAGCCAGGAAAGGGCATTGGGTCAATTGGTGTTACAGGCAGTTGTGAGTTTCTACATAGGTGCTGGCGACTGAACCTGGGTCCTCCAGAGGAACCATCATTGCTCTTGACTGCTCAGCCAGCTCTCCAGCCTAGGCTTAGGGTCCTTCCTTCATTTCTTTTTGTTTCCCTCCTTTACTGACACTCACAGTCAAAACACAAAGAGGCAGAATTATGTTAATTATTCATAGAGGAGGAAACCTTTAAAATACGTTACCGAGCTTCTCCATGATAGCACAGCATATAAAATAAGAGACTGAAGTGGGGCCTGGGAAGACTCTGGGCAGGGAAAGCATTTGTTATGCAAGTACAAAGATCTAAGTTCAGATCCCCAGAATCCATGTACAAAGCTGGGTACGATGGAACACTGGGGCGAGGAGCAGGCAGATTCCTGGAGCTCATTGAACAGCCAATCTAGCCAATGAGGGGACCAGCCAGGTTCAGCAAGAGATACTGTTTCAAATAAAAAATAAAAGCAAATATGGTGGAAGACCAGAAACATGGAGCATCAAGCAAAGATCTGCATGGCAGGAGAGAACTGACTCCTGCAAGCTGTCCTCTCATCCCCGTGCACAAACACACAAATCCACATACAAAAACTATAATAACAAATTAAAGCTCTTCAACTTAGCTGTTGGGGATGAGAGTATTACAATAAATACTCATGTGCAAAATTTTTAAAAAGTGACTAAAATAGATAACCAGGCCGGATCTTCAACCCAGAGCCTTGTGGATGATAAGCAAGTGACGACCAAGCTCCTGCTCCAATGCACATATAAAGTACATTCTTTAAAAAGTGAAGCATCAACAATCTAAACTGAATTCTTTTATTTAAACATCTTACATGGAATTTTTAAAAACAAAATTTTAAGACCAGAATGATGGACCCTTGTATCAATAGCCCAGTTTTAATAGCTAGTAGTTAGTGGGTACTGCTGTGGGGATTTTAAAATCCTCATCCTGGTACCCCCTGCCCCCGCCTCATGTATCTCTTAAATCCAGTTATCTCTTGGTGTCTTCGGGGAAATTGGTTCCAGGATTCCCCAGGAACACAAAAATTAAAGGCTTCATGTAACAATGCAATGTGTATGCTACACAAAAAGCTACTGTACTATTCTAGGAAACAATGACTACAAGAGTCCAAACATGTGTGGTACGGACATAATTTTCCCCCAAACATTTTCAATCCACAGTTGTTGAATCCACAGCCGGAGAACAATGGCTATGGAGGGTTCTGTATCATGTACATTATGTGATTACATATATTAGTTTATACTTCTACGAGGCAAGATCTCTAAAATTTTATACATTTAAAAAAATACTATAAATACATCACACGCCTAAAATGTGTTAGAAGAAATACCCTCCTTAAATGGTGGCCATCACTAGGAAGAGGGCTAGAGCAGGGGGTGGGGGGTGGGGGATGGAGGCTCCACTCTTCACGCAGTATCCTCTAGATCATTTAAACCTCACTGGCCCAGAACACACCATGCCTGCAAGAGCAGTAGGAAGGCTGTGTCAGCCACAGAAGACACAAGGTCTTAAGTCTGGCCAGACGCTGAAGGAGCAGTTGGAACAGATTCAACCACCAGCAGGTGAAACTGTCCATCAGGTACAGTACAGGAATGCTCCCAAGTCACAGAGGGCTAAGGGCATGACGACATTACTAAACATAATTATGACTCCAGCTGAAGACACTGAAGATACAAAATGAGTCACTCAGGCTTTCTACCGCCACAGCCAGTCCCAGAAGGCTGCTGAAACCTAACACAGAAAGAACCAGGGTGTCAGGGCACTTCGCTCCTTTTTCCTTCCTATTTTGAACAAGTCAATTAACTTTCTCCTCTTTTTTTTTTTTCTTTCTTCTTTTAAAAAATCTTCACTCCTTGTGCTTTCTCTGCCTTACCTCTGGGAAAATGTCATCTGGCTCCCTGGTGTGCCATCTGGTCTACCTGACTCTGAGAGCTGCTACTGCAGATGCTGGGCCACATGTGAGGATGTTATTTACACTGAATTCATTCAGCACAAAGTGCATTAGAGCTTACAGCTTTCTGATTGGTCGAGTGGGAACTCTGAGAAAATGAAATGGAAGAGCGGCTGACTCTTAAGACTCTTTTCATTGCTGCCATAATACGCCACACCTGACAAAAGCTACAGACATGGACAGAAGTACTGACAGACCAAAATCACCAACACTGCTTAAAATCATGAATGTCCAAAAACATTTGAGAGTATCATTTTTTTTCTCTCTTCCAAATATTACTTGAGCAGGCAAAATGCCTTTCAAGACTTGACTTTTAAATGTTCTGGACTTTCTTTTTAAAGGTTTTATAAGCCTAAGTATAACAAAGTTTTAAGAATTTTGAAATAGTGGGTTCTTTTAATTAAATTGCAGCCTGCTCTTGGCAACTACTTTTCTTTTATTATTTTATTTAACAAAACCTGATGTTTCTAGACAGTACCCCAAAACAGCTCACCCAGCACCAGCAGCTGAATCACCAGAGATGACAATTTGCCGTATTTTAAACCAGTGGTTACTTTTTTATGAAAATGTGAACCAGAACAACTTAAGGATGGCCCAAAATTAAATGAACCCACAATGTGCCTGAGAAATCTAAGGATAGTTTCCACACGCTGCCCGACTTCACCCACGTGTCCCTCTAGCCGGAGCCGACACTTTTCAGCTGGGAGAGATGTACTCTACCTCTGGTTAAAAACACCATTGGAAAAGTATCAGGTGGGGCTGTCCTAGTCCCGGGAGTACCTGTGTCATCTGGGGAGCTGGGCGAGGCACTGTCTTGGGACAGGGTTGTCCAGCTGGATTCCTCGTCACTAGGCGCCAGGTTCTGGATCCGGTGGAGCGCACAGTCAGTTTTGGCCCCTGTTTTAGGATGGTCCTTCTTGGTCTCTGGGCTGGATGACACTGTGGCTACTTGGCCATCCTCTGGGCTGGACTGGGGTCTGTTTGGTTTCTGCAGCAGTGAGTCACCATTCCCAATGACTACAGGGGCCTGGCCTGGGCCTGGCTGGGCTTTCTCCTCCCCAACCCCTTGGCAGGGGCCCAGATTCTGCCCTAGATCCCTGGTCGAGGTTTCCAGGTCTGCATAGTAATTGAGGAAGCTCTTAGTTCTCCTGGGCTGGGAGGGCAATATCTCACAGCCTGAGGACTCCGGAGGGTGGAGATCTTTCACCTCCAGTTTCTCAGAAGTTATGTTGATGACCGCTGTGGGGCTGATGTTTTTGTTGGGGTCCTGCTGCCCCTGTTCTGCAGCTTTGCGGAGCTGGTTCTCCCCATTTTTCACCAGCTTGATGTTGGCGGAGCCGTTTCCCAGCAGAGGCTGTACGGCTGGATCGGAGAGACCCATAGCCGCCTGGATGTTAGTCAGTGCATATTTCTTCCTGCATTTGGGGGGTGTGCTGTTCTTGGCATCTGAGTGTTTGATTTCAGCATTTAACAGTTCATTGTGGGAGGACCGGAGATTAAGGGTATTTGGTGGTGTGGCTGGGCTGTTCCGATTTGCAACGTCTGTGGTTCCACTGCTGGCCATAAACACTGCCAAGGTGTCAACACCTGAGTCAGCTGTGGGGACAAAGAGGAAATCGATTGTAAGGCACAGGTCATGACCAAGCAACTCAGTACAGTGTGAGTGGCCTCTTCTAAACAGAATTATAAGAACAAACACTTCCGACACATGAGGCTTTCTTATAGAAATGACCCATTTCATGTCATAACTTATTCATATGTTAAAACACAAGCAAAGAAAGGTTTTATTGTGGAAACCCAAAAGCTAATTTACACAGATGTTAAGAAGTCGTAGGGTCTACATTTTACTTAGTGCAAAAAACATCTTTATGCATTCAGGCATGAGTATTTTCTTCTGGCCAACAGTCTTTAATCTTCACAGCTTTGAAAATGGATCCCTTTCCAAACAGCAACACCATGTCTTTAGCTTTCAATCCGTAGTTCCTTTGCCAACATCATTAACAATAAAACTGCGTGACAGTCCCTCTGAGCTACAGCACTCTTAGCCCAAAAGGTCATTGTTCAGTGATATCCCATGTGTTCAAGATAATTCCCCCTCAGTCACGTTCTGAGATTATATTCTGAATGCCTGGAAAACCAAACCTCCATCAGAATCTGCTGATGTCTTTGTGAACATCTCTGATCTGGGCTTACTGTCAATATTTGAAAAAAATTCAAATAAATAGCTTCATTTCTCAAGAACACAAAGTGGTACACAAGTGCACGGGCACATGTGCACACACACAAACACAAACACGTGCGCGCGCGCGCGCGCGCACACACACACACACACCGCCATTACTAGAGATGCAGCCTGGGCTACAGACAATGTGCTGGTGACCTCAAGGAGTCTGAGTATATTCCCCTGAATTAACAGGCAGGCTCAGCTGTTTCTGTCATCACAAGCCCTTGGCAAAAGACACCTAGCAGATGACCCGACAGTTGAATTTATCTCAAATACTCTCTGTACCATCAGAGATTTATTTCTATGCCTCCTGCTACAAAGAAAGAAAAAAAGGCTTCTGGATCTAGAAGTGAATGTAATTCATCTGCAAGGATCCCTAAGGTTCAGGCTTCTGCCTGTGAGCAATGGCTCCCTGCTTATCTGACTCTTGGCCCTCCAGAAAGACCTGTGGTCTCTGCAGCAGCAGCACAGGGACCAAGCACAACTTCTTCTGTTCTTGAAATTGTATTCTGGCCGCTCCCTCCCCTTCTCCCACAGAGGAAAAGGACAAGAATTTCCCATGGTGGGGAACTCAGAGGCATCTCTGTATCATCAAAATGCACCGAGCTACCCATTTTAGAAAGAACTGCTCAGAACTTCTAGAAGTTCAGGCTTCTAGGAAGTACCCATTCACTGCAGGCAGCATCCTTATTAGTAACAGATGCCCACGGGGCCCATGAGACAGTGAAGGGCTGTAGCTTCCAGTGGTTAGACCTTGGGCCGTCTCCTTAAAAGCTATTTATGAAGATCGCTGAATGCCCAGTGTTCCAATATTCAGCCCCTGTATCTAGTTTTAAAAATTAAAGTGCTTTTTTCCTTTTAAACAATATTCTGTCAATTAATATTTACATTTTTTTTAAATGACAGGCTACTACTACTATTTTATTGAAAACATACAGTTCTGAGACCCATTTAAATGGCAGCACTTGAGATAAGCAGGTCACACTCCGGACCTGCATAGAGTTTCCCCCGAAACATAACTATAGCAGGAAGTTACTTTTCTATCATGGGGCATTTACAGTAACATGAGAAAGTAGACGCCAGCTAGTTTCCTGAGAGGCATGGCAGAAGTTTCCGTGAGGGTATTTAATGATGTTAGGGGTCGCCTCCTGACAATGTTACGAGTGAGATGCTCTTATCTGCTTCACTTATAACCATACATGTTTCGTAGAAAGAACGTCATCATAATTTCTGGGGACTTTAATATGTGGTAGCTTGGGTGGGGCTGTCCTCAGTGGCAGAGTGCTTATGAATCATGGCAAGGTTCAAAATAGGCCTGTCTAGTACAAACGACGTCAGACACATCTGCTTTAGTGGTGTTTTTACACATCACTGGGGGAATATAACCGGGCATCTCTTAGATATTAAGGAATGGTATCATTTGTTACCGGAGAACTAGGAAATGACCTCACCCTTGGTGAGGTGCTACGGTTAAGGATGCTTTCCCAGACAAGGAGCCAAGAGACAACAAGAAGAAAGATTAAAGGAACTTTCAAAGGGTTCAAGGAGAGTACGCCTTGCAGCAAACTGGGCAAACGGGAGAAAACAAGACATGAGGCTTTCATTGAGATCACATGGGTCCTGGGTCTATTGGCCAACCAGGAAGAAATAATTAGGCATATTTTACTATTGCTGCTTTAACTATGCAGTCAGTACAAAGGTACTGTGTGTGGTCCCAAACTCAGGCTGGATGTCTGAGACAGAAGACAGCAAACTGACCTTCAGTCAGGAAGAAACAGCTAACTGTATTTACCATCATCGGCAAGTCCAATTCGCTTTAGCTTTGTGGCTACCTGAAGCCCTAAGCTGCTCTTCTGAGCCAATCTTCACTAGGATTCCTTGCTGAAACCTCAGTACCCAGAATTCAGAAGGTGTTTGAGAATATGCTTCCTCTCCCAGTTCTTCAAAAGCTTGCTGACCCCAACCCATCCACAGACAGAAGAGAAGGGCTGGCATTAGAAGGAAGTGCTCATGCTAATCTCTGGAGGTTACGGATTACTTCTGGGAGTCAGCACATCAGCTAGAACTCTTCATGAAATAGCTTAAGGTTAGCGGTGTCCTGGAAAGCGCAAGGTTACAGAAAGGAGGTCCCCGAAGTGAGAGGCTAGCTATGAGGTCAAGGACACAGATCCCAAGTTAGTGATGCAAATGCTAACCATCTACCCAGGCCTCTTACTCGCTGAGTCTAGGACTAACCACTCCAGTTTACTTCTCTGGAAAATGGGTTCAATCGCATTGCCTGGTTGACTGAGAGAATTCTGATGGGAGCCCGCTGAGAGTTAGCATCGTGCATAATAATGCCCCCTGCACTCCCCTCACTCCTTTGTCTCCAAGTTCCAAGTAACAGAAATAATCCTTACTGTAGACACATGGAGAATGCGCAGGCAACAAAGGAACAAAGACGCTGTGTCTACGAGGGATTCATTATAGGTGGGTATTCAGAAAATCCCAAAGGTCGCTACACCAGGACAGTGGAGGGAGCAGAGAGGGCAAGAGGGTTGAGAAAGTTTCCTTAAAATCTGGCTGTTTTCCAGGGAGCCCCAGTTCTCATCACATCCCCCTTGACCAGGTCATATTGATAACCAGCCGCTCATCAGCCACCCAGATTTAGGGATGCGAAGCCGGTGACCTAACAGGACACTGACTTCTACCCTCTCAGCTCCAAAGCAACAGATACAGGTGGGTAGAAAGTGACCAGGAAGAAGGGTCAGGAAGAACAAAGTGGGAATGGACACTAGCTGGAGGGAAGGGTGAGGTCTAGGAAGCCACGGGGCTTCGTCAAGTGTTCTTGTGTTGGAGGCTTTAAGAGCAGAAGTCAGTGGGGATGGGAACGGTGACAATACAGAACTGCAGGCTAAGTCCAGTCCAGGTGAGGAGAGGAGAGAAAGGGGCCACAGCAGCCAGCACAGTGGGCCCTCCCTTGACAAGGGGCAAGGGGACAGGAGGAAATAAATACAGAGGGGAGTGGCCTCTGGGGTCCAAGGAAGGGCAATGTGAGGAGAGGGTGAAGAGCTGGGGGAAGAACAGGCAAGAGGATTACAGGTACAAGGAATAAAGGGACAAGGAAGTGTTTTCTACCCCCTAAGAGACCTCCAAAGATATGGACTCCTTTAGCGGAGGATGGGGATGGTGCCGTGTACTATGGATGGTTCTGGGGCAGGGCCAAGGCTGAGCAGCATCGGGTTGGGAGGCCACAGGTATAGAGGAATGGACAGTCTACACCTGAGGCCAGGGTGGGTGCAATGCTCTCACTGCGCGTTCTCAGTGTCCTTCCCTCTGCTGCTAACACACTCTTCTATGAATCACAGTAGACGCTGCCTCTCTGTGAAGACCCTTCACCCCTCCAGGTGGACTTCAGGGCTCCTGGCCTCCATTCCCTGCATCGTTATAAAAACATCTCTAGTACCGTATCATTCCCCCTCAGATGTCTTTATCCTGCTGCATTTTCCTGCTAGGCTTTGGCCTCCACCAACCTACACAGCAGCACACAGCAATAGATGTCTGTAGGATAGGCTATAAAGCATTAAGACAACAAGTGTTTCAGTAACGTCTCAAGAAGTAAAATGTGAGCCAGCTATGATGGCGCATGCCTGTAATCCCAGCGCTTCAAAGGATGAGGCAGGATGATTGTCAGAAGCATGGGCTACATGGTGTGAGGCAGGAGTATTGTCAGGAGTTTTAGTGCAGCATGAGCTACGTGGTGTGAGGCAGGAGGATTGTCATGAGTTTTAGAGCAGTGTGGGCTACATGGTGTGAGGCAGGAGGACTGTCAGGAGTTTTAAGCAGCATGGGCTATGTGGTGTGAGGCAGGAGGACTGTCAGGAGTTTTAGAGCAGCACAGGCTACATGGTGAGATTCAATCCAGCCTGGGTTGCTGTGAGAGTCTGTCATAGCACCTACCACCTAAATAAAAGTCTAGGCAAACTCTCTTACTGTGCAGTTAGCAGAAGATCCATTTTTTTTTTCTGTCAAGGGGAAAATCAATGGTCATTATCTCAGCTTTACCCTCACACCAGAGCCTGAGCAGGAGTTAAATGAAGCCTTTCAATCTAGTATCTAGGTCAATTTTTCTTGCTTCTCCATCCTGGCTCAAGAAAATTCTTGCCAAAGTCTGCCATGACTCCAGGAGAAGAGAGGAGACTTAGAGCTGCAGCTGGATCTTTTGGGACAGAGCTGGCTGGGGCGTTTCTCTATCAAACATGACTGGTCCTCAACAGTGAACCTCCTGAACCACGGGTCAACCTCCTGAGCCACGGGTCAACCTCCTGAACCAAAGGTCAACCTCCTGAGCCACGGGTCAACCTCCTGAACCAAAGCCTGAGCCACGGGTCAACCTCCTGAACCACGGGTCTCCACGTTTCGGTGTGAGGGGCACTGGAGGCTCAGCCACAGCTCTGCTGCACATACACAATGATCTGGTTATCTCTGTGGTCCCCACCACCCAACTCTGGGTTTTCCACCAATCCTTGCCTTTAGGTACATCTAGTACCTGCACCACTAGTAAACAGGAAGGGAAAAAATTAGACTAGGAAAGAGCGATGTAACACTTTAGGAAGTTGAGAAAAAGGAATACTCTGTGCCTATATAAACGAAAGGAGGCACGTCCTCTCTTGCGCTACGATCTCGGCTTCTTTGGATTCCTCAGACTGTCATTTTCAACACTGGGGCCATGCTCAGACTATAATCGATAGTTGGTGACTGTTAGAGTCCAGACTGACCTAACACTTGCTCTGTAGTCAAGGATTTCCTTGAACTCCCAATCCCCCTATCTCTAGCCCTCAAGCGGTAGAACTAGGAGGTTTACCAGCACGCCCAGCCCTCCCTTTTCCTCACGTATGTATATAATCTAGGTCCTTTTTATAGAGTCTGGCAAACTCATGAATTCGTTTTCTCATTCATTAAATATTTATCAAGCATCCGCCACCCAGCAGACCCTTCAAGTCCAGGAACACACAGGAAACCAGGGAACACAACTGGTGAGGAATGAACACGAAACCCCAGTGGCCACGAGGACTGCCACGCTGAGGTGGCTTTCCTTTGGGACCTGCCACTAGCTAGCACACCCGCCGTGGCTCCATTATCGTACTGTTTGGAGTTAATATTATTGTCAGTTTGACAAAATCTAAAATCATCTAGGAGACAAATCTCTGTAGGCCTCTGTAAGGGACTTTCCCATGCTGTGGTAATTGAGGTAGGTAGACCTATCCCAAATATGGGTGGCCCCATTCCAGGGACTGGGGCCCCTGGACTGAACGAAGAGACAACATGGGCTGAGCATCAGCATTCAGGTCCCTCCATTTCCTGATGGCAGTGGGATGTAAGCAGCTGCTTCAAACACCGCTACCATGACTTCCCAGCTGCTACAGATCAGACCCGCAAGCCAGCAGCAAAAAAAAAAAAAAAAAAAAAAAAAAAAACCTTCATTCTGTCCCTTGTCTTTGTTAGGTGTTCTGTTACAGCACAGAGAAAAGTCACTAATACAAACGCCCAGCATTAATTCAAAAGGACAAATTTCTATTTCAGAGATATAAGCAAGTTCAGAGATCTACTGGTGAAGAAGACCTGGGTTGGAGCCCACAGTGAGCAGTGGCTGCCTGCATTTCTTCTCTCTCTTTTTCTCTTGCTCTCTCTCTCTCTCTCTCTCTCTCTCTCTCTCTCTCTCTCTCTCTCTCTCTCTCTCTCTCTCTCTCTCTCTTTCAGTTTTTAGAGACAGGGTTTCTCTGTGTAGCTCTGGCTGCCCTGAAACTTGCTTTGTATACCAGGCTGGCCTTGAACTCACAGAGATCCGCCTGCCTCTGACTCTCAAGTGCTGGGATTAAAGATGTGCACCACGAAAGCCCAGCCATACTCCTTTTCTTTTTGGAGACCCCTAAGCTCCTTTTCCTTCAGTACCAGACTGCTCTCTCCCTCACAACAATCAGAAATGGATTAACAAACATCTCAAGAAGGCCCGAAGTGTGCTGCACACTTGAAGGAGATTTTCACATTTTCTTTATTATTATTATTTTTTTCTTCTCTGCCACAGGATTTTATTCCCACTGAGGGGTTAATAGTAATACTTCTCCCCCAAGGAATGTTGCCTTTTGAACTACACCTCAAAGTATAAAGGAAATAAAATAAACTCAGATTTTTTTTTTCACCCTCTTCCTCTTAGGGAGGAGAGGCAAAATAAAGCTGGTTTCCTGGTATTATCCACAAAAGCAAACTCGGGGCGATAAGAAGTTCTCTGCGAACAAAGAGGCTGAGGTGAGACGGTCCCTCCGGCCACAGGACCAGGGAGACAGCAGCCTTGGTACCACTTGATGTTCCTAGAGCTGAGAGAGCAACTTCCCAGGCCAATTCCCAGGGCTTGTGAGAAAACTGGTTCAGCTCCTGAGCCTCACACACCTGAGGATTTCCTGTGCCCTTTTCACCCTAACTGCCTGAGGCCTAGCTAAGCTCAACAACGCATGGGAACTGAGGAGACTGGAGACACTGGTCAGTCATTCAACAATGTATATACATTCTACATATACACATTCTAAACAAGCAGTACGTTAGATACAGTGAGCATACAAAACTATTATTTACAGCTATTAAAAAGAATATGACGTGTTTTTTTTTTTTTTTTTTAAGCTCAACCTGAGTCAGACAGTGAGAGAGAAGTTATTTTACCCAAACTCACAGTGTCTGAAGGGGGCAAAGGGTATTTGAGACGCACACAGAAGTTCAGAGGTTTCTCAAAGAAGGGAATGCTGAATTAGCTTGCGGGCCAGGCAGGAAGCCATCGGTGGCCAAGGAGGAAAACATCACACCTGGCAGACGTGACGGGCAGCTACTTGGGAAATACAAAGCAGGATGGGTACATCTGGGTGAGAACTAGGAACTATGCAGATGTGACCCCTAGCCCAACTATATTTCTCTCCGTTCATCTTTAAGGTACTACATCCATGCTTTGGGAAACTCTCTGTGTCTTTTATAGATGAGTCTGTTTTTAATGACACTCTAGACTTCCACGGTCACGTCTGATGAACACAGTCAATGCTTGAGCGTGGGAACACGGGTGCGGACAGAGAAACTTTAGAGTGCTGAAAGGAACATTACACGCTTTCTTGAGCAACCGATCAGCCGGCTTTCAAGCCAATTCCGAAAGGGAAATAGCATTAAGAAAAAGCAAACAGCAAAATCTATGAAACAGGAAAATTACTTCACTTTGTTGTGCCAGTACTGAGACCTGCTCAGAAGGCACGTCTGAGCTCAACCTTCAAGGACGGACAGGAACTTTCGAGACAGGTGACAGCATAAACCTGGAAGGTTTGCTTTAGAAAGGTCCCCTGTGGTCACAACTCCCTGGAGCTGGAAGGTGGGACTGAAGGCAGACCTCATCCCAGGTGCTGGTCCCTTCACCCCTCACCAGCTGCCACGTGACTTTCCGGGAGTGGAGTGGGGAACTCAGAACAAGACACCATGGAAATGCAACACTTACTTTTCTTGTAAACTTTGGTGCCTGCTACCCCAACACCGACAGTATCATTAGCTTTCTTTTAAAGCTTGATAACTCTTCCTGTGCCTTATTGTGGTGGTTTGAATAAGAATGGCCCCTACAGGCTCATATATTTGAATGCTTAGGCATCAGGGAGTGGCACTACTTGACAAGGCTTAGGAGGTGGGGCCTTGTCGAAGGAAGTGAGTCCCGGGGGATGGAATTTGAGGTTTCAAAGCCCAAGTCAGGTCCAGTGGCATTCTCTCTTTCTGCCGCCCGTGGATCTGGATAGAACCCTCAGCTACTTTTCAAGAGCCATGTCTGCCTGCATGCCACTATATTCTCTGCCAGAATAATGGACTAAACTGCTGAAATTGTAATCTGGCCCCAATTAAATGCTTTGTTTTATGAGCTGCTGTGGTCATAGAGTCTGCACAGCAACAGGGCAATAACTAAGGCAGTGATGTCGCCACCAAGGAATAATAAAGCAACTCGAATATCTCCAGAGGATGGGTATATCTGAACAACAGAATAGAGAAACAGGAGAAAGGTTCTGGACATGACTGACTGCTCTCCTTCCATGTAGATGGAAGCACATTACTTTGCATATTTCCTGGCCTCGTTCTTTTGCTGTTTTGATCATGAACATAAAAGATTGCTAAAAGGAATTATTCTTGGTACTTAAAGTGTATTGTTTACCTATCAGTTCTTTATTTAGTGAACTGGTGGGCTTGACAGGCTTACTTACAGGAACATGGGAGGGATTCCTCACAGGAATCTGTGCAATTCTAAGACAGCTGCATCTCTGAGACGTCCCACCCCATCGTAGGTCACAACCTAATAGACTGTACCGTAGAGCCCTGACCCCAGTTAACTTCGTCCCTCCTATCTACTCAAGCACCTTTACACCAGACACCACACGTATGAAGGGCAGCAGGGCGTGGGTGGTGGAACCCCAGGTGAGTTCATGTGACCATTCCTCCTCTGCACCAATGGGAGCGTACACAATCCCATTAAGATGACCTAAGATATTCTTTTTAAAGGACATATGATCTGTTTTGAGTTTCTAAAATTAACATGCATATTTAAGGAGATATTTATTCAAAATCTACTCCCTGTTCAAGCCAATACAACATAACTAGGGATCTCTGAGAATCAACTTAAACTTCTGACTATCCTGCATGAGCTTAGATTGATCATATTTTCCTCCACTGCTTTTCTTATCCTTAGGAAAAGTGGGTTTCTTAGGGCTGGAGAGAGGGCTCAGAGGTTAAGAGCACTTGTAGCTCTTGCAGAGGACCTGAGGTCTTCCATTCCCAGCACCCACATGCTGACTCATAACCATAACCATCTGTAATTCTAGTTCCAGGGATTCCGGTGCCCTCTTATGACCCCTGCAGGCACCAAGCACATATGTGGTATACATAGATACATTCAGGCAGAACACACATAGACACAAAATAAAAACTAATAAATATAAAAAAGGGAAACTTCTTGCCCTTCATATACTAATACCAAGCTCAGTGCTCACTTGAATTTTTTTAACCTCTTTGTGGAAAATGTAGCGCAGTGTTCTAGATAATAGAGACAATTTAATGATAAGGTTAATGTTAGAATTTAAAGACACCGGCCCATGGTTAAGTCTAACTAAAAAAACTCAGAACTGGTAACTGTCCAGGGAAAGAGGGAAGCTGTTTGCCACTTAGTTCTAGAGTTTATCTCAAAGAGTTACCACAATTGCCTTTTCCTTATACTATCCCAAGGCCAAGAATTAAATCCCACACCACACGGTGCTGTGCAGACTAGCATCTGTCGTGACATGAAGAGAGGAACCTGCAGTAAAGTCAAGGCAGTCCTGCTCAGGCCTGAGAGTAAGCAGAATGAGAGCCATGGAGAATCCTGAGTGGGGGAACTCTAGTCTTGACAAGTCCCGTGATTTGGGATGCTGCTTACAAAGACTCAGCAGCAGCACCTTCTCCGCTGGCAGTCAGCAGTCCACAGGTGACACACAATGCCAGGCGGTGAGGACGGAGCTTCAGCTTCCTGCCACAGTCAACCGTAATCCTCTTATATGACACCAGTGGCAAACGGCACACACGTGGTGAAGTTCAAATGACTTTTTATCGTTTAAACACCTACTTTTTCTATTATAGGATATAGAACAATGAAAATTTAAAAATACCATTTTAGCAAACAGGAGCTTAACATTAAAATGACCATCACACGATCAAGCTTGATGGCCAACTGTTTCTGCGTACTGAAGAATGTAAAATCATATCTGACCTGGAAGTACTTCTGACATGGATCTCTGGGCGTCAGCAATGGTGCAGGAAATGGGTTATAATCCGCAATCTAAAATTGAAAAACAAAAAAAATTTTTTTCAGAAGTTAGAACCTCAAATAACAAAGCATAAATGGAAACAGGCACAGAACTAAAATTCCTTCCGAATAAAGTCCAAATTAAAACAAACAAACAAACTGGCAGCTTCTGTGCAAATGTTTGTGATGTATATAACCGCTCACACCACGTCTCCCGTGAATCCCAACTGCTACACAGCCACATTTTCCTGCCCACTCCAGGCATGTCTGTCTGTCTGTCTCAAGCTTCCAGTGCTTTGCCTTGCCAAAAACACACAAAACAGAAGCCACCAAGGGAAAAGAAATTTAGTGAACTCTGCCTTTTTAAAAATTAAAACCTGACTGAAAGAAAACAAAAAGTGGCACAACTCATGATTTTTTTTTAAGACCTGAAAAAAAAATTACCATTACAAGAGGTTTATCTATAGAAAGGGCGTCTTGGAATCATTAAGTAAAATATGATAAAAATCATTAAGAATAAAGTTGGCAGAAAAAGGAGCAAAAGATGGGAATAATGTCCAATAAACATAAAACATCAGTCCAAGGGAAGCAAATGGCAACTTGGAGTGGCAGTGGCTCTGCTGTGTACGACTATAAAGATTAGGAAGCTCAGCAATGCAGACAGCAGGCAAGGACACTGGGAAGAAGAAAAGTCAGACTCCCTCACCGGATTAAAGTCATCAAATATTTTGGGAGCTACTTACAAACATCAGAGGGAATTTTTAGAAGGGTGGGCGCCATTGCTGGGCAAGTCCACTTCTAAGAATGCATTTTATATTGTGATTATGAGATAGGCTCCCAAAGGTGACTCTGTACATCTCCCTGTGCTTACCTGACCTGGGTGCGGAGGGAGGAAGGAAAGAAGGTGTGTGGGGAGGTACTATAATGTTGTAAATGACATTTAAAACAGAGAATCAAAGAAGAAGAGGAAGAGGAAGAGGAAGAGGAAGAGGAAGAAGAAGAAGAAGAAGAAGAAGAAGAAGAAGAAGAAGAAGAAGAAGAAGAAGAAGAAGAAGAAGAAGAAGAAGAAGAAGAAGAAGAATGCATTTTATAGGTAGTCTCATATGGACTCTATTGTTTAATGGCCATGAAAATCCAGTAATGACCACACTATTATTAGGTAAGTGCTGGCTCAATGCATTGAGAGACATCTACATCTCAACAGAGCAATGTGATGCCAACAGGGAGATGTAGTGGGTCTGGATGTGCAGATAAGAAAAGCACATTAAGCCATATCACTGGGAAATGAATATTATGCATACCATGCATGCATACCATGGCACATGTAACATGAGTAAAACTCTTCCTTTCTCTCTCTCTCTCTCTCTCTCTCTCTCTCTCTCTCTCTCTCTCTCTCTCTCTCTCTCTCTCTCTCTCTCTCTCTCCTTCCTTCCTTCCTTCCTTCCTTCTAGGGAGTCTAGCGTCAGGAACATCCCTCGGGATGATAACCCATGATAGTGGGTTAAGAGCGGGACTGCACGATTCCATTATAAAAAGTTCAAAACCAGTTAACATTTCTGTATGTCAAGACGGGGTGTAGGAGTTGGGAGAGGAAGTAGCAAGAGAGTGACCCCAGGGATGCTGGTCAAGGCGATGAAGCACTTCTTGACCTTTGGAGAAATCCATCAAGCCGTGCCCTTGTAAGCTGTGTCCTCATTACACATCCATGAAAAGTTGCAAGAAAAAGTCAAATGCTGGAGGTTTTCTATAGTATCCTTCTAATCAGAAAAATTCTTATTTTCCAAGACTCTTGCATTCTAATCTCACCTTTTCCAAACCAGTAGCCTTTAACGGGCATAACTCCCAACTTAATGATTCAGATAATGACCTGACACCTGGGCCGCTGGCCTACAGTACATTTCTAATTATGTCTCCACATGCTGTGAAGTAGGCTCATTACTCCATTATAATTGAAGGGGTGGGTTTGTTTGGTTGTCCTGAAACACCAGGAGATGCCTCTCCTGTACCAGTTTGTCTTTGGGCTGTGCATCTCAGCTCCTTAGCCTTCACGATACACTTCATTTCTTCGTCTTCAGTGCACCTTACATCACATGCACAGACAAAGATAAAGTGACAGACACATCTGGAAAATGAACACAGGTAAAGCAACACAGGAAGCCAAGAAGAAGAGACTTATTTGCATGAAGGTTTCCGGTATACTTTTATTGTACGGAATCCCTTTGGGCTTCCTTGACCTGAATAAACTCCATCTTTAATATAAGTAAAAGTCAGATGCTCTGCTCATCTCTGCTGTTAGCTACATAGCATCTCCTGGATGTGTCCTGCACTGTGACCATATATGATTATACCCTGCTTGCCCTGTGTCATTATTCTATTACTATTCCCTACTTGTCCTGTGATGGTAACTGGATATTACCCATCACCCATTGCACATGTCTGTGCCATACATGACGCCTATATCAGGGGAAGCTCTGGTGAACAAAGATACTTCTCTCACAGAGCATGCAGCCTAACAGGGAAAGGGGTCGCAAGTACTCAAGCCAGGAAGTATGTGTTCTGGAGGCAAAGAACCCAGCTCTGGAATGTGATGAAGGAAAAAAGAGGGGCCAGACAGGAAGTTCAAAATACAGTGTGAGGTAGAAACAGGACTAAGGTGAGAAAGTATTTATCCAAACCTATTATCAACAAGACATCCCCTGCCTTTGAAACTGAAACATAATATAAAAACTCTTTTTCCTTGTTAATGTGGTGGTTTAAAAGAGAATAATCCCAACATGCTCATATATTTAAATACTTGGTCTCTGGTTGGTGGAACTGTTGGTGAAGGATTAGGAGGTGTGGCCTTGCTAGAGAAGGTGTGCCATTGAGGGCAAATTTTTGCACTTAAAAAGCTCACCCTGTTAGCCTTCCCAGTTAACTCTCTAGCTTTCTCTCTGTTTCATGCTTGTGGATCAGATGTAAGCTCTCAGCTACTGCTCCAGTGCCACGCCTGCTTGCCTGCGGCCAAGCTCCCTGCCATGACAGTCATGAACTCACCCTCTGAAACTGTAAGCCCCCCATAAACAATTTCATTGATAACTTGCTTTGGTCATGGTGGTCATATCACACTGACAGAAAAGTAACCAAGACAGTGAATGAACCAATCTAACAACATGGTTTCTAAAAGGCCTTACTAATGCAGACCAACTCTACTGCAAGGCAGCTTCAGAGACTGCAAGAGCAGCACACAGGTACACTACCTATGTGTGACCTTAAGAACAATCTCCAGCTGTGCTACACAGCAGGAAAGCGGCTGGCAGCACAACACAGAGCTTCCCAACACCAAAAGCACGGCCAGGGAAACTTAAGAATTGAATTTTCAACTTTATGAAACTGTAATTAATCTAGACATAACTTCATAAGTTGTTATCTGCCCCTCATTGGGAAAGATTTAATTAGGTTTGTGACTTCATGTATAAATGAGTCTACTTTTACAAATACATCTTAGAGACTCTGAACACAAACTGAGTTCTTCTGATCAGGAGAATTCTACTTTACCTGTTTTCCCCCAAAATATAAGCACACAGATCTGATCATTTCTCCCTCTGGACTCATCCTATTCTGTCCTGTCCACTCACTTCAAACCTTAAGGTTTGAATAAAAAATGTGCTCCCCCAAGTGTCCATCAAAGCCTTGACCCTCAGGTTAGAACTGTCAGTATGTAGTTCCATTTCCCAAAGGAAATTCCAGTGGAAATTCTTAGCTGTTGAAGGCATGAAGTACTTCTCTGTCCTGGTTAGTTTCTGTTGTTGATGTTGTTGTTTGTTTGTTTGTTTTATTTGTTTATTAATTTGGCACAGACTAGAGTCATTTGGAAAGATGAAATCTCAATTGAGAAACTGACTCCATAAGATTGGCCTACAGCCAGGTCCATATGGCATTTTTTGATTATTGGTAGATGTGGGAGGGCCCAGCTCACTATGGGCAGTTCCAACCCTAGAAAAAATGGCCCTAGAATGTATAAGAAAGCAGGCTGAGCAAGACATGAGGAACAAGTGAATAGGCAGCATTCTTCCATGGTCTCTGCTTCAGTTCCTAACTCTATTTTCCTGCCTTGAGTTTCTGTCCTGGCTTCCTCACTGATGGATTATGACCTGAGATGAAATAAACTCTTTCATTCCCTAGTTTTTTTTGTCATGGTGTTTAATCACAGCAATAGAAACTTCAAGACATTATCCTACAGCCCCTTAGTAGTTCTAGCAAGAGGGTTATTATAAAAGCCTGAGTCTGGCCCCTGACCAGTTCTGTCTCTCTGCTTCTGGTTTGAAATGACTTGTTTGCTCCCTGCCTTACTCCCACTATTAGCCACCATGATGTAGCTTTGTTAGTTTTCTGTTATGATAACAAAATACTTGAGATGTTTAGCTTATAAACAAGAAAGGTTTGTTTTGCCCCACAGTTTTTGAGGTTTCGATTCATAGTTGGTTTGCCCATGCTTTGGGGCCTGTGGCAAGGCAGGATGTGTGTCGTGGAGTAAGGCATCCTTATGGCAAGGATGGAGATGGTAAAGAAGAGATGGATTTCCACAACCCCCTTTGAGAACACAAGAATGAACCAACTAGAATCTCCCACTAAGCTCTCCCTTCTCCCAAGAGCACCTCTACCTCCCAACAGCATCATGGTTTGTTCACCAAGTCTTCAACATGTGGCCTTTAAGGAACATTCAAGATCAAAACTACAGCTGTGACAAAGTTCTCAAAAGAATGGAGGACGGGAACCACATCCACAACCTCTAAAAGCATAAGCTAGACTCCTGGTTTCTACATTCGCTGACTCTGGTATGACACACTGCAGAGCTGAGGGATGCTCTATGCGTTTCCACAACCTCTCTTCAGGCCTCCACTTTTCAGAGCCACACTCACACCCTTGCCCCAAACCTCAGGAACTGACAACCCCGAATCCTTCACTCTCTCCCTAAAAACACTTCCCAGGACAATCTTACCGGACCCCACACATCTCCCTGACTATGACCTTAAAAAACTGCAGAAGGAATCCTTTACTTGCTTGAAGTAAAACTCAGAGATAACCTAAGGACACACAAAAATTAAATTTTTCTTTTTAAAAAAAGGGAAAAGTAAGGCTGGGATGAATTTCAAAGGACAACTTGTCAGGCCCGAGGACACCAAGGGTCTCAAGGAAGAGCTCCCAGACGCTCGCCTGCGCGCGAAGCCGCTCTTCTTACCAGTGTATTCATACAGGTGGACGGGGCTGTGTGCTCTTCTGTCGCTTCATACAGGACGATATGTACTACAGTCATTAACACTGACTTCAAAATGCTCATCGATTCTTAGAAAAGTCCCCAAACTATTCCTACCAGTATCTTTCAATTAGAAGCTTTTCCTGCTGGAATCCCTGGTGCATACTGAGATGGTAAGCAATGACTTAGGTTTAGATCTAGGCATGGGTAACTATAAACCTACACCAGTCTACCTCAAAGGGTGTGTGGAAGTGTTCCAGAGTACAGACAGGGTAGTCCTGGAAACTGACATCATCATCATCCCAGCTCTTCACAAAACAGCAACAAAGTCTGAGCAGTGAGTTGCCTTCATTAAGGCCGTCAAGCCACACCTAAGATTCTCCACTTTGAAAATCAGGACCTATTTTTATGCCAATACCAAGCTGTTTTCAATACTGTAGCTCTGTAATAGAGTTTGAAGTCAGGGATGGTAATGCCTCCAGAAGTTCCTTTATTGAATAAGATTGTTTTGGCTATCCTGGGTTTCTTGTTCTTCCATATAAAGTTGATTATTGTCCTCTCAAGATTTGTGAAGAATTTTGATGGGATCTTTAAGGGGATTGCATTAAATCTATAGATTGCCTTTGGTAGTATTGCCATTTTTACTATGTTGATCCTCCCAATAGGGAGATCCTTCCATTTTCTGGTATCCTCTTCAATTTCTTTCTTCAAAGACTTAAAGTTCTTGTCAAATAGGTCTTTCACTTCCTTGGTTAGAGTTACCCCAAGATATTTTATGCTATTTGTGGCTATCGTGAAAGGTGACGAAATAGAGAAGTCGACCAATGGAATCGAATAGAAGACCCAGATCTTAACCCACAAACCTATGAACACCTGATTTTTGATAAAGGAGCTAAAAGCACACAATGGAAGAAAGAAAGCATCTTCAACAAATGGTGCTGGCATAACTGGATGTCAACCTGTAGAAGAATGAAAGTAGCTCCGTGTCTATCACCATGCACAAAACTCAAGTCCAAATGGATTAAAGACCTCAATATCAATCTGAACACACTGAACCTGTTAGAGGAGAAAGTAGGAAGTACTCTACAACATTTGGGCACAGGAGACCGCTTCCTACGTATAGCCCCAGCAGCACAGACATTAAGGGCAACATTGAATAAATGGGACCTCCTGAAGCTGAGCAGCTTCTGTAAAGCAAAGGACACTGTCACTAAGACAAAAAGGCAGCCTACTGACTGGGAAAAGATCTTCACCAACCCCGCAACAGACAAAGGTCTGATCTCCAAAATATATAAGGAACTCAAGAGACTAGACTTTAAAATGCTAATTAACCCAATTAAAAAATGGGGCACTGAACTGAACAGAGAATTCTCAACAGAAGAAGTTCAAATGGCCAAAAGATACTTAAGGTCATGCTCAACCTCCTTAGCAATCAGGGAAATGCAAATCGAAACAACGTTGAGATACCATCTTACACCTGTCAGACTGGCTAAAATAAAAAACACCAATGATAGCCTTTGCTGGAGAGGATGTGGAGTAAGGGGTTTGCTGGTGGGAATGCAAACTTGTGCAACCACTTTGGAATGCAGTGTGGAGATTTCTCAGGAAATTTGGGATCAACCTACCCCAGGACCCAGCAATCCCACTCTTGGGAATTTACCCAAGAGATGCCCAATCATATTACAAAAGCATTTGTTCAACTATGTTTATAGCAGCATTATTTGTAATAGCCAGAACCTGGAAACAACCTAGATGCCCTTCAGTGGAAGAATGGATGAAGAAAGTGTGGAATATGTACATATTAGAGTACTACTCGGCGGTAAAAAACAATGACATCTTGAATTTTGCATGCAAATGGATGGAAATAGAAAACACCATCCTGAGTGAGGTAACCCAGGCCCAAAAAGAAGAACATGGGATGTACTCACTCATAATTGGTTTCTAGCCATAAATAAAGGACATCAAGCCTATAATTCGTAAAAAATCCTAGAGAAGCTATATAAGAAGGTGAACCCAAAGAAAAACATATAGTTATCCTCCTGGATACTGGAAGTAGACAAGATTGCCGGACAAAAAATGGGAACATGGGGGTGGGGTGGGATGGGGGATGGGGGGATGGGGAGAGAAAAGTGTGAAGTGGAGGATGGGAAGAGCTTGGGGGAATGGGATGTTTGGGATGTAGGAAGGTTGGATATGGGAACAGGGAGTTATGTATCTTGGTTAAGGGAGCCATTCTAGGGTTGGCAGAGACTTGACTCTAGAGGGGTTCCCAGGTATCCAGGAAGACGCCCCCAGATAGTTCCTTGGGCAGCTGAGGAGAGGGTGCCAGAAATGTCCAGATCCTATTGCCATACTCATGAATATCTTGCATATCACCATAGAACCTTCACCTGGCATTGGATGGAGAAAATGACAGAGCCCCACATGGGAGCACCGGACTGAGCTCCCAAGGTCCTGATGAGGAGCAGAAGGAGGGAGATCATGAGCAGGGAAGTCAGGACCGTGAGGAGTGCGTTTACCCATTGAGACGGTGGGACAGATCTAACGGGAGACCACCAAGTCCAGTTGGAGTGGGACTGATGGAACAGGGGACCAAACCGGACTCTCTGAATGTGGCTGACGGTGGAGGAGGACTGAGAAACCAAGGACAACGGCAATGAGCATGAACTCTACAGCATGGATGGGCTCACTGTGAGCCTTGTCGGTTTGGTTGCTCACCTTCCTGGACTTGGGGGGAGCTGGGAGGACCTTGGACTTGGCATGGTGAGGGGAGCCCTGATGGCTCTTTGTCTTGGAGAGGGGTGGAGTGGGGGTATGGGTGGAGGGGAGGGGAGGGAGGGAGGAGGAGGAAGGGAGGAGATGGAAATTTTTAATTAAAAAAAATGAGAAAAAAAGAGAGAAAGAAATCAATAATCATAAAAAAAATGAAAATCAGGACCTGAGCCCTGAGTTCTAACTTGCCACTTGGGTCCTTTATGATGAGAACCAATGCCTCGTGTTTGTCAGGGGGTGCAAATACCTTCAGCTGCACACTGGGATCACCATCAACCTAACAGTTACTCGGAAGATCAAAAGGGCAATCTTAGGTTGCTGGCCCGCTTGCTTTAGTACCTTGCACAATCTAAGCACTCATAAATGACAGGCTAAGCACTCATAAATGACAGGCTAAGCACTCATAAAAGACAGCGCTACTACTGCCAACATCTTATACACACGTGATCTGTTTTCTCAACCAGGCTGCAAACGTTCTGAAAAAAAATCCAAGTGTGTTCTGGAGAGCTTTGTCTACCCAACAAAAGCACCCTAAAAACTTCAGTGGGTTCACATCTCCCTTCTTCCTCTGCCTGCCCTGTCCTAAGTTTTTGTGAAAATGTTCACAAATAGTAAAGTGAGCTCCGTTTTTAATGGAAAAAATTCTTCTGACATCATTGAAATAATCATCATCTCATCCTGTCAAGCAAGAAGAGATAATCTGTCAAAAAACCTGTGTCGATGTACAACAGAACCTGAAAACCTGCAAGCTTATGGTAGCTGAGAAATAGTTTTAGACACTGTTTGCCAGGATTAAACCTTTCTATGCATGATACTGTGCTATCTATCTCTAATACAATTGTCAGGGTTTTTACTATTTTCCCCAAGAGCTACATCTCTATTTCAAGGTCTATAAAATGGAGCCCCTACATCAAATGACTAGGGTGTCAGCACTCACCACTCATGTGGCATTGACAGGGCACTTTACTATGTGTCAGGCCCGATGCCAAGCAAATGCTTTAGAAGGATGATCCTGTTTCTTACTTCCAACAGATCTACACAAGAGGTCCTGTGACGATGCCAATACTGCAGACCGAGAAACAAACGCATACAGTTAGACAGCCTGGCAGAGGTCACACCCAAGGAGGTCATGAGCTGCTCCCAGGACTCGGACCTGTTTGCCCCTGAACACCAGGCTCCTGGCGGTGCCACATTCACTATAACTTTTCGCATGAAGATGGCTCCACCTGAATTAATTAATGCTACCAGATAAATCCTGCTACATTTTCCAGGTTCTTTTGGAGGTGGTGTGTAACTTCTTCAAATACAGGCAAATGAAATCAGCTGCTGGCTGGAAAGCAAAACCTGAGTCCCCTTTCTTAGCAGTTCAGGAAAACAAAACAATACAATTGAGAGGAAGTACATGAAATTTTATCTGACCCTGGGGATAGCTTCTAAAATAGAAAATAGAGAAGTTCAACTTTAACCACATGTTTAGTACAATACATAGTGTTAATTAGGTGACTGCTATGTGTGATTTTGTAGTGTGCATGGGATGAGAAGCACATAACAAGCATGTGCATATGCAGGATTTTTTCCCCCAACATTTAAACAAATTTCTGCAGGGAACACAGCAAAGGTGCACACACTAAATTCACATATAATGCTGTGCTCTATGGAAACAGACTTGAGTTTCTTATTTCGAGGGACATAAATCATAATTAGTAATATGCTTTTTGCCATCTACATACTTAGGCACATGGCATATTTCCTAAGAATCACTGTTTTGTTTTGATTTTGTAAACTGACTACTCACTAAGAGTGAAAAACGCAGCTCTCCTGCGGAAGGTACACGAACTGATCATTCCTCTGGTTTTCATGTCTTACACTAAAACTCTGAAGTAGGCAGACTCTAGTTCTTTATCTTCCTCATTTAGTCCTCTCCAAGGCAGAGTTCAAAACCAGTCCTAAGTACGACATCAACAAAGAATTCTCCACACAGCCCAGGAGGAGGCTGAGGGCTACACACAGCCCAAGAGGAGGCTGCTTGGCTACACACAGTCCAGGAAGAGATTGCTGGCTACACACAGTCCAGGAGAAAGCTACTGTCTGAAATGCTTCTCTGGGGAAGACATCAGCAACTAGAAAAGTAATACTCAATACAGACCATTAAATATAGGCTTCCTTTCCACTTAGAGTTGCTTTTTTTTTTTTTTTTTTTTTTGGTTTTTCGAGACAGGGTTTTAGAGTTGCTTTTGTAACTGCGCACCAGAAATTTTTAAGGGGAGGTGAAAGAATTACACTTCCTTCATTCATGTACATGACCCCCACGTTTTGTATTCTGAAGGTATTATACTGTGGTACAAATAACAGCAATGTCTGATGCTTCGAAGACATGCCAGTTCTTAATGCACTGCTGGGTAGCTGTGGCTGACTGACTGCACTGACATACCCATCGCCAGGTTCCTGTACCCCTGCCATCTGTTCTTACCGTGCAGTTATTCTCCAATAGCTCTGTGCTCAGTTGTGTGACTTGTTTTGGTAACTGTCCACATGGGAGGACACAGGAGCTAACATAGCGGGCAGGCCCATTTCCAGTCCCCAGGATCTCCACTACCTTCATGAGAACACTCACAGGCTGGCCTGATGGAAGCGTGGTAGAGATGAGGGTAGAACGGCCAAGTCCGCATGGTCTGGACCATATTATACCAGCCTCAGCTGGCCAGACAGAGGACATGTGGGGGCGCACTGCAAAGTGGAGCAGACCTGCAGGCCACACGTGTGGCTGACTTACACACAGAGAGCGGGGCAGACTCCTCAAAGACTCGCTGAGCACCCAAACATGCTGGTGATTGTGTGAGCAGGTGAATGTTAAAGGCTGTCAGTCACGCTGTGAAGGAGAGACGGTGGTACCCTGATTACACCCAGAGCAACCAAATGTGATGATACACGAGGCACTGCTGGGATTAAACCCGAGTTGATCCAGGAGAGAGACGATGTTAAGTGAAACAACCCTTCCTAGGTTCCAGGGGTCCCAGGGCGCTGACCTGGTTGTTACAGGCTGCATTAGCCTCCTCGGCTGTGCTCATGTGCAGCATGCTGACATTTCTACTGTGCACAACAGAGTGCTCTGGAGGGGAAACTCTGAGCGCTTATAGTAAAGACGTAGAAACAGCATTATGTCCACTGGGCTAGCTGGCGAGTTAGCCCTCGGGATAGGTGTGTCTCTGCCTCCCTGGCACTGGGATTACAACCACACAGCGCCGTTCATGCTTGCCTTTTTCACATGGGTTGTGGAGATCAAACTCGGGTCTTCGTGTCCGGATAGCAAACACTTCACTGGGTTATCTTCCCACCCAAATTATACTCTTGCTAAGATAAAATATAACAAGGCTAAGAAAATCACACAAAACAGATCACTTATTATGAAGCAAATGTTCTTATAGAATTACTGCCCAGATCGCAAAAAAGACTTCACCAACTATCCCAGGAGGCCTGTGCTCGGCACCTCTCTCCCTCCAAAAGAAACTCTTGAATTGATGGTAATCATGGACTTGAACTTCTTTTAAGCCAGAGGACAGAAGTATAATCAGCATAGTTAAATGCTGCCCACTTTTAAAAATCTGATGTATGTTAAGTAACAGTTAATCTACACCCCTCCCCCAATCCTCTCTGTTTCATGACCATTACTGAGCTATCTGAGCTGAGGAGTCTCCACAGTAGCAACTTTGCTGTTGCATGTTTCATATCCCTCAGTCTCTAAGTTCCTGCAATAGGCAACCAGAGTCAGAGGCTTAGAGCACTGAGCTCTAGCCCATTTCGAGGCATGATGCGCGATTCCCCGCTGTATGCTGTGAATACCATTGGTGAATAAAGAAACTGTCTTGGCCTGTTGATAGGGCAGAACTTAGGTAGGTGGGGAAAACTAAACTGAATGCTGGGAGAAAGGAGGCAGAGTCAGGGAGAAGCCATGGAGCCCCACCGGAGACAGACGCTGGAACTTTAAGGTGGTAAGCCATAGTGTGGCAATACACAGATTAATAGAAATGGGTTAAATTAATACTTAAGAGTTAGCCAATAAGAAGCTAGAGCTAATGGGCCAAACAGTGTTTTAATTGATACAGTTTCTGTGTGATTATGTCAGGGCTGGGCAGCTGGGAACAAACAAGGGGCCCTCCTCATAACAATGCTCCATCAGGAAACATGACAACTGGTTTTCATTCATTTCTAAGGTTAAGCCACCAATGTTGTTTGACGTGTGAATCCATAAGCTGCCCGAAGGTGCTTTTTCTACTTCTCTCATTCTGTCTTCACTTCCCACGTCCCAGTTCAGGAGACATGTCCCCTCGTCTAGTTCTTGGTTATCTGACAGCACAGTCCAACTAAAAGAGCCAGGACAAGCCCTCGACTCTTTCCTACTTCTGAGGCATTGACTTGAGTTTCTATTGACCTCAGAAGGTGAACAATATATATTTTACTCCATGCCATCAAGATCTCATGGATTTAAACATGCAAGTCTCGGTCTTCCCTTAGTAGGAAACTCCTGAGGTTGACCCCTGTGTGGTTTTGATCCGTCCTGTTAGCCTCACAACATTGGAGCCGTTTCATGCTCTTCTTAGAGACAGCACTGGTTGTCTGGTGTCCACTCTCCAGGCTGTTCCTTAAGGAGAGTTCAGAGGAGCAGTTTTCTCTGCCCTCTGACCTCCTGCACAAGCCCAGGTTTGTTCTTTATAACAGAAAGTCATTTTCCCGGTATCAGAAATCCCGGTGCGTGCTTTCTTTCCTTGGATTACCTTACATTCGCTACTCTATTTTCCTTGCCCAAAAAAAGGTCTTCTATTTTCAGGAAAGAGAAGATAAGAGAGGGTTCTCAAATATCTTAGAGGTGAAAGCTGAGGGGGACTGATGGGGGAGTAGCAAGACAGGGACAGAGAACACAGGAGGAAAGGGATCAATTAGAACAATGTACATGAATATATGTGTGCATATATTATCATGTTATCATGAAACCCCAAACTTATTTTATGCTAACTTGAAAATGATGGAAGGGGGGAAATACTGAATGATTAAGAAGGGATAGGTAGGGGGAGGGGTGAGATATGGTGGAGAGGAGGGAGCAGTGACTGGGTTAACCAAACTAAGCATGTATAAAAATGCCTTATGGAAGCCTACTAGTTAGTAAGCCAATATCAAAATACAACTTTTATTTTTATTTTTTTAAAAAAAGAAGCATAATGGAATTACCCTGTATGAGCTGACAACACCTGTCTTATAAGACACGGGTTATGAAATGAAAATCCTGTTGTAAGGCATGGGATTTTTTTCCCTATGGATTATTAGTCATAAAGGCTCCAGATGTTTCCATAGCAATGCACACTATTGTTATTGCCCTGTGTTATCAACCATAACTATATGATAAGACACACTAGAGGCTAGAGGACATAGAGCAATCAATCTCAATCCCACCAGGAAACTTCCTACCGGATGGACAGCTATCATAGTATCAGACAAGCTGCTAGGGGGAGAAGACACCAGTGGTTTTCCCCACAGACAGACCCTGCCAGGAACTTGTGCCTGGTGTAATAGTGGCATGACTGCTATGGGATAGCCAACTACTCCCTGGCTGAATCTGAGGTCTGCTCCACAGAAGAGAATGTCAGGCTTAGTCAAAAGTCCATGGCTGGGGAAGCCAGAGATCCTAGAGTGGACCTTGCTATTGTTATTTTGCTAAATGATCATGCTGTCAACGTATCTTCTAAATATCTGTGTTATACCCGTAGACCTGGGTCACTCTCAACTATGATCAGAGAAGTGTCTTTATTCCACAATGGCTGGCAATCAATGGAGAGATACCCAACAGTCATAGGGCTGAGAGTAAACGGCTGAGTGGTCAGCCGTAAATGGAAATCTCCATCAATCAACCTTGACTGGGACCCCAAGCCTCAGGAAACATGAGGAAGAAGAGGCAGAAAGACTATGAGAGACAGAGGATGGGAAGGAATGCCATGACATGCTGTCTTCTGGACAGGATGGTTGTCTCATTCACTAACTCACAGCAGCCAGGGTTATTTGTTCAAGTCCTGTGCAAGATCTCCTGAGCCAAAATCCAGACATAGGAGGGGAGATGATCTGCAGGTCCCACCCCTCAGTGAGGAGCCACTGGCAGAGGACAGTTTCTCAGGGAGGGAAAATATTTCATTTTTAAAATAATTTGTTTCATTTGTATTAGTGTTTTGTCTGCATGTATATCTGTGTACCATTTGCAAACCTTGTGTGTCTAAGAAGGCCAAAAGAAGGTGCCGGGTCTCCTAGGACTGAAGTTACAGCAGGTTGTGAACAACCATAGGGGTGCTGGGAATAAACCCAAGTCCTCTGGAAGGGCAGCCTTCTTATCCACGGAGCCATCTCGACAGCCCTGAGAATCGTTCTGTTTCTGAGGATGTAGCACAGGTAGGTACCCATGCTCCAGCAGATGGCCCACACCCACGCCCATGTGGGCAGCACTAATGAGGATTTGGGGTAACTGAAAGAGGAAAATGGAGGTACACATCGTATGTCATTATATTGTGTGAAATACAAAAGAAGAATTTTCAATTAAATAGGGACCAAAAGCTTCTGTTAAAACACTAAGAACAACGTGTCATGTTCTCTTTCTGTGTAGACTTGTCCAGAAGGTTTCTCCTTCCTTCTGTGCTCTGTTAATTTTAATAGAAACCTACTTAATGCTCTGAAACACGGGATTTTTTTCTTTAAATGTGGTATTAAATTTTTCTTCAAAAATGTTCTCTTGCAACACAAACTTCTTCACCCCTCTCCCTCTGCCTGGGTGTGGTTTGCCTGCTCTTACCCATACATTGAACCTTCTTGAGACACAAACTTCTTCACCCTCCCTACCTCAGTGTGGTGTGCCTTCACCCCATCCCCTTGCCCCTCACCCCTCTCCATCCCCGTCTGGTATGCCTGCTCTCCCCATACACTGGACCTTCTTTGTCTCCTTCAATATTTGTCACTATTTCCAAATCTTTATTTCTTCCTCTCATTTTGACTCTGAACTTTTTCTTTCTCTTGCTCATGATTTCTCCGAGGGCAACTTGTGACAGTTACTTAACTTTGTGTTCCTTCTTAGAATTTATTTCTAAGATGGCTTTTAGATTTCTTTTGAACTTTTAGAATTCTCTGGAGTTTTGTCACCACATCTATGAGGCTTTGGTTTGTTTTAATTCCAACCTATGCTTTCCTTCGACTTTTTAATATAGGGTTATGGTAAACTTTACCCGTCTTCTGAAATAATACATTTTAATTTTGCTTATTTATTTTTTGTTTTGGGCATATATTTTCTGAGTATCTTCATTGACTTCAGAGACATGCTATTCTATTTTTATTCAGTTTTTAAGAAGATACGTATTATTATTTTTGATTATTGTGAGTAGGCATGGGCTTGTGCGCATGAATGCAGGTGCCTGTGGATGAGGCTGTAAACGCCTTGGAGCTTGAGTTCTAGTGACTTGGGTTCTGGGAACTGAACTTGGTTCCTCTAAAAAAGCAGGCAGTACTGCTAACCCCTGAGCCATCTCTCTAGCCTTCTCGTTATATTTTTAGCAGTAAGTTTAAATGCATTTTCTTTATAAAGACAGAGTCTTTTTACATAGCCTTGAATCTGTAATCTTCCTGCCTCTGTTTCCACACTGCCACAGTGGCAGGTGATTGTTACCACTCTTAGTGGTACCGCCTGTAAGTTTATAAAATTTCACATGCTTTTAATTCATAAATCTATCTAGAGTCTCTTCTCTTACCACAAGGTCAAGGGCTATGTGTAGTTCACCCATCAATACATTCCTAATACCTGGCTCATGGCAGAAGCTCAATTAAGATTTGCTAAAGGAATACTAAAAAATTTCACAGAAGGGCTGGAGAGATGGCTCAGAGGTTAAGAGCATTGCCTCTTATTCCAAAGGTCCTGAGTTCAATTCCCAGCAACCACATGGTGGCTCACAACCATCTATAATGGGGTCGGTGCCCTCTTCTGGCCTGCAGGCATATACACAGACAGAATACTGTATACATAATAAATAAATAAATATTTTAAAAAAATTTCACAGAAACGTTAATGATGGTAATTGCAGGGTGATAAGATTTAGGTAAACATTTCCTAATGCTTCAAGTGTTGCTGATTCACATAAGTTTTTTTTTAAAATGAAGATTATGAATACATTTTTAAATTATTAACAAGTTGTTTCATTTTTTGCTTTTCTTTTTTCTTTTTCTTTCTTTTTTTCTTAAGGATCAGGTTTACTTTTGTCACCCGCTAGTTTCTCCTAGCAAGAGCCACCATTCATTGGCCCATTCTGCCTTCAGTGCTGAGAACAAATAGGAAAAGTCTCCAGGCTGATACACACACACCTTAAATATAAAATCTCTTGATCTAATATGTAGTTTTCTTACATAGTTACCACTGGTAGGAATGGAAATCTCTCCACATGTAACGCAAACAGATGATACAAGAAAGGGAAGTGGGTCTTTGGGACTGGGTGTTTGGGACCCAACAGAGAAAAAACTGTTCCTCTAGAATCACTAGATTCTCTAGGATGAGAATCTTTTGAGGGAAGAAGAGAACTGGGGAGATGGCTGAGTATGTAAAGTGTCTGACACACAAGTATGAGGAACTGAGTTCGAATCCCCAATACAATCATAAAACCTGTGTGCACCTGTACCACAACTCTGGGGTGTGGGGCAGGGAGTCAGCTGGATCACTGAAAACTCAGTGGCCAGTCTAGCCAATTGGTGAACTCCAGGTTTCCTGAGAGACCCTGTCTCAAAAAGAGGGGGGAGGGGATGTTTTTAAAAAGATACACAACATTGACCTTTGGCCTCTACATGTGTGTATACATGCATGTACCCCCCCTACACACACATCCACACAAGTGTACCTCAAAAGCACCCTAGGGGTTCCATGCTAAGATTCTTCACTGATATAACAGGACCTAGAGGTCTTTAGGGTCCTGAACAAATTGCATCCTGAGAGGGTGCTACGTCCAAACATCACAACTTCTGCCTGCCTGCTGGGCCTGAGTTTCCAACCTCAGGCAAGGGTACAGGGTCCAGGGTTGAGGCAGAATGAGGTAACTCATTGCTGAGGACCTTCCTGTGGGCCACAAAAGAGCTTCACACACTCTCGATGCTTCCACAAATCCTAGTGGGGAGGCTGAGCTGAGGAGAGATGAAGGCTCACCCAATGCCAGGCAGCTAGGGTGGAGCATCATGCAGGTGCCACCTGCAGAGTGGACCTCTCTGACTTCTCTGACAGGGAGAAGACAGCTGCATAACCACAGCACCAGGGACCTGCCCCTCAAACAGCTGTCCCCTAGACCCACTCCTGGTCCTCTCCGGATCACTCCTATAACCTTACACCTTCAGAGCCTTCTACATTCTCCCTGAAGTTTCTTTTCTTTTTTGGAAGGTGGGAGTGGAGGTGGGGAATGTCTCACTAAGTGGCCCTGGTTGGCCTACAACAAGCTATTTAGATCAGGCTAGCCTCAGACTCAGAGATCCACCTGCCTCTGCCTTCTGAGTGCTGGGACTAAAGGCGTGCATCACCACGTCCGGTTTCCCCAAAGTTCTATCACTACTTCCTCCTTGAAAACCAAATCAGTTCTCATTTTCAAAATCGGCAGTGAAACCACAACCCACTAAGCTCTTGAACCAATCCTGATGGCGCCGCACACACTGGCTTAGAGGACATCTGGAACTGTAATGACAGGATGTCTACCGCCACACCACCCTCAACACACCCGCTCTCATCTGAGCTCTGAAGCTAAGCAGCTGGACCCGGTCAGTACCTGGATAGGAGACAATGATTTCTAAAGCCTGTTATCACACAGACTAACTTACCAAGCATCATGCTAAGGCTTTCTATATATTTACCATATGGATTTTCCTAACCACCTGGGGGAGGGGGAGAAAACACTACCACCCCCATTTTAGAGATGAGGATACATCTATAAAGCAAGAGCTAAATATTAGGAGGTAGTGGAACTAGTTTGTTGCAAAGTTCCCTAAACGTCAGTTATCATCTGGAATAAAAATAGTATTTACTTTGCATGCTTACCATGCAGAAATGGAATAAAGGCACACATAAAACTATGAGAGATAGTGTTTCAATTACTCTCCCGGGGCCCGTTCCCAGGTACAATCCCGAATTTGTTATCGAGAGGACATAACATGAGAGATGCCTGGTGTTCCTCCAGGTATGCCTCATTTACCTGTCATATATCCGTTCTGAGGTAAATGTCCCTGTGGTGGTTAGAAAAGAAACGGCCCCCATAGGTCCATAGGGAGTGACACTCTTAGGAAGTGTTACACTGGAGCAGGCATGGCCTTGTTGGAGGAGGTATGTCACCGTGGGGGCAGTCTTTGATATTTCAAATGCTCAGGCTGGGCCCAGTGTCGCTCTCTCTCCCTGCTGTCTGCCAATCCAGACATACAATTCTTGGCTCCTTCTCTAGCACCACGTCTGCCTGCATGTCGCTATGCTTCCTGATGTGACAAGAATAGACTAAAAGCCTCTAAACTGTAAGCCAGCCCCAATTAAATGCTTTCCTTTGTGGGAGTTTCTGTGGTCATGGTGCACCTTCACAGCATGAGAACAGTGAGACAGGCCCCATCTTCATCACGCACTGAGAGATAGGGAGCATGTGCTGGGCATTCTCGGTGACAAGAGGTCAAACCCACATTGCAGATTGTGTTCTCAGACGGTTTTAAGGGAGCTGAAAACAGCAAGCTCCCTCATGTTACCCATGCAGCTGGGCCCAGGACAGTGCACAGCTGCATCAGCTCCATGATGCTAATGGAACTTGCCAACGCTCTCCTTCCCTAAGACATCAAGACGGAATGTCATAACTGAAGGCAAAAGGAGGTGTGGTCGCAATGGCCAATCTCACACTCAGAGACTCTTCTGATAAGGAAGGAAAGAGACAGCTGGGGGAAGGGGGGAAGGAAGGAGGAGACAGAAGAAACTGTCCTACCCAGAGAAAAGACAATGAAATACAAACCTAGACTGAAATCACTATGCTTCCTAGTCACCTCAGGGCCTTTCGGGGTTTTTTCTTGCACAAGGGGATCAGTTGTTCCTTCTGAGGCCCTTGGCTGTGTCGTCTGAGCTTAGAGAGGACACTCGGATCAGGAGTGCTCTGTGGGGGGAAGCAGGAGGGAAAAAAGCATTTTAGGTTCTGGCCTGGACTAGGGACCCAGAGAGACCAGGAGCAGTCTGGGGTTTGCACAGAGAAACCACGAGGTCGTCCTCTGCCTCTGGCCACCACTGTGCTTCCTTGTGAGAACTTTAGTCAAGGGGCTGAGGCGCAACACAGTGAGGCACTTTCCACACAAACATGGGCACCTGGGTTCACAGGCCAGCATCCACATAGAAAGCTGTGTGAGAAGGTGTGGAATTACAGTCTGTGCCCCACAGCGGTGGAGACAGCTTCCTGGAGCTCGCTGACTATACAGCCTTGCCAGCAAGTCCTAGGTCCCAGGAAGGGAACCTTGTATTTTTGTCTCAAAACACAAACTGCATGGCTTCTTGGGAATGACACTTGAGGTGACCTCTGGCCCCCACATGTGTGTGCATGTAAGTGTCCCCTAAGACACAATCTCACGTCCTCTTCCTTCTCACCTTCCTCTGCTTCTCAAGATGGAGGGCGCGCTGTCACCTAGGAGCCTCATTCGTGGCAGTCCAAAACAGGTGTAGAGACCCCTACATACCACATACTGTGCTGAGGCAAAAGAGCTTAGGAAGGTCCGCCAACGTCCATTCGAGGAACTTCTTTATCCATGGTTCTCCCCAAATTCTCGTGTTAAAACCCCTGCGCTAGTTGGTCAAGAAGTAAGAAAATGGGGTTCTTTAGAAATGATTACAGCTTGGGTTTGGAAGGTCCCGCACAGGCTCACATGTTGAACAGTTGGCTCCCAGATGGTACTGGGGTATAGAACCTTTGTGGGCACTGGGCTCAGCTGGAGGCTGGTCACTAAGGGTAACAGCTCAGCTCAGCTTTGGATCCAGCTCTCTGCTTACTCAGCAGTCACGATGTAGCACAGAGCCACCTCATGCTGCCCCTACCACAGAGCCTCTTGTCATAACTTCCCAGCCATGATGCGCTGCACTATAAGCTGAAATAAATCCTCTTCCCTTAGGCTCTGGCTTTCTCTCAGGTATTTGTCACAGTGAAGAAACAGCAACTAACACAACCACCCACCCGACATATCTCATTTACTATACCCCAAGTCAGCTTCAGGGGGCAGCCAAACAATAGCCTAGCCACACTGAACAGGGACCTGACACCATCAATTCATCCTCCAAAGCTACAAGCTGAGTTTCCCTGCTGTCACCTCCACTGCCACCATTTGGATCTAGGTGAGCTTTTGCTGATGCCCAGGGACACCTGGAATGCATCTTCCCATTGTCTGTCATCTGCTGCCCCACCCCCACCCCACTATACCCACACAGTCCTGCATCTGCCATCACCACCACCATATGCACACACCCCAGACCACCATGAGCTGGACCTGGGGGCCACACTATCTCTCCTGACCCCCCTCTCACCAGGTCCCGTGAGCCATTCTCTACGTGAGTCGTCTCACCTCCATTTCCTAACTAGAAGGCGCAGACAGAATACCTAGCTAGCACTTAAGGCTCCCGTGGGAGTTAGGTCAGCGTGTGTAAAGCGCCCAGAAAGGAGGAGGCACAGTGAAGACGGCATGCTAATGACCAGTGTGACATGATACCCGTGGTGGCACCGTAACTGGATGGGAACCAAGAACAAACTCAACAGGAGGAAAAATCATACCTGGTGTCACAAGGCAACTACCCAGAGACAGTAAGGTCGTGAATTCTAGAGAGGAACCTACTATCGACTGGGCCTACTTCCTAACTGCACCCCAAATATTTGTCCTTTCATCTCTCATCAAAGAAACTGATCTTTGCAGCAGATGGAGGCCATTATGGGAAACCACCGCCAAGCAAAATACAGTCCCAGTTGATACATCTACAACACAATTCCTGCACCTAAGAATCAGGGTACATTCGGGAAGAGGGGGAGGAAAAATTGTAAGAGCCACAAGGACCAGGAAAGCCGCTGTGAGATTATATCTCCTAGAAATGACGAAAAGGCTCCACCCATGATGCCTCAATAACATGGCTGCCTAAATGACAAACACCAATAGCCACGCTAACACAGAAGGGAAGAGATCTCTCAGGGCCCATTCCTAGATCAAGAACTTCAGGCAAGAATGCTGAGAGCAGGAGATATAATCTTCCATGGGGAGGATGAACCCCCAACAGGCTATCCAACACCATGGTCAGCCCTGAAATCATACACGCACAGCACTAAATGGACTGAATATGTCTGTGTTTAGAGGTGTGTGTATATGTGTGTGTGTGTGTGCGTGTGTGAGAGAGAAAGAGAGAGAGAGAGAGAGAGAGAGAGAGAGAGAGAGAGAGAGAAACAAAAGCTATTAAAGAAAAAGAGGCCATGAACTCAGGAGGAAGAAAAAACAGTTACATGGGAGGGGCTAGGAGGAGGAAAGGAAAGGGAAAAAGTGATATAATTATATTTTCATTTTTGAAATAATAATAATTTTCAAAGACTGCCTTAACTGCCATCACCATCACATCATTAGTTACTTTAAGAATTTCCATCCACCACCTTAAAAAACAAAATTCTTGATGAGTGCTGAGGAACACCTCAGTCCTGGCTCAGTCTGGCCAAACCAGCCAACTCGCCGCCCCCGTCCACCCCCAGTGTGTACTTGCATGATCTGTTCTCTACCGCCTGAATCCTAAGGGGGCCCAACCTGATACCCAGATCTTTAGGGAGCCCACTGAATGCTTCCCGTGTGCAAAGGTCTTGGGTTTCTGGGCTTGGGCTGGTCTGCCTCCTAAGGGGCATGTGGAGCACCGCCCAGCTCCTGAGTGGTTCCTAAGGGGAGCACCATGAATCCTCCAGACAGCACTGAAACAGTGTGGCGGTTTCTGTAATCCTGTCCAAAACGTCCATGAGCTGAAAGAAATAACCTTTCCAATGGGGAAAATGAGGCAGCCCAAACACGTGCCTGTGTCTTTGGGTTCTGGGTTCCAGCTCTTTGGTGCTCACCTAGGAACGTCAGAAGCCATACCTGTCACGTCTCGCTTACAGGACTGACTAAACACTAGCTGATCAAGCACGAAAGACATGCCTACACAGATGGGAAAGCCCAGGAGGCCTCAACCCAATAGAAAGAACTACAGGCAATGTTAAGAGCAGGAGAAACAGTCTCCCCCAGGGAAGAGCAAACTAACTATTGGTTATTCAATACCAAATGGTCAGCCCTGAAAACAGACATGCAGGTAACAATATACAGACTGAGCAGGTTAATTTATATATTTAGAAATAGCTATGTACATACATATATACATATATGTATACAACAACGACTAATGCAAAGAAAAGGCCATGAATCTGAAAGAGAGCAAGGAGGGATATATGGGAGGGTTTGGAGGAGGAAATGGAAAATGATGTAATTACATTCTGATCTTAAAAAAAAATAAAAAAAAAAAACAAAAAAGAAAGAGGATACATAGGGTAACCCCAAGTTTTTCTTTTTTCTAATGAATGTCCAAACTCCTTCTAGGAATCAAATCACAAGGCCATAACTAAAGGCAGGATTTTATCAGATGATGTTCAAAGTGCCTCTCTCTTTACAATGTGTCTCCCTATGACTTACTATCTTTTCCCCCTAATGGTCTGGCAGACGATTTTCATTTCCGACCCCATCTCCAGGAGGCACGTCACCAACCACTCCTACCGTCCATATCTGCATGAGACATGGAAAGTCTAACGTGATAAAGAAGAAAATCCAATTATTCTCCTTACCCCACCTGAGCAATTGAGCATCCCAAGATAATTTTTTCCTTCATAAATGTACAGAGCCTCAAATTTCTCTAAGTCACCAGCTTGGAACCTAGCCACAACACATTTTGGAAAGAGGTAGAAAATGTAATAACACCATTACCCTGAAATCCAATAAAGCCTGTTGGAGCTCCACATTTTCAAGAAATCAAGACTATTTATGCTATTATCCCAAGTGTAGCTATCGTTTCTGCCACAGCCATAAACACATGCAATGTACTTCACCAGAAAGTGAGGCTGTCATAAGGGGGGGGGGGGGGGAAGCACTAAGAAGATACTGCCTGTGAACAGTACCTTAGTGGGACTTGCTACAGAGAGTTCATACACATAAATTCATTTAGCCTGAAAATTACATTTCTAAGTCCACAACTCATCACTCCCAACTGTGAACACTTTTCAATACAAGGTATTAAACTTTCAGAGGTTGTTTTCAACCAGGCTAAAGGTCATCCTGAAGATCACCGACATTATGTATCCATCACAGCATATAGGAAAAGGCCCATAATAGCTTTCAATTTACTCCATCTAACATTGTGTTTGGTTTTAGGTACCAGAAAACTTATCTAGGAATAGATTCAACACATACAGAGTCGGGATGCTCAGCGATGCTGGCAATGGCTAAACAGCAGCAATGTCAAGGCAGCCATTTCCACACGGCTCTATCTTTCCTTTATTCTTGTCCCCCTCATGACAGGATGGCTGCTCTGATTTGGTCACCTTATCAGCTTCCAAGGAAAAAGGGAAGGAAAAATGACATTTATAGACCAATTTGTCATGTTTTATCAGGATGCTAAACATTCTGCCTAAAGCTCCACCCTTACCTCATTGGACTTATTCTAGGGTTTTGATGTTTAGAATGAAGTCGTATGTTCACTACAGGGAATTCTGGTCACCCAGTGTTATGTGGGCCCAGGACCCTTCTATCACGTTGAACTGTAATCCATAAAGCTTTTCTACTGGAAGTCTGTCTAATGCCCCCTTTCCATCACTGGAGATGTCCTTCATCCTTCTCGGTCCTTCTCATTTCTCCAGCTCCAGCATCTGGCCCACTCTCAGCATCAGGATTTGCTTGATCCACTTCACCTCTACCTTCTCCAGTGACACTTCCCACAAGAACGGCCTGTCTTAAGCTAGTGTCCTTGTGGCTTTAAAAGAAAACATTGACAAAGTCATTTAAGGGAGGGAGGGCTTATTTAGGCTCCGGGTAGGAGGGACATACAGCTCTACAGCAGCGGGAATTCCTCCTTTCCTCGCAACTCAGGGCAACAGAAGCAGGGATGGGAAAACCTCATCTCACCAGATCCTGACCTTGGAGCATTTTTGTCCTGTGGTTTACAACAGAGACCGTAGCGCGACATTCAAATCTAATCTCCACGGCTTTCTCTATGGCCTCAAACAACATGCTTATTGTCTCTGTGCCTCAGATCCTTCATGTGATACCGAGGGATGAAAGTGGTCACAAGGACACAAGATGAAAGCAGCAGACAGGAAGAATTGCTGCTTCGATGTACTAGACATTAGTATTACTATGAACACTCTTTATGTACTAGACATTAATATTACCATGAACACTCCTTATGTACTAGACATTAAGATTACTATGAACACTCTCTATGTACTAGACATTAATATTACTATGAACACTCTCTTTGTTTCTGCCAGGGCATGTGCCCTGCTGGCCCTTTCCCATCTGATCCAGTGTGTCAGGGTCCCTCCTTAACATCCCACTTCCTGTGGCCTTCAAAGACCATTCCTGGCACCCCGAGTCCCACATCTGATCTGTCAGCTACATGACCAAACCATAGACACTCCCACCACACTACATTCCACGAGAGGGAGATGCTCTCTTCTCCTCATTGGCCCGCCTCTCCTCTAAGCGGATACGAGACATAATCTGATTGACGATGACATAATTAGGGTCACCGCTGGTCACAGGTACTGCAGAAAACTCATTGTGGGGTTAAACATATAACTCTTCCCAAACTCCCAGTGATGTCAGGATAACTCCTGGACTCCAGCAGGTTGAATCTAACCATGCCATGATCTAAGCACCGCTTTTCTCCCAAAGCTTCTATCTTCTGACGTCCCAAACAATAGGAAATGTTCTCGGCTTCCGGCAAACTCCTGTGGCAGGACAGGATGGTAGCAGGATGCGTGGTTTCTGTGTTAGCCAGTCTGTCGATTTTAATGGCATCAAATTTCAGATAAGCAGCATGAAACCTGAGCTCTCTGGGGACTCGCTCTGCACCCTGGGAGCCGGGGGACCAAGTTCCCCATTATCAGATGATGGAAAGGAAGGACATGCAGAGAACAGGTGAAAACCTGTGGATTTCACTGCCCACAAAACTGAGAGAACATTGACTAGAAACCAGATATTCTACAGAATATTTAGTAGTATGCACTCATTATTCTTCACATATATCCACATAGAGCGGCCTAGCAGTGGAGAAGCTAGCCATAAGCTGACCTATCCGGGGACTCTGAAACAAACCAGGCCACCCCTTTCAGAATTCATCTGTTTTATTTTGTAAGGATTTCTGAGGCTTTCATTTGACACAGCAGGTTCACCGCCTTCAAAGCAATTCTGGGCTTCCATAAACCGGCCAGGAAACCTGGAGAAACCACTCTACTGACTCCAGAACATCCCTGTGCAGCAGCTTGGGTCCCTGATTGGCTTGTTGTCTGATACAGGTGTCAGCTATAGCCCAGGCCGGCCTTGGATTCAAAGCAAGGACTCAGGTCACAGGCGCCCTCAGCTAACTAGAGAAGTCAAAGGGAAGGCACACAAAGCCCCACCCCCATGGATGGCTTTCCAAGCCCTTCTGCCACAGAAGAGAGAACAAGCAGGCTCCTTGTCAGTTCCTAGTGAAGTCTTGCCACGGGGCTTTCTAGTTTCATCCTCTGTTACTGAAGGAGAACTTGATTACCCCAGAGCACCCAGGTGAGAAGGATGCTTGCTGATCATATCAAAGTAATATTCCAAGCCCGGTATGGTAACACATATCTGTGAAGGCAGCCATCAGGGTGCTGAAACAGGACAATCATAAGCTTGATGCTAGCCTAGGCTACATAAAAGGTCTTGCCTGAAGTACATACATATATACATACATATGTACGTACGCACATACATATATACATACATACATATGTATGTACATACATTAAGCTTTACTTAGAGGAGAAGACAGAAGATATTGAGGAAACAAAATAAAACAGAAGTAAACATACAAGGAAGATCTTAATGTGTTGTCAAAAATTCACTTGTCTCTTCAGGAAAGATAAATATACACAGATAGCCTTTCCTTCCTATCTCCAATATTGGTTCATAACTAAGCCACTGGATATATGAAACATGGTCATGCATTAGTGAGTCCCTAAAAACAAAGGTAGCAGGCAGGCTTCCAGGTAACAATCCAGACTGGTGTACACAGATCGTGAGACCTGGCGAAGAGGCACGTCCTGCGGGATGAGCTGACCATCACTGCCTGCACTCCACCACAGCAGGGAGGTGGCTTGCACTTATAGCATCTCCACAGACAGCTCCGCAGACACCCATTGACTGAGTGAACATTTACTTGCCACTTGCTTTGTTTAAAGCTGTGTAGAAATCAGGGATTGCAATCTGATGCCTCAGAAGCCTTAAATTCTTTCATCAGAGTACAGCGACAAAGCTTCCGGCCATTATGGCAAGTGGAGGTCACCAGGGAGGGTTCTGACACTTTGCGCAGATAAACAAAATGAATAGGATACCATTTGTTAAAAAGCGAAGACTTTCAGACATGTATAAAAAGCCTGGCAGCTAAGATTCTGATGACTCACAGAGAAGAAAGAGTCATACATCAGCAAAGGGAAACCAAACTCTCCAAACTGAAGCCAAAGGTCTAAAGGTATGAAGTCAGGTAACATGAGGTCCCCACCAGAGAGTAGATGTCCTGACACCATGGGACCAGACATAACAGCCCAATGGGCACCAAGATATCATTAGGGCAATGGAGAAACTACCCTGTTTGCACACTCGTGCTCACGAGGGATTGACATCAAATAACCCCACAGATACAGACCCTCAGAACCAGGGGTTATCACCAAATAAGATACCAACAGGTATAGCCAGTAAATCCAGCTAGTTAACCTAGAAATAGTGTAGTCAGTCTCAAAAAAAGTCAGAAATATATTGAAATAATTAGAAAAAAATAGAAAAAAACAAACAAAAACCTGCAAAGTATCTTGAAAGTGAACATAGAAAAGAAGATAAATATGCATTTCTCTAAAATGAGCAACTAAATTGGTCTCAAGACCAACATACAAAAATCAACTGTTTCCAAATACTATAATAAATAATTTAAAATCTGGTGTGTGTGTGTGTGTGTGTGTGTGTGTGTGTGTGTGTGTGTGAGAGAGAGAGAGAGAGAGAGAGAGAGAGAGAGAGAGAGAGAGAGAGAGAGAGAGAGAGAGAGAGAGACAATAAAGTGCAAGCCTCGGGACTAGAATTCGATCCTCAGCACCCATATAAAAGCCACACACAGTGGCACATGCCTATGAGCCAATGTTGAGGAGCAGGGAAAATCCCTGAACCTCGCTGGTCAGGAAGCCTAGCTGCTGTGGAATAATCCTTCTGTACACTGTGAAGATGTGTTGCTCTCATTGTCAGTAAAAAATCTGATTGGTCGATGGCTTTCAATGATTTTTCAGGGCAGAGAGAATGCTGGGAAGAAGAGGGGCGAAGTCTGAGGAGTCAGAAGACACCATGAGACGTGAGCAGGATGGGAAGTGGACAGATGAGGTAAATGGCAAACAAGCCTTGGGTAGCACACAGATGAATGGAAATAGGTTAACTTAAGCTATAAGAGCTAGCTAAAAGCAAACTTGAGCTACTGGCTGAGCATTTATAATGAATATAATTATTACTATAATTAATTATAATATCATTAATAATATTAAGTCTCTGTGTGGTTACTTGGGAGTGGCTGGCGGAACAAAGCTGAATCAGCAAGCCCCAAGTTCCAGCAGAGTCTGTCTCAAGAAATGCAGATGGCTTCTGAGTAAATAATGCCTGAGGATGATCACCTGCCTCAATGCTCTAATACATGCATGCATGCACACCACGCACACACACACACACACACACACACACACACACACACAAATACACCCACCCACATACAAAGGCACACATGCAAAAAAAATCAATTTTAAAAAGAGAAAAGTATCCTATCATTTACAATAGTATCAAAATATTTAGGAATAGATTTTATTGATAGGAGTGCAAGCTGCATACACTACAAACTATAAGATATTGGTGAAAGAAATGAAAGAAAACCAAAACAAATAGAAAATGAGTTTGTCTGGAAGAAAATAGCAGTTATATTGTTGCCCAAACGATCCAGAGTGAAAGGCACTCCCCACAAAGTCCATAGGGTTCTCTGCAGAAACTGTCACATTGGACTTCAAAAATGAAGTTTCTTCAACAAATACTAAACCATAAACTCAGAAGACAACACTGGCTTATATACATAACTTAACTCTACCCAAATGTAAGAGCTAAAAATATAAAATTTCGAGGAAAAATGAAACAGGTGGGTAAATCTCCAACAGTTTGGTGATGATTTTATATAACAACAACAACAGCACCCACAAGGTAGGGGTTAACAGAGACAAATAAATGGTACATCATCTAAATTCAAAACTGTTGTGCTTAGGACATCTCACAAGAGTAGCAGGAAACTGGGGACTGAGGAGAGTCTGCTGTCCAGCAAGAGCAACCCTTACAGTCTAGCAACAAAAGACAAGTAACCCGCGTTTGCAAAGAACTAAGGCTTTGAGTATTTCTCTAAAATGAGCACCAAAATAAGATGCCCAACATTGTTCTTAGGAAAATGCAAACAATACCTACAATTATTAATACACAAGACTTGGTAGGGTGGTTATAACCAAAATACACATAGTAACGAGGTTGGGAGGAATGTGAAGAAACAGCGACCCAAGACCAGCATGATAACAAAAGGGTCCAATTATTCCTCAAAGATGGTGAGCAGCTCCTCTAAACATTAAGTGGAACAAACCAGCAATTGCATTCTCAGATAAAGCCCAAGAGAAGCTGAAACAAGTGTTACCTGAAAACAGATATAGAAATTCCAGTTACATTACTTATGTGACAAAAAGCAGAAATAACTTCAATGCCCACGACGAATGGATGGGTAATGAGTGTAGCGTGTCTACTAACAACAAATGCTGTCTGGCAATGGCAAAGAGCGGTATGCAGCGTGGGTGGATGTTGGGAACACTATGCTACATAACCAAAGTTCCTAGACACAATTCCATTTATATAACATGTTCAGAATACGCAAATCCATTGAGACAAAATGGATCTGTGATGGCGTAGAAAGAAGGGGAGGAATATGAATGATAGCTATAATTTCTTTTTTGAGGAAAAATTACCCAAGAATTCCACCGAAGTGGTGCTGGCCACACAACTCTGTAAGTATATTAAACACTTATAAACTTTATATTTTAAGAACCTGAATAATATGTGAAACTTATATCCTGTGAAGGGTGCAACTTCAATAATATACTAGAAAAAGTCAAAGAGAATTTATGACCTAAAAGATAGCTTGGTCAGTGGCTAGAATCACTCAGCACAGAGTTTGCTCCAAAACAAGGCGGAGATGTGTCAACAAAAATGTCCTAGGGCCTCATATTTCCTTTTCCTGTACGTTTGTCTCTTCATCCTAGGAAGTAATGAGAAATCTGACCTCCCGGCTAGTGTAACTGCACCAGTTCCAATAGGGCTCATCTGCTTGGGGGCAGGGCTCTATGTTTTTTTCTACAAATGTGTGTATACAAGCACTCATGTGGGTTTGTGTATGCAAATTCCTGTAAGCAGTAAAAAGCAAAGGAAAAGATTGAGACAAGGAAGAAAAAGGATGAACGTGGCCTCTGTTTCTGGATAGCCACTACTCAGCATGGGACCCATGGTGCTTTGCATGACCCCTGGACTCTGTGATGAAGGCTTCAGAGGAGGAGGTTTGAATTATCTCAGACCCTGACTGATGGTCACAATTGTCTTTACAGGTGCAAGGTAATGAGATCTGACACCCAGGACAAGGGGGTAGGGGCCTAGGGAAGATGGCTCCATTCAAGTCAAAGAACACAGGCAGCCATTATAAGTAGCCAGCACAATCAGAACAGTCAAAGCTAGGCATTCTCCTCTAAAGTTCCCATGAGGAGCCAGCCCTGCTCACACTATGGCCTGAACCCTCCCTGTGTCTCTTGGAAACTTCCAGTCTCCAAAGCTGTAAGAGAATAATTCGTGTTATTTTATGTCATTAAATGTGCAATGAGTTGAGGGAACAGCAATAAGAAACAAAAGAGCAGAAAGGGGAGATTTCATGACTCAGCCTGGTGGGCCATAAAGAAAACCAACAATAAAACACACCAGGCCATACAAGTGACCTTCTGGGGTGCAGAGAAGGACATCAGGGAATTAAGCAAGAGAGGGATGATGCATACAGGGGGGAGCGAACCACGGCACTGTTGCCAGAACAAAGAAACAGTCCTGACCACAAGGGAAGCTGCAGGACCAAGTGCACTACCTGGACAGAGTTGGGCGTGAACAAAATTCCTCCCTTCTTACAGCCGTGCAAATCCAGAAAGCACTCATTGGATCACTCGGTATTTTTCTAACGAGCTCTACTTATGGGTCAGGTCCTGTTCTCTAATCACATACAGAATGGTTCCTCAGAATTCTGTTTTCAGAAGCATTTGTACAATTACGCCAGGAAATGGATATAAATCCACCTGTTTAGCAAACCAGATTACCATTATGGTAGAAGAGCATTTTCTATTTCTGTTAACTGCTATTACACACTCAAATTACTATAGGTACTTGACTGTGTGATCACTTGCATTTAAATGGTCTTTGCCTCGGCCTATTTGAAGCTATTTTCAGCAGTTAAAATCCCCAGGTTAAATACTACTTACTATCTGTGCTGACTTGTTTTAGGTCAACTTGACAAAAGCTAGAGTCTCGGAGAGGAGGCAGTCTCAGTTGAGAAAATGCTTCCATAAGATGGGCTGTCGACAAGCCTGTAGGGCATTTTCTTAATTAGTGATTGATGGGGGAAGGTCTAGTTCATTTGCCATCTCTGGGCTTGTGGTCCTGGGTTCTATAAGAAAGCAGGCTGAATAAGCGAGAGGTAGCAAGCCAGTAAGCCGCATCCCACAAAGGCCTCTGCATCAGCTCTTGCCCTATTTGAGCTTCTGCCCAGACTTCCTTCAACAAGGGACTATGATGTGAAAGTGTAAGCCAAACAAACCCTTTCTTTCCCAACTTGCTTTTGGTCATAGTGTTTCATCAAAGCAATCGTAACCCCATCTAAGACATTAGCTAGCAAATAATATCCCGAGTTCTATGTCTTGAATACATTTGCTACTTCTCCCTTGGTTCTCCCTGGAGTAAGACTTCATTTGCATTCTTCTCTCTGAAAAGCAGAAGTTATCAGAATTTTTTAGGCCAGTGCTTTCCCATCAGCCAGTCCAGCTCCTTGGCTAACAGTCAGAAAAGGCAATGAAATATACGATCACACACAGGAAAAATCTAGCTTATCAGAAAGAGCCACATGGAGTGCTGAATAGATCAGGTTCATCTGCGTGGACCAGGAAGGTACGTGAGAATCGTCACCATGGTGTCTCCCTGCACTGTCTGCTGTGTATATACATAATTAAAAAAAAAAAAAACAGGGATGGTCAGAGAACTTAGGTAACAATGAGGACACTAAGAGAGACATACATAGATCTAATCTACATGGGAAGTAGACAAAGACAAGATCTCCTGAGTAAATTTGGGAGCATGGGGACTTTGGGGGAGGGCTGAAGGGGGAAGGGAGAGGCAGGTAGGGGAACAGAGAAAAATGTAGAGCTCAATAAAAATCAATAAAAAATGTATTTAAGCTAGGCAGAGAAGTGAAGGAGAGTTTAAGCAGAATTGAAACAAAGGAGAACTAGAAAGAATTAGAACTTAGAAGAAAATCAGAGGACAGAAGAACAGGAAGAACAATAAAGAACATGACTCAAGAAAAAAATAAACAGGGATGGTGGATGTTGCTGCCATCTTAAGATTTGTTGTTTCTAACTTCTCCCAAATCCCACACAAACTCATTTGTGGAATCTTATTATTAAAACCTTGAGCTTCCCCAGGGACCCCAGTCTCTCTGACCTTCACAATCCTGCATCATGCACAGGGCAAACTGCCTTGCAAGTCATTTCTTGGGGATCACATCCTGTCTGGGCTGTTCTGGCCATTGAGGCTCACTTGGCTGTTCAACCTTGAACACAGTGCTCAGTGTTCTGGTTTTAGTCAAAATCCAATCTTTCTTGAAACCCAAGCTGAGCAGAAAACACATACCTTGCCTGAGACCACCAGTTCTGTCCAAGCTCACTCTTAGTATTTCCGGGTACCTACGCCATGTTTTCAGACCAGGTGCTGAGGTCAAAGCATGGAAGGCAGAAGTGAGTTTAGCAGCCTGACTAGCAGTGTCCAATTTGGAAAGTTTCTCCTTCCACGCAGGGAACTCAACAAGCACCAACTGTAATCGTGACCTCTGACCCTGGCTGTTCCAGTCTACTGTGAAAGTCAACGAACTGGTTAGGAAGGGATTTACAGGGCTGAGGATGTAGCTCAGATATAGAATGTTCTCCAAATGAAAAGCAAAAATGGCACCTTGCTGTGCAAGCATCGTGTACATTATTCCACTGCTGTCAGCAAAGACACACCAAGTAAGGAACTATCACTACGTGCTTGGCGTAGGGGAAAGAATTCAACGCAGTGTTTAAAAGTTATCTTTGGCAGCACTGTGACCTTCCTACTCCCTCTTTTCTGTTGTCGTTTTCTTTATGAAACCCTCATTCCAGGCATGGTTTATAGTGCAGCCCCATGGCTGCTCCTCTTCTATAGAGAGCTGTCTGCAGGATACTCCTGAGTCCCTGTGGTCACGAGGTTTAGTCAGGGAAGGGAAGAAATGCAAGACAGGTGTCAGCCACCACTCCTGTTAAACCTTTCAGGCAGTGAGGGGAACCTGTCACGATGTCACCTAAGTTAGTGAATGTCATGTCATTAGTTCTCCCCCCCCCCCCATGAAACGGGGACAAAAGGGAGCAGGGTGTTAGCAAGTTACCAAAATGATGTATCATCATTTCGGGGGGGCCACACAAAGAGGGCCAGCCCAGGGCCCAAAGTGCAAGGAGCAGCTTCAAGCATGGAATAAGATTTTGGTTGAAAAAAAAAAATAACAATACAAACAACCTTGACTGTTTATTATAGCAAGATAAGTATTAAAGAGAAAAAGAAAATATAGCTGATACAAATATAATAGGGTGACTTTCTGGACTGATGAGAAAGCCCCAAACTCTTCCAGCAGGGGAGCTGCAGGATCTGAGACAGACATTCCCCAAAGGGATTAACTTTGTATGATGAAATTTGAAGGCAGAGGGGCTTCAGAGCAGGGCCTGTGGTCCATGGCTACAGCGGTGGCTTCAGACATGCAAACAGACGAACAGCTGGATATATACAGTAATAAACCATGAGGCAACGATATTAGCAATTCCGGGAATACTTTAAAGTCGGGTCTTGATAAAAGCAAACATAACTGCTTTAAAAGATCAGGCAAGGTCAGCTGTGGCTACTTCACTTCCTATTCCGGGGCTCAATAGATGCCGTTCCACATTCTGTCTCAGAGGAGCACCCTACTGTGTGAATAGATACCGCTGGAAGGCAGATTCCCCAAACAGAAGGAAAATTAAAACTCCGATTCGACACAAGAGCCTCAAAGACAACCCCAAGTATAGCAGCGTGTACTGCCAACCCTTGACTGCTATTCTGATCACACTTGAGGATAAAATCATAAACAGAAGAGATATTTTTGTTGTTGTCTTTTTGTGAAATAATACCCAGGGAACAGTATGACCCTCCAGAGACAGAGGCCTGGCACTGGGCCCCTGGATCCTCTTAGTGTCTTTGCCTGATATGAGAGCAGAAAGGGCCACTGAGTGTAAGGGCTCCTAGAAGCTGGGCTGCAGATCTCCCCAGACAAACCTCATTAAGTCATCAGGAAAGGCGAGAAACAAAGGAGGGAGGAAGGGAATGGGAAAGAAGCCACACAGATAAAGGGGATGCTAAGGCAGAGGACTGAGGAGTGATAACAGAAAATAAATAAAAATACATAAATAGATAAAGAGGGTGTGAGTTACCATCTAGATTCCCAGGAGGGCAGCTCCAGGTGACATATAACCCTTGGAAAAGGGGGTCACTCACTCTCCTTCCGTCCCAAACAGATGCAAGCAACTTCCTTAGCAGAAGCCTTGGAACAGCAATTGGAAGCCACCTCCTCTCGGAGGCCAGCTAGATGTGCATGGCCCAGTGAAAGTGAGGGAGGAACTCTCCTAGAGAGTTCTAGGTAGGAAACACCACAGGAGGGAAAGAAGTGATTCCTTGAAAGTCAAGGGCAGTACAGGCCCGTACGACATGGAATGCATAGTATGTTTGAGAAAAATCACAGGTGGCGTCTTTGTTCCCAGACGGTGAGGAAAAAGCATTTCCACAAACACGAGCCTCCTGTCTAGATTTATTTCTTCCGCTCTTCTCGGAGCCCAAGCAACTGTAAGCATCTGAAGGAAGAATTCCTCTCCCAACTCTTTTGAGTGGACCCCGTGAAAGCAGCATTTGTGCAGGCCAAGAAGAAAATGTCAGATCCTACCAAGGCACGTGGATCAACAGTGTCCATGCCTGTCAGTGTCCCCTTACAGAAGGGTAGGGATCCCCACCCCCAGCAAGATCAGAGATTATTTCGGCTTTGAGGGTAAGGGACAAAATAGAGATTACATAGGTACTTACATAACCACCCAAAATGTTAAAGTTTAAAAATACAGAAATCCACCCTCAGCTCCCACAGGCATTGGCCACAATGTGTCTGTCTGTCTCCCTCTACAGCACCCAGGTACACGTGTTACCCTGGTGACGCTCTTTTCTAAGGCAGCTCATTTTACTTCTTGTTTTAATTATGTCCTTAAAGACTTATTTCTTGTGTATGGGTGATTGCCTGCATGTATGTATGTGCACCCATATGTGTGCTGGTATCATCAGAGGTCAGAAGAGGATGAGGATTCCTGGGATTAGAGTTACAGATGGTTTGAGTCACCCTGTGGCTGCTCTGAAGCAAACCTGGGTCCTCAAGAAGATCGACTACTTGATCACTGAGCCATCCGCCCAGCAGTAGGAGAGCTCTGCGAGGGGTCCCTGTTTGCCCCGGTGCTGCTGGCTTGCTGCTGGTGGTTGATGGGAATCTCTGCTATTGCGAGGAGCAGTCCATCCCCACGGCTTCTAAAACACCACTGCTTCTAATGACCAGGTTGACTATACAGGCGCCTGAAGAGGTTTCTAACTTTTCTAGGAAGAAAACAAAACCTGAGCTGGACAAGGAAATGGGGCTGCAGGGTGAAGATATAACTATCACTATAGGAGCAAAACAAGTGTGGGGGAGACATCCCAACACCTCCCTGACCGGGGACCAGCATTCTAGAGAGTCCAAAGGAAAGTAACAAAATAAACGAATCATCTATACAGCATGAAGACCAAAGGAAGTGAAGAACGAGATGGTCAAAGACATCAACAAAGGGGCAGACCGTCAGATGGGAGGCAGTCCCTTCTCTTCCTGCAGTGACATTAATCAGCGGGTAAGGACCATCCGAAGAGCAACAGACCACTTCCCCAAAGCGGCTGGGTGAGCGCCAGGGTTAGAAGACGGAGAGCCATCTCCAGGGCAGTGTGTCTGCGTACAGTGAGCGCGGAGACACACGAAACAAGCCATTCTACCCAAAGCACAGAAAACAAAGGTTCACTGCTGGGGCCTCTCTAGGACCAGAGTGGAGTTTGGGGTTTTGTTTTTTAATGGAATTAAAACAGTCACTGAGAAATGCTTTTAATTTGTGGTATTCCTATTGTCTTAAATGTTTTATATATAGTGACAAGAAAAGAAAAAGCATCTTAAAGGCTATGGATGAATGGATACACTGAAACACAAAAGCATCATCTGGTCTAATAGAGCTACTTGATTATAAAAATACTAATTTAGATAACATTCATCACTATCTGATATGAAAACCGTAACAGAGAACAAAACGTTCTTCTACGTTTCTAAATACTCTCATATACATCTTATGAGCGTTCACCAGCCCTGGGATAGTCTGCAGTGAGAGAAGAGAAAGGGAAGGATGGAAGGAAAGGTAGAGGAGAGAAGGAGGAAGAAGACACACGTGCCCAGTGGCATACATACATGAGCTGCTTGGACACCAGCGAGCCTGTGGGTACCTTCTGCCCATAGCGACAGTCAGCGCGTTAGCAGGGAACTCCGGAACTCCCAAGGACTCTGGAAACAGTGTGATGGCTAGCTGCTGAAGGAGAGGACACAAAAAGGTAGAAATAAAACAGTCTTAGGATAATGATCGCGTTTTTTTTTTCATTAAAATGCTAATGATGACCACCTCCTTCCAGATAACCGTGTTTATGAATTATTCATTGTCACATGCGGGAAAGAATCACTCTGTCCCTGCAGGCGGGCATGAAGCCTGCAGAGGGTTAGCATGTGGCCCCTGCAGTGAGTGGGACCAAAGGGCAGGTACCTAAGAATCCCTGCTCAGGGACGGAAAGTCCACCTATCCCATAGCATTGGGAAGATTGTGCATCTCTGTAGTCAATGCTAAGGATGGAATCAGCTTGGCTTGTTGTCATGACACCTGAACTAACACCCTGCCAATAATACTCTAAGAACTCAAATGGAAAGAAGAAAATGTACTTGAATTGGAGAGGTTACATGTCAAAGTGGGGAGGGAGGGAGAGAGGGAGGGAGGGCACACTAACACTTCTGCACACATCAATTACACTCTGTACAGAAGTTCCTTTTGTGCTCCCTTCAAAAGGTAACAGATATTCACATTTTTACACATTTCTGTGGACATTAATTAACTTACTATCATTAACTTTTCATTTAAAAAGCACAGGTTACAACTCTACTTGAAGTCAAGCATTCCTCAACAAGACGAATAAAATACCATCTTGGTTTCCAAGGACAGTGGTTCACGGAGCTGAGAAACTTGCACAGGATGGGCCCTGTAGAGTGGTGGGTGAGTGCAATGATTTGATTGCCATCCAGCATAGGGCTCTAGCCCAGACAAGAAGAGGTCAGAGAAGGCATCCAGGAACAAAGGGTGTCTGACATGTCTAAGGCTGGGCTGGAGTTAGGCAAACGCAGTGGAGAGAGACTGTACCACATGGCTTACTGCTCTTGGTCCCACTATAGAATGACACCCATGTTATCAGACCAGGGAGAAAGACTGGGGCCAGATGGCCACTCTGTGTCTCTTTCAGAAATCTCTGACTAGACCTGGTAGTGGCCAGCTAAGCCTGGGTCAGATGTGGGTTCCAGATGGATTACTCTCTCCTGGTGGATCCAAAGGGGCACAGTGGAAGCAGAGTAGCAAGGCCAGCCCACTTGTTACAACCATGCAGACAGGAGAGGCAGGCTGAAGACTGAGATAGTGGAAGTGAGGAGGGAAGAATGAAACAAATTAGCATTTGGAAACATCTAGATGCCACAGGGAGAACAACTCGATCAACTCCATGCAGACTGATGGCCTTAGATCTAAAGTGTAGAACACCAGGGAAGGAACAGGAAGACCAAAAGGTCAGTCTGTAGCTTTAAAAATTGAGGTGTGGAAGATTCGAGGCCTGGAGACAAAATGAAATGCAAACTCATTAAGGAACTCACAGAGAGGCAGAGACACAGAGGCAATGTCACAGAATCACAGAAGGATTGTGGGCAGAGAGAAGACTACACCATTAGTACCAAGAGACAGGTGCTAGCAATGTCAGACCAGAAAGCCAACCATGCCCTTGTAGCAAAAACTAGGCTACAGATGTCTCCGGAGGAGCACCATGGGATACAGAGGCAAATGAAGATCAAAAACAAAAATACTTTTGATTCTGACATTTGAAAAGCCTTGGCTGAGCACAGAGTTAGTGGAGAAGACAGGGAACAGCATCAACAGACTGAGTGGAAGAGCATATAAGGAGACAGACCATTTTGTAAGAGCTTCAGGGCCAGTAGATGCACAGAGCTGTGCATTGAAGGGACAGGTACAGTAGCAAGGAAGGCATGGAGAACCAGAGCAAGAAAAGATGAATTAGCTCTCCAGAGGCAGGAGAGTCGATAGGAGTTCAGACGAAGAGACTGGACGTGAAAGAACAATCCATACCCCTTGGTACTGGAGGAAGCATAATGGTTAATATGGTTATACTGCATCCACGGCAGAACTGGGATATTAGAGAAGGCACACCACACGGCATTACCGTTCCTGAGGATACATGTGAAGACAGGTCATTGAGAAAAGCACTTGGGGTGAAAGCAAGAGGACTTGAGTTCAAGTCCCTAAAGCACACATAAAAGCTAGGTAAGGCCTCACGTGCTAGTAAATGGTGTAGGGGTGGAGTGAGGGGGCAGAGATGAGCAGATCCCTGGTCACTGGTCAATTAGCATAGCCTGGTTGAAACAGTAAGCTTCAGGTTCATCTACAACTCCTGGGGCAGACAGAGAGACAGAGAACAGCACAGAGGAAGATTTTTCAATGTCCTCCTCTGCCTCCTATATTTGTATACATTGCTACCTGCACTTCACACACACACACACACACAGAGGCCTTTGTCAAGAATGAGGTGACCAGTAAACAGTGGAAAAGACAGATATTGCTCTCTGATATGTGACCCCTGCCCCCGCGCCCAATGAAAACCATCCAACCCTGTTTAAAGGTAAACAAACACGCATGCTGGCTATCAAAGCAGAGATGTACATTGCCTGCTAGAATTAAGGCAGTGCACGGGTGAATGATGTGGAAGAAAGTGCTTCCTAAGACAACCTCAGGCTTTGGGTGCCAATGTTCCCATGTTCCCAAGGTTTGCTTCCAGTTCACTAACTACAGTCAGGGCTCTGGCTCACCATCCGCCAGTCTTTGTGGGCCACAGCAATTCCAGCACTTCAAAGAATACCCACCTAAGCAGCAACAGGCAGACACTGGCAAATAAAAGCAGGGGACAGGGGTTGGGGGTGGGGTGGAGTAGACAGGGCATGTGCTGGAGACTTCCTAGCCCAATGCCTCAAAAACTGACCATACACACCCCACTTCAGGCTTTTCCCCACAGATTTAGGAATGCATGGAGCAACTCAGCTACTGGAATAAATCCCGATGATAACAGCAAAAGCAGGAATGTTTGCTAGAAACCGAACACAATGAAAAACACCTTGAGGAGCGGATGTACAGTCTCCCGGGGAAGCGTCTGACTGTTCTAGCCATTTGCCCGTTCTACATAGAAATGCGATCCAGGCCACCACTATGGTGACAGTCTCATAGAACCATGTGCTCATCACCCGGGTTAGCTGCCATAGATCTGGTATCAAAGCAGCAGAAGCCACTAACTGGGTCATTCATTTTTGTATTCCTAGAGTACAGAAGACAGTCAGTATGCAATAAATGTGAATGATTCAATAAACCAGTATATGACTGAGTAATTTTCCCAGCTAAAGGGTAAGGAGGCCAATTAAACGGTGAGAACAGAAACAGTCCAGCTGTCCTACCCTGACAGACTCAAAGGAACACTGTAAATCGCATCCAACTACAATTATTTTACACAAAAGAGAGTCTTTATGAGTTCATAAATAAATAGCACAAGGTTGGTCACCGAAATTATGGGACGATGCTCTTTAAACGGGAAATAAGCAGAGGTGTAAAGACTCCGAGCACACAAAGGAACAGGAGGTGACGACTACATCTGTCTACCTGCTTTGTTGTCCTTCTGAAGGACAGGCTCGTCACTCTAGCAGTATGGTGCCACTGCTCCCAGATGCTCAACCTCACAGCCACCTGCCTGGCTCCAACCCATGGGGACCACAAGATAAACAGCGAGGAGAGGATCAAGACTCACTACCTGGAAAATCCACCCCAGGTGCAGCCTGTGTTTCTGTCGTAACATATTTGCAATTCTATTAGTTTCCCTTTTAACACATGAGCTCCGAGGCACTGCAGACCCCACGGAACACGTCTCATATAGTGTACAGAGGCATTGCAGACCCTAAAGAACACGTCTCATATAGTGTACAGAGGCATTGCAGACCCTAAAGAACACGTCTCATATAGTGTACAGAGGCATTGCAGACCCTAAAGAACACGTCTCATATAGTGTACAGAGGCATTGCAGACCCTAAAGAACACGTCTCATATAGTGTACAGAGGCATTGCAGACCCTAAAGAACACGTCTCATATAGTGTACAGAGGCATTGCAGACCCTAAAGAACACGTCTCATATAGTGTACAGAGGCATTGCAGACCCTAAAGAACACGTCTCATATAGTGTACAGAGGCATTGCAGACCCTACGGAACACGTCTCATATAGTGTACAGAGGCATTGCAGACCCTACGGAACACGTCTCATATAGAAGAACAACATTAATGTCTGTCTGGAAATAATCTCAATAACAGAGGTTCGAAAAGGAAGGGGGAGTACGTACTACACGACAGGTTTGTTCGTGGTCTGTTTCCTTGACTGAGAGAAAGTAACTTGATCCTCCCAGTCTCATCGTGCCCGTGATCAGAAATAATATGTTGTGAGCAATGCATCCCCAGCACACTTTTTTTCCAGGGCTCAAGTAGAAAGCAGCTTGTACACACTGGGCTTGCACTTGGCCTTGGAGCGCACTGGCAGCGCAGAAACAACCCCTTGAGATGGGCATTCCCCTTTCCACTCTCCAGAAGGCAAGGGAGCAAGATAAACAACACAGCACTCACTTGAATGCAAGCCAGGGGAGGGAAGGAATCTCTCTGCCAGTCCAAAGTGTTCAGTGTGCAGTTTTTTAATTACTGCATTTATGATACTATCCATAACATATTCCCCACCACAAATGTTCCAGCAGGTCATTAATCCTCGACAAGTACATTAATGCCCCCCCTCCCCCTGCAAATTCTTATTGTGCTGACATGGGGCAAAAATGCTAAGAATTCTCTTCAAAGTAAATACTTTATGTCAACAGCTCCCCAAGCTACCACTGGTCCTCGCTTAACTATTTCAGGATAGTCTTCCTGTGCAACTATTTGGTGATACTGATCTTAAAGATGAATTTGCAAACAAACTTTCAATACTGGCACTGCCCAAGGAACTTTTTTTTTTAAGTCAGAGGAACTACCAAGAAGGTGGCTTGTGTTCTTCAAAATAACATATCCTGTGACTCATTAAATCACAATCCACCATCATCCCAGCTGTTACAACATGGTAAGAATTCTGCTTTAAAAAAAAAAAAACTCAGAGTAAGTCATTAAGAATGGTCAAGATTTTCACAATAATTGAAGGGACAACCAGTCTCAGCCACTAAATGGGTTTAATTTCAACCACAGAGGATTAATGTTTTTCTCAGAGAATTCCAAGTATGATTAATCATTGTTTGCTAGCACACGGTCATCAATGACACCACTAATTATTGTTCTGTGTTGGAACATGAGCCCAGGCGCTCCGAGGAGAAGGAACACGCCTTCCGTGATCCACAGGAGCTGGCTTTCTCCCGCCATGAGGCACACAGGACAAACTGACAATCAGCAATACCACTGAAGCTCAATCGCCAGCTGCAAAGTCTAGCACAGAGAACTAGAGTAAAATGCAAGTTATTGACCCAGGCCTGCAGCCAAAACCACAGAGACGAGTGGGGGACTGACTTCATGCATGAGCTTCTGGGAGAGGGGCTGCGGCAGCCTGGTAAAGGCCAGTGGCAAGGGTCTCGGAACCTTTGGGCTTCACAGGGCTTGTGTCCTCTCTAGCCCCAGGCTTGTCTGTGGTAGCTAGGTTTGGAAGGATACTCTGTTGTCTTTCCTCTTCAGGTCACCCTGAAGAGCGACCTGAAGCACCAACCTTCCCTTTCCTGCAACTCAGCAATGATCTTGAAAGCCAAAGTACTGAGTATAAGAGAACGAAGCTCAACATACCAAGCTACAAACAAGGTCTCAAGTGTGCGGGGTGACTGGACACACAAGGCAGGTGAAATGCCCTTCTTTGTTTACTTCTTCCTTCTTAGAAAATTCCAGTATTAGTCCTTAAGCGTTTGAAGTCAAAAAGTACAAACACAGCCAAGCCTAACACAGGCCCTTTGATGTGGCACAACAGAAACACTGGTTCTTCCATGTGCTACCTCTGGAAATGCAAGGACATACTTGAAACCTGGAGAGCTGAGAGCTTTGTCACTGGACTAGTGAGAGGCCACGGGGGCTATGAGCCTTTGAGGCTGCATCTGTGAAATGGGCTCATTAATGAGAGATTAAAACACTAATGAAACTCTAGAGTAGAAACACAGGACACAGCCCTGTGTGGTTCCCACTACTCTGCCAAGGCTTTTCTCCAAACAGCAACAGTGATGATTACGATTTTTAGTATTTAGACAAGATCTTGGGGTAGCCTAGGCTGGCCTGAGCCAAATATTTTTGATAAACATTACTTTTTGGCTAGTAGATAATGTGGGATTCCCCTCTGTATGCTGTGAATATCATTGATTAATAAAGGAACTGCCTATAGCAGAGCTATAGGGGAACAGAGCTAGGCAGGGAAAACTAAACAGAATGCTGGGAGAAAGGAAGCAGAGTCAGAGAGAAGTCATGTAGCCCTGCCGGAGACAGATGCCGAACTTTAGCTGGTAAGCCACAGCCACATTGCCATACAGAGATTAATAGAAATGGGTTAAATTTATATGTAAGAGTTAGCCAATTAGAAGCTAGAGTTAATGGGCCAAGCAGTGATTAAATTAATATAGTTTCTGTGTGATTATTTCAGAGTTAAGTGGCTGGGAATGAAACAAGTGGCCTTCTTCCAACAAATAAATAAAATGTCCCTAACTACTTAAAAAGAAATATAAATATTATATTGCTTGCAGATTTGAGCTTTTGTTCTTTAATATGTTTTTCTGTTTGCACTTCTTCTTTAGCATCTAGCTGAAGGTCTTTCTTTCTTTATAGAAACTTCATGGGCGTTTTCTCTCTTTAAGAATAACCCTTGCAGCAACTACTGCAGAGCAGTGTGTGAAACATCTTCATGTACCCTATCATAGAGAGTCAGAGATTCTCATGGTTACAAACAGCACTAGAGAAACCAGGAATGTTAAGCTTGCAGGTTTTTCTCTTCAATGGAAAAGATTTACATCTGTTTCGGCCCAGAAGGCTAGAAGTGGATTAGTTAATAATCTGGTGATCTTTTGCCACCTGGAGAGCCAGGCTTCACTCGAATCCCCCTAGACTCCTTAGCATTTTTTTCTTGGCCAACAGTATCCATTCTTATCAAGAGGTCTCAAGTATTTGCAAAAGAGTTCACCATTATGCTTACCCTAGACCCTTATTCTTGGTCAACAGAATCCATTCTTGCCAGGCGGTGGTAGTACACGCCTTTAACCCAGCACTCAGGAGGCAGAGGTAGGTGGCTCTCAGTGAGTTCGAGGCCAGCCTGGTCTACAGAATGAGTTCTAGGACAGCCAGGACTATGTAGAATCCTATCACACCTAACTCTTCTTGAAAAGACTTACTTTGTACCCAGGTAATAGTCTTTTGATGTTAAAACATGAGAAGGGTGTACATCTACATACTAAAATAAGACAAGCAAATCTCTAAGAATTGTCAAAAATAAAAAAATGAAAAAAACATGTTAAAAAAAAACACAGAAAGAGAATAAAGTTGTTATTTTAACTTCCAGCAACTTCTCCATCATCTGTTTTACTGTGGCCACTTCCCCCTAAGCTCTGCATTAAATAATCTGATCATTAAATCTGTGAAAACCACAAGGGACGTGCCCATCTCATTAAAAACTGCATGCCTGTGAGCTACGATAATGAGGAAGACTGTCTATTTTGGTTTTAAGGACAGAAGTACTTCCTGCCCGTTGCTTAGTGCAGAGACACTTCTAGGAAGTTCCACCACAAAACAGATGCCCTGGGAGTGAGTCTGTCACGATGGCAACAGGAGTCAGCACACATGAACGCTTCCTCCCAGTACCTCCACACACTCTCAACCTTGATGTACCAACAGGGATCATAAGGTGTTCAAAGCAGAGCCCGCTAGCCCCACCATATGGAGCTGTAGACTTCCTTAAGGAGCTATCAGCTCTCTATCAGAAGTCAGGCCGTGTTGTTGTATACACAACCCCTGCAGGAATCAGAGCCTTTAAAATTGGAATGCACTACCCTTTTGTTTTTACAATAGTAAAAACAAATAATCCTTGATGGACCCTAATTAAATTAAACACTGCAAGAAATTCCCCATTCTTCATCTATTTTAGAACAGTGTATTGATAACTAGCCTAGAATTTTCTAGGGTCTCTTTTTTAATTCAAATTTGTATTTTTATAATTTTGTGAGTACCAAATTTACTTCATTATCATTGTTTCCTCTCTCTACTCAAATTCTTTCCATGTCTCCCCACTCCTTCTTGAATTCATGGCCTTTTAAAACTATTAGTGTTACACATGTATTGTTACACACACAGAGCAAGAGAGAGAGCGCACACCTGCTGACTCCATTTAGTGCTGCTCAGATGTGTCTCTAAGGATATGAGAAAAGTTAAATGAAAGAAAATACTTGGTCCTGATCCTGAAGCTGTGTTTATATACCCAGTGATAGATGCCTTTGGCACTATGGTCTTCTGAATGAATTTTATTGTACTGATGGAGAAGGATTACCCATCATGCTTCCATGTGTCTATAGAGGTGTTCTTCATGGGAGTCCAGGCCTTGCAGAACACAACGCTGGAGACAGAAGTCCTTAGAAACAATATTTCTTCCAATTTGAGTTCCAACTTCCAACTCAAATCATCCTATGAGTAGAACTGAGAAAGACTGACCCACTTGGGATGGTGGTTCTGTAAAACCCTGAAGAAGCCATATTCTAAAATGTTGGGAAAATAATGCTTGTGACATTATTTATATGGCTGGGTCTCACGACAGACTTGAATTTTGTAGCATTAACCAACTTTCTCCCCATTACATATACACCACCTTAGTCAGGATGCCAGCACTCGGTTCATTTTGAAAGTGAGAGTAACATTCTCTGAATAAACCTGAAGGAGGAGACTAACCACAAGAATCCTTCCTCAATGGGCCAGACAGCCACGTGCCAAAGTAGTGGCAAACCTCAAAAGCTGATTAACTGGCGATTTCGGTTATGTGTGGCAGATTATAATCATTCATGCATCTCCAGTTCCTCATAAATGCCGTTAAGTCAGGGCCAGAAATAGATGCAAAAGGTGCCAAAGAAAGGAAGAAGACAAAAGAAGTGGAAATAATTTCGAAGACAAAGAAAACAAACAGGCCCTCAAAGCCCGGACAGAGAAAACTTAAACATTTACCATCAGAGCAGTCGAGAAGCTGGGTGCAGACCCATACAAACATCAAGGTACAGCTACACCGGAAATGGGGGCTATCAGAGGAGGGAAGATGGGGGTGGCTGTGTAAACTGGAGAGTCACCTGTAAACCATCTTAATGGCAGAGTTTCAATACCTTTCCCTAATCATGAAGATGCTACTTCTCGACCCTCAGAAGAAAGTCAGGTTTGCTACTGGCAAAGGATCCTGGGAGGATCCGGACTCAAGGACAAGGACCAGTGGTGGGTCGTGGTGCCACGGAGGGGGGGAGGGGGCAGTGGTGGGTCACGGTGCCGGGGGGGGGGGGGCAGTGGTGGGTCATGGTACCATAGGAAGGGGAGCAGTGGTGGGTGAGGGCAAACTCCAAATTTGCACTCAGCCTGGAGAGCCCTGCAGCCCTTCCTCTGTCAGGTTTCCAGGGCACTGGCAGGGTAGGAGACGGGAAGACGTTTCTAGAGAAACTACCCAGGTCAAGACAAAGATCTACAGTTAACACACGAGGACAATGGGAATTCTGAAATCCATTCTACGCCAATGCCACCGGTTTCCAAGCCTTGCCCAGGACCTTCAGAGGAATGATGGGCTAGGACCAGCAGACACGTATGTGGTAGAGGAGCTGCAATGACAGACAAGAACTTGTAACATGAAGGAGAGCCAGGCCTGCTTGTTTGGGTTTCTGTCCTGCCCGGTACCCCACAGCAGGCAAGCCCCAAAGAAATAACACAGAGATCTCTGTAAGTTTTAAAGCTGATTGGCCCATTAGCTCTAACCTCTCACTGGCTAACTCTTACATCTTAATTAACCCATTTTTTGATCTATGTTAGCCATGTGGCTCAGTACCTTTTTCAGTGGTTGCAGATCACATCCTGCTGCTTCGTTGGTCTGGGCAGGAGTGGGAGGAATCAACTTCCTCCTTCCTAGAATTCTCCTGTTCTCATTACATGATTTCTCCTTCCTGTCTGGTTTTCCCACCATTACCTCCTGGCTGGCCAATCAGCATTTATTTAAAACATGATTGACAGAATACAGACAATTCTCCCGCACCAAGAACTTAGGAAGGAAACAGAGTCAACCCTGGAAGCGAGGGTCAAATACACATGATCAATAACAATTCATAAACAAACAAAAACAATAATCCTGGCAGCCAAAGAGATGTCTCAGCCATCTAATATGTGCCTCCATGGGCACCTGGCACATACATATGGCACACACACAGAGGTATACACATAAATAAAAATAAAAACAAAGTAAAAGTTTTTTTAAGTCACATACAAAAAAATGTAAGGAGCAGCACCTCACAATATGATTAGAACAACAATAACAACATGAAGAAAATGGCAACAGCCCTACAAATTCTTCAGGGAAAATGAATCCTACTTTAGCATACCACAAAAAAAGGGGACTAAATGATATTTTCACACAGCCCAGAGGGCAGAAAACACATAACCAACACTTTCTAAAGAAACCACTGGGCAGCATACCTTCCCAAAGGGTCCAAGTCAAGAGATGGTATCCAATAAGCAAGTCAATCAAGAATTCCCACTTGGAGGTCAAGGAAGCAGGCAAACCACTGAGCAAAGGGCCTCATGGGTAAACTGTCTAGAGGGAACAAGAGAGCAGAGGACACCAGGAAAAATGTCACATAAAATGAAACACAGAAAACCTGTAAGACGGACCACTGTTTATAGGAAAAAAGTACAGAGCAAAACCAGAAATAAGTCTTATACACAAGAAAAAAATTAAGCCATACTACAGTACAAAGTTGGTCTGTGAAAATATATAACCACTTTGAAGAATAAAGGGCAGGTGTTAGTTTAACACCAAAAGCATCCTTTAGAGGAGTCGATGTTTAGTGTGTGAAAAAGTATCTTAGCTCCTCTTCCTGTTGCTGGGATAAATACCTGACAAAGACTTTAAGTTAGATCACAGTTCAAGTGCACCATGGCAGGGAGATCAAGGTGACACAGACTTGGAGAAGCTGATCACATCACGTCCATGATCAGGAAGCACAACACGATCAATGTCTAATGCTGCCAAGTTCACCTCAATCAACATCAAGATAACCTCCATAGTACTCCAGAGGACCACCTCACAGGCGATCTATAACCCGTGAAGATGATGACATCATCAAGATAATCCCCCAGTACACAGAGGACCACCTCACAGGTGACCCAGATCCCATGAAGGTGATGACATCATCAAGATAACCCCCGCAGTACACCAGAGGACCACTCACAGGCGATCCAGATCCTAAAGATGATGACATCATCAGGATAACCCCCACAGTACACAGAGGACCACCTCACAGGCAATCTAGATCCCGTGAAGATGACAATTAAAACTAACCACCACAATTAGTAAAGAAACAAAAAAAGAAATTTCAATATAAGCCTATCAATTTGTTATTTGGAAGCTAATAACTGAAGAACTAAATGAATTTAAAGTAGTCATACTATTGAAATGATAATGCAGATAAACGGAGCAGGAGCCTGCAAGTTATCTATCTGTATTTACTGCAACTTAAAAATGGAATTCTAGTGCTGGGGTTTGAGGACCGGAGTTCAGATCTCCAGCCAGGCATGGCAGTGTCTATAACCCCGGTGCTGGGGAGCTGAGGGTCAGAGGGGGGACAGGAAGACAGCTGTGGCACGGGAGCCTCCTGTACAGTTGATAAAATGCAAGCTCTAGGTTCAGGGAGAGACCCAGGCGCATGGGAAATAAAGCAGAGAAAAGGACACTTGATGTCCTCTGCTGGTTTCTGTGCATTCAGTGGCATGTAACATCCACACACGTATGTAACACACACACACACACACACACACACACACTTTTTAAAAGAGTGGAAATAAATCAATGAAGTACATAAAACCACCCAAGTATAAAAGACAAACTAATGGGAAAGTTCAATGTCGAGTTTATAAACAAGAAAACAGATAAATCTTAATTAGCTCCTTCTAGGTAATCAAACTGCTAAGTCAATTTAATTTATTTCATTTTATTACTTTGAGGAACACGGTGAGAAGTCAAACATAACCAGTCTTTATGGTTGTAGTTTTTGTCAGTTAGCATAGAGCAAAGGCAGAAGGGACCCTTGGACACCAGAGCACCAGGAAGAGTGAGGTGGCCTGGCATGTCAGTCAACAGTGAGGTGGCCTGGCATGTCAGTCAACAGTGGCAAAGACACTTGCTACCAAGTCTGACGACCTCAGTTCAACCCCCAAAACCTACTTAATAGATTAACTGATTCCCACAAGCTCCTCTGACCTCCACACATGCAACATACAGTCTGTGTGCACCCACGTACACACATGGATAAAAACCAATGTGGTTTTAAAAAAAAAACAACCATCTTTGTTGTCATAAGTCCACCCATTATCATTCTAGGTGGATGTGCATCTTAACTGCTACCCACTTCCTCTTTAAGGAAGCCCCACTGTGAGTCTGTCTGGAGGGCAAGGAAGAGAATGTACAGCATTGGAACCCCTTTTCCATATGTAGGGAATTTCTCATTGTGTGAATTTTGCTAAGAGATACCCTTTTCAACACAAAAATAGCCAGATACTCATCTTCCCAGAGTCCTGTGCAACTCAAGCATAAGCACATGGCTCAGCCTTACACAGATGTGAAGAGGATGGTTGAGCTGCAAGGATCTGTCATGACGTGAGCAACAGCAACACCCTGCCCAGGGCATCAAGGGCTGAAGGAACAGGGATGGCCTTGGGTGTCTGGTCCCTGTAGGGCTGTCACTAGAAACACCAACATCTAGTGTCCAGTAGTGCTGACCCTACAGAGAACTAACCCTAATGTACAGATTTGGCTATAAGCTGGCTGAACAGTCTTCTAATCCAGAGCCTGCCCTACCGGTATGTTCCTCTCTTCTGCAATCCCCCAGCCAGTCTCCATGGCTTCTACGTGACAAGCCTGACTGCTGTACTGCCCCAGAAACACAGACAGACAGTGGCAATGGTCTGAAGGGAAGGATGAAATGTCTGTGTTCTTACAATTCCAGAGCAGAACAGATGACCAAGGGGAAAGCTCGTGTTTAATACACAAATGAAACTTGTTCCTGGCATGCTGTATGTTAAGGCTGTTTTTCATTGGCTCTCCTGGTTCTTTGCCTTCTTCTCCCCCATCACCACCACATTCCAGGTTCTAACCCTCTAATTGACTGTACCAGAAGCACTTTAATTGGCATCCAGTGGGAACAGTCACTGCTCCCTGCTAGCCGGGCCCTCACACTCATGAATCCAGTTGTGAAGGGCAGAGGAGCGGTGGGTGAGGAGGTGCAATTTTCTTTGCTTTTCTGCTTAGACTCGGTTTTCTATGAAATGAGGCAGTCTGGAACGAGCGGTCAAGAACTACACGACAATGAAAACTGCAAACCAAGGCATCCCGAGATTTATTCTCAGCGGAAAAGCTGAGGCATCCATCTGCACAGGGCACAGCAGCATCCTCGGCTCCGAGCTGAGGATGCTGCTGAACCCTGGCAATTTATCTGCACACGTCTCAGGCTAACCACACACAGACTGCAGACCACGCTAGACGCGGAGAGAGACATCTCCGAATAAACCGGTGATGGGACCAAAAGGGCTGCATAAAAGAGTCAGATGCCATCATAGCGTTAATAGAAATGAGGACATGGTGAAAGAAAATGTCTCAGCGCGGTAACCCTTTGTCTCTGGAAACGGAGGAAGCCCTTCGTGACAACGAACAGCTCAGTTCTGCTGGCTGTCCTACACCACACACATTCTATTAAGATAGAATATAGTTTATAGAATAAATGAGAAATTTGGCAAATACATCCAAGTTTCTTTACTGCGGTGTTTTCCAGAAAGATTTGTCAAGAAATCAATCTCTCAGTCAGAGTGGTCAGGCTAAAAATCATTCATGGGGACAGGGAGTGTGGGGAATTTCATTTTGAATGGTGATATAAATCCTATTTCAAATGCCATCAACTGCCAGGACAGTTTTACTATATATTCCCTGTTCTGTGAATTCCCTTGAAATATCTAATGGCCACTAGACAGTTTCACTCCCCAAAACTGTCCAAATGAGTTAATGCTGTACTCCCATTGTGTCTGTGTGTGTATATGTGTGCGTTCGTATATGTGTGCTCATGTGTTTGTGCATGTGTGTGGACATGTGTGGACATGTGTATGGAGACTAGAAGTCAATGTTGGTGTCTTTCTAGACCACTGCTTTGTGGAGACAAGGCCTCTCCCAACAGCCAGAGCACACTGATTGGGTACACTGGCTGACCTGCCACTGATTTGTGGAGACAAGGCCTCTTCCAGCAGCTGGAGCACACTGATGCTTTAGGAATGCTCCAGGCTCCTCCAGCTACAGACACTGCTGCTATAGCTGGCCCTGTGTGGGTATTCGGGATCCAGATGCTGCCATCAGACACTGCTGCTACAGCTGGCCCTGTGTGGGTATTCGGGATCCAGATATGGCCATCAGACACTGCTGCTATAGCTGGCCCTGTGTGGGTATTTGGGATCCAGATGCTGCCATCAGACACTGCTGCTACAGCTGGCCCTGTGTGGGTATTCGGGATCCAGATGCGGCCATCAGACTTGCACAGCAGTTACCTCACCAGCTGAGCTATCTCTCCTCAGCTCCCCTGTGTGTTTTCAAATTTTTAATTTCTTTTTAAGCTAGTATATAAAGTAATGGGTTTCATTAAGGCATTTTCATAAACACCTTTTGTTGAACATCCTCTCTATTCCCCCACGCCCTTGGTACCCTCCCACCAGGAGGAGTTGTCTTTCCCCCTTCATGTTGCCTGTGCTTTATCACCCCACCCCGCATCCTCAAAACCTCTTCTTCACTTGTGGTCCCCATTTTAGCTTCATAACCAGTAGCCACAGTCACATCATCATATGTAAAAATTAAAATCAAAGATCCACATATGAGAGAAGGCAGCAGGTGTCTTTCTCAGTCTAATCATTTCCAGATCTGCCCATTGTCCTGTAAATGTTCTCTGCGGCTTGATCCAATCCCAGTATGTGTATGTTCCAACATTCATCTGTTGCAGGGACTCTACAGTAATTCTACTTCCTTGCTACCATGAATAGAACCGCAATAACCACAGATGTTCAACTGTCTCTGTGGAAGGACATACAGTCCTTTAACTATGTACCCAGGGGTCGAACAGCTGGGTCATGTTAGCTCTATTTTTAATTTTTTTCTGAGGAACCTCCATATTGATCTCTACAGTGGGCACCACACCAATTTACTCTCACCAATGCTGGATGAAAACTTAGCATTCTCTACGTCCTCAGCAACGTACGTTATTTTATTTTGTTTTCTGATGACAGTTTTCTAACTTAGGTGAGAGAGAATACAGAACTCATTTTGAATTACCCTTTCCACTTCCAAATTTACTCTACAGGAAGAACATTATCTGGATTACCTTTTATAAACATATGCATATAGATATCTAAGTCTGCATGTATGTATGTATGTATGTATGTATGTATGTATGTATGTATGGGGACTAAACCCAGAACCTTGTGCATGTAAAACAGACACTGTATTACTGAAACACACACTTCCAGCCCCTCTATAAATATCAATGCAAAACGGCCTCAACAAAATAGTAGGCCAACTTTAATAGTATTTTTAACAGAATATACATCATGAGCATGATAGGTTAATTTCTGACATGCAAGGATAGCACAAAATATGAATTATCAATTAAAGTATATCAATTAATGTAATATACCATATATTAACAGAAAAAAGAAAAATATCGATCACCTTGACTGATGCAGAATAAGCATTTGACAAATTCAACGTTTTCATGATAGAAATATTCAATTAGCTTGGCACAGAAGGAAAACTATTTCAGCATAATAAAACATATATGAATAGCGAACAGTTCATATCATATTTGATGATACGTGACTGGAAATGCTTCTTCTATGCTCAGGAAGACAATAACAACATTATTCTAATCATGTCTTTCCAAATGACTGCCTGTCTCAGACAAAGTCACCATGCAAGATAAACAAATGAAAACAACCCAGTTCGAGTAGTATTCTTTTTTCTCTTGTTTAGTTGTTTTGTTTTTTATTGTTTCAGATCTCTTTTGTTTATCTTTTTAAAGCAAGCTTTTCTCATTTTACATACCAATCCCAGTTCCCTCTCCCTCCCCTCCTCCTGCTATCCCCCAACCCACCCCCATGTCATCCCCCCCATTCACTTCTCAGAGAGGGTGAGGCCACCCAATAAAGTCTGGCACATCACTTTGAGGCAGGACCAATGCCCTCCTCCCTATATCTAGGCTGAGCAAGGTGTCTCTCCAAAGAGAATGGGACTCCAAAAGCCAGTTCAAGCACTAGCGATAAATCCTGGTCTCACTGCCAGTGGCCCCACAGACTACTCCACTCACACGACTGTCACCACATTCAGAGGGCCTAGTTTGGTCCTATGCAGGTTCTCCCCACTGTCAGTCCAGAGTCAGTGAGCTTCCACCAGCTCAGGTCAACTGTTTCTGAGGGTGTCCCCATCATGGTCTTGACCCCTTTGCTCATATTCTCTCTCCTCCCTCTCTTCAACTGGATTCTGGGAGCTTGGCCCAGTGCTAGCTGTGGATCTCTGCATCTGTTTCCATCAGTTGTTGGAGGAAGTTTCTATGATGACAATTAAGGTAATCATCAATTTGATTACAGGGGAAGGTCAGTTCAGGCACCCTCTCCACTATTGTTTAGGGTCTTAGCTGGGGTCATCCTTGTGGATTCCTGGGATTTCCCTAGTGTCAGGTTTCTTGCTAACCCCATAATGGTTTCTTCAATCAAGATATTCGAGTAGTATTCTTACCCTGTTTGCATGTACTATCTATCTTACATGTACAAAATCCAAAAGATTTACACATACACACACACACACACACACACACACACCCCAAAAGTTAGAATGAATGAATTTAGCAAAATTTTGTAGGATATAAAATAAAAAGGACATACAAAAATCAGTTTGTATTTCTATATAATCACAAATAATAATTGATAATAACAAATAATAATATAAGCAGGGGAAAACCTGAACTATAAAAACCATTACTACATGGTCAAAAGAAATTAAGGAAGAGCTAAATGAATGCAAAGTCACCCCATGTTCATAGATTAGAAGACTTAATATTGGTTACATGTCAGTACTACCCAAAAGATATGTGAAGTCAATACAATCCCTATCCAAAACCCCAATGTTTCTTGCAGAAACTGAAAACTCTACATACACTCCCAACATTTTATAAACTGTATGCTTACCAGCCATGTAAGCAGATGGCAAAACCAGGACAAGACAGCCAATTTTCTATGCTTCCCATCCTCCTCAATAGCAGCCTGAGGGTACCACCTTTGCCTCCTGGCAGAAAGATCAGTCTACCAGTTCTTTGAAGACTGGTAAAATGCTGTATCTGCCCAAGATGACTGAATCCATTCACTGCCATCCTAGGGCACGGTCACATGTGGGAAGCTTCTGCATTCATACCAGATCCGCATTCATACCAGATTGTTGATGGCTATGGCTGTTGCTATTCCCTCCACACAGAAGGCACTGGGATCTTCCATGTGAGAGATGGAGTTCCTACTGTCAGTCACCCAAGGACGAGGTAAGAAATAGGAGCCAGCAAGGAAACAATTCAAAAAAGGAAGATGGAAGCCCCCTCCCCACCCTTCAGGGTCTTAAGGGTTTTTCTGTCTATATTCTACATCTGGTTACAATCACTTCTGTAGGTAGGGTTTGGTGGCCTAGTCCAGAAATTAGTAAGTATAGGATCTTGTAATGCCACCTAAAGGACCCACTGCGTCTGGGTCTGCAATTTTAGACTCTCAGAGCTTCGTTAATAGTCATAAAACGTAAATTCTACCTTCTGGGGGGAATTAAAGACTTGTTTCCAGATAAGAACTGGAATAGGAAAATGAAAGTGCATGGCAACATGATTAGCGTGGTCCCCAAAGGAAGAGAGAGCCTTGGGATAGAAGTCAAGCACAGAGGCCAGACCTACTTCAGCATACAAAGGTGTTTCCTTTCCCAATCATCGCAGAAAACGAGCAATCATTCACTTAGCCGGGAGATGCCACGGGCTTACCTGCAAAGAATCATAGGATAACCAGAATGCTAGCCACTGACAACTCAGGCTGACATTCAACTGGGAGGGTGCTGGGGCATTCTGACCATTCAAAATTGTTGACAGCCAGCACCCAATCAGATTGCTAGACACTGGCTGCTAGTGATTCTGAGTCTCGCTTTTCCAACAATCATGTATCTCTCCACCCTGGGCCTGGTAGAATACTGTACGTGATTTAATCCCAGATTCGGAAATGAAGAAGCACATTATCAATGAGCTGTGCTGCAGACACTTAGTGTTTCCATCGTACAGGCTAGAAAGTACAGGCTAGGGAGAAGGAAAGAGCCTTTCCTAGGCAGCCAGGGGCTGAGTAAAAACTTGGTTCAAGACAATCAGCCTTTCAGAATTGTCTAGAAACCGTCCCCTTGTCTTAGGAAGGGGAGAAACCATGACTACAGCAACTCTTAGAGGAAACATTTAATTGGTCTGGCTGGCTTACAGTTTCAGAGGTTCAGACCATTATCATCACGACTGGAAGGATGGAGGTGCACAGCCAGACATGGTGCTGGAGCTAGGAGTGCTACAACCTGACCAGAAGGCAGCAGAAGATTGGCAAAACAGACTTTAAAGACCACTCCCACAGTGGCCCGCTTCCTCCAACAAAGCTATATCCGCTCCCATAGTAGCACGTTTCCTCCAACAAAGCTATGCCTACTCCAACAAGTCCACACCTCCTAATAGTGCCACTCCCTTTGGGGGCCATTTTCTTTCAAACCACAACAGCCCGACTATAGAAGTCTAATCTCCGTCAAAAGGCAATACAGGAAACAAGTATGTATAGAACCTAGAAGATAAATATATTCACTGTACTGTAAATCATTAAGATGGAAAACACTGATCGACTCATGTTTAATCCAATGTAAAAATCTTATGTTGCAATGTTTAAAAAAAGGTTTATTTTAATATTATGTGTATGAGTGTATGCTTGTAAGTATGTCTGGGTATCCCATACATGTAGAACCCACAGAGTTCATGTAGTTCCCCGGAACTAGATCACAGATGGTAGTGAGCCACCATGTGACTGCTGGGAATCGAACCTGGATCCTCTGGAAGAGCAGCCACTGATCGTACAACCACTGATTCATCTCTCTAGCCCTTAGATTGCAATTTTCATCAAGCATGACCTAAACACAAAAGGCTCTCGGTCATGTATGTAAACTATAAGGCCAATTCAGGCCGTTTTACTAGGAGGAAAAACCCCAGCAGACATCCTATTAAAGCTTGCGGAGTCACCACACAGTTCATGGGATTAATGTCGACACAAGCCCCAACAAAAGATACAATTCAACATAAGATTTAGGAGGGATTTTTAAATTTAACTACTTTCCCTCCGGTCATTTCTTTGAACCTGACAAAAGCTTTGTTCTAAAAAAATAATTTTTAAATGTTCTACTTTGAAATGCATCTGCATTAAATCACTCCTGGTGTGGAGACACTGGAATTAAATCAAAACCAGCAACCGGGCTTTCTAGGAGGGTGCCAGAGTCCATACACGTGACCCCCCCCCATCCCCGGTAACCTTTAGATGCCCTTTCTTGATGGCTCTGCCAGCAACCAGCGGCAATTACAATGCTTTTTCAAACAACTGCTTCTCCCACATCTGACTCTTTTAGCTCTGTGCATTTTCTCCCCCCCCCCCCACCCCGCTTGTTATATGATATCAGACACTAGTCCAATGTCATTGTGCTGACAATACACTCACATTATGTTAATTGTCGAGTGCTATAAAGATTTTAGCATACAGGGCACTACACAAGCATGATTAGTAAGGAGCCATTTCCCTTGTCCTCTAAAGCAGGCTCAAAAATCCTATCAGAAGGGCAAGTATAGCTAGGAGCACAGTAGAAAATGGCCCGCGTGGTCAGCCAGCACACAAAGAAACCACACAGTACCCTTCAAACAGAAACCTGGGGGATGAGAATAAAGAGTGTGCTGTCTCTTTGGGGGAGCTGAGAGGCTCCTGCATGGGTAGAAAATCAGAGCCACTGTAGAAGGCAGAGGAAAGCTACAGTCCCTCTGGAGCACTGAAGGCCAATGGTGTTTCCAGGAGACCCAGCTGACCACTGCTCTGCCTGCCATGGGCATGGTTGGTGAGTGCAAAGTCCATCATCGCAGGCCATGTGCCGCCCAGGCTTCTCCTCTGGTTTGTTTGCTGCCACCTTCAACCCCTCCCTGGTCCAGCCTGATCCTCTCCCCCTGCCTGTAAGTTTTCTCTTTCCTCTTACTGTCTTCCTTTACTGTTCATCACTGAGCCAACGCAGCCAGCTGTCTGTCAGGTACCGGCTATTTACCCCAAGGCTCAGTTACCCCAATAAAGTGGGGGAGCTCTGAGCGGGATGAGATGCAATTCCTGTATTTGTCTGCAGGACATTTTATATCTCAAAAGATAAGCGTCCTCTGATCTCCAACAAGGAGCTGAAGCCACAACAGGTACATGGCTTCCCCCTTTATTTTATGACCTCCCTCAGAGGATGAAGAGAGAAAACTGTTGTTAAGGTGTCCGTGTCTCCACACAGTAAACCACATTCAAAATGCTCTGAACCAAGAACAAGTGAGGCCTTTGAGGGAGCCTTTCTCCTGCGAATTCTTCCCCATAGATCTGCTGAAAGACGGACTGTAAGTCTTCCTTACCAGTGAATTGTCAGCAGCCTGCAGAGCATCTAGCTCCAAACACCCATCCAATGTATATCCGCTGAATAAATGATAAGTGAGAGGCTTATGGCTAACTAGGGTTTTTCCTTACCCCTAATTCATCAAGATCTTTACCCCCACTTAGTACTGGATCTCTAAAGACATGCCCAGTTGGAGAGACAGTTCAGAGGGTAAAACATTTGGATGTAAGTGTTAGGACCAAAGTTTAGAATCCTGTCACACACACACACACACACACACACACACACACAAACATACACACCTGCACAGGCACACACACAAGCACACACACATGAATGCATATGCAAAGGCAGCTCCAATATAATAACTATTAGAGGCCAGTCAAAATCCCAAATCAAATCCCTGGACACTTACTAACAATGTAACATTAAGTGTGTTTTCTTTTTTTTTTTAAATATTTATTTATTTATTATGTATACAATATTCTGTCTGTGTGTATGCCTGCAGGCCAGAAGAGGGCACCAGACCCCATTACCGATGGTTGTGAGCCACCATGTGGTTGCTGGGAACTGAACTCAGTACCTTTGGAAGAGCAGGCAATGCTCTTAACCACTGAGCCATCTCTCCAGCCCCTTAAGTGTGTTTTCTAACCACATTCTATACATTGGTTTTTCTTATCAATAAAGATAAAGTTTGCAGGGCTCTGTAGGACTCGTGAGATCTGAAAACAACTTATGTAAAGAGTCACACAGGAAACCTTGCTGAGTGAAATCATCTGCCATTCTATTCTGCAGCTCCAGATAAAAACATAACTACCAAAACCTAATTTGCCAAAGCCAAAGTTCACTCAAGCAACAGATATGCATCAAGGGCTAACAAGGCACAACTGGAGTCCACCTGCTGTTCAGCATCAAAGAAATCCTTTAACATCTGCCTTCAGTGCAGGAAGACACAATTAGCTCAGAAGACAGGAGAGAGGTGTAAAAGCCAATCTTATTTCCTTTATTGAAGCATTAAAGGATTACCCAGTTATGGCAGACTGGAGCTTTTTTTTTTTTTTTTTTGAAGGAATCACGCAGTGGAGAAAAGCAAGCTAAAATTGTTTTTTGTAGTTCTCAAGTGTTAACATTCTTTCTGTGTGTGTGTGTGTGTGTGTGTGTATGTGTGTGTGTGGTGTGTGTGTGTGAATCTGTCTGTCTGTATGTATGTTGCACATATGAAAATAAACTTTGAGGGTCCCCCACCACCACCACTTGCCACTTATTTTTTCAGACAGGATCTCAACACATCTGGAGCTCACTGATTGGCCAGACTACATGTGGCCATTCTCTCAGGGCTAAGGAGACCTTCACCACCACACCTTTTCTACAAGGGTGCTGGGATTGGAACTCACTTTTCTCACAGTCAGTGATCCATGGGGCAAGGTGATTGTTTGGTTTGGTTTTTTTGGGGGGGTGCCTTAAAAAGGCAAGATTAAACTGTCACAGACTGTGAGTCCACCCAATGGCGCTGGTTTGTCCAACAGTTTATAGAAAAATCTCAAAATGAAGATATATCGTTGTATCTGTGCAAACTAAAATTTGTGGAAGAAAATGAAAGTTGACACAGGCCACTGTTTGGTTGACTTGACACAGGGCACCGCTGTGGTGGAGGAACACACATGGTCTCTGTCCTTTGGGCCCACAGTGACCATGGGAATAAGGAGCTCCTTGCCTTCTATTTCCAAAACACTTGAGCTCATAGAGCTTGCTTGATAAAGTCCCTCCCAGGACAGCAGCACAGACAGGCCAGTGCTCTCCCCAGGGGCTACTTTCCTGTCTCGGCTCACTGCCACTCCCTTGGCAGATTAAAAAAAGACAACAACAGTTTACCAAAGCCCTGAGACACCACTGAGCACCACGGCATTTTCCATTCTCCTAAAAGCCATCCCTATCTGCTCCCAGGGGATTCAGAGCATGAAGCAGAGTCTTGAACTTGGCCTTGCGCTGTGCTGTGCTGGGGGAGACACTATGCAAACATAGTCTTAGAAACAGCAAAAGGGTCATCCCAGGTCGGACATGGCAGAGCACACTGTTAGAGCCCAGACTAGAAGCTAGCGACCACAGTCTGTTGAACAGTATGTAACTGAGAGTCGTTCCCATCTAGAACCACATCCCCTAAAATCCCAACGAACCAGGTGCACAGACCAGGTGCATGTCCCACAACTTGAGTCGCAAGAATGAAGGTTGATCCTACTAGAAGAAACTATGACCACATTTTATATATATTCACAAATAGATGTGTTTATTTATTTATTGCACTAAGTTTATTGATTCAATGTTTAAATTACCTCCCCAAGTTGCTAATTTAACTTAGTAAACAGTAGCAGCAAACACAGAATGCTCAAGGATCTATCAATGGAGATAAGAGTTTAAAGAGCAGAGGTGTTTTATTTCTGGCTGGGTGCTGAAGGTATAAGGCAAGGAACAGCACTTGCTTTGTGGCTGAATGTCTCACTGAAGAGCATCCGGTGTGCTCCTTGTTGGGTAGGACATGTTATCTGGCATCTGAATTTGAAACTCATACTTTAATCAACTTTGAATATTGAACTAAATATCTGTCACTTAATAGTGTATTAACAAGTATTTGCTCACAAATTAATTAAAATTTGAGAAGTCACACAGGGTCAACCTTTACCTCTCTATTTAGTGCTGATTCCAAGTTGCTCTGTAGGAAAGTTAGAGCCCAACATCCCCCAAATGCTCCCTTGGTGCCATCCCTTTATCTCAGACACCCGATGTGTTTGCAGAGAGAAATACAAGTTAGGATTCCAGCAGGCTCAGAAAGAGTGCTTGGGGTAACCAAGAAAAGTACGACCCAGCCTCCTATGATGAAGGGACCACAGAAGATGTAAAAGACACAGGATATGCCAGACAGTGACACAAGTCTGATTGCACACTTATTCCCACAAGCCTCCTCGTGAGACTATGTCTGTTATTGTAAACACCGCAGAGATTTTAGAGTACAAATCCTGTTCTTCGGAAGCTCCCGTCTCCAATAGGTATGCTTCTTCCTGAAGGCCAGAGCAGCTTTCAGGTAAAGAGAGGATGAGATCCAACCGTCTCTCTTTCCCTGAAAATGATGCCGTGGTTAATGTTCATTAACATGGACACTGTTTGGAGCTTCGTGGAAAGCATGGCTTCCTAGACAATGTGGAGCACACATTGTGCTACTACTGCTAACACAAAAATAGAAATATATGTTTGAAATAGGATGACAGACAACTCTGTTTTCTTTGTTTTCTCTCTTTTTAAAGAGCCCGTGGCTAATTTTTGAGCATGTCTCCATCTGTCACCAAGACAGGCTCTTTCAGTCAAATAATTAAATCAAATACTCAAAGTAAGAAGACCTTTGTCTGATTTGGGTTTGTTTTTCTTTTGTTTCCTGGACTCAGGGCTGCTCTACATAGCCCAGGCTTGGCCTCACTCCCAGACCTCTTGACTCAGCCGCCAGTGGAGTGCTGTGATTACAGACATGCTCAACTAACAAGGAAGACTTTGAATACAGATCTGTGGGTGAGCAAGATGGCTTAGAGGGTAAAGATGTCTGTCGCCAAGTCTACCGACCTCCATTCAATCCCTGAGATGCACACAGTGGAAGGACAAAACCAATTCTCAGAAGCTGTCCTCTGGACGCCATGTGCTTCCCACGACACAAGCATCTCCCACCTCACTCCATACACAATAATAAATAAATAAATAAATAAATAAATAAATAAATAAATAAATAAATAAAAGTACTTTTAAAAATCCTTCACAAAGGCAGGCAGTGATAGTGCCCACCTTTAATCCCAGCACTTGGAAGGCAGTGACAGGTGGATCTCTGTGAGTCCAAGACCAGCCTGGTCTACAAGAGCTAGTTCCAGGACAGGAACTAAAACTCCAAAACTACAGAGAAACCCTGTAAAAAACAACAACAACAACAACAACAACAAAAATCCTTCGCAAATAAAACACATGTGATTAAGAAATGCTGAATATAAAAGAAGTGGATTTTGGTGTTATTATTGTTTTGTTTTGGTTTTTTTTTTTTTTTTTTGAGACAGGGTTGCTCTGTGTAGCCTTGGCTGTCCTAGAACTCACTCTGTAGACCAGGCTGACCTCAAACTCAGAGAGAGATCTGCCTGCCTCTGCCTCCTGAATGCTAGGATTAAAGTCTGTGCCATCCACAACTCCACACCCCAGCTAGAAGGGTAGAAGGGGTTTGTTTTCTGTGTGTGTGTCTGTGTGTGTGTGTGTGTGAGAGAGAGAGAGAGAGAGAGAGAGAGAGAGAGAGAGAGAGAGAGAGAGAGAGAGAGAGAGAGAGAGAGAGAGAGAGAGATTTGTTTGGGCTGCTCAATTTCCTCCAAAAGAAGCCAAGCATACCCTTAATTATCTTTTATAGTTTTCAAAGTAGTGTCAAGAAGATGTTCATGACATTAATGAAATTCAAAGTGAGTGGCTCCCCTCCCACACCCCACCCTGCGCACTGCATGTCCACCCCTTTTTCAGCAGTTCCAGGCCTTGCTTCAAGAGGAGAACCTTTCCAGATTACAGCCTTCTTTTTCCTTGTGGCTTAGGTTTGCTGACATCGTTTTTAATCTGAGAGTAACTGTGAACATGCACACACTCCCCTTCATGTCACCAAGCTTAGTACTAAGCAGGGATCCTTTGATCCTACTGCCTCTGCAGTACCACAAGGGATGTCTTTAGCTTGCCTCTGTACACCAAAGTCCACGGACACCTTGCCTCTACCAAATGGAAACAGAACTCCCACAACAATACCATGATGCGTCCCAAAGGGGGATATTTTGGAATAAGGGAAGGAAAGTTATTTCACAAGAGACTGTATTAGATTTTAAAGAAATGCGGAGTTGTTTGAGAGATGGTATAAGTAGCTTGTTTCTGAGGACACTGCCTTCTGACAAAATGCCACTGCCAAGGCCTGATTCCCAAAGCCAGAAAACTCATCTTTTCTCTTGTCATTGAGTTTCTGCAAGTGGACTGGGGCCTTCCAACACAACCCTCGTTCAAATACTCTTCCATGATAGGATAAAAATACAACAATACAGGTTTCCTTTAAAATTAATATGTAATTGTAAGACAATAATCAACTAAATAAATCTTAAATATATGTATTTTCACCAACAGTATTTCACTACTGCAAATATTTTATTATAACAAAAATTGATTTTGGTGAAAAATTTCAAAGTTCTCATTTCCTGATAGGTTTGTATTTAGAAATTTGAAAATAATTAGAATTAGAAATTACATCCATGTATACAAACAGTATGTGTGTGCATATATGTGGATATATTTTAATACAAATATTTAAATAAACTTCATAACTAAGAGTCTTACCTTATTATTACTTAAAACAATACACAATTTAGGAATAATTAAATCTGTACTAAACATAATAAAATATATGGCTTGATTTTCCTTTTTTTAAGAGTTTGCTTTTATTTATGCATATGTCCCGTGTACCAATGCCGGCAGAAACCAGAGGAGAAGTTGGATCTCCTGAAATTACAGGCAGTTGTGAGCAAAAGCATTCATATAGGTATCTGGGATAATGGCTCAGCTAGTAAAAACTACTGCAGGGGAAACCTGAGAATCTGAGCTCAATCCCTGGATCACACAGTCAAAGAGATGAAGAAAACCAATGTCCCAAAGCTGCCCTCTGATCTATGCACACCTGCAGTAGCACACATATATCACATTTCCATGTACTGGTACATGTGCATGCATGTCTATAAAACACAAAAGAAATTAAACAGTGCAAAAAGTCTAGATACTACTAACTTGAAAGTCTCTGTATAGAAGTCTCCATAGTTCCCTCTAAACTAAAACTCCATAAAAGTTAATGAAATCTACTATGCCATGAATTAAGACAGAAAAGCCACAGGACCATGGATTCTTTCTGAGAGAAGTAGTATAGAACTTAAAAATGCATGTTAAGGGCTGGTGAGATGGTTAAGAGCACTGACTGCTCCTCCAGAGGACCCGGGTTCAATTCCCAGCACCCACATGACAGCTTGCAGCTGTCTGTAGCTCCAATTCAAGAGAATCTGACATCATTATACCAATGCGCATGAAATAAAGTTAAATAAAGTTTTTTAAAAAAACGCATGTTAAAAATGACTTTGCTTTTTCCAGCTCTTTGGTACAAAACTCGGAAGGCCAACTCTGACTTCCCACAAAGCTGGTTAATTAATAGCATTCACCCAAAAAGGTCAGGCAGTCCAAATATATCTAGAAATCGTGTAGGGACAAAAAAAATTTAAATTCAAAGTCAGATAAGAAATTAAATATCAAAATGCCCTGTTGCTTTTCAGAGTGTTTCTACATAATTAAAATCACCACTTCATTGGGATTCCTAAACCATGAGGTGTGCAGGCTGATTCTGGTTGCGTTATACTAACAAGGCTTTAGAAGTCTAGGTGGCATTCTGATCTGTCATCTTATTAAGATTCCTTAAGCAGCAGCTCTCAAGGCTTCTTGGCAACGGATCACGCTAACAAATGTCTTTCTCGGGGATCTGCTCGTCTAGCCATACTGTGTTTAGGATACGAGAGAAGATCATCTGAAATCACACATGCCAGCAAACCCTTCCAACATGAGTGTCTCACGAGCACAGACGGCTGTAGACAGCAGCGAACAGTAAAAACCTACAGAAAATGATGAGTGCCTTCTAAATGTGCTTCTGATGTGTGCATTTAAGCACACTTCATTTCTACAGGTGTGAAATTGGCAGTCCTGAACGGTTTCTATGAAAACAGAAAACAGAAAAATTCTGCATGATTAATAACCTCACTCAGAGCCAGTGAGATTATCTCAGTGGCTCAGGATGCTTGACACCATATTTGATGACCTGCGGTCATTCCCCACGATGCATGTGGAGAAGAGAAACAGCCTCCACAACTTGCCCTCTGATCTCCACATGTATGCCACAATACATTGGCACACACACACACACACACACACACACACACACATACACACATTAAATAAATGGAAAACATTTACACTCAGTTAGCATGTAAGTTAGTTCTCCACCAACTCTACAAGGGCACACATCGGTAATAATTCGCTGGTACAATATAATGAGTAGACAAGGCAGAAGCCATGAGTAACCTACAACCTAAAGTCTGTGTGCCCTTCTTAGGCGCCCCATTCTCACCTTGCATTAGGTGAACTAAGACGTGTGTAAACCGCAGACACTGAGAAATCAGTAGATAACAGAGACAAGTAGTGCCACTACAGTAAGCAGCAATAACCAAACAGCCGCCGACTCCATAAACAGCAACATCAGCATCATTTTTATCACTGTCAGCAATATAGTCAACATTTATGTATTATTGATTCTTATGCCAGATTGTTTTCTGCATGCCTTTATAGCACAGTAATTCTACCAAGATGGGTACAGGGGGGCGTCATGCATCACCAAATGGTTTGTTGGTCCCTGCTGCAGGGTCTGCAGATGTGGCAAGAGGACTGAGCATGGCCTGTCTGTGCATGGCTTCACTGTTAGAAACACTAGGCCATCATGAAAGCCTGCACCCAGGCTGAAGCCAGCTACCTAAAGACAACCAGAACAAGCATCACCCAGACCTCAGCAACCTACCAGCCACCTATCAGCCACCTACATTTGCCACATGGGCTAGGTCATGCCCACCCATACCTGGTGTCCCAACTCTCAGTGTAATTTCAGGTAGCTCACTTTACCTTCCTTTGCAATAATCCACAAATTGCAACACTTCAAAGCACAAGGCGATGCAACATGCTAAGCACACATGCTTATTGTATTGTTTATCTCTTACTCACCTGCTTAAAGCAGTCAGACAATTTTCTAAGGACTGTACCCAAACCCCACAAATGCTATGGGTTTACACGGTATGTGGTTTTTAGAGCCACATAGAATGTATGTGAGCAAAACCAACTACATATATGAAACCATGCGATCTATGCAGAGAGTTATAATTCACATCTTTTGTCATTGTATTTAAGAGAATACCAAGGTACTGTGATACAATGTCTTAAGGATTTCAGTTTCCTATGTTCATAGCAACTAAGAACACATAAGGGTCAGTTATGTGGCACATTTACTTATGAGAAATTCCCTTATAGCGTTAGGATAGACAGAGGTGTCAGAGCACCACCGTGAACAGACCAACACAACAACCGTGTTACATGCTCTGGCTGACAGGAGCACTCAACTGTAATTGCTAGAAAGGAAAAGATTTCATTCCTTAAAAGCCAATACATACTCTTAAAGAATGAACTTTCCTTAAAAGTTTTCAATACACACAAAGGATATATACAAAGAAGTTTTAAAGTAATACTTTAAACAAAGTTAAAGTTAAAAAAATTTAAGCACACACATAAAATAGTTGAAGTCTATTTTAATGTGTAAGATGTTTACTAAAGTGGGAAAATACCTTAAGGAAAAGCAAGCAACTAAAAACAAACTCAAAAACTGTCCTGTGTTGCTTAGAAGTGTTTATGCCTAGAAAAAAAAAATTAGAAGGGGAAAAAAAAAATCACATTTGAAAACCCGATGGCTTCAGAGAGTAAGGCTGTAACAAGACGACTTTGCTTTTCTTCAGTCTGCATGGGGTGGGGGGAAATTCTTCTTTACACCTTTTTAACATCATTCCTGAGCGCAGCCAAGGTCTTACAAGGCACACAGAGAGCTTCCTTGTCATGGAGAGCCATGTAATGGCCCAGCTGGGAGCCCAGACCTTTCCAAGCATTTCAACTTCACAGTCAAGGTCAAATATGGTCCCAACAGGGATGTTTAAAGTACATAAAGCAACGACAGAGGCCAAACCATAATCTGCTTTTACTGGCTCCGACGGTCGGGGACTCAGTAAAGTCCAGATGAAAGATTTTTTTTCAGCTTGTATATTATTGTATCCAAGCTGTGTGAGTGCCTGAAATTTTGTCGTAAAAAAGACATTGTGTTCTGGATGGAGCACCTTTAAATAAGATCAAGATTAGACAAAGGCAAGGACGGATGGATGGCAGCAAGCCTAACTTACGAAGCTATGAGAAGGAGAAGTCAGTCGTTATAACCTTCCAGGAAATTGGCTACACTGAACTTTTCTTAACAAGAATTTTGAAGTATCTCATCTTGAACACAAGGCCCTCTTGCTTCAGTTCCTCAGATACTGGGATGACAAAGGCAGCCACTACAGCTGCTAATGCCAAAATAATACGTAGGCAACAAACAGTGACCTGCTAGTCAGGACTATGTAAACATTTTTTTCCTTTGGTTTTTTGAGACAGAGTTTCTTTGTATAGCTTTGATACCTGGAACTAGCTCTTGTGGACCAAGCTGGCCTCACAGAGATCCGTCTGCCTCTGCCTCCCGAGTGCTGGGATTAAAGGAGTGCACCACCACCGAACGGCCAGGACTATGTAAACTTGATTTCACACAATGACCTCACCAGAGAACTAGGCATTGAAGATGCAATGAAGCTAAGGGTCAATTTGGAGTAATTCGCCACACCTCTGATGAGTTCGCTCGCCTGTGCTTGGAGCATCTCTTCCCTGTCCCTGCAAGAACTACCTGGTACCAGACATTCACTTCACAGTGACTCTACATCCTCAAGAAAGTGCTGAGGACTAAAAGTTAGTAACCACACCACGCCCCAAGGTTCAGGGAATGCCTTCATGTAAGAAGGAGCAAAGTGAAAGAGCTTTGGGGGCAATGGGGGGAGTGCAATGGGCAGGACTGGCCGTGCACTCAGGAAAGCAGTGATTACGGTTACCTGCACAGACAAAGCCAGTCAAAATTTCAGCATAGACGGGAGTAGGCTCAGGAGGCCTCACCCCTAGCTAAGAAGCTACTGGAGGAAAAAGGAGTCATTTTTCTTCAGTAAGTAGCTACTAGCCGGTTGTCCATGCTCTGGTAAACAAGCTTACGCCCACAGTCATTGCAAGCAGCCCTGCATACACTTGAATGGGTATTTAAGGAAGAAAGACATCAAAGTAGAAGAGGCACATGGGAAGACAGGGTCCAGAGTGGGCAGAGGGAGGCAAAGCAAGGCCACTGGGGGAGAATGTCTCAAAGTGCATGCTCAAAATTGTCAAAGAATAAATTTTTAAAACATCTTTAAAGCTACTAATTATGTTTGGAGGTTTTACAAACTTACAGAGCATTTTAACAGATGCATAAGTAATTAATCATCATGCCCTTGCTACACAAAGTATAGAGCAAGTGTTCTTTGTCTTATAACTTCCCAAGATGCTAGCATAGATAAAAACAAAAACCTCCTATTTCAGAATTACTTTTGTTTTTAAATGTATAATCAATGGTTCCCCTGTCAAATTACTGGCTTCATGTTTAGTCTGTCTTAAAATTTTAAAAAAAATTTAAAAAATTAAAAACTTCATGTTTAGTTTATGTTTAAAAACAGAAGAGATAAAACACACATTTTGGTTATGCTATTACATTTTTAAAAAGAATTTTAGAGGAAAATTTGAATTCCAGAAAAATCAGTCTGTTCAAGATCAAGGTTTTCCTCAGAGACTTTTTCATAACAAAGGCATGCCAATTGCCTTGGGAAATAATTCTGAAGTTCCTGGCTTCACTATTTCAACAGTTTCTGTCTAAAATATTGCACATATGCATCTTTGGTGACAAATGATCAAATCCTACTGTCAACAAGCAAATCCACAGACTCGATCTTACCGTGAGTGTTCAAAACAAAAGCTAAAACCTTTTATTTTTGAAGAAGAGGCATGAAAGCATGCATCTATCTCTGCAGACCTGAAACCTGCTGAAAGTACAGAACTTTTGGTATGGAAACTAAATGCCTCATGGCTTTAAGAGTCATCATGTGGGGGACTGGAGAGATGTCTCAGTGGTTAAGGGCGCTGGCTGCTCTTCTGGAGGACCCAGGTTCAATCCCCAGCAGCCACATGGCAGCTTATAACTAACTGTGACTCCACTTTCGGTGGATCCAACACCCTCACACAGACATGCATGCAGACAAAACACCAATGCTCATAAAATAAAAATAATATTAATCTCAAAAAACAGTCATCAGGTGAGACATTCAGAGGAAACACCTTCTTGCTGCTATTGAATAAAAAAAATGGGGGATCAATTTTCAGTAAGTCTGGAAAACAAGTAGAAAGAATTTTCTCGGGCTCTCTAGTCACATCCTGGGCAGAATTCCAATGCACTCTCAGCTGATCTTTGGCACTGCCCAAGTGTCTTAAAGCATCCTTCGGTCACCTTCTCTGCTCTGCATGGCTTCTCCTTGATCTTTTCCTACCAGAATCTAAACTCCCAAAGCCAGAGGGTGATGGAAGATCCAAACAAATTTTTAATGAACTTGTCCTGGCTTTCATGAATTCTTAAAACAAAAAATGCACAACAAAATACCCAGATCTTGATTGAAACATTTTAGTTCACTGGGAGAAAAAAAAAAACCAGCTGGGTACAGATCTGCATAAAGTGAGTCTAGAACACTTCACTATGCCAGAAATCAGAAGGGTCCACCAACAGTGTGCAGGCATGACTAAAGGACATCACAGCTGGCAGGACGGGGTACCAACTCACCAAATGTGGGCTAGCGCTGCAGGAGATAGATGCCAGATGCTGGACGGAACCTTACCAGTAGGCCACAACAACAACCACGTGACAATACACAGATTAATAGAAAAATATATATATGCTCTTGAATAAGGTAATGTGTTTGTACAACTCATTTAAAAATGTGATGTATAATTAAGAAATACAGGTTAATCTATAGTCATCTATAATGGTTAATCTTGTAGTCATTGTAGTCGCTAGGTTTTCTAGGTATACAGAGATATATTTCAGATGAATAGATATTCTTCAAGCCTTTCAAAGACTAACAGAATGTGGCATTTAAAATGTTTAATATAGGACTTTTCATGACAATGAGACACATCTGCTCCTAGCAATACCAATCTACTTCAAGAAGATAATGGGCATTGAAGAGGCTCTTTATGGGGTTTGTTAGCCATTAGGGCAAGAGCTGGACTGCTTGATGTTATGCTGTATGAACTGGACAAGCAGGGCCCACAGAAAAATGACTGCTAAACTTGCCTAAAGGTGAGACCATCTTTAGGGTTCCTGCTTCATGAAAGACTCTGCCAGACATTCTGCAGGATACAGAAGAAAATGACTAACAAATTGCCAACAGAAGTGAAACAATCTTTCAAATTTCCTGCTTTATGGAAAAGTCTGCCAGATACTAAGGGCCTGTAGGCTGAAGATGGGCAAACCAATGTTACAAAAGAACTTTGGGTGACTGTCCAGGCAGCATGATGTCTCTGTCAATTCTAGAGTTTTGGAAGTTGCTTCAATGCACTTCCTGTTAACTTACGTATTATTATATCCTTTTGGGGTCTTTGATAGAATTGAAAAGTAGATAGTTATAATTATAGTTTTCATTAGTTATGACAAAAGATAAAGTAGATATAAATATTGTAACTATAATTCTTGTTTGATAACTGTTTTGTTGTAGATAATCTTGCTATGTTCAAGTTAAAAATCTTCCTTTTTATTTAGACAGAAAAGAAGAGGTGATGTCAGATTCCCTCTGTATGCTGTGAATATGTTTTATTACCATTGGTTAATAAAGAAGCTACTTTGGGCCTATAACAGAGCACAATATAGCTAGGAGGGATCTCTCTCTCTCTCTCTCTCTCTCTCTCTCTCTCTCTCTCTCTCTCTCTCTCTCTCTCTCTCTCTCTCTCGGCAGAATCAGAGAGAAGCCATGTAGCTGCCACAGGAGACAGACCCTGGACACCAGACAGAACCTTACCAGTAGACCACAACCCTATCGCGATACACAGCTTACTAAAAATGGGTTAAGAAATAAGAGCTAGTCAATAAGACGTGTGCACTAACAGGCCAAGCAGTGTTGTAATAATACAGTTTCTGTGTGAGATTATTTTGTATCTGGGCGACCAGGAAACAAATGAGCAGCTTCCACCAACAGGAGAGTATGAACAATAGAAAAGATTAATATTGGACCAGCAAGATGGCTCAACAGGTAAGGTACTGACAATCTGGACTTGATTCCCAGAAACCACATAACAGCAGAAGGAAAGAACTGACTCCAAAAAATTGTCTATCCTACACACACACACACACACACACACACACACGTATACATGACACTGACTGATTATAACAAGTAAACACCCACAGAATCCCACCTTGCCACCAAAAAGGAATCTGCTGATTCAACCAAAGACCATAAGCAAACATTCATACTATTAGAAAAAGACTACTGCAGAACAGAGTGCTCACACAGTCCAGAGACTCCTCCATATTCTGCCCATCCCTTTCCCAAGTGAAATATGTCATCGTCGTCATCATCATCATCATAAATGTGTTCCAGACCTCTGGAAGATCATCTCATCCAAGTGATGCTTGGCATAATCATTCAGAAGATAAACACTGTACCAAATGAGCTCATCATTCTGAAATCATAAGGTAAATGAGACAATCAGACTGTGATTCATTCCACCAGAGGAGTGTTCTGGTACCTTCTAAGGTATCAAGGAGATACCAAGGCCATGAACGGTAAAATCTAAACAAAGTTAGGATGACTGTTCTAGAAGAAAGGAAGCTAAAAAGACAAATGCAATGACTGATCATGACCATGTCTTGGATTTGGATAAGGGTTGAAAATAATTAATAAAATAATTACAGAGATTCTAATATGCATTCAAATAGTATCTGTTAATAGTGATGATGGCATTATGAGTCACTTGGGAGAATATTCTCCTGTTTGGGAAAGATATGTTGAAGTCTTGAAAGCTAGAGGGTCATGACCTCTACAACTAACTCAATTTTGAAGAATCTGTTTCTAATATTTTAAATATGTATGAGGAGAAAGAGGAGGAAAAGAAATATCTACAGACAAACAGAGATACTAAAAAAACGGAAAGAAAATAGATAAAGTAAATTTAGCAAAAATACAAACATGTTATGTGGCAGGTTATCTGTGACCTACAAAGCCAGTAACCATGGTAACTTGTACTACACACCCACCCTGCATAAAGTAAGATTATAATGGGGGTCATGGTGAAAGGAAACTGGCACAAATAGTAATGTAATTTCTCTAGAATTAGAGCAATTGCTTCTTCTTTACATCTCAACTCTGCTCAGAAGCAATCGTTGAAGAATCCCATGAAAGAGGAGAAATCCAAGGAAGGAAAAAACAGCAGGTGAAAACCAGTCATGGAAGACCTCAGCTTGACTGTACACGTGTTGAAGAGGAGGCAAAACTCAAGATCTTAAAAGTTCTGCCTCTCTTCTTTTTCTGGCAATCAACCCTGTACATAAATAGACACATCCAATGGGTCCTCCAAAGAGCCCTCTCCTACACTGATCTGACACACCCGGCCTCAGGAGGCAGACAACTTCACTCTGTGCCGACCCTTGGATAAGCATGGAATAATGGCAAACATCCACGAAACACCTCGTGTAAGCAAACATGCATCCCAATTCCACAGCTTACAGTTATTTATGAGACTGAATGGTTCATTTAACAATTTATTACTTGTTGTGAACTTGACATACCAGAAACATAATTTATCCCACCAGACATGGGGCCTGTTTGCCTCCTTCCTTAGTCTATCTGATCTCAGAACTTCAACATCTTCCTTTATTCTCTTCCCAGAGGCCCATGTCCCCCATTTCCTCTGTGCACAGGCTACACAGCCTCAAATACCCCAGATCAAACTAGTTCCTTTTCCTTGGTATCTTCCTGGCATTTGTGACAGCACAGTCCCTAAAATCTAAATGTTTTGCTATGCAGACTTGCGTTAAGAAGAAAAGCACTATAATTCTGTAAAATAGTTGTTATCATTTTCTACCTATTCCAGAAGAAAGAGATGATCAGTCAGTAGCTCGGAAATAAGCTTGTCCAGGGACACAGAATTATGAGGCTGATGTTCAGCCCAGGGTCTTTGGGCTCTATCCTAACACCAACATGTTGTTGTATTATTTATATTTTATTATAGTCCTCTGTCCTTTAACTCAGCACAAGGTCTTAAAAAAAAAAAAGGATGCGCCTTATCCATCTTTGTGCTATCTCTTAGAACCCAGCAACACTCATAACTCATGCTCATTGATTTCTGCATTGAGATGCCACCTTTCTCTCTGCCCTTCATCCCCGCACAACCAATCCTCTCCTCCGTGTCCTTCACAAACTTCTACTGCAGTGTGGGCTGAATGGCTGCTCCTGGCCTTGAGGCACACAGTAGGCACTTAAAATGTTTACTGATTGAAATGATTACACATGATATAGTCAAGTCATCTCAAAAGCCACTACCTCTTGTTTGTCTGTTTCAATGACTTCATTTTTTAGCTTCATCACTTACTGAGGATTATCTCAAGAAAAAGTAATAGAGAACATAAAGAACTAAGTCCAGAATTTGGTCACTGCGGTCTCTAATCACCAGCTTCTCTAGGTGATAAATTCTAGAGCAGCACCCCCAAATTATAGAGCATATGTAAGCATGCTCCAGTCAAGCTGGGATTCGGTGTATCCACAGCAGAATCCCAGAGGATATTTCTAATAACTTCCCAAGGGAAACAAACGGTGTTGAGCAAGACCTATTGTCTAAGACGGCATCACACAGATTCAAAAAAAGTTAATGCTAATGTTATTGCCTCTGGATTCCTTCTCCTGTTCTTCTAGAATTGTCAAGGATTCTGTGATGACTTATGCTACTGAAAATAAAATATTTAAATGCTAAATAAACACATGCCCAAAAAGAGTTGTATGTTTGGATGTTTCCATTCAGCAAGGCAACATCTTTATTTAAGGATGTTAAAATGACTAAAGAGACAACATTGGCAAATTTAGTTAATTCCCCTCTCTTCTCAGCTGAATATGGAAAGTAACAAAAAAAAACAGTAATTACCCTTAACATAAAGATACAATGTCCAAGTATTGTTTTTCTCAGGTTCCCTGGGAAGAGAAAAAGGATATGAGAATCTACTTAGTTGGAATACAATAATAAAAGACAATCCAAATTAATGACAGAGAGGAAGCAACCAGGTGTTTGTTATGCTGAACCTCTTCCAAGTGGGCCAACAGAACCACACAGAAGTGGAAGAGAGCTCACCTCAGAGCAGAGGGGTGGGGAGCTGAGTTCTGCAACAAGACTCCACGGGATCAATTAAGGAAGTACTACTGCAGCACTGCAGGTGAGACAGAGAGAAGAGCTCCTTAGAGTGCCCCCCAAATGCAACCAAAGCATTAGGTGCACATCCACAGGGAAACAACCCCTCGGTGTGCAGCTCCTCTTCTGGTGTTCCAGCGGGTGCTACTTTACACACAGTGAGCTGTAGAAGGTGCAGCCCCAGCTGGTGGGCATTTTTACTCCTGCAGCAGGTGTCTGTGGTTCAGGAAGAGCTAAAGTGGGAGGAAGCCCAAGAGGTCCACGATATACCCAGGACTCTCCAGGTTAAAAGCAAAGCCCTGCAGTCAGCTCCTCACGTTCTTCCCGCTTGCAGATAAGGCTCTCACCCAGGCTTTGTGTACCCAAACTATGATTCTACCCACAGTGCTCTGTTTTTATTTTTTGGCCTTAAAGGAAAATTGTGAAATGCATTGTGAAATTCCACCTAAGGCCTGAAACCAAGACCATAAAGGCTTGCAAATGCCATGAAGCCACAATCCTGTTCACTCTGTGCTATTCAGGATGTGGTTTCATATCTGGGAAGCTGAGACCCAGGAGACGTGGGCTCAACAGAAAACAATTTGTCATTATATACTTCTGAGTCTAGCTTAGAGTTATCTAAAATAAGAAAGCATTTGCCGAGTTGGGAAAATGTGATCACTTGAGATTTCAAAACCAGTTTCAGTCATCACCCTCACAGAGGGAAAGTCGAGATTCATTTGGACTTCACCTACTTACTTTATTGAAATCCATATCATTTTTATTTTAAATTGCATTGGCAACAGATATGGGTGATGCAGGGGAACCACTGCAACCTTCCCATGCTCCAGAGTCTCAGGACTTACTACTTTAGTTGCAAGCTATAGAAACTCAAGGGTGCTAACGAGCAAGAGCAAAGAGACACCACCCTCTGCCTGGATTCTAATTTAAAATTATTTCAAGATATTAAAGGAGGCCAAATTTGTTAACTTTCACTATAAGCAAGTATTAAATAATATTTAGGGATCAGCATTAATTTTGTTAGGAATGAAAATGGTGCTGTGTCTAAATAATGCTGCTTCCTTATTTTGGACACACAGTTATGCTATGGATCTATAATTTGCTTTACAACAGTTCATCAAAACCATAAAAATGTATGTATATTTCTACAGCTAAAACAAATAGGGAAGAGTGGCAATAATGATGGCAATGAGAAGGGGGTTGTCTGGGCCACACCCTTCCTTCGTTTATCGATGTCACCATCACAGTTGTTCCATGTGATGGGAGAAAGTTCAGGCGAGCCTTGAACTCCAAAGGTAGTTGAGGTTGTTTTGAGCTCCTGATTCTTTTGCCCCAGGATCAGACTGTCAAGTCTAGGGTTAAAGACATGTACCACCACACCATTTAAAGTCAGTATTTTTGATATTGTCATAAATCACCTCTTAAAACTAATTGCATAATGGCCAGTCATCTTTAGCAAATGGTTGGTACAAAAACGCAGGAATGGTGTTTATCTGGGGAACACAGCCTAGGATCTCAACGGAGAGCATGACATGCAGCTTTCAAACGTACCCTCTCACACTTTGATAACTTTCTCCTCATAGAAGCTGAAGACATCTCACACCTGGAGCTCTCCAGCTCAGTTCACTGCGCTCCTCATCTCCTCCCCAACATCACAGCGCAGAAAGACTTCAGGAAATCCAACGGCAAAACCAGAGAGGCAATGCCATGTCCCCAGTTCTACGATCTAAAGCCCAGAACTTCAAGAATCTGGATGCTAACACATCCCTAAAGAAAGCAATTTTCTAGTGCTGAGAGATGGCTCCACCATTAAGAGTTCCTACTGTTCTTCCATAGGGCCCAAGTTCGGTTCCTAGCAGATCACAACTGCCTATAACTCCACCTCCAAGATATCTGACACCTTCTTCTGGCATTCCTAGGCATGTACACACACGTGACATGCACACAACACATGCATGCACGTGCACGCGCGCGCGCGCGCGCGCGCGCACACACACACACACATCTTTTCTTTAAAAGGAGGCAGTTCAGCTATTCCTGAGTGCAGGCAGCATAGAGAGGACTGCCATTAACAGTCTTACTCAGCAACGGACCATGCATGCAACATCACCAACTTATCAGATGAGATAAGCCCATCAGTTCAATAGTGGCAAGTCTGTTATGGGAGTAACCAGTCACTTTCTGGTTGGGCTTGAGGCCTGGGCACAAAAGCAAATGTATATGTGGTACTGTAAACCCAGTCAAATGCTGACAACTGTGGAGGCCACAGCCTAGGGGGTGTGGGGGAGGGGCTACGGCTGCTGTTTTGCTAGGTGGACATGACGTGTTGATCACATGACCGGCTCAGTAACTGCCTGTGTTCCTAGGTTGGTGCTGTTGTCGGCTTTTGGCAGAGAAGCTGCTTCCTGCAGTGGTCAGCGGTGACTGCAGAGACTCGTAACGGAGAATCAATGACTACTGAGTGCCCGGCCATAAACATCTATACCGCCCCTGTCAAAGACTAGGGAACACTGCAGAAAGCAGGTAAGAGCCAGAAGAAGGTGTAGGCTGTTACGGAACAGTTTTCTGAGCACGACCCGGCTGGTGCACTCTGGAATTCACAGCAGGTGTGGTTACTTGCATAAGAGGGGACCCAACAATATCCTGTCAGAGAGCAGGGAGAGCTCACAAGGCCCCACCTAGCCATAAAGACACAGAGGTTAACAGCTGATGGCGGAGCGAGAGACATTTCTTTAGTATAGCCACTGCCAAAGCTCCTGAAAGCAACTCTAATAAGCTACTTGTGTCGGAAAGGAAAGAAGGAAGGAAGAGAGGGAGGGAGGGAGGGAGGAAGAGAGGGAGGGAGGGAGGGAAGTAGGGGTGAGATGGGAAGGGGGAGAGATCAACAAGATTGGCAGAGAACAAGAGAGAGTAATGGGGAATAAATAAAATCAAAATATATTACAGACATGGGTGAAAATGCCATAAGAAACTCACTGATACATATAGCTAATTTATATTATTGGAAAATGTTTTAAAAAAACAAAAAAGAAAGCAATTAGATCCTCCAGATACCCTATCCAACATCCTTCACCCTGTCTCTGTAGGAAGCCACTCTCCAGGTTTGAGTGAGATCCCTGAGGCGGCCACACAGAATGACCCTCCCAGGTGAAGCTGGCTTAATAGAAACCACTATGATTGACAGGGATTCTTCCTCAGACCAAACTCCTGGGAACTGCGAGCTGAGCCACAGAAACACCTACATGCTCAACAGATGCCATCTGAAAATTCAAATGACAAAAAGAACATGCTAGAGCATCTCCTGCTTGGGGGTGGGGTATAAAAACATTTGTGGCATGATCACTTCCAGCCTAAAGGAAACCGATCTGTGTGAAACTGAGGTCAGCACAGAACCCACTCGGGCCCTCGGCTGCTGTCCTCTCTTCCTCTCTGATCCTGGGAGACCTGGCTTCATGTCAGCTGTGGCTTTGCTCTCTCCAACCACAAAGACAGGCTTTCTCTCTGCAATGTCCACAGTCCACATCTTCCTTGAGTCCTGATGGGGCTGTAGCTAAAGTTATGCATCATGAGCTAAAGATTTCATTTAACTGCCCTACAGTAGAGGACCTCGGGGCTCAGCAACACACATGCCGGGGAATGTGGGGTACATCTCCTCATGACCTTGTGGCGAGCTGGGAGCTACAACTCACTGATGCTAACCAGTGCCCTGTGGGAACATCCTACCACACAGGCCAAGATCCAGACTCAAAATGCAAAGTACAGTTTGTGCTGGATGTGTATTGCTTTTCTGCACTATGGTAAAGTTAAAAAACAAAACAAAACTATTAAATTGAATCACTGTAGTCGGGGACTCGATGTGTTCCCTCCACCCCTGGTCCTCCCTTCCTACAGGTCACACACGGGTCATACAACCCATCTAGAATTGTGTGAACCCACCCCCGTAAGCTAACCCAGTGGCGCCCATACAGAGGGAGGAGCTCCCCAGTCCCTAGGACCCACCACCACATGGAAACCTGCTCCATGAGGCTGACCCACATGCAAAAAAAAACAAACAAAACAAAAGCAATTACAACAGCAGAAACATGCACTACCGTCTGGTTCCACAAAACTTACGGGAAATTCCATAGGGTATTTTTCTTTCCCTTGGCTCTAAAGGAACATGGATCGTGTTTAAGTTTCACACTGTGACTAGTAATCACAAAAAAAGAGAAAGAAGATTTGACCCGAGGCCTTCTGCCAAGCCTCCAAATTGGGGCCCGAACCATTCTGAAAATGTGCCACAGTTCCTGGGCAGATTCCAGGAAATGTGGGAAATGAGTTTTGCCATCCATCCAATTGGGTTCTTTCAAAGGTATCATCGTCCACAGAGTAAGGCATGAAGTTAGCTCTGGTATGTTCCTTTCTGTTGACATACTGACTAAATTGATTGTTTTGTTACTCAGATCTGCCAGTCTCAGAATCTCGTGAAAAGTCAAGTATGTTCAAAATCATTTGATTTTTTTTAAAAAAAATCTGGCTCTGTCTCTGGTACAAAATGCAAAACCACTGTCTCCTCTCAGAAGTGGCTAAGTCAGGGTGCTGACTGACTGGGCACCACAGGACATCACAGACACTGTTGAAAGAAGCAGTTTCATGAATGGGATCTCTGTGTCTTCCCAGTTTAATGTGTCCAGTGGCAAAACACATCGAAGCCATTTGGATTGAAGAAGCTGAAAGCCAATGCTTACACTGCTGGTTTGTAACCAGAAAAGCCAAAGCCAACAGAGATTTTAGATTTCTTCCACACCAGCGGTGCTTTTCCTTCTGTGGCTGCCATAAAAGGCACTGTACTTCAGAAAGAAAAGTGTAACCCTACCGTCAGTAGTGCATGTGCTCTGAATTAGTCGGCAAAGAAAAGGGGGCTATGTAGGCCTAGCTAAACCCCCTGTGTGTATGCAATCAACAGCGTGTTCTAGATTCCAACAGAAATAATGAAAAAAGTCCTCAAATTTTAGTGAATGAATAGGTCCTCTGCCACAGTTAGCAAAGTCATCAGAAAATGTCCAGAGGAATTCAGATGTGTTTTTTGCCTGTACCCCTTCAGGTGCCCACAGTGGAGTGTGTCTTGTGGGTGGAAGAAGAAGGGTGTGCTGGTGAATTTTCTGTAGATGGAGCGGTGGGGCTGCGTCCCGCCACCCGTCTAGCTTTACCAGAAATAATTACACGGAAACTGTATTCATTTAAACACAACCTGGCCCATTAGTTTCAGCCTCTTCTTGGCTAATTCTCACATCTTGCTTTAACCCATATTTAGTAATCTGTGTAGCACCACGAGGTGGTCGCTTACCAGGAGAGATCTTAACCTGCATCCATCTTAGAGAGGAGAAGCATGGAGACTCACTATGGCGACTGCCTGAAGCGTCTGCCTCCTTTCTCCCAGAATTCTGTTCTGTCTACTCCGCCTACCTAATTTTCTGTCCTATTAAAGGGCCAAGGCAGTTTCTTTATTAACCAATGAAAGTAACACATAGACAGATGACTCTCTCCTCCATCAATTTTCCAGTTGCTTAAAATCCCTGATAAACACAACTTTAGGGGACAAGGATTTATTTGGCACAGGCTATGATGGCAGGGAAGTTGTGGCAGCTGGAGCCTGAGGTGGCTGGTCACACCATGTCCAAAGTGAAAAAGACTGGTCATGCTCAACTAGCTTTTTTCTCTTTTCAAATCTTTTCTATTCTTCAGTAAGAATATTTCTTCTCCTCCTCCTTTAATGTTCATGGGTGTTTCATGTGTGTATGTCTACACAGTATGTCTATGACTAGTTCTTGAAGAAACCAGAAGGGACCATCACATCCCTTGGAACTGGAGTCACAGATGGATGTAGGCTACCAAGAAGGTGCTGAGAACTGAACCCTGGAAGACCAATCAGTACTCTTAACTGCTGAGCCATCTATCCAGCTCCTTTGGTAATTTTATATGCATATACAATTGATTTACATAATATCAATCTCATTCCCTACCTCCAACTCCTCCTGAACACCTCAAATCTCCTCCCAACTCCATGACTTCTTTTTTAAACTATCCCACTGAGTTCCATTAGATACATGGGTATAGTTTCAACTACTGAAGTATAGGCAACCTACCAGGGACCATACTCCTGAAGAAAATATGGGCTCTCCCTCTCCCAGCACTCATCAACCACCAATTCATTCTTTCCGCCCTTCTCCCGCCCCCAATATTCCTATGCATTCCAGGGTCCCAGTCCGGGGAATGGTATCATTCACTATTTTAAAGTAGGTCATCCCATCTCAACTCACCTAGTGTGAAAAACCCTTCACAGGTATGCCAAGAGACTAATCTAAGCTGAATTACTCCTCACCCATTAGGCTCAGGAATAGAAAGAATTTGACTGCTACCAGCACAAGACAGGCATTTATTCTGGAGTCCCCCTGCCCTGTCCCCAGTATAGACATGACGTTTTCTGAAGAAACTAGGGTGGATCGCGAGAACTAAGACCTTTGAATACTCAACTGACAATATACTACCCTCTAATTGCTACTGTTTGGCCCCACCTTTATGACAGTTTTACATCAATGTGTCAATGAATAACTCAGAATATTTCAGGACATTTTAAAGGTAACTCTCTGATCTGGAGCACTGACATAGGAGGGGCAAGTTAATCCACAAAATGTCATTCCATGAAAAAACACACACTAAGGAAATGTTTCTTACTTGATCCTTACGAACTTATCAAGTTAACTCTCTGCTGAAAGCTTACTTCTCCATATAGCACTCAAACACACACACACACACACACACACACACACACACATTTACTGGGCTGTTGCAGGAGTATCAAAGCACTGGGCAACCAGGGTTACATAGCAAGGCCTTGTCTCAAAGGAAAACATGTGTCCCTCATTGCCCTGCAGCCCTTCAGCTGCACTGCAGCTCCTCTCCGACCCACCCACCTTGCACTCGAGCCTACAGTTTGCTTGTGTACCCTTGTGCCTGGTGTGGGGGGGGTCAGCTTCCAGGCTTCTCAGAACAAGCCACACTGGCTCCACCCAGAAGGCCTTGGCACCAGAAGTTCCCTCAGCATATAATACCTACTCCCTGGTCTTCCACCACAGATTCCAGCTCACCTCCAAGCAGCTCCAGGAAGCCTATGCCTAACACACCACAGGCAGCTCCTCATGGCCCCAACCAAGCTTGTTCTCTGTGTTTTTCTTCTCTATGCTTATGACCCCACTCTATTATATGTTTGTTTATGATCTCTCTCCCCTCATAAAAATGTGTGGTCCAAGACAGAGTGGCCATGTCTGTTAGGATCCATTCCTTTTGCCTAGAACAGTGAATGACAGGCAGGCAGCACTCAATTCATAGATGCTGAAGAAGTAAATGATTTGCCTAGGAAAAAAAATTTTAAAAAAAACTGCTGATCTCTTTTCTTAATGACTGATCTGTGCTTCTTGTGGCCGAGGCACTCTGTAGTCATTTTCAGAGATGCTATAGAAAGAATTGTTTAAATTTAAAAATCAGCTTATGGATTCTAAACAAAGACTCTCCACACTGTACATCAGAACCAGCAGGACACAATAAAGTAGAAAGTCACATAAGGTATAAACAACTATTTACACCAAGACAGCGAAGATGTCCTGTAACCTGCTAAAGAGAAAACAACTTAGATTTTGAGGGCTATCCTTCTTAACTACTGTCTGCGGCTCTACCCAGAATGCACCATACACAACATAAAGTGTATCAGCACAGCTGGGCTCCAGCAAGCTATACACACACAGCCACCCTAATGTGCACTCCCTGTCATCTCGGATGTCAGGAGGCCACCCATCCACTCCGGAAAACCACTTTGCTTTTGTGGCAACACCTCTGTGTCAGAGAGACAAGAGTCAGACCAGGTGGTGTACAAGCTAGTTTGCTGAACTCTGGTGCAAACCATTCTAAAGATGGTTTGGTGGGAGGCAAAAGGCTCATCCAGCATATGCAAAGCTCTGGGTTTGGGCTTTCACACTATGGGAAAACATTGGCTTTTTTTTCCCTTAAAGTAAAATACATCTGGTCCTTGAATCTATTAGCTATCCTACAACTAACTACACATGGAATCACAGTGTTTGTTGGGGAACAATAGGCTGAGGGAACTGTTTATTTGAGAATGTGAGCATCTGTAGCTCATTTGGCTAACACTGTCTCTCCATCCCAGAGTTTGATTATCGTTTCTTACAAGTTTGCTTAGCTATTTTCCCTTGGCCAAGTATCTTCATCTTTTACCCTAGTGAAGAAATTCAACTCTAGTCATCCTTCCTCTATCAGAAATGAGAGGGAAGTGGGGGCAATGTAGTTCAGCAGTTAAAATCCTTACTGCACAACCCTGACGACCTATGTTTGATGGCTGTGACCCACACAAAGATAGGAGAAATCAGCTCCACAAAGGCCATGTGCATATCACACACATGCGCACACACATGTGCATATCACACACATGCACACACATGCACAAAATAATGACAATAAAATGTTTTTAAGAAAGAAACAAAACTATAACAAAATATGGGAGGCAGAGAGGAAGTGAGAGAGATGGACAGACACACATACACTCACACACACACACACACACACATACATACACACACTGGGGGGGGGGCAGCTTCCCAAGCTTTATACAAAGGGAGAGTATAGGATAATGTTTTAATACCATGTGTTACTTTCATGACCTTTCCAGCTCTTCCAAGCACACCCTCTTCTGTGGGCCCCACAGTAAGAACTATTTTGACTACAGGTGCTGCAGGAATTCAAGGTCACCCATCCCCAGGGGCCATAAATCTAGCCAAACAGACCAGGCTGGGCAAAGGCGAGGCCAAAAGATGATCTTTCATAACTTGAAGCAGATGATTCAAATTTTCACTGTGCAATAATGACAGTCTCATTCCTCTTACATAACAGCAATATGTGAAAATACAGAGTTGTAAGCCGCACTCCTTATGATTATAATAACCACACACGGAACAGAGGGGGCACTAACATCAAATACGCGTACTTGACCTTGGATACACAGTAGAGAAAAAGAATGCCTCGCCCTGGGTGTTCCAGCAACCAGATAAGAAAGAATTAATTACTACCACTCTTCATCTTGCAGATTTACCTACCCAGGACGAAAACAAACCTACTGAAATGTTAAGTGAATTTTTTTAAGTTCTCTGAAAGTCCTCTCAAGTGTTCTGTCTCTTGAAAAATTTCCATGTAAATCAAATCCAAATAAACAGGCCAGAGGGAGCCCTCTAACCCCTACCAAACGTAACACCCCACAGATTCACTGTGAAAACCAAGGATTCCATTAAGCCTTGCTCAAATGCCAGGATGCCAGGGACAGTCTCCTGAGAGAGCAGACTTGGCCTCAAACCCTTGTTTCTCCTGCACATAGCCCAACTCATGCCAAAGGCAATTCTTCACACAGCTGCCCTGCCTTAGGGGGATGCTCATCCACTCTGCTGAGTCTCAGACCGTGCAAGTGAAAAAAGCTGAGGCTTCCCATCACAGAAGCTGGGAGTAAACACTAAGGTTTTTACTTAGGAAAAAAGAAGGAGGGAGGGAGGGAGGGAGGGAGAACCAGGAATGGAAACTAAAGCAGCAGAATGAGGGCTGCCTGTCAATCCTGCACATGCCCACGTGGACTTGGCCTTGGGCGGGGGAGCTCGAGACCCACAGGGAACTGCTGTGTGGCTCCCAAGGGCTGTGAGGCTAGAAGAGCTGTAGCTTCGGGCTGTCAAAGGGTGCTACTGACAGGGTGGAGGAACTGCCTTAAACAACAGAAATCTACTCCTTACCACGCTGGAGCCCAGAGGTCTCAGGTCAGGAGTCTGCAGAGTTGGTTTCTCCAAGGACCTCGCTCTACAGCGTGTGGATGGTGGCTCCCCCTTTATGTTTTCACCTCTCGTTCCGTTGTTACGCCTGTACCCAATCTCCTCTTCTTGTCAGACACCTCTCATGCTGGAACAGACCCCCACCTCTATGGCCCTTATCTTCATCTGAGTTAACTGTCTCTTCAAAAGACACTGTCTCCACACAGACTTCCATTGTAAGGTAGGATTTCAACACATGAATTCTGATGGGGCACAACAGAGCCCATGACATTGTAAGAGCCACTGCATGGTAAAGCTGTGTTTCTATCTGTGCTCATCAGGGCCACGAGGGCCACACAGACTCGATAAACCCATCTTGGCCGTCACTGCTTAGAGAAAGTCCCGCTATTCTTTTATAACAAAGGGATATGATACACTGTAATGTCCCAGAATGGCTCTGACGAGACTAACAAGGACAAATGTGGCTTTTATTATCCATACGAAATACTTCATTTCATATCCATCCCATCCATCATGAAGTCTCTGGGGGGAAAGGGAACAATACCCAAAGGAAGGCTGAGCACTAGTTCACAGACTATCTCAGACAATCCACACGGGGCATTCACCTGACATTAATGGATGCACGCCTTTATTGCAGCCACTTCCCATTTTGCTTCCTTTACTGTGTTATTCTAGATTGCATGTCCCCAACATAACATCAGGTTCAACAAATAACATTATCAGAGATGAAACCAAGAGTATTGTCTGTGCTATAGTTTGAATAAGAAATGTCTAGCAAAGGCTCATATATGATCAAACACTTGGTCCTCAACTGGTGGCAGCGTTTGGGAAGGTATGAAACCTTTAGTGGGTGGAGCCTTGCCTAAGGAAGTACATCCTGAGGATGTGCCTTGAGGGTTTCTACCCAAGTCCCTCTTTGTTCTCCTTCTCTTTGCATCCTGGTGACTGATACAATGTGACAAGTCAGCCTAGTCCTCCTGCCAACATACCTTCCCCACTGTGATTATCCTAATGAGAATGGCCCCTATAGGCTCATACGTTTTAATACTTTGGTCCCCAGTTGATAAAACTGTTTGGGAAGGATTAAGAGGTGTGGCCTTGTTGGAGGAGCTATAGGCTTTGGAGTTTCAATAGACTTGTGCCATTCTCATGGTGCTCTCTGCCTCCTGATGTACACTCTCAGTTGTTCCCGTGGCCATGCCTACATGCCGCCGTCATGGACTCTAACCCTAAGAATAATAAGCCCAATTCAACATTTTCTTTTATAAGCTGCCTAGACCATGGTATTTTATCCTGACAATAGAAAAGGAAAAACTGTACCCACCATGACGGCCTGTATGCACTCTGGAATAAAGAGCCAAAATAAATCCTTTCTGCTTTAAGTTGCTTTTTCGGGGTGTTTTATCATGGTAGCTAAACAGTAACTAATACAGTCTATAAGATGGATTCCTCTCCAGGCTGAACAACTAGAAAATCAAAATGACAACCTGACTTATTTTCCAAAGCCTCTACTTTCCATGGAAGATTTCTAAAAGCTTATAACTTCAGCTCTGACCCCCAGCCTTCGCTGCTAAGGAATCCCAGAGACATCTTCTGAGAAGGTACGGGTTCCAGGCACTGTAGGAGAGTCTAGACACATAGCACCAAAGAGACAAAACGGTCCTTCCTCCCACAGATGTCCTAGCTTTAGAGTAAAAACAAGCATGTACATTAAAATAGACAGTAAAATAAAATACGAGGTTTAAAGCAGAGAGGCTGAGAACACCGAGGAGGGTAAACAGGGGGGCTTGTAGCTGGGTTTGAACAGCCAGGCTAACCAGACAAAATCAAGGATGGAGCTGATTAACGTTTGACTGTAACTTGGTCTGATCAGATCCCAGACACTAACCGGCTAGGCTCCTCCAGCTGAAGACCACAGAGATGGGAGGGGTTCCCAACAGCATTCTCTGCTTAGGGCCATAAGGGCCTGGATGCTTTAACACCCATCTTATAAATATTCATAAAATTCCCTTAAAGTCCACAATGCAGAAACTGGTAAGCCGTCCCCAACCATGGAAAGCCTACCCAAATCCCTCTTTAGAGGGCCCCTGTGGTGATAGTTCATTTGTATTTTAATAAATAAAGCTTGCCTGAAGTTCAGAGAGTAAAATAGCCACACTGATCAGTTTTACAGAGCACACACCTTTAATATTAGTAACCACGCTAGTTAGCCATTGACACTGGGTGGTAGTGGTACACACCTTTAATCCCAGCACTAGAGAGGAATATAAGACAGGAGGAGATAGCTCTCAGACACAATCTCATTCTGATATTCCTGGAGGCAGGATTGCCATTTAGGACTGAGGTAGAGGTAAGAGCAAGTGGCTGGCTGTTTTGCTTTTCTGATCTTCATGTTGAACCCCAATTTCTGTTTTGGGGTTTTTAATAGTTGTGCTACAGTTCCAGCTTAGTCTTACTAAATAAACTGCTGCTTGCTAAGGAATTTTCTACTTAAGCATCGATCTCTTGACTGAATGCATTCCTTCAAGAAGATATCAAATACACGCATGCACACACACGCATGCACACACACACACACACACAAACACACACAATTCACCACATCCGAAGACCGCCCACAGGTAGTCTATAAATGCATACCCCTGCCCCCAGCTGGTGTGCTTGTATCTTCAGGCTACAGTCTGAAGACAAAACACAGGAGCCGGTATTTGATATTCTTTACTCTCTCCTTCACATCCCTCTGGAGACCTCAGGTGGGTACCCCCAGCCCCCTCCCCATGTCTTTCCTGATACAGACAACATAATCACCACCTATCAATCACAAGTCCTCACTGTGAACCGGGGACTCCATCCATGCTACTTGGCATTCACCAAATCCTCCCAGCCCTGTTCCTCCAGGGTGCCCCGGTCTCTTCTAAGCATTACCCCAATGTCTCCTCCATTAACCATCAACTGCATACCCTCTGTAGAGGATGAACACAGAGACTGAAGAAGGGACAGCTCGCCCCTGGAACCTTAGCACCCAGCACAGTACCCGATATACACAGAAAGACAGCAATAAACACAAGAACTTAAGCCCTGTGCACAGCATTCAAGATCCCTCAGTCTGGCCCCACTCTGTGCTCCAGCCTTACCTAAAGCATCCCCTACTACCTACGCCCTTCCAACAGCACTGATGGCTCACCTGTACTTGGGGGCACATTCCTGTCCCCCGTCTATCCTTCCCCTGGCTGCTCCCATCTAAATGTATCATCACAAGCTGAGTGCCTCGGGAGGTTTACATCAGCTGTCTCGACCTGGCTCAGAAAGGAAAACCTCTTAGCCTTTGGCTGTTATTTGCAGACCCTGGATGCACTGTATGGAGTACGTATACTTGGCCTCGGTGGCTGAGGGTAGGGCTTTATTTTTCCCCCACTTCAAATTTTCAGTGTTAACACTCAGTAGATTTCAAGGGCCACTTGAAAGATCCTTATTCGGTCCTTCCGTAAATATTTGTTGAGCACCCCAATAAGCAGGATTCTAATGGCAGGGATATATCAGCAAGTGAAAACAAAGAAAAATTCCTGACTTTAGAATACTTACAAACACATTCTGAGTGAGTAAGTGTGTGTGTGTGTGTGTGTGTGTGTGTGTGTGTGTGTGTGTATTTATTTTTAAGGGAGGGAAAAGACTAACTTAAGGTACAAGTATAGAATATAGTGTGTTAGAAGGTGGTAAATTCCACAGGCGAAAACAGTACAAGGAATTGGGGCTGAGTGTCGGGGAAAGTTTGCAGTTCTCACATCAGCCAGAGCAGGGTTCAACGTGGACAAAGACTTGAGAGAGGAAGTGGCCATGCAGACGAGGAGATAAGAAAACACGGGCAGAAGAAACCGCCAGTGCAAAGGCCCTGAGGACAAACCTGACCAGGGAGCCCAAAGGCCAGGGTGGTTAGAGAAGTTAGCCAGGAGGAAGAGCCACTGCCATCTGGAGCCTTCCAAGCAATTATCAGAACTTCATCTTTTACTATGAGGATGGAGAAGCATTATCCTAGCTCCGAAAGGAAATAGCATGGACATTCTGAGTGTTGACAGGGTCATTCTACTGAGAACAAATATAGAGAGAAGGGTATCAAATCAGAGCCATCAGCTAGGAGGTCACTGCACCGGCCAGGCCAGGGAGAATGAAGGACTAGGCCATGGGGCAGTGTGAAGAAGACACTGAGAAAGTCAAGTTTGTCAGCTTTCTGCCAGGCTAGAGCTTGGAAGCATGTCTGTATTCTTTCTTAATCTCCCCCTAATGTAGAACACTTTAGTACAGTACAGTACAATCCCTGCACTGTGTTTTCAAAGTGGTTTGAACAAGGGGATCAAAATTCCCAACACAACTAAAGTGGAAAAAAATTAGGTATTAATACAGAAGTCTAAAGAAAGATGAACCAAAATATTGGATAGTCACACGAGGTATTTATCAAACTAGTTTATGATTTTAAAACTCTCCTAAGTTCTGTTGATGTTGGAAAACTCACATATCAATTTTTAAATCAAGTATTACTCACTGAAATATGGATATGTACAGGGTAGCCCCTGGTTTGTTCTCCGGAGTACCACTGCCTAGAGTCTGAAAATTTCATCTTCACATCTATTATTAAATTTCAATGGTCAAATCAGGATCAAAATCATACCAAAGAAAAGAGAAACTATGCAGTGGTGGTGCATGCCTTTGAACCCAGCACTGGGGAGGCAGAGGCAGGCAGATCTCTGAGTTCGAGGCCAGCTTGGTCTACAGAATGAGTTCCAGAACAGCCAGGGCTACACAGAGAAATCCTGTCTCAAGCCCCTCCCCCTTAAAAAAAGGAGTTTAAGGGAGTTGACCTGTGATCTTTGCCTAGGGATTTTAATTAAGAAAAATACAAAATCCTGATGCAGAATTCACTTAGAATCAAAGTGGTTTTACCTGAGCATCAATCAATCAATACTTCCAGGCCCAGCACACAGGCCTTTCTGAGCAAACAGCTCTCTGCTCTGCAATTAGATCGACTTCCCAGAGCCATCCCGGCCTTGCAGTCAGGAGAGCAAACAAGACTCAAGCAAACAGAGAGCAGAATGGTGCCTTCTGCACATTTCAGCACCAGGGCTTCTCTGTCCTTCAGTCATATTAACTACATACCTACCTGTCCCTTTGTGCTTCTCTGCTCCAATGGGTGAGTGAGCGGCTGCTGGGCTTGGTGCTAAGGATCAATCCCAGACCTCACACATGGCAGGGAGCCAGGCAAGCATGCTGCTCCCAGCTACATCCCTGGCCCTCAGTGTTCGACCTAACAAAGTTTTAAGGCAATGTTTGCTGAATCTGCCCCTCTTCTTGCGCTCTCACTAGCTCTCTCTCTTACACACACACACACACACACACACACACACACCTATTTCCCCTCATTTAGAGAAAAGAAGAACTAAAAATAAACTCTAGAGGAAAACATCTCAGTGTTTTTAAAATTACTCAGGATTTTATAACAAACATAGTAAGAAGGAGGGGAGAAGGGAGAGAAGGAGGGAGGGAGAGGAAGGGTGGAAGAGAGAGGGAAAGAGAGAAAAGAGAAGCATTCTAGAGTACCAATAGGTGAAAACACACATTGCCAGCATATGTGCCTTAAAGAGGGTGGACACAACACATGAATTTACAAAACCTTTTCTCGTGGAATGTGTGTATTTGTATCACAGATCTCTGCAAGCCACCACCCAAACAGACTTCACTCACTACAACCATGCTACAGAATAGCTTACACAAACACCTTGGCATCAGTCTAGCAAGGCTGTTCGTGAAACCGCTGGTGATCTTGGGGTCCCACAGCATCTGTTTTAGAGGTTAATTTGATCTCACACCAGTCCCTTTTCTGCTTCTAAGCATCACACTGCCCTGCTTTGTCTCCAACTGCATCACAGACCTGACAGACAAGCAAGCTGCAGCTACCAAAGTCAAGCTGGTTAACAGACAGACTCCATGAATCTGGCTAGGCACCGCTTCCTGCAGAGCCAGTGGCTGGTTATCACAGCTCTCTGAAGGGTCCCAAGCAGCTCAGCTTTCACAACACACCGAGCAGGGGAAAAGGAGGGGACAGATTGTCATCTACCACATACTTTACTAACAACACTACCAGCAGAAACTACTAGAAATGCAGTAGACAGACCACAGTCTCGTGCTATCGGATGTAACAGATCCTGATCCTTGCCATTGTCAAATTCTAGACAGCTCCCAGAGCAGTCAACACAAAGAAAGTGGAGGCGCCCACAGAGGTATGGAGCCCAGTCAGAGGGTTAGGCAGCCAGGAACGGGGTCCCCCTTGTCTAAGCAACTACTTGGGAGTATCCGATTCCCCCCACAACCACACCACGTCAGGTAACTCCCAGCATGTTGATGGAGAGCAGGGCAGGACCACACACATCTGCCAAGAAACACAGGGAGACTTCTGAGCATAGTCTGCATTTTTATTTCCACCTCTGGGATGCAGACAAGGCGTTTTTCACAGGTAAAAAACGCTTGAGACCCTCCCCCACGGACACCCTCTACCTTCCACTAATTCCTCAAGAATAACAAGAGGCCATTTTCCCAGGCCTAGCCTACATTCATGTTTAGCACTGTCTCTGGAAATTCCTAAGTATCTTACTCATCTATTACTTTGGTGGAGTCTTTATAACTCATTAATTACCATTTTTTAAAAATGAGACGAGTACAGAGACACATAGAGTTTGCTATATGCTACCCACTTTGTAAGGGTGTTTTTTGTTTATATGGGTATGCCACAGAGCGTGAGAGGAAAAAAATCTGGTTTTAGTTATTAACTATTTTGTATGAGGGAGAGAGAGAGGGGGGGAGGGAGGGAGGGAGGGAGGGGGAGGGAGAGAGAGAGAGAGAGAGAGAGAGAGAGAGAGAGAGAGAGAGAGAGAGAGAGATCAAATAACATAAATCAGTTCTTTCCTTACACACCATGTGGGATCTTGAATATTGAACTCAAACCATCAGGCTTGGCAGCAAGTGCCTCCAACTCCTGAGCCACTTCACCAGCCCTGGGTTCAAATCTAAATGAGTAGATATAAGTAGATATAAGAGAGCCATTGAAAAAGTGAGGTAATGCCGTCTCCCGCATGATGTAAACTGAGAAGCACTTCCGTACCCAGTCTACTGGGCATGCTCAAGTGAACATGACATACGCTCTCACACGCTCTCCAACCCCAGAAGGGCTGGCGCCCCGCAGTCTCTGCTAAGGGCTGCTTCCTCCTGCTTCCTCCTGGAACTCCCACAGCAGCTTTCTGCAGGGCACATCTTACCACATTCCTCTGAATTCAGCAGAGCTGCACTTCAATAAACGGATCTACTTCAGCATCCCTTCTCTCTCCTAAGTGAACACCTGCTCAGGATCAGTGGTCATGCTCCATTCTCTCTGAGAATCCGGAACTGAGAAGCAAAGAGCTGTGGCTGGCATTTCAGCCATTTTATTTCCGAGACAGATCTTGGGGATGTCCCTAATTACAGTCCAGCTCTCCTGTCACTCAGACACTTAAGCCAGACACCAGGAAACAAGGCACGGCGGGAGCAAACTAGCCCGGCAACCTAAGTATGCTCAAGAAAACATAGCTTATGAAATCAGTATGGGATAACTGACTGGGACACTACACCTTGTCCTCAGATGGGCCTCAGTTACCAACAGTTATAATAATAATAATAATAAAAATAATAATAATAATAATAATAATAAGCCATTTCCTTTCCTTCTCAAAGAGGGTTGAGAGGGCAAAGTACACAGAACGATTTTCTAGTGTAAGCTAGCACAGTGCCGATGCTCATTTTCTAAATCAATTACCTGCTTCGATACTGTCCATGTGGGAACATTCAACAGGCCACTTTTGTTTATGAATGAAACCGGGAATCGATAACTTCTTGGCGCACATAATTTGTAAGCTTCCATTTTGAATAGTTGTCGTGTAAAAATATAGAACTTAGTGGAACGGTATAATCGGACTAAATGTTTTATTCATCTCGGATCAGTATGGGGCTCAGAAAGCACTGTCTGTTCTCCTATCAGTAATTATATTAAAATACATAAGCATAGACTGCGCGTCACTCACATATGGTATCTATCGCAGCTCTAAAGGGAATCTGAAAACTACATAGAGAAATAAAATATAAAACATATAACATTCCAAGCAAGCACTCTATCAACGTAGTCTTTGGTAACAGAAGTAGCCTCAGTCAGTCCTCTCGTGGGCTCAGTGAATGGGAATGAACTGACCAGATTTTGTGTTTACGGTCAAATTATTATAGCCTGGAGACTTCACAAATGCAACTGTGCTGTAACTTCAGCGAATCAATCTTTCTGGACCTCTAACTTTATCCGCCACCCCCCCCCAAAAAAAAGCGCCATTCAAAGTAAAGGTAAGAGGTTATGCTCACCGCTTATAGTTTTGTCAGTTTCAAAAGATGATTAAGGCAGAGTCGTGGAGAATTTGATGTTTGAGTCAACGAGAAAATGGGCATCAAACTGTTTATCATCTTCATGAAAGGCAAAGTATTGCTCAGATTTTGAGTAACACGGGACTGGGGCCATAGCTCGGTGGTAGAGCCTGAGCTCAGTAGGTGGAAAGAGCCGGTTCATTACCCGGTACCCAAAATAAAGCCAGTAAGACAAGGCAGCAAATACAGCAACCTCTACACGATGCACCAACATTGGCTCCTTCCGCACTGCCGTCCACCATCTCAGATTCTCATATGTATGTCAAGGGAAAGCTCATAGACACTAAGATAAAAAGTGGAAGAGATGCAGATATAATGCAGGTAACAGAGGTTTTTGTTTGTTTGTTTGTTTGCTTGCTTGCTTGCTTGCTTGATGGAAATGGATGGGCTGCAACGAAAGTCTAGTTCTCAAATCCATTTCATGGAAAACCTGCACTACGGAAAGCACTGGCCGAAGGATAAGCATGCAACTCAAACGGACTGAGCTGCACATCTATGAGTGACCGATTTGCTAAACCGTCACATGTCAAGCAGAGGATAAAAGAGCTCCTTCAGCAGATGGTGCTAGAATATATATGCAAAACAATAGAACAAAAAGGTAGTCTGGACCATCCAGCATTAGTAAAAATTAACCTCAAATGGATCAAAAACTAAGATGTAAGGCCTAAAAGAATAAAAGTTCTTTAAGAAATAGCAACAAGGGTATCTCTGAACTTTAGCGAAGGTCAAGAGTTTTATACCATCAGAGTCATGAGCTGTACATGCTGGCACATGCCTGCAATCCTAGCTCTCTGGAGGCAGAGCAGGAATATCCCAAGTCTGAGGACAGCTTGGACTACATAACAAATTTCATGCTAGTCTGTGCTACATACAAAGGGAGAGTCAGAGACAGGAAGGGAGCAGGAAACGGAAGGGAAAATGAAAAAGAACATGAGCTGAACTTCGTTATAATCAAAAGTTTCTGACCATTAAGAATATCATTAGTAAAAACATTACACACATATAGTTTTCTATATTGATGTAATTTAGAATTAATTAAAATTTACATTATATCACTGTGGGATATTGCATCGACTAGTTTTACGACAACTTGACACAGCTAGAATCATCAGAGAAGAAGGAGCCTCAACTGAGAAAATTGCCTACAAAAGAAATTACATCTTACATTGCTGTAGGTAAATTTGAGGGCATTCTCTTAATTAGTGACCTATGGGGGAGGGCCCAGCTCGCTGTAGGTGGGGCTACCCCTGAGCTGGTGGTCCTGGGCTCTGGAAGGAAGCAGGCTGAGCAAGCCAGGAGCAACACCCCTGCATGGCTCCTGCATCATCAGCTCCTGCCTCCAGGTTCCTGCCCTGATCTCCTCCTGTGGTGAATAGCGATATGGAAGCATAAGCTAAGTAAACCCTGTCCTCCCCACTTGGCTTTTGGCCACGGTGTTCCATCCCAGCAACCATGACCCTAGCCAGGACACATGCAGAAGAGAGACTTCATCAAGAAAATTAACGAACACAGTCAGAGATTAGGTAGTGGAGGGAATGTGTGCAAATCTTACACACACACACACACACACACACAAAGAAAGCACAACAGCCCAATAACTATACACACACACACACCACACACACACACACATAAAGAAAGAAAGCACAACAACCCAATATAAAAGCAGACAAAAGATTTGAACAGTCATTTCCCTAAAGAAAGTACAGGACTGGCTGCAGACATGCAACTAGATGTAATCTGCTCTGAAAACAACACTAAGAAAATCACACATCCAATTAAACACCATCAGTGCTTAGAAACAACCATAATGTGGTTGTCATTACACACAACCAACAGTACTTCCATATATTGCTAGCAAATAATCTGAAAAGGACATTTTTAAAAATTCTATTTGTAAAGGCATGAAAAGAACAACAACAAAAACCTCTTGGGAATAAACTTAACACAGAAGTAGAAGAGCGGGACCCTGAAAACAGCACAATGCCGCTCAGAGAACACGGACCTTTTAAAAACATGGAGACACACTCCATGTCACGAGTTCATGAACCAACACTCTTAATACTGAGATAGCATCACTGGGATTGCTATCAAAGGGCTGGTTCAACATTCAAAACGCAATTAATACTACAAACCACAGCTCAGCTGCTTTTCTTATACAGCCCAGAAATGGCACTACCGACAGTGGGCTGGGCTCTCATTCACCAATTAGGAGTCAAGAAAATGGCCCCACAGGCACGCCCTCAGCCAGTCTGATGGAGGCAATTTCTCAGTTGAGGTTCCTTTTCCCTAAGTCTCTAGTTTGTGTCAAGTTAACAAAAACCTAACCAGGGTAATTCTATCTGTGTTAGGATACATTATCACAGACCACAGAATAGACCAACCACACAAAAAGAAAAAAATCAGAATGTACCACATTAAGACTGAACCTAATATAAAGTTCAGACTTCAGTGAATTACATCAGTACTAACAGACGTGCCAAACTGATGTGAGACATAAGGAATAATAGGGAAAAGGCAGAGGCAGTTACACAGAAACTGCTCCATTCTTTCACAGCCAAGCTTACTCCCTGCAGAAGTCTACTAATTTTAAAATAAGTAATGATAATTAACAAAATCAAATAATGACTATAAAGTCTGACAGTCACTGGACTGGAGAGAGGGCAGTCTCAGCACTCACCGCTGTGCTCGGATTGGCTGGGATGGAAGCCAGATGAGGTTTTGGTGAGAGCAGCAGCCCTGCCCAGGCTATTGAACTCTGGGCAGCTTCCTGACAACCCCTAATTTGGCTGCTCCCAGCCATTGTATTTACAGTAAACAAGACACCACTACTAGCATAAGGAATTATCTTCCTTATCAGCAATTTGCTCTAAGTATAGGCTCTGGGAAGCCTTCCTTTTAGATTCAAAAAGCAAGTAATTGAGTTAAATAGATTTTGAAATGTTCCTGAAACCTAAATCCTATTCCGCCCTTGTTAACAGCCCTCTCTACCAGTCTCTCCACCACCGGAAGAACTGAGTTCCATCCCTGCCTCCAAGCAGCCTGTTCTATGACTCCACACTGGCCTGCCCTCTCTACCCTGACCCTGTGAAAACATAATACCCCACAGTCATGTTACTTAGAGACCTCACAGCCTGGAAGCCACTGCCATCTGGGTGTTTCAGATGTGACAGTCACCTGACCCACCAGCTAATCTGTCTGCAAAGTGAAACAGGAAATGCTGCCTTAGGGCTAATTCGGGGACAGAAGTTCAAGCACACAGGCACATGTATGTCTGCTTATTTGATTGTGTTAGAATGCATGCATGCCTATGTGTATCTGTGCATGTATGTGTATATATGTATATATGTGTGTACAGGTATATGTGGATATTATGTACATGTTATCTAGGAATACTTATATGTGTATTTCTGTGTACATATATGCTCATACATATGCACGTGTGTTCATATGTGTGGATATTCATGTATCCATCCTCCCCAACTTCTGCTCCTCCCTGTATCTTTCTGCTCTGATTTCTCTCATCAATTTATTTCCCCTAAAGTTGCCTCCAGCAGCTCCAGCTGAGCAAACTCACAAACAGAAAAAGGCTCTTTTCAATACTTTTCAGTGACAGGACTGAGGCCTCCAAACCCTGATCATTGTGACCATGACTGGACAGGACTATGTCACATGCCCAGAGTGAGTCAGTGAGTCCTCTCCTCCAGAGGCTGACAGTGAGGCCGGGGTGATACCCTCAGGGAAATCTGACCGATTTGTTAAGGATGCATGGCGAGCAAGGCCAAGCCAGGTTCTCAGCCTGCTGGATCCTCCTTCCTAAGTGAAGACCTGACAAATCTTCATCGTTCATGCCTAGTACCCCGCCACTGAGAGCTGCCTGCAGTACTGTCCCTGGACATGCACACCTCAGAAAGAATCCTACATCATTTCATTCTGATACACAGAACTATGATCACACATTCATCTAAACGCTATTGTTTTGGGGGCATTTCCTTTCTATATGATCATCTTAATGTCAAATGTACAAATTACTAAAAAATGAATGGGTCAGTAGTTTTTGTTTGGGCAGAAAAGCAAGTATTACAATTTTGTCAAACAGTGTGAACAGCCAAAGGACCCCAGGAGAAACGAGCCACCCTTCCAAGTATGAACCTAGATTAAGTTATCTAGCCTTGAGTGAGGAAGCAGTTTTCTTCCTACTACGAAGCCAAGACTAGTGGGGCCGTTTTGGGTGGCCTCTGTTCGTATCTGTATTGAAGATCTTCCTCTATGTGAGAGAGAAAATGAAAAAGAAAGAGAATGAATGAGACAAAGGACAGAAAAGGAAAGAAAACAACATTCTACATGGAGAAAGCAATCAGGATGCCTCGCTGACATGGATCTGGGAATCTCTCAATTAATGGGTGATGACCATTTAGGATCGGCTCCAAGTACGAGAGAAAGAACAGAACCACATTCCCAGCCAGACCCACTTCTCTAACACCAACCTGGGAGCACTTGAGTCGGCGTCGGAGTCAGCTTTTCACAGGGGCTTTCGTTTATAGATTTTCCATCCAGCAAAGGTCTCTAGTCCAGGGCTGGGCAGATCCGACCACAGCATGCTTGGCTAGAGAGCACAGCAGCTCCCCGGCAGACGCTCCAACCTGGAGGGGCAAAGGCAGGGAGCCATTAGTAGGTCTGATATTCTCATTCATATACATTCTCCATCTCTCTTCCCCTCCCTCCCTCTCTCTCTCTCTCTCTCTCTCTCTCTCTCTCTCTCTCTCTCTCTCTCCACCATAACCCAAGCAACACCGTCCAAAGATTTAAAATCCTCAATGAACAGAACCCACTCTTGTAGGCACCCTAAACAAAAGCTGGGCCTACTGTGGCGGAGGCTGGAGCATTGAATCATTACTGAGAAGGGTCTCTGACCAGTGATGCCCTCTGTCTGTGGAAAGTTTTAAAGCCAGATGTTTTAATTAACCACGGAAAGCACAAGCTATAACTAAAATTTCATGAACACACTGATCTGCCCCATGGAAAACCACAGGAATGTTCTGGCAGGACCAAGTCTGAATTCTTGGGACACGGCGGCCTGGAGTCATTCCCCTTAGGAACTCAAACAGAAAATTAACTTGCTCAATATGTTTCAAAAGAGCAAAATGAAACCCAGATTTAATCTCAATCAAACACGAAAAACATTTCAGAACTTCAAAGGACACCACAAAGACACCAAAGTAGAAACCACAAAGCAAGCTTTGTGTCCTTTAGTAATCAGAATGTATTTTCATTGCAATGTGAATAGTGCCACAATTTTATGGGCTGAACAACAAAAGAGAAACTAAACATCTTTTGTTTCCTAATAGGGGAAATTATGTACTAAACCAATCCTCAATAAATAAGCTATAAGTATTATCAAATGTATACTGTACCCATAAGTATTACCAAATGTATACTGTATCCATAAATATTACCAAATGTACACTGTATCCAAATGTACATAGTATCCTTAAGTATTATCAAATAGATACTTTATTCATAAATATTATCAAATATACCCTGTATCCATAAATAATACAAAGGTATACTTCATTCATAAATATTATCAAATAGACACTGTATCCATAAGTATTATCAAATGTGTACTGTATCCATAAATATTACCAAATGTATACTGAATCCCCATAAAAGCAACCCATAACTACTCAACCACTACAGAGCCACACCTTAGCGCCAGTGATCAAAGACACTCAGACAATCACTATTAAAATAACTGATGCAGATAATATTGGGACGGACAATTTCAGCTCCCAAAAAGCAAATGAGGCAATCTTCTGACAGCAATTCTTGAGCAGTAAGAGCTAAGAGACTATGAAGTCTTCACGTGTTAGCGTTAATTATACTAGTAGCTATGACAACATCTATACATTCTAAATACTGAAAGCCTATGCAAGGAGGAATGGGACCAGTGCTATTCTCAGAGATCAGTCTACAATTCTTTTTCTGTAAGTCAAAACAGTATCCATCAACCCCTCACAAATGTACCAGAAATAGTATCGTATTAATCTCTACCTTCACCTGAATCTTCAGTCCCAAAAACCAAAGAAAGCAAGATAATAAATCATATCAGCAAAGACTAGCCCATGGATATTCTAAAGACATTAAAACATAAATAATGGCATTTCTAGAATGTATTTCTATTTCCCTTTTGATGCTTTCCAGCTTATATACAATTAACATATATGGTTTCCACAATTATAATTTTTTAGGGGTTTTTAAGAGTAAGAGAATACAAAACAAGACTGGGATATCTATCTATATTCACCTTCTCTGTAGATTGCCTTTTATCAGAATAATAAAGGCTAATAAATGAAGTATTATTCACCTAAACTCAATACATACTGGTCGTCCCTGATACAAAAATTAAAAATATTCTAAAACCTAAAATGCTTTCAATGCCAACATGGCGCCATAAGTGGAAAATTCCACGATATAAAACTTTGTTTCATGTAGAAACTTCTCCAAAACAATGCATCAATTTACCTTCAGGGTACATGTATATGGTACCATGAAACAGAGATTAAATTTTTGTTTATACTTGGATCTTACTCTCAAAATATCTCATTATATAAATATCTCAAAATCAGAGAGAGAGAGAGAGAGAGAGAGAGAGAGAAGAGAGAGAGAGAGAGAGAGAGAGAGAGAGAGAGAGAGAGAGAGAGAGAGAGAGAGAGAGAGAGAGAGAGAGAGAGAGAGGAGATCTGAAAGACTCCTGGTCCCACGCAGTCCACTGAAGGACATCACTGTGCAGCACTTCACTCAGAAATTAAAAACCCCAGTGTGCAGTAACACTTCAGGCTGGCAAACAATACTGTCCTAGAAACGTTTCTTGCTCTATCCCACAAAGTTACCACAGACAGAAAATTCTACCCAAATTTTGTTCTCAGTAGCCTGCCACATGCCCATCCCTTAATTAAAAGCCCCGCCTAGGAAGAGTTAACAGTTTCACAGTACCAAGGTCTTTAGCCACCCTGGAGGCTCTGAGTATCCCAAGAAACAAAGGAAGCAATGGCAGAATCTTGCTCCTAGGGGCCTTGGTGATCGCACCCAGAGAGCCCCTGTCCAGAGAGGTCAAATGCTTTTCCTCCACCGTACTCCAAGGAAGCTGGCATCTGAGTCTAGCTTTGGGTGCCTCAACTCTGACCCTATACATAGCTCCTTCTACCACTGAGATACCTCAGCATTCACCCTCAGAAGTAGCACCTGTATGAGTCACACACACCTGCTAAATCTGTATCAGCAAAATCAGAATAGACAGGAATTTGTTCCACTGAAACCAAAATTCAGGGAGGAAGAAACGAAAAGACTCTACTCCAGGCTTTAAAAGCCACAGCTCTGCTCACAATGCTCTCAGAGAAGGAACAATGGCTGTACTGTGCACTGGCCGCAGGTGTCCTCAACTGAAACTGCCTGTCAAGCTGAGAGCTCTCTGGTGCGAGCCCTGGCCTCGTGGATAACAGCGTGATTCCCCCCAGTTCAAAGCAAGACGAGAGGTTTTCAACAAGATAAAACTATGCTGCACCACACTACCTGCAAGAGACAGGAAAGATGCATGCTTGCCCGTTTTAGAAATCCGTGTTTCGTGGTACCGAGTCCTGAGGTGTACCTCTAAAATCATATCGGTCTTCAGGGAGAGACATTAGCAGGTTGGGGAAAGAGAGCGGCGGGGGAGGGGGGGGAACAAGTCGGTATAAATGAAAATAACAGAATGATCTCTGCACCCTCACAGAATGGGTAGCTTTTCCTTTCCTCCAGAATTATTTCTCTGAAACAGAACCACCTGTGCTCCTGCTAGCTGTCCACCTGCAAGGTCCATTACATGTACATCGGCTGCATGAGAGTCTCACCAATGTGACTGGCTTGAAGAGCAAGGGGGCAGGCAGGCAGATGGCAATGACCAGCTCAGAACCGCTCGCTGAAAGGCCTTCCCAGCATCCTCTCCCCACTGTGTCACAGGATAACAAAGGCCTCAACTGTGAGCAGCACCAGGGATGATGTGGCCCAGCTTTGTCATAGCCCAGCCCAGCACAATGGCTCTGCCTTCACTGGGAAGCCAGGGGGTGGGGAGCTTTCTACCCCAAACTGCTCTTAACATCTCCACCATCCATGTCCATGGCTGCACCTAAAGAGGATAGAGTGGGAACCATTAGCTGTTTCCTCACTGCCTCAGTTCTAATAACTAATGTCCAATGTCCACACAAGCAAAAGGACTGAGATGTTTGCTGATGTTTTCCAGCAACACAGGAGCTGTGTGACAAGTCACATTCTAGTGATGTCATTTGTCAGAGATGTCTGACAGTCATCTGTCAGAGATGACACCGTTTAAAGTTAGCAGTCTGGTCAGAACTGACCTAGCAAGCACAAACTGCACAGAATCTTGGTTGACGTTAGCAAATGATCTTTCTCAGCAGATGACTAAGGAAAATGAGAAGGATGTGAGACAAGGCATCGTGAATGTGTGCGGTCTTGGCTGTGTGTTGTTTGGTTTAGGGGCTGCAGCTAGCAGGCTTTGGTGAAATATGCACCCAGGAAGTGCTACCCTTGGAGGGCCTGAATATTTGACCAGCATTTGTCTCTTCCTTGCCTCGTGTCCCGTGGAAGATTTCTGCTTCGTGGGCCAGATTCCAGAAATGTCAGCAGAGCCAATTTATCACTGCGAAATTTCTATCTCAAAATGACCAGGCACGCAAGACCAGAAAGAATAGCTGGAAAGCAGCCCTCTCGGAGCTGCGAGAGTTTGATTTCAAAAGAACTGAGATTGTGACCTTGGGTGATGGCTCACTTGATGAGCAGAATTCAAATCCCCAGCATCTGCAGAAAGGCTACTTGTGGCCGTGCTCATCTACAGCCACAGTGCTGTGAGGGACAAAGACAGGATGAACACCACCAATCTAGCTCCAGGTTCAGCTAGAGAACGATACAGCAGGGTACCCAATCTCTTTCTCTGGCCTCTGCATACATAAAGAGAAATGTACATATACCACACACACACACACACACACACACACACACTCTAGACAAATAGAACAATTTAGGTTATCGGTATTGATAATTTACATCTCAATATATGGGAAAGAATAAAAGCTGTTTGAAAGGAAGACGAGTTTAAATCCCCACCACTACCATATTATCACAGGTTCCTACCGCAGGTAACCCAGGGACTATTGTGCACGCTCCACACTGGCACCCAGCAGGGCGTGTGGTCAGTGATGAAGACATGCTATTTGGAAGACGCTTCATGGAGAACTCTCTCTGCCCTAGTTTAAAATAAAGGGGGTCTGGACTAGAGAAAGCAGAGGGAAACAACTGTTAGCTACTGCTCGGAGGCTGTTTGGGAAGGGGTGCAGAAATCAACAGCTTGTAATTCGAGCTCTGCTACATAGAACCCAAGACTTCTGAGAGAACTAACTTGGCCTCCTTAATCCTTGGTCGCATTGTTCCTCAGAGCAGGAAGGATGCTATCAGCCAGCCAGGCTCTTGAAGGCACCAATTACTCGGACCAATTAGGAAGGCACTGTGGAATCTGTAAAGCACCATGCCAACCAGCAAACTGCAGCAGCTACAATGCTGACAGAGATGGGGCTGTGGAGACAACCACAAGCTAAGGACATATATGCAGCTCCTTCTGAGGAGAATACAACCTTCCAGGGGAGATCAGCCTATTTGTACAACAGAGGCACAACTGATTCGCAGTAACTAACTGCTCTCTGATTAAACTTGAGGCCCACACCAGAGAAGAGGAGCCATGCCTGGTACTGTAAAACTAGCCAAAAGCTCCTGGGTAGGAAAGTCATTGGCCCTGGTGGCTAACTCACTATTATGAAGCTAAATTGGCATAGAACCTAAATATTTCTCTTTACACTATAGACTGATGCTCTTCTCAGCAGCTCTCTGCAAGGGACTACAGACTCTGGCTGCCCAAGGTGCTGAGAATACACGGCAGCTGAGCGCTCAGCTATATACAGGACAGTGTACCACACCTTTAAGGAAGGCTCAGGAAACATAGCAGGGTCGGAAAGAATGTAAAAGCCAGAAGAAAGGGTGAAAGATGCAAAATGCTACCTTCTGGGCACGTCACAGCCATTGCAATTGCAAACCCAGAGAAACTGTTACCTGCACTGGGCCAGCACAAGCCTGGCCTGGTCAACAATCAGCCGCAGGTGGGGGAGGGGGCTCTTCGGGGCTCTGCCCCTCACTGCTGAACTACTGGCTACTGGCAAATTCGGGGAGAGAGAAGTCACTGTTTCCAGTGTGTACCTGCTCGTGAGTCTACCATGTTTGAATGTATACTCTCAAGTCCTGGTCACACCGGTGGCCCTGGTGAAACCCAGAAGGTCACAAATGAAAGCAAAAAAAAGACATGAATGTGGGAGAGGGGCTTAGAGGGAAAAGGAACTGACGTGGGTGAGTGGGAAATGGGGGACAGTAGGGAGAAAGCAGGCAGAATATGCTCTGTGCATGAATAAAATCAAAAAACAAATGAATTACAAGGGAAGGAGGCAGTGATCTATATGAGGAGACCCAGGAGCCGCGGTGGCTGCAGGCAGTCTGGAATCAGCCACCAGACAAACATCAGATCTTGTCAGATTTACAAGTCCCTGACAATGTTCACCAGTGAAAAGGTGACAGATGTGGTCATTAAGTTTGGGTTGTTTAATTATTGGAGATTTATTAATTTAGTACCACTGTAGATGCTAGGGATTTGACAGTGCACATAGCTTCCATCTAATACAGCCAATTTTGCAGTCATTTCTCATCTATATCCCCTGTAAAATACATATTCTAAGCACAGGTGCATTGGGCTTTCTTTTGGCCACCAACCAGCTCCCAAATCATGACACAGAGATTTATTAATTATGAATGCTCAACCTTATTTTATGTTTGTCCCACTAGCTCTTATAACTTAAATTAACCTGTTTCTCCTCATCTACCTTTTGCCTCAGGCCTTTCTACCTTTCTTTCATTCTTATGTCCTACTCCATGTCTGCCTGGCTGGCAACTGCCGGGGTGGCTGACCCTAGGCATCCCTCTTTCTTCCTCCCTCACTTTCTTCTTTCCTCTCATTCTCACGCCTATATGCCTTCTCCTACTTACTCTCTCTGTCCATCAGCCCTGCCAATCCCTCTCCTGCCTAGCTATTGGTCGTTCGGCTTTTTATTAGACCAATCAGGTGTCCTAGGCAGGCAAAGCACTACATCTTTATATTGTTAAACAAATGCAACACATCTTTAAACCATTTAACAAATGCAACATTAACGAAATCAACACATCTTTACATAGCTTTTAAAAATGCACAATAAACAAATTAACACATCTTTGCCAATTTAAAGTAATATTCCACAACACATAGACCCATTCGTGCTGCTTCAGTTATATATGTTTTTTGTTTGTTTGTTTCATGGTTGTTGGGTTTTTTTATTAAGCAAAATATACAAACAAAAGTGTTAACAGGAAATGTTCTACTTGGTCTGACTGAAGTACACACTTTACTTCTTGTTTTCAATTTCAGGGTACATTTTACAACATACCAAATAGCTGCCAATATGAAAGACAAACTAGAGAGAATACAGTGTGTGTGTGTGTGTGTGTGTGTGTGTGTGTGTGTTTTGTGTGTGTGTGTGTGTGTGTGTATGTGTGTTGGCATGGAGTACAACACTCCTCCACATTCCCTCCTCACCCCCAAGGAAAAAGAAAGCATGCTGGAAACCGTCCAATAACAGCCCTAGTTTTAACAAGGAGCATATCAGCTATTTTAGAAGCATTTCCTGCCTATATTATTTTAAGAGTAAAAAAATATAAATTGAATTATTTATTTTAGAAACTAAACTCAAGTTCAATTTTTAACATGCCAAAATGGCTGTCTTAACAAAGTTTCTATTTTTAAAAATCCGTTTTATTTAATTTTTGGGGTGGGGAGGGGGAATCCTGAAACTAGGCTGCCCAAGGTGTAGACATCCATGTTGTCCAAAAACTTAATATGTGTTGTAAGGAAAGAGCTAGTGAAGGAGAAAGAGAAAGATATGGAATGCCCACCTACATGTTGGTATTTAAGGCGAATACTCCACAACCCACACACCTGAAACATACTGAGAGCCCGTCAACAGGCACAGTAAGGAAGAAAACAAACATCCAACTAAAAGCGACCAAAATGCAGGACAGGGAGGCAGCCAGCGTAAGATCATTGGCCCAGCATCTCAATGCTCTGGATCTGACTGATCCCCAACACTGAAAAAAGTATGGGGAGAAAAAAGTGACCAAGATGCTATTCAAGTCCAGAGCCAGGATTCCCAAGACCATAAAGCCAGTCTGGCACAGCAGGCCAAGGGCGGAGTCTAGGAATCGGTATTCCTCGTTTACCACACATAACCAAATAATGCACACAACTGTAGGAGCCACTGGTTCAGTGCCTCTAGCTGCTGAGGGAGGAAAGGTATTGAAAGGCTCTTACAGTAAAAACAGGCGATGTTTGGCTGGGGCTTCTCATTCATTATCCACACACACCCTGTAGTAGGAACCATTACAATACCTATTTTTGAACAAGCAAACTTGAGGCTCAGGTCGTGAGATGACTTGACTGATACGAGGCTTTTAAATCAAAGGCCCGGGGTTTCCAAGCAGTCTCGCCAGTCAACCATGTTTTCTTGCTGCTCCGACTAAAAACCGAGAGGGCTAAAGGTAGCTTTTCTACTCCAGGCTAACGATGCCCCATGACCGCTCATCGCTGACTTCCAACAATTCTAGTGTAAGATGGTAAAAAGAAATGAAATTTCTACATTAAATCAGGTTCTACCTCTATAAAAGAAAATGGAGTCTACCTAGAGTGCGCTAATGTATTCAGTCGGATCTGCAGTTCTTTTCATTTCTCCCAACTAAAGCGCAGAGTTGTGGCTCAGTGGGAGAGTGCCTGCCTACGGCCCTGAGTGGCTCAGTAGCGGAGGTGGAGGCAGAGGGGAAGACTAGAATACCAGCGAATCATTCATCATTCCTCAAAGCCCAGCCAGAACGCAATTCCTCCATGAAGCCCTCCAGGGTACCTCAGCATAAACACTTGTTGGGGGTTTGCGATTCCAGCGCTTCCCCCACAACGAGCACAAGCTGGTGTTAATTTCCAAGATTCAAGTGCCTTACCTTATCCATCTCTGCAGCACCTGACCACCCCAGCCTGGGCTCAAGCTGCCTGTCCTCCTCCTGGCTCTCCGCTACCTCTCCACGTGTTCTGCCACGGGTTCCTTCCCACCTGGCTACTAGAATAGGAAAACGTTCAAGCAGTTCATTCTACCCTGTGTCGTTTAGTACTGGCTGTCACCCCAAGAGGATGGAGAATAACCTAGAAGCCCAGCCTCTGGGCATGCCTAGGAGGATTTGTTTAGCTTGGGTTAGCCTCTGGCCACTCCTGTGGGTGATGACCTAGGCTAGGTTGACTCAACCTTAACTGTGGGCAGCATCATTCCACAGGCTGTTGTGATGGCAAGAGTTAACCGTCAACGTGACAGACAGCATCGGAATCGTGTGGGAGACTTACAGGGAATTATACTGAATGTGATCACTGAGGGGTGGAGATGCACTCAGTGTAAGCACCTATTCCTTGTTGGGATCTGGACTGAATAAATGGAGACGAGAGCTGAGTAGCAACATTTGCTCGTCATTCTGCTTCCCAACAGATGCGTTAATGGACAGTTCTATCAGGCCCCTCAGCTTTAAACCTCCCCCCCCCAAGATGGACTGTACTCTGGATCTGTGAGCCAGAATAAGCTCATAGGCACAAAGTGGTAAGCCACCTGTCCGGCCACCATAACTTCTCCACCAAGACAGACCGTACCAGCCAACAGAGAGGCAAATGAAGCCTTTCTCCCTTGAGTTCTTTTCACTGGGTATTTTTTCATCCCAACAAAGAGAGTCACTGAGATCCACACCTCCTCGCACTCCATGCCAACCTTCCCAGTGACTCCAGCGGCCAACTGTGCTCTGATGAGTTCCGCCCTCCCATCAGCACACAGGCATTCATTCATCCTTCACTAAGATGTCCTATGCTCCAAACGCAACATTCCTAGCTGGACCTCCTTGACATCTGTACATCCTAACAACGACACCTAACTTCAGAGGCTGCTGGGACCCTCAACCTCTGACCTGTGTTACAGCTGTTGCCACAGACATATTTCTCACACTTTTAACACAACGCTGAGATGTGTCTTATGAAAAACTGACTTTTTAAAAATAGTGCTGCTTTTCTTTCATCTATCACTGCGGCCTCAGAAACACTGTCCTCCTATAGTCAGTACACGTAAAAGACCACCTCGGTGCATGCGTCTCTCCACTGCCCTACGACAGCGCTGTCTGGCGGAACACTCTGAGGATGAAAATGTACCATATCCATGCTGCTCATTACAGCAGCCACTGGCCACCTAGACCTTGAAATTGTCACGAATGTGACGAAGGAAGTAGATTTTTAAACTTGAACTTTTCTGAAAGAGATTTAGAGGTTTCTTGCTCACAATTCCTTTCTGTAGTTCAGCCCTTCTCGGAACAGTCACTGCCTTCTCCCTGAAACACAGCCTGAGGTGGTTTAAATAGGGATGGCTCCCCATAGTGTTGGAATAGCCTGGTCCATAGGGAGTGTCATATAGGAGGTGTGGCCTTGTTGGAGGAAGTGTGCCTCTGTAGAGATGGGCTTTGAGGTCTCACTACGCTCAAGCAATGCCCAGTGTGGCATAGTTTCCTTCTGCTGCCTGTGGATCAAGATGCAGAACTCTCAGCTCTTTCTCCAGCACCGTGTCTGCCTGCACACTGCCATGTCCTGCCATGATGATAATGAACTAAACCTCTGAAACTGTAAGCCAGCCCCAATTAAATGTTTTCCGTTATAAGAGTTGCCCTGGTCACAGTGCCTCTTCACAGAAATAGAACCCTAACTAAGACACAGCCCTTTAAGAACTTTCTTAGTAAAGACAAGTAATAATCAAAATTAGATTGACTGTTTTTCAAAAAGTTTTACCCCACGCCCTCCTTTGTTTTTGAATAACAATTCTGACAGCACAAAGAAACAACAGTAATTTCTTTAAGGTGTTGTCAATGTTTGCGGTGCCAAGGATCAACCTCAAACATCAGCCTCAAACTTACTTGGTCAAAATTGGGTTTGTATATATGTTCTGATCTTACTAAAATTACCTATGATGATTTTTATTATCAAGGCCAAATAAAAATAGAGGCAGAACTAAAGTCTAAACCACAAATCCTGCTCAGTGCAGGTGTCTAACACAAAGGCATCTTGGACTACAGAGGACGGAAGAGCGGCTGAGCTTCCCGGGAGCTCAGGTCTAGCACCTCGGCTGTCAGAAACGCAATCAACAAAATTATCTGTCATGATAAATTAATGTTAATTTGAATTTTATTGGTTTGCACTCTTGTTTGAATTTACTCTATAAAGTTTTCATTGGTTTATAGTCATAGGCGAGCTAGAAGCATGACGTTTATATACTTAGTTTTATGTTCAGGAATATTTAAGGTACATCATAACAAAATTATTTATTACTGAGGATTTATGAGATTTTTTCCCCCTTTAAAGAGATGCATGAATTACTGAGGTTTAAGGAACATTGGTCTTTATAGACTTGGCCACCTTCGATACATTCGCCATACTCTCCATAAACGAACAGAGAAGCAAACAGAAAGGCACAAGCAAGCAATCGTTTGCTGAGCTCCATCCCCTTGCATCCCAATTCTCCAGCTCCATGAGTCATATATCAGCATTTGGAGGCAGCCTGTCCTCTCTTTTCTCAAACAGAAGCTGTTTCTAATATAAAAGATGACTGGAAAGACGGCTTAGCCCTGTTCCTGACACACACACACCCCACTTTGATTACATTAATTAAGACAAATGTACCTGGCAACAGCACAAGAGATACGTGTCAAACAAACAGGAGTCCTGGGCTGAAGGAAGCTCATTTCCTGATGGGGTTCAATAACCGGGAAAGGAGAGGAACGGAGCATTGTTTTTTCTCAATGAGTACAAGGAGCTTGTAACCATCTTTTAACTCTTAACTTGTTATTCTTTACTGACAGCAGTCCCTTCAGCCTCCGAAGGGTTCATTTTAAAGGCCTGCTGCCAAGATGCAACTTTTTGCAACATACTTGCCCGTAGGTCCATACCTTATGCTTCTCTTCTCGCTGGTCCGCCTAACCACAGAGAAAAAGTCAGTGCACTCGCATGCCTCCCTTGCTGCAGAGAGAAGGGCAGTTGGCTGTCAGCTGCCTTGAAGACGGTGGCAGGTACCCACCCAAGCTAATGCTGAATAGGGTTTACAATGAATGGTTTTTGTCTTGGCTAAGATTTATTTTTAAAAAATTAATCAAGGGGCCAGGCGGTGGTGGCGCACGCCTTTAATCCCAGCACTCGGGAGGCAGAGGCAGGCGGATCTCTGTGAGTTCGAGACCAGCCTGGTCTACAAGAGCTAGTTCCAGGACAGGCTCCAAAGCTACAGAGAAACCCTGTCTCGAAAAACAAACAAACAAAAAAAAAAATTAATCAAGGGACAGAGAGGGAGCTCAGTGGGTCAGGTGTACTTTGCAAGCATGAAGACCTGAGTTTGATGCCCAGAATCCACGTAAAACTGGTGGGCACGGTGGTTTCCATGTGTGATCCCAGTGTAGGGAAGGCAGACATCGACAGATCTCTAGGGTTCTCTGGCCAGCCAGCCTAACCTAATTGGTGAGCCCCACACCAATGAAAGACCCTGTTTCAAACGAGGTAGACAGGATACCTCAGGATAACACCCAAGGTTCCTTTTGGTCACCACATGTGCACACATGCACATAAACTGGGGGTAAGGGGACTACTGCAAATGAGATAGCTCCGGGGGTAAAGACATTTCCCTTGGTGACCTGAACCCAAACCCTGTAATTCACATATAAGGAGAGAACCAACTCCACAAAGGCATCCTCCGATGTCCACACGTGTGCCATAGTATGTGTGCCCACTCACACATACTCAAACTCATACACTAACCAAAAAAAAAAAAAACACTAATCAAGTATAATTTGACATTTTGGCAATAATAAATCGAAAATAACCCTCATGTATAAAACCAACTTATACTTAAATAAATTTTTAATGAAAGTTTCTCAAATTCTAAAACCTAAGGTTAAGATCTGATTTGGAAATTTTTTTTGGTTTTAATCATAGCTACCTCAGGAGCAAGAGAACGCAATTACTTTCTGGTCCAAAGAGAAAAACAGAATACTCTGTTAGTTCATAAGAACGCTGGTGCCATCAGGTAACTCAGTTCAGTAATTCTCAAACCCTGGTTCAGGGTGGGTGAGCAAACGAGGGAGGCACTGCCAGTCTGCGGTGGTTTGAAAGAAAATGGCTCCTAACGGGAGGCATGGCCTCGTTGGAGAAAGTATGCCACCGTGGAGGCGGGCTTTGAGCTATCATATAAGCTCAAACCATGCCCTGTGAGACAGTTCACTTCCTGCTGTCTGCACAAGACCAAGAACTTTGAACCTCCAGCGCCACGTCTGCCTGCACACTGCCATGTCCCACCATGATGATAATGGACCGTGCCTCTGAACTGCAAGCGAGCCCCAATTAAATAAATGCTTTCCTTTGTAAGAGTGGCCATGGCCATGGTGTCTCTTCACAGCATTAGAAACCCTAACTAGGACACAGTCTAAAGGCTGCTTGATGGGCAACTCTGATCCAAATGGTATTTTTTAAAGTGGGACAGTTTTGTTCAATTTCTACCTAGTCTTCTTCTAAGCTGAAACAGAAAAAAAAGAGCAAGACAGTCCACCAGACAATATGCCTGAACAAACCTGGAGACAGATACGGTGTTGGCATTCAAGTATATAGAAAAGGGGCATTCCCAACATAACATTCATAAACTCCAGCCTAATAAACTATTCTGAGAGGTGTGACTAAGAATGCTCCAAAACAACTCAACACAGAAATGGAGACCTCACCCCATAAACAGATGAAATCTCAGGGGCCTGCCCCTGTGACATACCTCCTCCAAAGGGGCCACACCTCCTCATCCTCCTAAAGCAGTTCCAACAGAGACCAAGCATTGAAACATACGCGCCTAAGGAGGCCATTCTCATTCAGCCCACCACCTCAGAGACCCACGCTGAAGTTCCGTCCACGGTGTCACGCACTAAGCAGTCTCTGTGGCTTGTTGTAGCTCTGAGCTACGGTGGCATCCGCACATCTGGGAAGCTTCTCCTAATGGTACATGTACAGCCAGGCTGTCTGGACTGGAGTCCAGAATATGTATTTTCATAAAGCAATGTCACTCTAGCAACCACATAGAGGTTTAAAGGAAAAAAAAAAACTACACAGAAGCAAGTCAGAACTCTTCAAGACAAGCTTTCACAGGAGAGAGGAGAGAGAGGTCGAAAGGGTACCTACCTATCGTCTACAAAGATGCCTTTTACAACCTGTATGCTGCTGTCTGAAATTCCTTTTGCATCAGCTTCCCACAACACAACCCAGAACTGTAATGCTGTGCAAGAAAGGACCGAGACTGGGCATCCACGGTGTGCAGGGTCCCTACAGTTGTCCCCTCCCACAGCCACTTCCTCCCATAGTTACTATATACACAAAGGGGGACAGACGACCCCACAGAGCGGATTCCATCCCAGGTGGGTCTGCCCTGGTCCGTGACACAGGGTCAAGAGCCCTGGGCATGGCTCCTCACCGAGGGCAACGGAGGTGAGTGGAGGATTTAGTACACCTCGCAGGCCACCCCCTCTCACTGCTGAAGCAGGGACAGATTTTAAAGAAACAGGAGAGAGCCTTCCGCTCCCCTTCCTTGTCTTGTCCAAGGCAGAATCTTAGGGGCAGTCTCCAAGCCACCAAGCCTGAACAGTGAATATGTACAAGACAGATGTGGGCCTTAGATCATCATCACCCACCCCAGCCTCCTCCGCACTCCCATAAATGAAAAGAAGAGAGGGTGAGAATTCACAAAAATGTTCAGGTAAAAATAATCTACATTGAAAATGCTTCCTTATGATGAAGTTCGACGATCACAATATACACAGTGTAAGTAACAGTAACTAAACTTTCCTAAACTAAATTGGTGTCAAAACCACATCATTTCACAGTCCCCAAGAAACTGATACTAAGATTCCCATTTTTTTTAATTCAAAAAAAAAAAAAAAAACTGAAGTGGGAGAAGATAAAAATAACTCTCCCAGCACTTAGGAATGGAAATAAAAACCTAGGATTCGGTGTACCAGTTCACACATCCCACCTGGGTCTAATAATCACCACTTAACCTATCAAGTCGGGGAGAGAAAGGACTTCCCCTTATTAGGAATTCTCCTGAGCTGTAAAATGCCTCCGAGTCACAAAGGAAGCAAGGAGGATGTAGAGATTCTTCAACTGAAGCTCCAAGTCTGGAATAAATAAGAGAAGCCTGTAAACTGATTTCCAGCTTAATGAATAGAAAATAAACAGAAGCAAGCAAAGAAAATGGAATCAAGACAGCACATTAAAGGGGAAAGCAATTGGCTTAAGTGTGGACCGTAGTAAAAGCAACCACAGGATGCTGCTCTGGGTGGGGAAATGCTACCAGGAAGCTCCCAGGGTGAAAGCCAAGGCCAGCAGGTGACGCAGTGCAGGGATACAATGGCAGGGTGACAGGCTGCTATGAGGAATGGCAGGGAGGGCCTCACAGGTGCTGCCAGCCTGGCCAAGAAGCTCACCAGGCCTTGGAGAGGAAATGACAGCAGCTGCTGGTTAAGGGATTAGTCAGAGTGCTGAGGAACACCAAGCACGCTCCCATTTCCTCCGCCTGCAAGGACATTGCAGGCTTTCCTTAATGGAGGGTTGATTGACTCTGCCCATGGCTGATAAACCAGAGCATGTCTCTCCACGGAGCACAGTCACGCCAGCAAGCAGGATGCCAAAGTAAGACTCCAGAAGCTGGATATGACAGCAGAAAGTGCCTGTAGTCAGGAGAGCAGGGTTCCAGGCAGAGCTCCACCCACAGTGCCCTGGCCAGACAAGCCCTCAGGCGACTCAGAAGAGTGAGCACTCAAGAGAAGGGTGGGGCAGATGGCTACCTTCTGCTGCCAAACAGGCTTCTCTGTTGCCCTGGTCCTCTTCTCTTATAAGAGGACAGCAATTTCCATTAAGGCCCTATCCTGGAGGAAGGGGAGGAAGGAGGGAAGAAGGGACAGAGAGACAGAGGAGATTGAGGGGAGAAACTAAAGGTGATGGTTGCACTGAACCTAGTAAGTACTGCAAGACCTGGAAACCCAAGCTACTAACAAGACTCATAGAGCCACGGCAGCTGTTACTACACAGAGGGGGTTGTCCAGTGGCGCATCTGTGCTTAGGGGCTTGAACTTGCCCTCCTAGACCCGAAAATTCTGTCCCTTAATGCATGAGAAGCATCAACTAAGGGTTAAGATGACCCAGCCAAACTGCGATGGAATGCTTTCTTTACTCTGCTTGAAATTCTATCAACAGTCTGGATCACTGAAGGCTCTGCTCTCCTGTACATGGTGCAACAGGATCAGATTTAGAACCTGCGTGACATCAAGACCTTCATGGACATCCCCCACTTGATTGTGATTAGGAGATGGCTCTGTGGCTAAGAGCACTGGTTGCTTTTCCAGAGTACCCCGGTTCAATACCCAGCACCCACATGGCAGCTCACAACTATATGTAACTCCAGTTCCAGGGGATCTGACACTTTCATAGACACACATGCAAGCAAAACACCAATGCACATAAAATAAGAATAAAAAGTTTTAAAACATCCATTCATTTAAAAAAGAAGCCCTCTAAATGGGCAAAAATAGTAGACACACACATATTCCAACTTCGACAAGTATCAACTGGCGGCAAAATCTATTTAAACTGCCTGCATATACTCACCAGCACTCAGGGGGCAGGAACAGGCTTAGGAGATCAACGGGAGCCTCTGCTATAATCGAAACTCTTAGGGAGGCCAGAACTACATAGGAAAGCTATGCCATAAATAAATAAATGAGAGATTGAATGAATGAATGAAAAGGAGGAAGAGAAGGAGAGAGAAAAATGAAAGGTTTATTTTGACTGACAATTTTGGAAATTCCAGCTGAGGAGGCACCAGGCACCATGACCCCGTTACTGGGCCTGTTTCTGGGCAGCACTTAGCATCAGAAGTACACGGCAGGTAAAACTGCTCACCTTGTGGACAGGAACCAAAATAGCGCAGCAAGGAGAACACTGGGTCCTAATCCCCCACGACCTAAAGACATGCCCACACTAGGCTCATTTCTTAAACCACGCACCCAACCCAGTACCACGACGGGGAGACCAGGCCTTGAGCACACAGGCAGGCTCCTGTTTCAATGGGATCCTCTGAGCATCACAATCCTGATACTGTCACGCCTGCAAAAATGAGTGATGAGTTCTGATCAGTGCTGACGCCTCTTCGTCTCTTGCTGTGCTTTTATTTCCCCGAGTTTGTGAACTTCTTACACCTTTTGTAATCTCTAGGTCCCGTGTTCATTTCCCTGCCTCTCCTTTTCCTTCTAACAACCACGTATTCACTAGAATCGGGGTCAACAGCCCTCAGGCTTTTCCCAGTCTGGATATACTGCAGAGCCCTCAGTGTTCTCACGCTGTGTGGCACCAAGGAAGCACCTTGAGCTCTGTCTCTCGCTCCACACACAGACACAGATGCTCCCGAAAAGAATAAACCCTAAGTTCCATTTAAGTGTTGATTTAATTCAGTGACTACCCACTGAACACCTCTATGAGCCAGGTTCCTATCCCAAGGTAAATAAGGCACGATTCAAGGAGAACAACAATTCTGGTACAAGAGATGAGAACTATCTGAGAAGGTCCTCAAAGAATTTTCTGGATGAGGAGGGACCTAAGCTAGACTTTGAAAATGATGATTTGGGCCCACAGGCGTAACAGCATAAGGATGCCTCACATGATGCTAAAGACAGAATCCTCTAGCATATTTAAAATTGGCAGCAACGCTGTTAGGCAAAAGATTGTGCATGAAAAGGACATGGCCAGGAAAGACAGAATATCCACTGAGGGATCTGGGAACCTTCCCACACCTGAGCAACACTCGGTCTGCATGACAATCTCAGCAGCAGGTGGGAGGGACTGTTTGGATCACAATTACCTGTCTGATTGGCCCCTGAGCTAAGCCAACGGGAGGGGCCAAAGAGAGAAAGACCTGACACAGCATCAGCTGAGTACCTGAAGCCAGAGGGCATGAGGGACAAAGCCATTGACCTGGTTTTTAGCTATGTGGACAAAGGAATGATTTTCTTAAGAAAAGATCAGTAATTGCCAGAGCGCTGACTACGGTTTGACCACATCTCCAGAGTTCCCTTGTGTGAAGTTCACCCCGATGCAACAGTGTTGGGAGGTGAGGATTTCCCTGAGCCCTTGCACACTTCGGATGTGGGAGTTTAAGAATAGCATGCTTCCACTTTAACGGAAAGTTTTCTAGCCTGGAAATCTGAGAGGAGCAGTACTCCCCCCAAACTTCAGAGACCCCACTTCCATCACTCAGTACTAAGTCGACAGCAGGCATAAACACTCGCTAGTGTTTCCAAATGGGAATGTGGGAGGAAGGAGATCCATGGTGAAGGAAGGTTCGTCCTTCGTCTTGTGGGGTAGGCTGTGAGCAGTGTGCACGGCCATCTCTGCTTTTGTATTCAGGAGCTATGTGGGGTTGCCTGCAGACCACCATCAGACCACAAATTCCTGAGAAACTGACGTAGGACACAAGCCCCCTTTCACAGAGAGGAGACCGCCACTCTCGCGACTTGCCTTTCAGCTAATTAAGAGACCATCGCTGTTTCTCTTCCTACCAGACAGCACAAACCCAAGTGCCTGCAGATACTTTATGGAATAAGTTATCATGAAAAACTCAAAACAAAAGAAAGCCCTAGAGAATTCAGATTGCCCGAGAAAGTGGAATGGTTTCATTCCCCCTTAAATGGAGGAACTAAAAGGGCTGTTTTAGTCTCAGAACTTTAAAGATGACAAGACAGTAGCTTTAACACATCTATAAACAAAATTCCCATGTTTGAAGAACCAGCCGAAGGCTGTACTTTTAGAAGCTGATTCCTCTAAACCCAAGAACATCACCAAATGGTCTCTTATCACACAGATGTCACCAAAGGCAGGTGCTTGCCTACATATCAAAGCAAACAGAATGTCCACCTTCTGGCAATAACCCTGGGTTTTTATTTTCCTCTTTAACTTTTATTTTATACAGGATTTTAAGAACTCACTTTCTCTTCAGCCCCATTAACAGAACATTTCACTATGGTTGTAACAAACCACTTCCCTATTCTGCCTTTATTTTTCCTTGATTATTTAGGTGTCTACAAGGACACTCACATAGAGGAGACAGTCTGTGACTCAGAATATAAATATCCCCCTCCCCTTGCCGTTTGCTGCTGTATAATGTGGGGAAAACAACTCCCAGTTCCCCGCTAAACATTAGGGTGCAAAGATGTCCTAAGAGCTATGCTGACCTAAGGGCTATTCTACAACTTCAGTAGACATGGCCCACCCAATCCCGCTCTGAAACCAACTACCTGGAAACCAGATGCCATGGGCTTAAGGGTTGAGGCCACACATTGGTACCCCAAGGTCCCAGCCCCTCCCCTAAACACTGACACTTCTGACTGGAAGACAAACCAGGCTCAATAATTCACTACAACAGTACAAAGGACTCAGGAAAACATGCTTGTCCTTGTATCATAAAGACTGCAACTCAGGGCCAGACAAGTGGACAAGGCAGAGGGCACCCTCAGAGTTCTGGGGCCTTCCCAGGAGCTGTCCCAACTGCATTCTCATGGATCTTTTATGGATGTTCCAACATAGAGGCATGACTGATTAAACAATTCTACCTTGCTACTCTCTCTGAAGGCCCTGAACGGTGATGAGAGTTAGAACTTTCTAACCTTGGTTCGGTCTTCTCAACCTAATGCTACGTAGCCGCCACCTCCTTGCCCAGGAGTCAACTTGACCAATATAGAGAAGTCGGGAGCCAAAGCAAAAACAAAAGGCAGGAACACAAGCGTCCTATAGAAGTTACCAGGCTTACTCCAGGCGGCCTCACCAGCCATCCCCTCGACTTACTCCTACTTACCCCCTAGTGGAAGTTCAAGGACACTCTAACCAGACAATGACATTCCTTTGATCTCTGAGAGCAGCTTTGAGATGGTCAAGCTGGTAGATGACACACACTTTGGAATAACTGGGAAAACTCTTTCCCCAGGTGGGAATGAAGTTATACAACATTCTGGATATTACTAGAAGCAATTTATCGCACTGAGGAGAATCGCACGGAGTAAGAACTGCCAGGAGATGCAGTGTTTCCCAACAGCCCAGAAGAAGGTAAGGTTCAGAAGCATTTACAGGAGTGTGACAGAGTAATTTCACATCTGTTAAACTCAGTAGTTGTAAACACTGGGCTTATACAACAATGTCTCCTTATTCACGGAGGACATATTCCAAGATCTTTAGTAGATGTTTGAAACAATGGGTATAGGAATGATTCCTATTAATAACTCTTTATACTAAATTGCTTCTTATACATGCATAATTAGAATACAGCTTCCCCATTTTAACCTAAAGCAAGCACTTGGTGTGTGTTTTGTTGGCACGCCATTCCTCCTACATTGCTGGGATTATTATTAAGTAAAGTAAGGACTACCGGAACACAAGCTCTGCCATAGCAACCATCAATGTGGTAACCAAGAAGGCTGCTTAGTGACTAAGGAGTGGGTAGTATATGTAATGTGGACTAGCAGAGGAATGACTCATAGCCAGTGGGTAGCACAGACAGTATGGGCATGCTAGATGGAGCTGACTTTCAGCAAGCAAGTAGTACATACAGAGTAGAAATGCTGGGCAGGGTGACCCACGGCAAGAGGGCAGTGTACACAGGGCAGACACGCTAGACAGGGGTGACTAATGGCAAGGAGGCAGTATACACAGGATACACACATGCTGGGCAGTGGTGACCCATGGCAAGGAGGCAGTGTACACAGGATACACACATGCTGGGCAGTGGTGACCCGTGGCAAGGAGGCAGTGTACACAGGATACACACATGCTGGGCAGTGGTGACCCGTGGCAAGGAGGCAGTGTACACAGGATACACACATGCTGGGCAGTGGTGACCCGTGGCAAGGAGGCAGTGTACACAGGATACACACATGCTGAGCAGTGGTGACCCGTGGCAAGGAGGCAGTGTACACAGGATACACACATGCTGGGCAGTGGTGACCCATGGCAAGGAGGCAGTGTACACAGGATTTACATACATGCTGGGCAGTGGTGACCCGTGGCAAGGAGGCAGTGTACACAGAATACACACATGCTGGGCAGGGTGACCCACGACAAGAGGGCAGTGTACACAGGGCAGACACGCTAGACAGGGGTGACCCATGGCAAGGAGGCAGTGTACACAGGATACACACATGCTGGGCAGTGGTGACCCGTGGCAAGGAGGCAGTGTACACAGGATACACACATGCTGGGCAGTGGTGACCCGTGGCAAGGAGGCAGTGTACACAGGATACACACATGCTGGGCAGTGGTGACCCGTGGCAAGGAGGCAGTGTACACAGGATTTACACACATGCTGGGCAGTGGTGACCTGTGGCAAGGAGGCAGTGTACACAGGATACACACATGCTGGGCAGGGTGACCCACGACAAGAGGGCAGTGTACACAGGGCAGACACGCTAGACAGGGGTGACCCATGGCAAGGAGGCAGTGTACACAGGATACACACATGCTGGGCAGTGGTGACCCGTGGCTGTACAAAGTTTCGTTTCCCCACTCACGTCAGCACACAATTTAAAGCTTATAAAGTTTTTGTTTCTAGGATTTTCCATTTAATAGCTCAGGGCCATGGTTGACCATAGGAAGCTGAAACAATGAAAACTAAAATCACAGACAGGGGTGGCAGTGTTCTGTGTCAGCCCTTCTTGTTTTTCCTTTTTTTCTTTCTTTTTTTTATTTTTTTGCTAGTAATTCTTTTTCATTGTACGAGTGATGACCTGCACCAGCTTTGCTCTTTTATTATTGAGACAGAGTCTCTGTACACACTACAGGCCAACCTCTGATTCCATTCTCCTGCCTCCGCTTCCTCGACTGTGAGGACTGCAGCTCTGGGCCACCATGCTACTCAGATGACTCGGTGCCTTGGGAAAACATCTCCTCCTGGGCTGAGGGGCCAAGAAGTCAAAGGAGAGCCCTGATCAAGCCCAAGCCCAAATCCTCGACAGTTCTTTTGATTCTTTTTTTGAAAACTAGAGTGGGAACTAGGGATATGTCTCAGTGATTAAGGTGCCCACTGGACAGGCATGAGGACCCCAGAACTCAAATACAAGGTAGGCATGGTGTGTATCAGAACACAGTACAAGAATGGAGTCGTGCAAGGGGGATTCTGTCTGAGTGTTTATAAGAAAACTCCAAGAAAACAAGAGTCTTATGACCTCAGTTTCCTCAAAAACATAAAAAAAAAATTGTAATATGTTTCCGTGCTCCTCCCAGGTGTAGCGGAGGAGTGTGTCTACTCCGGCTGTTGTTATTCATGTGCCTCTATGGAAAAATATGTTTTTGCCATGTGTGGCTTGTTCTTGTGACTCAACACCTTACTTGTATGATTCTTCTTAACGTCAAAGTATAAATTTCCTGGTGGTTTAAACAAAGCTGGCTACTGCATGAAACTTCAGTCAACCTCAGTTTTAGGCCCCGCTCTCCAAGGTTCACACTGCTGACTAGAGCGGTCAACAATGCACAACTGTAATTCCTGTCTCAGAAGAGTGGATCCTGGCCTCGTCACATCCGCAAGCTCCGTGTTTGATTGAGAGACCCTGCCTCAAGTAATAAGGTAATAAGTAATAAGAACTATCAAAGATGAGTCATGACATAACCTTGGGCCCGTACATGCATGAACACCCAGGTGCACACCCCCAACACATGTGTCCACATTCATGCAAACACGCATACACATACAAATGCGAAAATGAAATTAATTAATATTTTTATTTATTTGAAGGGGGATACTTGTTCAAAAAGGTACACATGTGCTACAGTGAATATGTTGAGGTCAGAGGTCAACTTTTGGAAGCCTATGTGGTTTCTGAGGGTGGAACTCAGATCATAGGCTGGGCACTGAGCACACTTATGCACTGAACCATCTCCCCTCTTTAGGCTAGCAAACAGTAGCCCTTGTTGTTTTAAATCTAGTATAGCTGATTTTTCTATCATATAAAATCAAAACTATTCTATCGTATAGGACATGAACTCAGGACCTGGCCAAAGTCTGGTACAGGAGAGAACTAAGACCAGCCAATGAGGAGGAGAGAATTCCACGCTCAGTCGCCACAGGAAGCTGGAAGGGAGAACTGTCAAAGCCAGGTAATCAGATAAAGGCTTTCACAGCCCTCAATTCAATGGCCACCTTGAAGGGTTTCCTTCCCCTCATGGTGAGCTCAGGCGTACAGGGCATTGTTCCACCAACTCAGTGACTGCCAATTTGTAACCAATGAGTTTATCTTAGATCAACTATCACATGGTGGGCAGTAATTGCATTTTTTCTAAATTGTTCTCAAAGCTTTACCTATCAGAGCTTCCAAAAAAAGGAGAACCAGAAAAATGACAGCTTAGAGGTGGGAAAGGAAACGAGTTCTTTCAAAACAGCAGCTGGGACCAGAAGAAAGCTTTCTCCAAGATGCCTCCACCCAACGGCTCAAAAGCTGAATTCTGGCAACCTTTGGCTGCCCCTCTACTTGTACTAAAGTTTTGCAGATTGCTTTTCGTAGTACATTAATGAGGTGAATTCCAAAAAAGAATAGGAAGAAAGAAAACAAGACCGCAGGTTTAAGAAAGCAGTAAACATGAGAACTAGAAATGCGGCGGGGGAGGGGCACAGAAAGAACAATAGAATCCTCCTTGTGTTTGGAGGCAGAGCTGAAACTGAGATGTCACCAGAAGTACCCCACATGTCTGTCTACAGAAACTAGAAAGATCCACTCTCATACAGAAGAGTCCTGGGACCCAATACAGAAGGGCCCTGGGAACTTCTCCCTAGGTACCCCACCTGTGATTTTTTTTTGGGGGGGGGCACATCCACGTAGACTGTCTACAGGCTCTCACAGATTCTGAACCCATTTACAGAAGGATATCCAAAACAGAAAGACACAAATGAAGCTTAAACACACAAAACACAGAAAACTCACTGGCTGGATGAAGGCTCTACAGGGCGGTGGTAGGCTTGGGGTATCCCAGACGAGCCCCCAAATGTTATCCCCAGTTCACAGAGTCCCCCCAGAACCAACAAGGATACTGAGTCCTGTCTGTAAAAGCAAAGAGCCTTCATTCTTACACAATTCTGCAAACTTGGTCTCTCATGTGTCCAAGGTATTGAAGTGACTAGAGAGGCCTGAGCTCAGTTAGGGTTAGGTTTACCCCCTAATCTGTTCCAACAATCCAACTGGGAACTAAGTCTTCAAACATATAAGCCTATGGGAGATCATTCTCAATGAGATCACCACATTAATTTTGACAAGGGAATTTCTGAGGCAGGATAACATTTGATCTATGGCATGAGATTACTCACCATTCCTATGCAGGACTAGCATGAAAAAGACACACACACAGATAGATATAGATGTTCAGTTTATCCATAAAAAGAGCTCAAACAATGATAACTTTATAGTCAAAGCCCAACAAGTAGGAGGAGAAGCAGGAGGAAGAAGGGGAAGAAGACAAAGGAGGAGCAGGAGTGGAGGACCTGACAATTATAAAAGAGAAACAAACCCCCTGCCCTGCACTGAGTCCATAGGAAGGTGTTTGAGGGCAAGAGTCCACCCATCAAAGAACCAACATGTGGAAATGCAAATTCATTTGAAAGGAGAAAACCTAAGCTCAGAATGCAAAAGAATCCCCCTGGCTGCTGTGACCAGGAGCCCAAGGAAGTGAATGCTATGTCTGCATCCTTGGCTGAATTCCAGATAGGATTAAGTGCTGAAGAAGGGAGAGCTGAGGAATGGAGGGTGTTGAAGAAGGGAGGGCACTGAGGAAGGGAGAGCTGAGGAAGGGAGAGCTGAGGGAGGGAGAGCTGAGGAAGGCAGAGCTGCAGATACATGGAAACCACTTCCCCAGCTGTGCTGCTGGAGATTATCCACGCTTTTTCTTTCACCTGATGGAGGAAAAAGGCAGCCTAGCAAAAGATGCCACGTTGTCATTTTCTCAATGATACTTTTTGACTATCAAGCGAGCTCATTTTAGGATACATATTGAGAATCTTCAAATTGCAAGGTGTAACCTTAAGAAAGGAAATGCTTCTAAAATTAACACACTGCTCCTTTTCAGAGAGATAAATCTACACTTGTCATCAGCGCATCTTCCCGTAGCTCTGCTGCCTCAATTTATGGTCTCTCTTTCAAAATCTCGGTTATTACCACTCCAAGGACATTCCGTCCTTTCCTCAAATCATTAGACACTCCACTAACTGTCATGAGCAACAATTTCAACTGTAGCTAAACTTGCATTTGCCAGCTCAAAGAACTTAAGTGCTTAGGTCTAAACTATAAACTAATAAAGCAAGACATACTAACCCAAATAGTCCTTGAGCATAGGGTTATTTTTAAATGCCTAGTTAAAAGAGTGGGTCTAAGTTATTTTTAAAGAGTGAATGATAGTTTATAAAGAGATTAAGAAACCCCAATTGTTCCCTTTTATTTTCCAGTATGTTTAGCTGGCAACGGCAGAATCCATGTGGGCCAGGAGGGAAAGGAAGAAGCAGTCAAATGTCCCAAAAGATAACCAGATTTCTACTGACCTGGGAATACACTGGAGAGTTCAAAGCTGTGTCAGTTCCTTAGCAGAGATGGAGGGGGAGGGGAGACTTTAGGAAAATGTGAGCGATGTGGCTCTAGAGAATGTCTCCAATGAATTGGCCACACCCCCAGAAGACAGCTATCTATAAACCCAGCTGACACCAGAAATGGAGGGAAGCACATTTCCTATTCCCGCCATCTTAGAATGGAAAGCACATGATACAAACATGCCTGGTAGTGAGGGTCCTAATCTTTGTGAAGTCAGAGAATATCATGAAAGCTCTGAACCTTCTGGGGAGGCAGTGGCTTTTCTCAGGAGTGGACCTCTGAGCCAACCTCTGTCTACCCATGCTGCCAGGTTAGCCAGTACACTCTACTGGCTAGAGAGAAACGAGAAGGACTCCAACTGAGCTCAGGGCTATCGTAGTGTGGGCCACAGACAGGAGTTAGTCTGCGAACTGTTACCAGATGAAGCCAGCGCATAAACGGAGAGTGGGCATTTACAAGTGTGCACAGCCTGGGGCTGGAGAGATCACTCAGTGGTTAGGAGCACTGGTTGCTCTTCCAGAGGACGCAGGTTCAATTTCCACCACCCACATGGGTAGCTCAAAACTCTCTATAATTCCAGTCCCAGATGATCCAACACCCTCACACAGATGCACATGCAGGCAAAATACCAATACATATAAAATAAAAATAGTATTTGTGAAAGTGTGCATAGCCATCGGGCAGGAATATCACTCTAGTCCCTGAACAGCAAACCCTCGCCTTGCAAGCGAGTGCCTATCAGGCCAATCATCACCTATTCATGCTCCAAGAAACCAAGCTGAGCACGGTGAGAATCTGAGGCTAGTTTGTCAATTGCAACTATAAGAGATTAATCTTATATTAGCTTGTCAAGTGTAATCTAAAAATATTAAAACTGGAAACCCTTTTTTAGAGGAAAGATCCTCTAAACTTAACCATAGTTGTGTAAAATAATCTCTGAAATTGGCGGAGGTTTGGGGATGGATTGGAATCTAGTTTTCTAGGACTTTATTTTGGAAAAAAAATTTAAATGCATTTTCTTAGCTGAAACTGCCATAGCATGCCCTTTTCACACTGACTAAAACCAGATACCCTTTCCATTGTCCTCAGCATCCCTTCGGAAGTTCTCTGGTATGGATGTCACTAAATCAGAATCTCAAACAACCTAAGTGCACGCTATCCTCAGCCCTGAGGTGAGATACCAGCTATCCCAGCCGCCGGCAGACAGGCCAAATGAGCAGGAAGGAAACCAATCTGCAAGGCAAACTCCACCGATAGAACGGCATGTCTTCACAGCACACATAAAGGCGTTCAACTGGGGTAATCAGTTTGCAGTCTAACATTCTGTCTAGTTATAATGGGAATTGGAAAATTAACAAGCACAATAGTGATTTTATGACTGCATGCTTTTAATGAACATGAACAAATTTTATCTTTTTGCATTATATTATACTACTTCTAACAATATTTACTGAAATGTAATTTCATTTGTTGTCTCTAAAATTAACTTTTAAGATTGGGATTGTACTTTATGTGCCTTTTATTTGTTTATTTTTCTTATAAAAGTATTAAGTTCATGACAGATTGGAAATAAGAAAGATCTATACATGGGTTGGGAAACAGAAATGCACTCGCAGCAATCAAGCTGGCTCCTTCCCTGGGGTGAGATGTGCCTCTCTAAGGTATGTGCGTCCCTTGTTCTTATAATTTAATTGTATATCGACACAGCGCATTTTATATGAAGACATAAAATGTTAGTTCAGGAAAATTAATGTTTCTATGGGAACGAAGCTGAACACTTGAATGATTTAGAATAATTCAATACAACGGAACTATGTAAATAACTACTATTATATTCAGTGTGCGGCAGAGATGGCAGGAACTAAAAGGCACAACGAAAACCTGGGATTTTGCCATCAAGGTTTTTCACAAGAGTCTTAGGAAAAGATTCCTATGATTCAGGAGTTGAACAGGAATTTTCTATTCTTTTTGTCTGTCTGTCTGTCTGTCTGTCTGTCTAGAGGCAGGTTCCTTAAACCAGCTACGTAGCCCAGCCTGGCCTGGAACTTACATGCCTACGCCTTAGCGTATTAGCGTTCTCATAGAACTTTGAAACAGAGCAAACTGAAAGTGAGCAGACTTCACTTTGCCATTGTTGTGGTTTATGTAAAAATCAACACAGAAAACTCTTACTTGTGCAAAACAGATATGAATGCAACATTTTTTAAAGTATGTATTTGTGTGTGTGTGTGTGTGTGTGTGTGTGTGTGTGTGTGTCTGCATGGATACATGTGCACCACATGCTTGAAGTGTCTGCAGAGGCCAGAAGGGGGCATCAGACCCCTGGAGTTGGAGTTACAGATGGTCATGAGAGCTTCTCAGCAAGAGCAGGTGCTCGGAACAGCTGAGCCACCTCTCCAGCCCTAAATGCGACATTCTTTACATTTCTCCACTTTGAATAAAAGATCAGCTGCTTGTCCTAACAACCCAGACAAAAGAGTTCATACTGTAAATACAAAATTCCATATAGAATATTCAAGAGATTCTGGCCCCCTGGCTCACACTGAGATATAAATGGTTAGGTGATAAAAGACAAAATACGATGTATGGGGAGAGTCGTACCAATCAAGGAAGCATAAGGAATCCAAAAAGAGATCCTAACCAAAGAAAGACAATTGTTTTCTTTGTGAAACTGCAAGCTGATGTCTCTTTCTCAGTAACCTTCTGTCCACAGCCCTGCGCTGCGGAGGATGTACGTGTTAGCAGGCAGCGGCATTAAACAAATCAAAGCAAAGTCCTCAGAGGATGAACTTGGCTAACACCACAGAAAAAAAAAAAAAGCATTGTTTTCCAGGCAGGGCCCAAAGGTCAAAAAACAAAAGCAGAATCGAAAAGTAATATATAAAATGTACCCAATGAAATACCATAAAACATCTCTCTTACTGTTGCCACAAAAAAAAAAAAAAAAAAAAAAAAAAATAGCCGGGCGGTGGTGGCGCACGCCTTTAATCACAGCACTCGGGAGGCAGAGGCAGGCGGATCTCTGTGAGTTCGAGGCCAGCCTGGTCTACAAGAGCTAGTTCCAGGCCAGGCTCTAAAAAAGCTGCAGAGAAACCCTGTCTCGAAAAACCAAATAAATAAATAAATAAATAAATAAATAAATAAATAAATAAATAAATAAATAAATAAATAAAATAAAAACCAATGGAATCCTGAGCCATACACCAAATTGATCCAAAGTTGGGATTTAGCTTCGATTTGATTTTTTGTAGACGTCTACACTGGCCCAGGGTTTAGGATTTAATTTTTAACTTAGTCCTAAGAAAAATAAGTCAAACAAATGGGAAATGCGACGAGAGGCAGTAACTATGGAGGCTCATTTCTTACATTTTGAATTGGCAAAAACTAAAAGAACAAGGAAAACAATATAACTTCTCCCTGTCAATTACAGTGCACTTATGCAATAGAATGGAAATAATAGACGGACAGACACAGACACACACACACACCCTGCCTCCCTTATCCCTGCCCCACCCCACCCCCTCTCTCAACCACTCACAGTAACCAGGTGCGAAGGCTTGAACAAATGGTACAGACACTGGGCGGATGCTCTGGTGTGGCTATCTGTGCTGGTTCTGGACAAGGCGGTCTAGACCGGAGCAGACTGCTCTTGATGGGATCCCACCAGACCAGACCAGTCTTAACTGGACCAGACCAGTATCAAATGGAACAGACAGGACCAGGCTTGTTTTGACTGGTCCAGACAAGACCAGACCGAACCAGACCAGACTGGGCCAGTCCAGACTGGACCAGACCAGTCTCAACCAGACCGGACTGGAGTCCGGACCAGTCTCAACCAGACCAGACTGGTCCAGACTAGTCTTGACCAGACCAGACAAACACATGGCACACACGACACACACGACAAACGCATAACACATATGGCACACGCATGACACACATGACACATGAAAACAATGACACAGGCATAAATGATGCACATGAAAACACATAACACACATAAATGACACACATGATGCACACGACTCATACATGGCACACAATAAACACATGACACACATGGCTGGCATGGCAAACACATGACACATGCATAAAAACAGATGACACACATGATATGCACATAGCACGCACAAGACACATGACAAACACATGGTGTGCACATGACAAACACAACATACATGAGACACACATGCCATGCACATGAAACATGACAGACACATGACACACATGACACACAAATGGCACACACATGACACACGGACAACAAACGCTGACATAAATGGCACGCTATGACACACACAAGCACATGGCACACACGATGCACACATGACAAACACATGTCACATACAACAAACACACGACACACATGCCACGCACTCATGATAAACACATGACACACATGACAAATGCAAGGTGCACATGAGACACACATGACAAACGCATGGCACACGCGGCGAACACATAACAGACATGACAAGCATGACAAACGTGTGGCGCAAACATGAGTCATACATGTCGCGCGGTACGTGGCACACACATGACAAACACGTGATAGACACGTGACACTCACATGACACTCATGGCGCGTGTGACAGGCACATAACACACATACACATGACAGGTATGACAAATACATGGCACACACATGACAAACACCGGTCCCGACTGGACCAGACCAGTCTCAACCAGACCAGACTGGTCCAGACCAGTCTCAATCCGACCAGACTAGTCCAGTCCCACACTCTACGTGACTCTTGCTTTCTTCTGAGGGCTTTTCTCCTAATCCTTGTGCAGTATCTTTAATAAAATCTCCAATCTACTTCATAAACCAGTTAGTTCTGAAATTCTTTTCAGTGTCAGAGCCACAAATCCTGCGTTGGCCTAAGTCGGTTCCCTAAAACTCTAAGAGACACTTCGGGCTGCTCAAGGTATCTTGAGGGATCTAGCTGTGCCTCCTTTTCCTGTAACCCCCCCCCCCAAATACTCACATGCCAACCGTTAGAAGCAGGGCCTCATGGAAGGGGCTCTCCTCCCGCTGAGGAGCCGATGCAGGCACACACCATCACAGGATGCCATCACCCACCAAAAGCCTCCCCTGCCCTAGGATACTCTCCCAGTGGATGCTCAAGGGACGCCTTCCAGGCAGTAGGAGAAGAAGGCTGAGACACAAGCAGGAGAGCTGCCCTGTGAGCACAGCCAAACTCTGACTGGCACTCCTGGCTGTTACTCTAGTTACAGAGGCCAGAAGACACAGCCATGCAGCTCACCAGTAATACCAGGAGCCTTTGCCACAAAAGCTTGACTGGTTTTGCTGCCGGGCATGGCAGAACTCGTGTTTAATCACAGCACTTGGGAGGTAGAGGGCAGGTGGTCTCTGTGCGTTCAAGTCAGTCTGCTCTACACAGTGGGGGAGACACCTCCATCCCATTAATTAATTAATTAATTAATTGAAATGTATAATTTTTTAAAACTTGGCTTTTGAAATAAAAATTGAAAAAGAGGAAAGAATACTCAGACAAAAGGATTCATTTCCATTGGCCATTTAAAGACGACAGCATCTTTGTATTGGCTTAGAGAATGTTAAGTCCTTTGTGTTAGGAGGGAAAGTTGAAGGCTCCGTAAAAAGAAAACAAACATACAAAAAATAGTCACAAAGGCTATGCGGCCTTGGTCCAAGTCCCAGCCACACACCCTGGGAAGTTTCTGTTTCCTCACCTACAAAATAAAGATAATGGGGTCTGGATCCCACATGGGATTCTGAGTCAAAAGCATGCACGACACAGAGAGTATAAGGTCTCTAGAACACAGAAGAACTTGCACAGAGAAGTACTGTCGAATATTTTACATTAAGCAACTTCATGCACAACCTAAAATGGATGTTCACTAAAATTTTAAATAAAAACCATGTAAGTATCAAAATACCCAAAGAAGACATAAAAAGATCAACAAAGAACAATTAAACAATTACAGGTTGAACCCCCCTCCCCCGAAAAAAAATTTAAAATGTACAAATATGGATTCTGGTGTATTTTTAAATTTTGAATTTTAGATTAGGAGTATTCAAACAGTAAAGCTTATATAAATATTCTAAAATCTAAAAAAAAATTAAAATCTGAAACACTTCTATGCCCTAGCCTTTCAGATAAGGAATACTCAATCTATAAAACATTAAAAAGTCTAAGCTTTTTATATAACTATAAGAATAATATCATTTCTCTTTTTTCCCAGACTCAATCCTCCATCCATCTATCCTGATAGATGAATCTCACTAAAGTGACTTGGGATCAAATCACTACCTAGGACATCCGAGTTTCCCGGAAGAATTCAAAGCCCACAGCCAAGTTCTGTCCCCTGCCCAGACTAGAATGAGCATCCTGGCCTAGTTAGTCGCAGGGTACTTAGGAAGGCTTACAATTCTACACAGGGTGATTACTATCTTTCTTATCCATTAGGATGAGCTATGAGTGTATTTCACCTGCCAGTATCACCAACTATCAGAGGACGAGCAGACCACGGTACAGGGGCTTCCAGCATGCCAGCCACTTCAACCTCCATCACAGCTCACACAAACCTCACAAGACAGCCTTCACAGTTTGCTGCCCATCCTTCTCTACATCTTCCAGAGCTTCACAATACGCCTGGGGGAAAGGCAGGGCGGACACGAAAACAACGCCCTGAAGTTCACTGAGTCACCCAAAGTCACATTCTGCATTCTCGGGAAGTGGCAAGGAACCAAGTGTGTTAATTCCTAGCCTGGGGTTCCTTCCAGAACTTTCTGACACCCAATAAAATAGTAAGGCCTCCTCCGCCTTGCTTTGTTAGTGTCTAGACTCTTTAGCTTTTACTGTTCCCTTCTACCCACCTACAACTGCTCCCTCCCCTACCTCCTTTCCCAATTTTCATTCATAAGACAAGTAGTAAGGGCTGTGATTGATGAGAAAACCCTCTTTCTTCCTCTGGGGTGCAGCCTTCTGGGGGTGTCATGTATGGTCATGTATTTATATACTAACTTAAAAGGAACACAGCCTCAATGTGCATGCCATCATTAGGAAACCAATTCACACAGCAACATCCATAGACACAGTAACTCTGGACCTACCCTACCAGAATACCCTCCTGTCCACCGTGGCCACTAAAGAGTTAATGGTCCTTCTTGACCTCTCAGCTCAGAGTACACACGATCAAAAATGGAAACAGATTGAGGGTCTTGTGTCTCTGGTTTACAGCATGAAACCACAGCTCCAAACACAACAGCAATAAACCTGCAATAAACTTCATGAAATATAGTATCAATTAAACGTTGCGAGAAATGTAAAGCAGAATAACTGCCACGTTAACATTCTCTGAAGACAAATCTCCAAAGACGTTAAACAAGTAAAAACTGAGTCCATGAATATTTAATACAGCTGGCTTTATTTAAAATTTCCAAGTCAGGCATGGTGGCTCACATCTGTAATCCCAGCACTTGGGAGGCTGAGGCAGGAGGATTGCCAAGATTTCAAGGCCAGTCTGGGTTATGCATAGTAAATTCAGGCCAGCCTGAGCTACAGAGTAAAGCCCTGTCTCAATGAAGAAAAAAAACATTAAGATGAAATTTCCTATAACGGGGCACATGCCTTTAGCCCCAGCATCAAGAATATAGGGAAAGGAAGATCTCTGTGAGTCTGAGGTCAGTCAGAACTACATAGTGAAACTTTTCTTTAAAATACCATACAAGTCATAGAATGGTAAAGAAAAGAACTACAAAGAGGAGTGCTATGGAGTTCCATCCGGACGGAACCTTCATCTGGCGATGGATGGAGATAGAGACAGAGACCCACATTGGAGCACCGGACTGAGCTCCCAAGGTCCAAAGGAGGAGCAGAAGGAGGGAGAACATGAGCAAGGAAGTCAGGACCGCGAGGGGTGCGCCCACCCACTGAGATGGTGGGGCTGATCTAATGGGAGCTCACCAAGGCCAGCTGGACTGGGACTGAAAAAGCATGGGATAAAACTGGACTCCCAGAACATGGAGGACAATGAGGGCTGCTGAGAAGCCAAGGACAATGGCACTGGGTTTTGATGCTACTGCATGTACTGGTTTTGGAGGGACCTAGCCTGTGTGGATGCTCACCTTCCTAGACCTGGATGGAGGGGGGAGGACCGTGGACTTCCTGCAGGGCAGGGAACCCTTACTGCTGTTTGGGCTGGAGAGGAAGGGGGAGGGGAGTAGGGGGAGAGTGAGGGAATGGGAGGCGGGGAGGAGGTGGAAATTTTTAATAAAAAATAAATAAAAATAAAAGAACTACAAAGAGTTAAGAGAGCTAGGTTCTGTAAGAGTGCAAAAGCAGGAGGGAGCCATCTTCACAGCATCACCCTTTTAAAGCCCCAGGGAAGTCACACAAAACAGTGTTCCACAATGTCAACCCATGGCACCCTTGGCCTCTTTCTCGCTCACCCCAACAATTCCCATGCTGAATTTGAGAGACCAACCTCAGCTATGGCAAAGAGGGAGTGAATAAAGTATCTCTTGGAAGGAAGGACACTGGGGGATCCCTTGTCTTTGGAGGGAGGAAACCCCATGGGTGCATAGCTGCAAATGGATCCCACAGGATCAAGGCTTTTACATACAGTAGCTAGAGGGTCTAGGTGGTGGTGTGTGTCCCTGCTTCAGTCTTTAAGGGGAGGACCTACTCAAACCTTTTCCTCTAACCTCCAGGGGACAGACAGATCTGCCCAGGCCTCTTACTCCCCTGAGCATTCCTGCAGGAAGCCTCATGGGAATGCTCCCCCAATGACCAAAAGCTCTTAGCGCACTCTGTTCCCTTGTCCCCCCCACTCTGAACTGAGAAGAGGAAAGTCGACCACTGAAGAGCCAGAGGCCCCCTTATCCCATGTGTAACCAGGTCAGATGAGTTCTCAGTGAATAGGTGTGCCCTCGCCGAGAGCACAAGAACGTCACCAGCCAGTTCCACTGGCCATGCTTCTTCTTCTTCCATGCCTAGCAACAGCTGTGTGGAAACACCATCTCTCTAGACCTTCCTCCGAAACTACACAGGTCTCCCTGAACATCACTGCTCTAGAGTCATCTCCGTGGCTGTGGTAAAACACTCTGACCAACAGCAACTTGTGGGGAGAAAGGAGATTTCCGCTTACACAGTCTAGTCCACCACTGAGAGATGTCAGTACAGGCACCGAAGTAGGAACCCAAGCAGAAACCATGGAGAAACACTGCTTGCTGGCTCGCTTAGCTAGCGTTTCTTATACAATCCAGGAGAGACCACAGGCCTAGGGATGGTGCCACCCACGGTGGGCTGGGCCTCCCTCCATAGATTAACAACCAAAGCAACGCCCACAGACATGCCCACAGGCCAACTTATCTAGAGCCCCTCAACTGAGACTTCCTTCTCAGAGGACTCTAGGCTGTGCCAGGTTGACAATAAAAGCTAACTTATTAGTCACTCAGACTCAGCTCTAGCAGTGGAGAGAGCTTCCAGAAAATCTGCTCACAGAGTCATTAAAAGGAGGAAATCTAAACACATGGACCATTCAGCATCCTCTTTGTCCTTACCTAAGAAAACTGTAACACTGAGAGGTCAGGGTGGGTTGGTCAATTTACTCTAACTCTTGGTTTTAAAATACATGAAGGAGGAAAATGAAAAGTTGGGGGAAGAAGTTACCCAGGGAGCCGAGTATGGACAGTTTCTCCACTCTCTCTTTTCATACACGAGTGACTACCAGACAGATTTCTCTTTAGGCCACACATTTCTTCCCTTCTGACTCCATGACGAATCCCATGAAGCCTAAATGCTCTTTCACTCACCCCCTCAGGAGACCAGGATAATGTTCTCTTCCAAAGAAAGCCATGGAACCCTGCCTGAGAAGACAGACAGGCATGACAGACTTTGGCCAGAAGTTATCAGTACTGGGGAGACTAACAATTCAAATACTCAGTATCAGAGACAGGGGACCTGGAAGGCGTACGCACTTAACCTCAAGCCCTATAAATAATAAATAAACAAACATTACAAGCCAACTCTCGACTAGTGGCTTGCCAATTTCAGCTCCTGCCATTACATTTTCTCAATAAATATTAAAAGTTCAAATAACCCACAGGTGTGTTGATGTCGCTAGATTGTAACTTTACCGGGTATAGTGAGGAGGCAGGCAGGCCTGCTTTTCATCCCGCCCCGGCTCCCGCACGGCTAGCTTATGCCCCGAAATAACAACACACAAACTGTATTCATTTAAACACTGCCTGGCCCATTAGTTTCAGCCTCTTATTGGTTAATTCTCACATCTTGCTTTAACCCATATTTAGTAATCTGTGTAGCACCACAAGGTGGTGGCTTACGGGGAAAGATTCAGCATGTATGACCTGGCGGCTGGCTCCATGGCATCTGCCTCAGAGAGGAGAGGCATGGCAATTGACTAACTTCCCTTCTTCCCAGCATTCTGTTCTGTCTACTCCACCCATCTAAATCCTGCCCTATCAAAAAGCCAAGGCAGTTTCTTTATTAACCAATGAGAGTCCTCCATCAACTGGGAGCAGGGAGTGTCGCATTATAGCTAAATACGATATGGAAGAGTAAAGCAAGGCGGGTGGGGGTGCTGGAAGGAACAGGCGAGGGGGCAAGGCATTATCCACCTCAGGAAGGAAGCAGACCTGGACACAACGAACGTAACTTGTATGATCACCAGAGTCCCAGGCCTGAAGGTGTGAGGCTGCTAGCATGCTTCTAGCTATTGACTTGAGAAAATAAAAAAAAAAAAAAAAAAATGTGTGTCGAGTTCCTAAAAATCACTTATTTTCAGCTGGGTGGTAGTGGCGGCACATGTCAGTAATCCCAGCACTCTGGAGGCAGAGGCAGGCGGATCTCTGGGTACAAGGCCAGCCTGGTCTACAGAATAAGTGCCAGGACAGTCAGGGCTACACAGAGAAACCTTGTGTCGAAAAACCAAAACCAACAACAACAAACCACTTGTTTTCTTTTTTCTCTTTTTTTTTCTTTTCTTTTCTTTTCTTTTCTTTTTTTTTTTTTTTTTTTTTTTTGGATCCTCCTCTGTTTTATTGTGCTATTTGTCATTTTTGTTGTTGCTGTTGTTGGGTTGGGGTTTTCTCGAAACAGGCTCTCCCTACGCAGCCCAGGCTGGCCTGGAATTTGCTATCAGGTCTGGGCTGGACTCTCCTCCTGCCTCAGCAACCCAAGTGCTGCAGCACCACACCCTGCTCAGCTACTCCCTTGATAATCCGCTCGATTGCTTCCCCATGATGTTTGGATTAGAACTTTGGATTCTACCATGAAGGGGGTATTATTAAAAAATGTAACATTTAAGGCAGGAAAGATAATAATAACGATGATGATGATTACAATTCGGTGCTTTGTGGCCTCATATGTTAATTTCTGACTCCCCTTGAATAGAGAATCTCTCTGCATTTGATCATCACCAATAACACTTTTGACTCTTTATTGACTGTGTGTCTATCAAGACACCTAAAACATTGTTTTTCCCATATTTTGTCGGGGAGGTGATGAGCTGTTTGAAACTGTGTCTTCTTCCTATGTCGCCCCTAACCAGCATGGAATTTGTGGTGATCTTCCTGCCTCGGCCTCCTGAGTGCTGGCGTTACAAGCATGGCCTGGCGTCTCTTTGCGTCGAGAAAACCATCTCTCTCACTTTCCCCCCAACACTTTAACTGCATCCAGCGCTCACAGGTGGTTTAGAGTGTGCTTCTAGGCCCTGTGGTTCTCACGCAGGCCACAAAGCAGACGGCTAAGTGGTTATGTCTCCCACACAGCAACTCAGTCGTGAGTCTGAAATAATAAAGCCGGGGGAAAGGGTGTAACAACTTGTGTGTGGACTGGTTTCCTCTTTTTACGTGTCTTCGCATGACAGCACTAGGATGAAACAGCAACAACAAAAATAGGCAGCCCCCCCTCACTGGAATAATTAATAATGTCTTAGTGGCCTAGGACCACCTGCAACATTCTAAGACAAACGCATTTAGCGTACGGGCTGTGTATTTACAGCACAGCGATGTCCTATTATAGATGGAACCAAAATATTTTACAACCATAAACACAAGCAGCAGTCCTCCCAGGCAGGCCTATCTAATTTCATCAGCATTCTGAAATTACATCTTTCACTAAATCAGCCTCAGGCCACAAATGCCGTAAGATAACATTAATTAAAATGCATATAAAACCATCCAGGAGCAGCAAGGCGCGTAGACTACATTCTTTTAAAAAGGGCAGAAATTGAATTTAAAAAAAAAAATAGTAACTGCTTTTTGGCCAGCTTAAAAGGCTTGATCTTACCCAGTGCCCGAAGCTACAATTCTGCCAGACTTTCTCCAAGGTAGGATAACAATTAGTATGTTATTCACGTGTCTGGTATGCAGTAGCTTTGCAGGTGGAGTGTGCATGCTCACTTTGCAACCACAGGCCCCGCCTTAGATCCATCAAGCAGGATCTAAGAATTACCGAAGCATCATGCCACCATACGTCACAAATTTTCAAAACATTCCATGTGATCCTGGAGAACCCCCACAACAGCGCTGCTCAAGTTCAGATCTCTGTTTCATTTTCAAATAAATTCCTATGGACCATACACAAACAGCGGTTGTGCAATATTAGCTGGAGACGAGATACGTTTGTTTACGCTACGGAACACTTACTTAACGATGTAAAGATGGGTTGCATTCTTTTACCTTGTATTTGTTTAAACCTGTGAGGCTGTGTTGCTTTGCCCACCGAAAACACCTGATTGGTCTAATAAAGAGCTGAACAGCCAATAGCTAGGCAGGAGAAAGAAATGGGTGGAGCTACCAGGCAGAGAGAATAAACAAAAGAGAAAAGGGGGGAGGAGCAAAAAAAGGAGAGAGGATGCCACCAAGCCGCATATCCAGTCATGGAATAAGATGGGAAAAAATATAAAGAAAGACAAAAGCCCAGAGGCAAAAGGCAGACGGGATAATTTAAGAAAAGCTGGCTAGAAACAAGCCAAGCTAAGACCAGGCATCCATAAATAAGAATAAGTCTCCATGTATTTATTTGAGAGGTGGGAGGGGGGCTCCCAAAGAGCAAAGAATAGAAAACAACAAACAACCATAATTATGATTATCACTAATAACTGTTACTGTCTTCACACTGACATGATCTTAGTAAGTCTTCATAGAACCCTGAGAAACCTGTTCAAGGTAATATAAGAAATGCTGGGGTCGGGACGAGAACCATTGCTGCTGGACCCCCAGACGCCCCGCACTAGGTGGAACTGTGTGTCTTAGAGAATCATTCCAAACATAAACAGATACTGACATACACAGAAAGATTCGATGTCGTCACTAAGACAAAGGGTCTCTGCATACACACAGGCATCACAATGTCACCATGGTATTTTGAATTTTACCTGTCCGGTTCAGGTTGTTTCAAGTATTTGCATTCAAATAACCACAGGAAAGAAATGAAACCAGGTCAAAGATGAGCTTCAGCCAGATATCTGGCTGCTGAAGTAGATAGAGATGTCATAAAACAAAGTAATATCACAGGTAACAGAAGGCAGTTCTTCGCCTTCGATACAGTAGAATGTGACACCTGTCAAACTGGTGAGGTTGCAGGTGACGGCTTCATAGTACCATTTTCTGCTCTCTAGTATATTATTGGACTCTGTACTAAAACCAGCGCCATTCTTACAACATGAAAAACAAGAGCCCTTGAGGAAACAGCACTAACAACACACAGTTACACCAGCAGGCTCCTAGTATCTAAAATAGTTCTGCTGCAAGTGCAGTGCCCAACTGGTGGAAGCCAGATGCACATGAGCTGTCACTATCCGATGACCATGTGCTATGAAGTTAGCCAGTGTGGTCTAGGCTCCCCTGAACAAGTCATTCAGCTCCCCGGAGACCCCAGTACAGTAAGAATTAACACGGCCACTGTATCGGTCACTTTTCTATCGCTGTGATAAAGCACAATGGCCAAGGACACGCGTAGAAAAGAAGCTTTTATTTAGGGCTTATGGTTCATCACTATCATAGCGGGAACATGGCGCTGGAGCAGCAGCTGAGAGTCTGCATCCTGAATCAATCAATCAATCAATCAATCTCTTTCTCTCCCCCTCCCCGCCCCCACCCGAATGTCATCACCAAGCGGATGCAGAACCATTACTTTTTAGCTCTTTCCAACATATATTTATGCAAAGACGTTTGGACTACGGCGTTAAAGACAGCTACAAGTGGGAGTCTTGTTTAATTCACATTGAAGTGCATGCAAATTGTTGACTGATGCTTCTAAATGTGCACTTCTATCTTCCTAGGGGACAAGTGGAGGTTAGCTTAGAGAAAGGAAAACTGGGGAGAAGACCCAACTATAGCCATCTGCATGCAGCCCTTGCCATCACAAAGGGAAGGGAAAACAAACCTGGAGAGAGAGGGGGGGGGAGGGGGGAACGGGCTCTAGAGCCCTGGTTCTCAACCTATGGATCACAACCCTCTAGGTGGCAAACAACCCTTTCACAGGGTCACCTACAACCGTCAGACAACACAGATCTTTACATTATGATTCATAGCAGTAGGAGAATTACAGCTATGAAGTAGCAATGAGATAATTTTATGGCTGTGTTAAAGGGGCACAGCATTAGGAAGGTTGAGACCCACTGCTGTAGGGCCATTTCAAAGACTGGCCATCGCTGGCTGCTCTGACCTATGTGAAGCAGGTGGGGTAAAGGGCTCAGAAAGAGCAGCACTGGCTCCTCCTTAGAGACGTGACTGTCTGCGTCAACCCCATCAAACGTTTGTGATCCTAACCACCCACAAGCACAATGTTAATGGGAGATATGGCTTCTAGGAGGAGACAGGATTCTAAGAATGGGACCCCCATGAAGGGAACTGGTGTTCTTGTAGAAACACTTCCAGAATGTTCTTGTCCTTTTCTTCCTGAGAGGATGTAATGAGAAGGCAGTCACCTATGAGTCAAAGACTCATGTCTGAGCCATAAAGCAGGTCTCTAATCTGCCAGAGCCCTGATCCTAGCTGTCTTGGCCTGCAGAGCCATGAGCAAGACCAGTCACCTGTCTATGACATTCTGGTGACAGCAGCATGACGAGGCTAGGGGAGACTGTGTATGGATGGTTGTGCTCACACTAACTGCAGAGGAGACATGCACACAGCTGGAGGGACCGTAAACTGGGACAAACTGCTCTGGACGACTTAACAAAAGCCAAACAAGCCACGCATGTCTTCCAGCTCAGCAGTCCTGCTCCTAAGAACATGCCTAAAATGCATGTTAGTATTCACCAAAGGCATGTGCCAGACTCTCACAGCCAATTACTCCCAACAGCCAAAATTGAGTGTCAACCATAATGTGGATAGTTTGAAGTACACTCATGTAACGGAGTATCACAGACAACAGAAAGGAAGAAACTATTAACCCCACAAGCTCATGGCTGCCTAAGCAGAAGACACAAAGAATACATGTGGTGTTTCCCAAAAGAGAAAAAGCTAAACTTCAATGATAAAGATGATGGGAGTGCCTGCTCCGGATGGAAAGATGAATTATACTGGCCTGGGTAATGGTCACACAGTGGACACACATGGCAAGAGGCATCAAGCAATACACTTAAGGTTTGTATGCTTCATCTCAGTTGTACAAGTCCGAGAGTCAGGTATGGTGAGCCACGCCCGTCATCCCAGTTCAGGAAGCTGAGTGGGGAGATCATGGTGAGTCAGAGGCCAACCCAGGCTATGCAGCAAGGCCCTGTCTCAAAACAACAAAACCACACAGCAGTTGTCTCCGGCAGGATTTCTATTGCAGTTATAAAACACGGTGACCAAAAGCAACTTGGGGAGATATGGTTGATTTCAGCCTACAACTCCCAGGTCACACTCCATCACAGAGGGAGGGCAGGGTACTCAAAGCAGGAACCGAAGCAGAAGTCATGAAGAAATTCTGTTTGCTGGCTTGTTCCTCTTGGCTTGCTCAGCCTGTTTTCTTATTCTTCCCTCCCCACCCCCGCCCAGGGATCACATACATGCAGGTAGCACCTAAGGCCCCATCCACAATCAGCTGGACCCTCCCAAATCAATCATTAATCAAGAATATGCCCCACAGGCTTGCCTACAGGCCAACTTATGGAGGTATTTTTTTTAATTGTAGTTTCTTCTTAGCTGTGCTTACATTTTGTCTCTAGTTGACAAAAAACCATCCTTCACAGTGTGGCCTTTGGGATTATTGCCATGAGTTTGAAGCCAGCCCAAGTCACATAGAATGAGACCCAGTCTTTAAAAAACTACATAAAAGGCTGAGTTATCTTACAGATAGGGAGCTTGCAAGGCCCAGGGTTGTATCCCCAGCATAGCCTTCCCCACCAAAATGGGGTTAAAGACCACGCCCCTTTCCCTATAGGAAATTACTAACACAAATGCCCCACCCAAAACAATTTTTGAGCCACTGCTCCCTTATATAAACACAATCTCTGGATGTGAGTGTGACTGGGGGGGGGGGGGGGGGGGGAGGTGTGTGTGGGTGCAGAGGGATGTGGGTGTGGAGGTGCAAAACACACAGGAAGGGACAGGTCTAGACAAGCCCAGTGGTGCAGGCTTGCACTTCCAACCACTCAAAAAGTTGAGGCATGAGGATCACAAGTTCAGGGACCACTGAGATACCAAGTGGATATAAAATCAGTCTAGGGAACTTAGCAAAACCATTTCAAAATAAAAATAAAATGGCTGAAGATGTGGATACAGAACACGTGTCTATTCCATGTGAGGCCCCGAGATCTCTGCTCCAGCCAGGAAGAAAAAGGGAGAGAGAAAAGAGGGGGATCTGGCTGGAACAATTCATCAATTCAATTCAAGGACTGGACTGGCTTCCCTTGACTCTGCCTTTCACATCCCCTCACAGGTCTGCCTTTTTATATGTGGGCGACGGAGCCTACGTAACAGCAGCATCTTCTCCGGATCCATTATCTATCCCTAGAGAGCGCTCATCAGGGACCCAGTGGAGTCAGGTCACACCGGAGAGGTGACAGGCATCAGGCTAAGCAGCAGCCTCTCCTAGCTCAGGATGCTGGATGCTAAGACTGGCGAGCGATGCCACTCACCAGATCATATGACCAGGATGACGTGAAACCAACTTACAGCGGAGCTTTCCTCCCTTGTCCAGTTTCACCAATAAACAGCTTACTGCCCCCTTATCGGGAAAGATAAAGGGAAAGGGAGAAGGAGGGGAAGGAGAAGGAGACAGAGATGGAAACAGAGATGAGGCAGCAGCATCTACATGATCAATTAATTTTGACAAGGAGGCCGAGAGGACACAAGAAGAAAATGAGTCATTAGCAATAGTGGGATTCCCTCAGGCCAGAGAATGACACTGGACCCTTATCTGACGCTAGACACAGAAATTAACTCGAAATAGATAAGAGGTTTAAATATTAGGCCTGAAACCAGAGAAATCCTAGAAAAAAAAAAGCACAGAGAAGCTTCTAGATAACAGCACTGGTAACATTTTCTATGCCTCTCGCATCGAAAGCTCAGGCTCCGAAAGCCAAAATAAATACACAGCAAGTCGCACTGAACAGCTTCTGCACCGCAGAAGAAACACGAAACAAAACAGTAACTTGCTGAATGGGAAAAAAAAATATTCACAATTCAATTATCTGATAAGGTGTTAATAACTCAAATTCATAAAGAACCCAATCAGAGAAAAACAAATAATTCCACTAACAAATAGGCAAGTGATCTAAACAGACAGTTCTCCAAAGACAGAAGATGCCCGGCAGGTGCACAGAAAGGTACTTCATCCAGATTCTTGCAGAAATGCATATGCATCCTGCCCCCCTAGGCAGCTGTTCTCATCAAATGTCAGCGAGGGCGTGGGGGATGGGAACTCCTGCACTGTTGGGAATGTGGATTGGTGCAACCATTATGAAAAACAGTCTGGAACTTATTAAAGAAATTTTACAAAGCGGTTAAACATCTGTGTACTGACATGATAGCATGAGTGGAAAATTCTATGTCAAACTTCACATGATCATTGGCAAACAAAATGATCACACATGCACTAACAATGCATGCACATAAGGAGAGAAATGTGTTTGGATACAGGTCTATCTTCAAGGTGTCTCACTGTTGTGAAAATTAATTCAGCCAATAGATTTGGGGTACCAGCCTTAGGGCATGGCTTCTTGTGTTGGAGGAGGCTGCTTGTTGGTTCCCGACTGCTCAGCCCCAAAATAATCACACAGACTGTTTTAATTAAATCATTGTTTGGCCCATTAGGTCTAGCTTCTTATTGGCTAACTCTTACATATTAATTTAACCCATCTCCATTAATCTGTGTATCGCCACGTGGCAGTGGCTTACCAGCAAAGTTTCTATGTCTGAAGATATAAGTAGTTTCTTTATCATTCAGCTTAGAAAAACGAGATGCTGCCACTTGCCACAACGCAAATAAAACCTGAAAGAAATCGTACTAAATGAAGTGAGCCAGACACAAAGACAATCATCACATGACACCATTTGTACCTGGAGCCCTTTAAAGCCAATAGGCAGAGATACAAAATAAGGAGCCAGAAGAAATGTGGGTCAGGAGTTACAGGAGCAGATACATAGACTGAGCAAGCCTCGAGATGCCGCACATGGAAGAAACTGTAGTGCTGTCCTTGGGACTCCTGCCAAAAGATTTTTTTTGAAGCTGTTCTTGGCACAAAAACAAAAGTTTAAAGTGGGTAACTATGTGATGTGATGGAATTAACCTGCTTCACTATAGTTACCACTTCACTATTTATGTCTCCCATAACATCATCCTGGATACCTTAAATATATCCACATAAGCTTTTTAATTTTATAATGTGGATAGCTCTTGCCAAATCAGGTCATTGGCCAAGTGGGGTGGTCGGCCAAGAAGCCTTAGGTCAATAAATGTCCTGACTCGATCATCCCACCCCACCCTGTCTATCTTCTGATCCCAAGAACCACAGAGGAGCGTGCAAGAGGCTGCAGACACTAAGCTAACCTGCAGCCTTGCCCAGCTTCGGATGGCAGATGCTCAGAGGGATGGGTATGCCATCCCCAAACCAGAGGACCAGGGAGGAGGAGGCTGGAAAGTTTGCCTTTCCCTCTACAAAGTCCTAAGACAGTACTCTGCACTAGGCGTTTGTAGAGCTGGGCATCAGAAACAACAAACCAGATGAAGTCATTTCCCCTACTTATTTTAACCCCTTCATTCTACCATTGCAATTAAGGACCTGTTTGCACAACCCAAGCTGAGCAAGTCTAGGAAAAAAAACACTGTGTGGAATGAACAGGTGGAACATATCTTTAATCCTAGTACTTGGGAAGCAGAAGCAGGAGGATCTCTGTGAGTTTGAGTCCAATCTGGTCTGCATAGTGAGCTCAATCGATGGATGGATGGATGGATAGATGGATGGATGGATGGATGGATGGATGGATGGATGGATGGATGGATGGTGACAGCCAAGACCACACTGCCCGATGCTGGAGTAGGAGGTCCTTTTGTATGTGTATTGCTTTCATTGGCTGAATAAAGAAACTGCCTTGGCCTTTTGATAGGACAGACTCAGGTAGGCCGGGAAGACAGAACAGAATTCTGGGAGGATGAAAGCAGAGACAGGCAGACGCCATGATTCTCCTGCCCTAGACAAATGCTGGTTAGACTCTTAGCCAATAAGAGGCTAGAGCTAATGGGCCAGGCAGTAATTTAATTAATACAATTCCCATGTGATTACTCCGGGTGTAAGCTAGCTGGGAGGCCGGGAGCCGAGCAGAACAGAAAAGCAAGCCCACTCCTCATACAACATGGTGCAGGGATGGGCCTGTGGGGGTGTTACATTCTCCTAAGGCTGCAAAAATTGTTGAAGATGGGAGAGGATTAATTTCCACTTTTCCAAAAGACCACCAGATCTCCAGAGGTGGCTTTGGCAGTGAACCTGTTCTCAGTGAACCCTATCTGGTCAGAGACTAGACATTTTAAAAGGCAGAAATTAGTCATTCCGAGCTTGAAATGAGAGACACCTGCCATCACCTCTCACCTGTTTGAACTCTTGGTCTCCAGCTGATAGTATTGCTCTCAAAATGTTTTCCAATGCGGGACACACAACGTGGTGGACACACACCACTGTGAGCAAGCCTTTGAGGGGACCCAGCCCTAACTCTGGTTCCACCTCTGCTAACTGATCCACCACAACTTTAACTAGCAGCACCTCAATCTCCCACCACTGTGGACCACAGCACAACAGCCACCACGCTGAACCCTACTATGAAGGACTGGAACTATGAACCAAAGCAAACTTCTCCCAGAAGCCACTTCTGTCAGGTCCTTAGTCACAGCAACCAGAAGAGTAACACTGGGTAAATGCTAAGTGTTCCATTCAACTGTTTTATAAAGCCAAATGGTTTACCCTCTATTTTCCTATCTAGACACCACACTGTATGTGTATTAGTTTGAAAGAAAATGACCCCCAAAGGGAGTGGCACTATTAGGAAGTGTATTTGTTGAAGCGGTAGGGCCTTGCTGGAGGAAGTATGTCACTATGTAGGCAGGCTTTGAGGTCTCATACATGCTCAAGCACACCCAGTGTCTCAGTTCACTTCCTGTTGCCTACAGTCAAGATGTAGGACACTTGGATACTTCTCCAGCACCATGTCTGCTTGCATGCCACCATGCTTCGCACCATGACAATAATGGACTAAACCTCTGAAACTGTAAGCTTGCCCCAATTAAATATTTTCCTTTATAAGAATTGCCGTGATCAGAGCCCAGGCACGGTGGTGCATGCCTTTAATCCCAGCACTCACACGGGAGGCAGAGGCAGAGGCAGAGGCAGGTGGATCTCTGTTTGAGATCCCAGCCTGTTCTACAAAGCAAGTTCTAAGGCAGCCAGAGCTGTTACCGAAAAATAAATGAATAAAAAGTTGCCGTGGTCATGGTGTCTCTTCACAGCACCATGGCTAACTAAGGCAGCCATCTTGCTGGCCCCTTCTCTAGAAACCTCTCAACAATCAACTAAGAGGGCTCCAGTCTGTAGGCGAAGCAAACCGGGGTGTAAGGTGTCAGCTGGCAAGTCTGCGGTCACCGTAAGTGACAGAGCTAGGGCTTGAAGCAAGGCTTGCAAGACAACATAGTCTTAGTTCTTCCCATAAACCCCCGTCCTGGTATTCCTCAACCTGCCACGTGGAAGCCTGCAGGGCTGCTTTCATCGCTCTTTGCGGAGACTGCAGTTTTCTGCATCATTGGTTCAGCAGTCTCTTAAGGCCCAGCCAGATACAGAATCGCTGTGGCTATACCACTACAGCAACTCTCCAGAAAGAACAGGCCGTGGGCAGGGTGGAGGAGTCTGAGCAGGGAGAAGGAAACAGAGAGCATGTTCGTGCACTCAGTCAGGGTAGCGAAGCTGTGTTTGTGAAAACACTGGTGGGAACTAGAACAATGGGGAAGTGAAGGGAACCGAGCCATCCACAGCAGTGGCTTCAGGTCTGTTCAAGTCTACCTTCGAGAGACTCCTGGGCTAGTCTCTGATATCACTCCTTCCTTGAACAGTCTTCATACTCCCGACCCTGGAGCCTCAACTGTAAGCCTCAGGTCACAGGTCCATCCACGCCACCCAAATCTCCACCAAGACCCACAACGCCTGCTCCACTCTATCTGCATCCGGAGCAGCCACCCACTTCCAGCCACGGGGCTAAAACCCCGGCTCCTCCTGCAGTCTTCCCACCACACTCCACATCCGATCCACGGACAAACCCCATAGGCTCCACTTGGACCAAATACTCAGCATCCAACCATCTCTCACCATGTCCACTGCTACCACCCTCAACCAAGTCTTCAGCATCTCCGAAGCCAGAGTTCCCGAAGGGTCTCTGTGGTCCTCTGCTGCCCCACGTCTGTCAAGCCTCATCTTTCCTGCCCACAGGTGTCAGATGACTGTCATAAAGGGCAGGATTGCTACCTGTGCTGGAACCCTCGATGGCCTCGTATCCTGGCGGCTCATGCACCGGCTTAACCCCCGCCTTTCTCGCTTCTCAGGCTACTCCTCTCTGTCACCCATTGCTCTTCAACCCTTCGCCTGGACTATTGGCCGCGCGGTGTCCTTCTTGCCTCCTCTAAGTATTTACTCAGGGACTACCCTTAGGTACCAAATGTAGTGGTGTGCACTTGGCAAGCTGAGGCAGGGGGATCATGAATTCAAGGTCAGCCTGGGTTACAAAATGAGACCCTCTTGAAGCGGCGAAGATTGGAAATAACCAAAAATAGTCCTTTTATAATTATTTAATTTTAATACAAAGGGAGATAAGGGAACTTACAGAACCAAGGGTCCAGCGGAGTGAGCGCGGGGCAAACGAACGGGGCGCCTTCCGGCTCCCCAATCCTATTTAAGGGGCATGGCTACCCCGCTGGAGCAGCCACGCCCCTGAACGCAGGGATTGGGCCAGCTGCCCCAACACCCTCTCTTAAAAGTAAAATAATAAAATAAAATGGTACCCCCCCCCTTCCTAGCTCACCCCTCATCCATGTCTGCTTGGTCCAGCTTTTACAGCACACTGTGGCTGGCTGTATCTTCAAGTCTGACGATGGAGGTCACTTCGCGCAAAGCTCAGAGTGTCTGCTCTATCCACTCCCAGATCCTGAGCACCTACCTAGCTAGCTGAGCAAATGGACCATCTCTGCCCAGTTGCTTTCTATCACCAACATCAAATGATGATTTAAGAAAAATCAATTGCAGTCAGGCATGGTGGCACACACCTGCAATCCTAGCACTTAGGAGGCACATCAAGGGCACCAGGACCTCCTGATGGCCGTAACAATCCTACAGGTTTTGGAGAGTTCAAAGCTAAACATGACTACATAGTGAACTAAAAGTCAGCCTATCTACCCAACACTTGACTCAAAAAAAAAATTTTTTTAAGGCAAGTCTGTGATTACGTTGTTTCTGCTTTGTGGTTTTCTAGCACCTCCCCCACAAGCATCCCTGCTCAAGCTCAGTGCCCAATGCTGCCTTAGCTGCCCTTAAAGTTGAGACATCCTGCCGGGTGGTGGTGGCGCACACCTTTAATCCCAGCACTCAGGAGGCAGAGGCAGGCGGATCTCTGAGTTCGAGGCCAGCCTGGTCTACAAGAGCTAGTTCCAGGACAGGCTCTAGAAACTACAGGGAAACCCTGTCTCGAAAAAAAAAAAAAAAAAATTGAGACATCCTCAACTATATTTATGTTCTGGGATTCCAAGTTTGAGGAGACCCAGGGGCTGTCCCAAAGGCTAACAATTATTGGCTCCAAATGCTGTAGTTTCCAGTGGTGTTTACTTTTGATGGCCTTCTTTCTGAGTCTTGTCATAAGGAGCATGTTTGTCCTTTTATGATGAAAACACACACAACTGAAGCGACCAAAAAGAAAAATTACATGAGACTGGGGCATGGCTGAGGTCACGAGCATGCCGCTCCCTCGCCTTTCTCTTCTGGACACAGGCTGGCGAGCCCCTGCCCCACCCCTGTGGCTGAGCTGCAGGGATGTTTCTCATTTGTGATTACCTTGGCTCTGAACATGGAATGATGTCACAGGATAATGTGGAGACAATTAACAACAAATCAAAGTTTAAAGTGATTGCTTAAAAATACAGGTGGTTCACCAGATTTAAAAACAAAATCATGTTGGCTCAACATGTTGGTTTATTTTTTTTATTTTGCCTAATCAGCAATCTGTACACGGCCTTGTGCCAATGTTGGGCCCATTTTAATACTCCTTCCTGTACTTAAACATCATAGGGTGCAAACATTTTTTACTTCCTAATACCTAATTCAAACAGTAAAAGACAGTATCTGGGCCACTGACATTGGCAGAGAGTGTGAACTGTAGCATCTTAACACTGATCTGAGAACACCTACAGCCCTAAAGCCTGTAGGGTTTTTTCTTTTTTTTCTTTGTGTTGGTGTTTTGCCTACAGTATGTCTGTGTGAGGGTGTCTGATCTTGGAATTACAGACAGTTGTGAGCTGCCATGTGGGTGCTGGGAATTCAACCCGGGTCCTCTGAAAGAACAGTCAGTGCTCTTAACCGCTGAGCCATCTCTCCAGACCCCCTAAAGCCGATGTTTTTGGGGTAGGTACTTTACTGTAGCCAAGCACTGATCTAAGTATTTCAAATTAGTCTGTCTATTGAATCACACTCTCATCCTGACCTATTTAACATATGAAATATATAGGCCTGAAAAAAAAAAAACAGAAAGCAGAATTTGAATCCCTCAATCCCTGTGTTAAATAGCCACTGCTATTTCCCATCTCCCCGGCCTCCTAATACTGTAGATAGTCCTCAACCTCCATAACCCACTGAAGACCCTTTCCTGACTCACAGCAGAACGCTCCACTTTCTGCCTGTCTTTTTTGTTCTCATGCTATTTTCCTAAGAGACACGCGGACAAATCCCTGTTGACTTGACCTCGAACTCTGGGTGAGAGAGAGCTACAACCGATTCACACCCGAATTCCCCACTCTTAATAAATATTAAAACAAAAAAGTCACAGATCTGAGGCCATTTGCATCCCTTTGGTAATATAAGGACATCCAGTAAGAGTTTGGTAACCTAGGCACTATGCGTATCTATGCTAACCCCCACAGAGGAAGGACCCAGCATTGTTGTCGCCATCTTGAAAACATGTGGGCAGTGGAAAAGTTTTAAAAATCCCACCATCAATCAAGGTCAGTCGTAATAAGAACTATGTGCAGAGCCCCCAAGACAAGCTCATCTCTGAGGTCCAACAGAAGGGATGGAGTGAATTCTAAGCCCAGGTGCCACAGGGCATGCTTCCCCTCTCAAAAAGTAAGCCCTTACAGGTGCTGGCAGAGACGCCTCCTCCAGGGGAAGCCCCACCCCTGCTCTGACCAGTGGCTTGCCTCAGGCAGTCTTTGTTTGGGTGGCATTACTCCACACAGCCATCCCCCTGCAGTGTCTCTTCCTGGCATTCTCCATGTGTCTATGTCTCAATTTCCTCCTCTAATGTGGACACCAGTCATGACAACTTCAGAGCTCAGGCTAGTCCATCATGGCCCCCATCTTATGTGGTTTTACATCTGCCAAATACCTTTTCCAAATGAGGTCAAGTTCAGAGACAGCAAAAAGACCGGAACAGTCTTCCAGGAATTTTCTTGAGAGATGCAATCCATCTCAAACACCTATCAGAATGAACTCAGCATACAGAGAAGAGACTCAGTTTCTCTCATCAGTTAACCTCGTGATGTTAAGACCTTCGGGTCCCCACATCCCTCCTGTGGTGAATGGTTGGAGATTCTGGGGTCTCGCTATAGACAAAGTGCTAAGAAAACAAACAAAACATGACACGCTTTAAGTAAATGAGAAACTTCCTTTACCATGAAGATTTTCATATACCGGAAGCCAACTGACACACTAAAAATATTCCAAGTTCGGCATTTTCAGCCCGCTTCTCCTCTCACACTGCTCACTTATCGTGCGCCAACATTTACCACGTTCCAACCGAGAAACGCTGTCAAATTCTGACCAATCGCTAGTAGTCAATAACATTCTATAATGGCGGCATATAACCACTGAGACTTATGATATACTCTGTGTGTGTGTTATATGTGTGGCTGTGTGGGGATGTGCATGCGCATACATGTACACCTGCATGTGGAACCCAGAGGTAAACACCAGCTATCTTAAAATCATTCTCCATTTTGTTTTGTAAGACAAGATCACAAAAACATATAACACATAGAAAAAAAACTGTTTAACATTACATGCTTTGTTTTTGTTTTGTTTTGTTTAAGACAAAGTCTCGCTATAAAGCTCAGGTAACCCTTGAACTTGCCTACAGATCTGGATGTAGGCTCTCAGCTACTTCTCCAGCAGCATGTCTGCCTGCATGCAGCCCTGCTCCCCACTACGATGACAATGGACTCTGAAACTCTAAGCAAGCCCCAATTAAAGGCTTTTCTTTTACAAGAGTTGCCGTGGTCATGGCGTCTCTTCACAGCAACAGAACAGTATCTAAGACAGCAGGGTTAGGAGGTGTGGCCTTGTTGGAGGAGGTGTGTCAATGTGGGAGGACTTTGAGGTGTTGAAAGATTCACCCCATTCCCAGTGTGCTCTCTGCCTCTGACAGCTGTCTGCTGGCAGGCCTTCGCTCCTCCATCATGAACTCTAACCCTCTACAACTGTAAGCCCAGTAAATACTTTCTTTTATAATCCGCCTTGTTCACGGTATGCCATAACAGCAGTAAAAAAAAAATAAATAAATAAATAAAACTAACATAGCGCCATGATTATAGCCATACCCCCCTCGCCTGACTTCAACCTTTAAATTCTCCATTAGGTTCTGTCCAGGGAAACATCTTAGTATGTGCCATATCCCAAGAAGATCTCGGGATTTCCTCTCCTGTGTTTGCGTCTTGCATCTGTCCCCAGTACAGAAGCCAAACTGGAGGGGAAGCAGAGCAGTACGCCCTCTCTCTAAGTCTTTGAGCTGCCCATTGAATGAGAGGCTGGCCGGGCAGGGAACATTCGAGAGAATCCCAGTTTGAGGCCAGTGTGGTCTACATGGAAAAGCTAGTCAGAACTGCAAAGCGAGACCCTGCCTGAAAATCGCAAATGGGAGGTTGGTTACTCTTCATTCAGTTAACCTGCCTGGGAGGATTCCAGCTCTGCAAACAAGGATGATAAACTGCACCAATATGCCCTTGCCTCTGCAGGAGAGGTGAAAACATTCAGCCTTGTTGATACCCTACAGCGCAACGGGTGTGGCAGTCACCAACACATAGCACAGAAAATAACAACTTTCTTTTTTTGGGGGGATGGGGTTCGAGACAGGGTTTCTCTGTAGCTTTGGAGCCTGTCCTGGAACTAGCTCTTGTAGACCAGGCTGGCCTCGAACTCACAGAGATCCACCTGCCTCTGCCTCCCGAGTGCTGGGATTAAAGGCCCTTGCCACCACCACCAGTGAAAATGACAACTTTCTAATTGCTGTCATTGTGAGAACCATCAGCCTTCAACGAAAGAGGGAAACAAAGTACTCAGTTATTTAAATAAATAGGCTTGACTCAATCTTTCCTAATGGGAGAGTTTTCCTATCCTTTGAGATGTCAGTGTCACACCTGTGCACTGGCTGGATATCCACTGCACCTGTGCACTGGCTGAACATCTTCTGCACCTGTACACTGGCTGGACGTCCTGTACACTGGCTGGATATCCACTGCACCTGTGCACTGGCTGAACATCTTCTGCACCTGTGCACTGGCTGAACATCTTCTGCACCTGTACACTGGCTGGACGTCCTCTGCACCTATACACTGGCTGGACATCCACTGCACCTGTACACTGGCTGGATGTCCTCTGCACCTGTACACTGGCTGGACGTTCTCTGCACCTGTGCACTGGCTGGACATCGTTTGTACCTGTATACTGGCTGGACGTCCTCTGCACCTGTACACTGGCTGGACATCGTCTGCAACTGTGCACTGGCTGGACGTCCTCTGCACCTATGCACTGGCTGGACGTCTTCTGCACCTGTGCACTGGCTGGACGTCCTCTGCACCTGTGCACTGGCTGGACGTCCTCTGCACCTGTACACTGGCTGGACGTCCTCTGCACCTGTATACTGGCTGGACGTCCTCTGCACCTGTACACTGGCTGGACGTCCTCTGCACCTGTACACTGGCTGGATGTCCTCTGTACTTTGTCACTCTGTGAACTGTGAGAAACACAGTCACCATGAACTTGGCAGTCTGGTGCTCTCCAGACACCAGGAAAACAGTAAAATATTTATACAACAGGCTAACTCAAACTTTGGCCACTTAAATAGATTTGTGGGAAATTCCTTAGCATGCATACTTATTAACCAGGAAATGTCTCTGAAATGACTTTGTGAGCTGACCTCATACATAACTGACAGAAAGAACCCACGAGTCTGTAGAATATCACTGGAATGACACGAACTGCCAAATTAACAGAAGGAGTGGGGACACTGAAGACTGTGGGAGTCACCAGGCAAAACAGATATCACAGGGTCTGACATGTCCTAAAATCAAATGCTCAACCCAAAGCCCAACTTGTGCACTTGTAGTCCACTAACTATCTTAACTCAAACACAAACAAAAGTGCTAACAGATTATCCTAAAGGGCAACCAAAATTGGTTTGCGAAGAAACAATATGACCTCCAATTAAAAATAACAAAGAGTGAAGTAACAGCCTTCCTCTGGAGAAAACACAAAGTAGTTTAGCAAGTAAATTCTTACTGCCACTCCACAGGAAATGCAATTTTCAGACCATATTAAATTTATACAACATTCTGAGGCTGCCAGCCACTCTCCCCTGGTACCCAGGCCTCATCCTTTGTAAGTATGCTGAGCACGTCCTAGGATACAATGTTCTGTGATTACAGAAATCTTTGATTTGTTTCTAGAGAAAACATCATAACACCAACTACATCTTTTTAAACATATATTACCTTTCATAGACTGGTGAAATTTTCTTTGTTTCAAAAACCAAGTAGAGGCTAAGAAGATGGCTCAGGGGATAAAGCATTTGCTGCCTGGAAACATGAAGACCAGAGTTCGGGTCCCTAGCACTCACTCAAATGGGGCAGAGGGGCCTGGCCTGACAAACTAGCTGAATCGGCAAGCTCTGGGGGCAATTGAGAGGCCCGGCCTCAATAGTGATCAGGTAGATGTGCAATGGTAAATCTGGGCCCCACACACATGTACCTACAAACATAGAAATGTGCATACACCCACACGGGCAAAACAAACTAACAAGTAAATCACTTTAAATTTGAAAAATTAAGGCTAGAGGGATGACTCAGAGGGTGAGGGAATTTCCCACCAAGCCTGAGAGCCTGGGTTCAATGCCAGGACGCACATGGTTGAAAAAAACTGACAGTCACAGGCTGTCTTCCCTCCCTTCTCTCCTATACACACACACACACACACACACACACACACACACACACACACAAGCAACTTTTTAAATTAAAGAGCAAACAGAGAGGGGAATAGCGGCTCATGCTGCTAAAGAGGCTGAGGCACTTTAAGACTGCCACAAGCGTAGGGCCAGTCTGTAACACACAGCCTGTAACACACAGCCTGTAACACACAGTGAGTTCCCAGCCAGCCTGGGCAACAATGTGCGAAGGACTGGTGTAAGGATATCATGCTGATCAAGTGTGACCCAGGATCAAACCTATCCCCGAAGTCCTCAAACCTAGGAACCCCTGATCTCTGCTGGTACCACTCCGACAGTCATCTATCATCAAACCCAGATCCCTGGTACCACACTGACAGTCTCTCAAAGGAGAATAACAATAACAACCAAACCAGGCAGCTGAACACAAAGGTTGGCTACTAACCTCTTTCCAGCCTTTTTAAAGATCTATCCCGCAGCTAGAGGGATGGCTCGGTTCAGAACACTGGCTGCTCATCCACAGGACCCAAGTTTGATTCCCAACACCCACACTGCCGCTCACAACCATCTGTAACTCAAGTTCCAGGAGACCTGATGCCCTCTTCTGGCACCCATGGATACGCACAACACAAAAGTGGTACACCAGGCAGAGAGATGGCTCAGTGGTTAAGAGCACTAATTACTCTTCCAAAGAAGCCAGGTTCAATTCCCAGCACCCACATGGCAGCTCATAACTGTCTATAATTCCAGTTCCAGAAGACGTGACACCCATGGCAAAACACCAATGCACATAAAATAAAAATAAATAATGTTTTTTAAAAAAATATATATGATTACAAAAGTTGTGCACAGACAGGAACGCAGGCAAAACTCTCATACACATAAAACAATAATAAATTATAAATAAATCTTCAGAGAGAGAGAGAAAAGCTATTCTTTTGTTTTAATCCTAAATAAGAATAAATTGGATTAAATTAGTAGTCCAGTTACAAAAGTACAATCAATTCAGCAGGACTGTCCCAACTGATGACTATTGGAACAATTTAAAAAAAAAAAAAAAAAACAAGTCAGTCAGTGGTGTTGCACGCCTTTAATCCTAGCACTTGGGAGGCAGACACAAGAGGATCTCTGTGAGTTTGAGGCCAGCCTGGTCTACAGAGCAAGTCCCAGGACAGCCAGGGCTACACAAAGAAACCCTGTCTCGGAACAAAAAAGTCAGAAGATGAGCTGAGTGTGCAGGCCCTGCTGATCACGGCTCTGGAGCAGGCATTTCACGGTGCCACAGCAAACCTGCCCTCCAGCATGGTCCCTCGCTATGCTGTCGGCAGCTCCTCCAGCTCCCACTAAAACCCTGACCCACCTGCATCTGAAATCCAAGGCTTCCTCAGAAGAACATGGGCCAAAGGTGGGCAGCCGAGGCTCTGAGGGTACACTTGACAGAATAAATAGCAAAGTGTCATGGTTTTTTGAGGACAATCCAACGAAGGTTCATTTTGACCACAATAATTCTTCTCCAAAGGACCCTCAGTAACAACATGGCCACAAGGTGACTCCTGAGATCACATTCGGTCCACAACCCCAGACTAGTCTGGGTGAGTATGTGTTGCCTGCAAAAGAGAGCTTCTGACAACACATGAACTTGGTGTCAAGCTCAAATGACAAGGGAGAGCCATCTGTCTGTCCCCTCCCCAGCCCTCAGAGCACCAGGCCCAGATGCAGGCCACCCTGAGATCTGAGCTGGCTCACAAGTGCTTCAGTCCAGGACAAGTTCATTCCTCCCCAGAATTTTTACTGTTTCACCCATTTTTAAGTGTATAATTACACGACATTAACTACATTCACACTGCTATACACCTGTCACCGGCATCCATTCTCCGAACTTTTCTCCCCAAATGGAACCTTGGTCCCCCAGAACACCAGCTCCCAGCAGCCCTGGCAGCCACCAGCCTAGCTTCTGCCTCTGTGAGCTGACTAGGAACTGCAGGGAAGGGCAACCGTAAACCTTTGTGCGTGGCTTATTTTTTTTTTTATTTTTTAATTTTTTTTTTATTTTTTATTTTTTATTTTTTTGTTTTTCGAGACAGGGTTTCCCTGTAGTTTCTAGAGCCTGTCCTGGAACTAGCTCTTGTAGACCAGGCTGGCCTCGAACTCAGAGATCTGCCTGCCTCTGCCTCCCGAGTGCTGGGATTAAAGGCGTGCACCACCACCGCCCGGCCTTGTGCGTGGCTTATTTCACGTAGCGTGATGCTAGCTAGCTCTTTGATTCCCAATTAGCCTCCAAGACCCAGTCCTGAGCAAATAAGTTTCAGATGAGACAAGGAGGGGCATATGATAATAATTTTACTCCTTTGCTCACTGCCAAAAGGATGCAAGAGCATGGGAAGGAAGAGACAGAAAGACAAAGAAATCAGCCACCATCCTTCCCAGAGACGGAGCTTATTTCTAAGTCTGTCCACTCTCTCCTGCCACTGGCTTTATGCAGACAAACTGTTAACAATGACATCACGTTAGTGCATTCACACGGGGACATCACATTCTTTAACATAAGCATCTATCAAAATGGCACGAGGCCAAACATTCTGAAATTAATCCCAAGGTCAACATGAAGGAAAAATAAAGGTGCTTTTAGGAAAACCAGCACCCACCCCACTCTCCTGTTTCACATTAGAGCTGCCTTAAGTTTCGCGCTGAGGGCAGGAAAACTGTTCTTGGCAAGACACCGTGGTATTGTTTAATAGCTAGTGTTGCAGAAGGAAGGCAATGCCTTCCCAAATGTTCATCCGAGAACAAATGTGAAGCAAAAATTTATATAAACTCCGAATGCAGCCGTCCGTCCTCCTCTTATCTCTCCCAAAGGGAAACAACACAAACCCACTGGATGGAAATCCCGCTTTCTTAGAGGAATAAAGATAACACTGCCACAAAGCAATGTGCTCTAAGGCCTTTTCCTTTTTGTTGTTGGTGGTTGTTACTTTCTTGCAATTCCCATGTCTTCAGAACCAAGAGAGAGGAAAAAAAAAAAGACAAAAATTCAATGAAACTCCACATCTTATTAAAAACCAAACAACCAGAAAGACACAGGCCTGGTACAGTGAGGTGGTTCACGGGGAACTGAAGCTGGAGGCAGCAGATGACTTGGATACCTGAGACGACGACACACAAGAGGATGGAACTCAGGACTTCCTGTATTTATTTTAGTAGAAACAACCTCGTGCGTCCTGCGCGGAGGAGTCATTTTTAGAAATGACACTGACCCCACTGCTACGCCCCTGCAAGGCAGCACTTCCGTTTCATGGCACCATCGCTCATGTTCTTTCTGCCCAAATCAGTGGACCACGTTAAAGGTGAAGGCAACAGGATTTTCCTCAGAGTTTTGGGGACCTGTCCACAGTAGCGCTCTCCGGGACCATCACCCTCCCTGGCAGATTCCCGGTCTCTTCAGGAGCACATGGTATGAAAACACATCTATCTCAACTGGGACCAAAGAGCACAACCCATCCAAATCCAAAGTCCTGAACTAAAGGAGCCCCCTGCCCTGCTCTCCCCTGCCCTGCCCCCCCGCCCTACTCCTCCCTGCCCGGCTTCTCCCTGTCCCACTCCTCCCTACTCTGCTTAGACTGTTTCTATGGTTGTTCCCTCCAGTTCCAGTTCCTTTCATTCTTTTCTACGTAAAATCCCACTGCATCTTTCTGGAAATTACTCTAAGCAGAGGAAAAGGCAGTATGGATAGAAGCCTCTTCACCCGCCTGATAGCTGAGCCAAATGTCAGGGTTAGCCCATGTAACCCAGGCTATCCTGTAACTCTTGATCCTCCTGCCTGCGTCTCCCAGCTACTGGGATCACTTACGGGTATCAAGCTCTCTCTTAACGACTGAACCTTAGCATATGTTCTTTTTAGGGCTCACCCAGGGATCCCTGACAAAGGAACATTTTTGGCCAGCTCACTCACCCCTCTCTCCCCTTCTGAATCTGCTATGCCAAATAACCATAAGGTATCAGAAAATAAATCTCTTCCAAACGGCTGTCCTAGATCACCTGTACTCTAACTTCAAGAAAGATCAAACTAAACATACCTTAACTAAAAGTAAATCCAAAAACCAGTACATGGCAGCTGACTGCCTGTGATCCTGGCACTTAGTAAGCTGAGGTTTGAAGATAAGAGTTTACCATAGTTAAAGTCAAGCCAAGCTTGGCTTTGCAGCTCGGTGGGTGGAGGTGGGGGGGGTGTCAGGAGAAAGACGGAAAGGAAAAGAAAGAAAAGAAAAGGGAGGGGAGGGGAGGGGAGGGGAGGGGAGGGGAGGAGAGGGGAGGGGAGGAGAGGGGAGGGGAGGAGGGAGGAGATATAGAAATGACAGAATGGAAAAAAGATTACTTGTCTCAAACTAACGTTCATCCTTGAAAACCCACAGTCACTTTCTCTTTGCCTTCATTGCCTTAATCAGCTAACATCCAAAGCAGTGTCTGCATTTCCAAACAATAAAATGACAATATAATGTCACAATTCAAGTCAAAACCCATGATCTGTTAAACCAAGTAAGGCAAAAGCATGTGAGAAACGGTTCTTTTCTATCAAGGTAGTTAGTCCAGCAAGGACTGATATTTCCCGGGCCTTTCTTCTCCCTCCCCTTTACCTTGCCAATCTCATCAGACGGTGAAGCTAAACTCCCACAGATGAGATGCAGTCACAACCCACGTCAGGGATAAAAGGCACACACCATCTTGGCCAAGACTGCTTGCTACCCATACCTGAGTTCCGGTGACCCTTTTCACACACACACACACACACACACGCAAAAATTGCCTTGCCCAGTTACTTTCGCTTTGTTCATAAGTTCGTTTGTATGACACCAAGATTATCATTTTATTTCTAGCAAGCATGTGCTAAAGCAGCCTATTCTGGAAGTCATGGTATTAGAACTAGGACCCAGACAGCAGGCACCACAACAAGGTGAGCAGTGTCTGTAAGACTGAAGGTGGACTGGGGATCCCTGAAGCCCTTTCTGAACCATTCTCCTGGGCTGAAGCAGCTCCTCTCCATGTCACACTGCTTTTTCATTTGACTCTGCTTGTACCTTCTTCCAAATTTACATTGTATACACTGATTATACAGGTATTGTGTTGCATAAACACGCCACACTCTTGACACAGCCCTCATTTCCTGTCACTCAGGACATAGCAGAGTATCACCTACTCACCCCACCTCATCCGAAGGGACTTCAGAACAAGCTCCAAAGCTACATAGAAAAATCATGTCTCGAAAAACAAACGAAAGGAAGGAAGGAAGGAAGGAAGGAAGGAAGGAAGGAAGGAAGGAAGGAAGGAAGGAAGGAAGGAAGGAAGGAAGGAAGGAAGGAAACAGAATGGCTTAGGAAGAGACCTCACATCTCAAGGGCTCAAGGGAGCTAGCTTAATCACCTTGGCTAAAGGACTGGGATAACAGGCTCTCCTTAAGCCAGGCTAAAGAGATAGGTGAAATTAGTTCTCTAATGAAATTTTGTACTTTACCTTCCCAGAATCCCCACCTCTAGTGCAGAGGCTTAGAAGCTGCAGCCATGTAGGGTCCTAAGTCTGTCCACCTTTCTGAATTATTCAAAAATGGTTAATGTTTCCTTTTCTTCTTTCTAAGCATGCTTCTCTTAGCACTCTGGGCTTTCCCCCAACACTTTGGGCTTCTTACTTTCTCTGAAGCCTCCCTCCTCCCATGTTGTGTTACAGAATATTTGTACACTGTGTCTCTGCCAAGGCGCCTTCTGATTGATGGAGGAGGGTCATCTGTCTACGTGTTACTTTTATTGGTTAATAAAGAAACTGCCTTGGCCCTTTAATAGGACAGAAAATTAGGTAGGCGGAGTAGACAGAACAGAATTGTGGGAGAAAGAAAGCAGAGTCAGGCAGACACTTCAGGCAGTCGCCATGACTCTCCTCTCTGAGACAGACTCAGGTTAAGATCTTTTCCGGTAAGACACCACCTCATGGTGCTACACAGATTACTAAATATGGGTTAAAACAAGATGTGAGAGTTAGCCAGTAAGAGGCTAAAACTAATGGGCCAAGCAGTGTTTAAATGAATACAGTTTCTGTGTAATTACTTCGGGTAAAGCTAGCCGGGTGGCAGGAAGCTGCCCGGTGCTCCTACTATATCTGATTGGTTTAATAAAGAGCTGAATGGCCAATAGCTAGGCAGGAAGAAATTAGGCGGGACTTCCGGGGAGTAAGAGGAGAAAAGAGAGACAGAGGAGGAGGAGGAAATGAATCTAGGTGTGGGAGAGATGGCAGAGGTGTGAATGGGTTAGTTTAAGCTATAAGAGCTAGTTAGAAATAAGCCTAAGCTATAGGTCAAGCTTCCGTAAGTCTCTGTGTCTTTTTTTGTGACTTGGCAGCCCAAAGAAAACTGTCTACAATGTGTCTGACCTGTCTGGATGTTTAAACAGTGTGGCTTCTTCCCCTCTCTTACCCATTCCCCTTCTCCAAGCAGCCGAAGTTTACAGCTTGCCTGCCCTAGGGTTTCCTATTATCTTCTAATAAAACTGTCCTTGTGCTTCTATTTGAGTTCACCTCTAAATTCTTTTATCAATGAAACTATGACCATCAAAAGGTGATCCTGATTTCTCCTGTATCAAAGAGAGCATGGTGACATAAATCTCCACTCAAAGGGCCAGCTATGGAAAGAATATGTGCTCAGTAAACATATACTCGATAGAAACTCGAGGGAGTGAACGAACCCTTTAGGAGCCCTTCCTCTCTCGCCTGCAGCAATGATGGCTGAAGTTATTTGGTTACGTGATCTCAGTTAAATATGACTTCATTTCAATTCAGTAGAATCTAGTGGTTTTGTCTGTAAATAAAATGGTGATTTCTATGCTATTTTATTTGCTTAATTAAAGGTCCTCTGCATTTCTTTTGAACACATTTTATTTCTGCGTTGGTCACACTGAAGAAGTACCAAAAAAAAACCTATATTCTAGAAACAATAATGGGTTTTCTCTTTCCAAACCATTCTAGAATTTCAAACAACAGAGAAAAAAGAAACTTCTATATAGACTCATACTGACCTCATAACAACAGAGCATATTGCCCATAAATTCTCAGGAGGAGGAGGGGGAGGAAAGAAGGAGGAAGAAGAAAAGGAACAAAAGAAACAACAGATGCAGAAATGCAGAAATGCGGAAAATGTGTTCTGTGGTATATTTATTAAATCCTGAAATTACAGAAACTTTTTTTCATTCTTAAGGCCATTCTTCAACAATATATATTGATCCTCAAGGATTTTCCAACACTGGGAACTCAAATATAAAGGAATTCAGAACCATCCCACAAGGACCCACAGATTAATTTAAAAGCCAGAGAGAAGTGTGGATGGAGACGAAGGGTGATGGACTCAGGGTGTGAGAATCCGCCCCCCCCACACCCATGGAGCAAGAAGAGCCAGTGGTCCCTGCCCTGGGTGATGGAGCACACTAGTGGCTTTCCAGGTGTGTCCTCAGTACAACAGCACAGATGCTACCTGGGAATCATGACAAATGCAACCTTCAAACAAGTCACACCACAGAACAGGGAACTTCGGGGTTAGGGACAGCAAGATGTGCTTTCACAAGCCTGGGAGTGAGGTGGGTACTGAGTAAGTGACTTCCTGTAGGAGGATTGATGTCAGACAGATGAAAAAACGTTCATTAGGGATGGATACAGGCAGCAGAAGACCTCTATCCAATGCCAAAGAATGCAAGGCACATTATGCAAACAGTAGTGTGCAAGCCCAGGGCATGACAGAGAAAGCAAGGTATTGGGTGCCATGCCAAGCAGCTGGACTCTCAGCCTGCAGGCAGCAGGGAGTCCCTGGAGGGGCAGAACGGGCAAGCCCTCACCTGCAGAGGATGTCAGAAACAGCCGAGTAGATACGAGCAGGAGGCTTGGAGAATGGCTACAAAATCTAAAGAGAGAGGCGACGGTGGTGGGAAGAAGCTGGAGGCTGTGGGGAATGGCAGGGCTCCACTAGGGCTAGAGACACGTGTTGACTTACACAGCAGAGATATAGGGTGGCAGGGGCACTGCAGAACAGACTGAGCCGAGACTTGCCTGACACAGCCAAAACCCAGCCAGACGCAGGGAGTGGTCTGAGAAGCAGAGAGCTTCTCTGCTGGTAATGCCATCACACTGGACTGTAGCAGTTTCTATAGCTGTCAGCTTTCCTCTATAAATGAGAGTTCTAAGCAGGCAGAGTGGCCTTCCTAGTCAGGTTCAACACAGGGCATTGGGATCTATCTGTACCTGGCTTCTGGGAAGCCAAACAGAGATGCAAGCTAAGAGGTCATTGCTCTCAGGAGGAGACAAGCGTCATGGGGAAGGAATCAGAAAAGTGCCTTGGTGTGATGGTGCGAATGAGAACGGTCCCTAGGGGCTCATGGATTTGAATACTTGGTCCTCGGTTGGCAGAACTGTTTGGGAAGGATGAGGAGGTGTGGCCTTGTTGGTGGAAGTGTGCACTGGGGATAAACTTTCAGGTTTCTAAATGCCTGGGCCAGATCCAGTGCCTGTCTATTTCTGCCTCTCTGTCTCTCTATCTCCGTCTCTGTCTCTGCAAACATCTTGCAGATACAATGTAAGCTCTTAGCCACTGCTCCAGTGCCCTGTCTACCTGCTGTCACGCTCCCCACTATGACGATAATAGACTAACCCTCCAAACTATAAGCAAGCCCTCATTAAATGCTTTCTCTTATAAGCTGCCTTGGTCCCAGTGTCTCTTCACAGCAATAGAACAGTAACTAAGACACTTAGGATTGTTTGGGGAGTTTTTTGTTTTGTTTTGGGGGGTTTTTTGTTTTTGTTTTGTTTTGGTTTGGTTTTTTAACATTCTCTGTAGTCTGTTGACAGCATCCAAAACCTGAAACTCATGTTACAAAATTCAGCCGTAAATTTGATCCATTGAATGGAGTCCACAAAGGCTCATCTCCCTGTAGAAAGGGCTCTGAATGCTTCTACAAAGTGAAAATAAGACACAGTTCTAGGCCGTGAAGACACAGCCACCTCACTGAGATGACAAGAGGCTTTCCTCTGTTTCTATTTTTGGAATAGCCGTAAAACAGAGCATAGAGATGTTTCAAATCTCACTGATGGAAGCCTGCGTCTTTCCTTTGATTCTCAGAAATGATTCCTGGCAGGCAGATAATGTTGTGACCCAATTACTGGATATTTTGGAAGTAGTAGGCACTTAGCTTGGGGGATGAGCTAGTGGGTGCAGAGGGAAGAGTCACATGCAGGCACTGCCACCTGCCTCCCACTTTTGAATCTCACGGTGGAGGAAGCAGTGACAATCAGGCAGGAAGCAATGCAGCAGCTCCCCTGACCCGCTTCCCGCTTTCTCACCGTTCCCGAAATAGACAAAGCTAGGAAAATCATAAATATCACTCTCTCAGCCCTCTAGGGGAAGGTCTGGCAAGGGCATAAATTTGGGTCCCTGGGGAAAAAAAATGATGAAAGGCAAAGCTATTGAGAGCCCTAGAATCAAGGGGTGGGAACAGAGAAAGATAATCAAATTAGGACTGTGAGAAACACAACTAGTTCTCACACCAGAGTACATCGAGGGGTGGTCTAAGGACCCCCCAAAGGTGAGCTATTTGAGTCAAAAAGCAAACCTTGGTAAACCAAAAGTAATAATAATGTCTAAGGGTTTTGTGCCTGCCAAGTGGTGGTCTAAACCCTGAACCCCTGTTAACATCTGAGGTCCTCAGAACCATGACAAATACTTTAGCTTTCCTGTTTGCAGTGGGGACGGCGAGGTGCCGCATAACTATGGTGTCCAGCTAGAATCCTCTCATGGTGCACACATGGCTACCACATGACAGAGCGATACCAAGACCCCAAGAATTTAATTTTTCAACACCAACACCTGATATTCTCCACAGGGCAAGGTTGCCCTATAGACTGTACACTGACCAACAGCATCCCTGACCACTACCTGCAAAGGCTAGTCATTCTACCGCAAGAGCCAAGATAAAATGTCTTCAGGCAGTGCCAAATGTGTCCTGTAGGGCAAAAGTGCTACACACACACACACACACACACACACACACACACACACACACACACACACACACACACACACACACACACACACACACACACACACACACACACACACGCCACCAGCAGGATCTGCAGAGATATAAATGGCCGGCCACATTTCTACCCTCACAAAGGGATCCCAATGTTAGCAGAAATGGGCTGCAAGAGCTCCAGGGAGCCGAGGGTGGGGAAGGAGCCAAGGAAAGGCTTCTGCAATGGGGACTTCCACAGAAGCCATTCGCCACAGCTCCTTGCCCCTGCAGCACCCCACTTCTGTAGAGGAGAGTCAGCTTCCTTTCTCACCACCCCTATAAAACCCCATTCAGGCCTCCACCACAGCACCCTGCCACCACCAACACTGTGGCACGCTCCTCCGTCTCCCTGGACTGGGCACAGTGCCTGGTACCAACTATGTACTCAATAAACATTCACTGCACAAAGGAATGAGCCCCTGAAGCCAAGGTCTCCGGGTGTCACCAAAAGTCTCTCTTCACTAATGACCTATAGAGACATATATGAAACTTGTGTCTTGGCAAGGATCCAAAGTTCCATTCTAATGCAGGAAGACCCTATGGTTTAGGAGTGTTTCCCATGGTACCTACGCCCCAGTAACTGAGTGTTCTCATCAGACCTCAGTCATGGCCACAAATTATATCACGTTAGCACACCAAGAATGAAACAACCCAAGAAACCTAGCTCATGCCAGGCTTCCCTTTCCACCTACAGACGGTACTGCCCAGCTACACACAGTACTTCCACCTACAGATGGTACTGCCCAGCTACACACAGTACTTCCACCTACAGACGGTACTGGCCAGCTATACACAGTACTTCTACCTACAGACGGTACTGCCCAGCAATGCAAGCTATTTAATGTAAAAGGTAGCCTGGCCCTTGCCTAGAACAAGTCTACTGAACAAAAGAACACAGTCGGCAGCAAAGAACACACAGAATGCCCAGAGAAACAGGCCATCTCTCCCAGGGTGTCAAGCCAAGGCCACAGGAGCCAAAACCTCAGGCTAGCTTTGGGACTGCTGGGGAGACCCTGAAATTCTCATCCAACAACTCAGCCCTCCAGCGCCTGCATGAGCCAACTACCAGATTCCCCTGTATTTTGTTTTATTTTGGGTTTCTCAAGACAGAGATTCTCTGTGTAGCTCTGGTTTTCCTGGAACTTGCTCTATAGACAAGGCTGGCCTGGAACTCACAGAGATCCCCCTGCCTCCCGAGCGCTGGGATTAAAGGTGTACACCATCACTGCCCGGCTTTTGTATGTATTTTTACAGAAGGAATCTATCCTGGAATCTTCCCAGAGAGTTAACAGAGAAACTCAATTTCCAGTGTCTGGAAATCGTATCTGGACCCTGCTAGCCGATTTGTACTCAGATGACATCTGCACTTGAGGGTTACTCCTGAGCAGAGATAACTGTACCACCAACAGGCAGCTTCCAGCTAACTGTGGGCTCTGGAAGCAGCTGAAAGGTAAACTTCATGAGACTGGCTGGTCAGCAAGTCCCGAGCATCTCTCTGTCTCTTCTCTCCAGTGCTGGGATTACTGACACCATGCCTAGGTTTTACATGGGTGCTGGGAATTAAATTCAGGTCCTCACACTTGCATGGCAAGTACCCTACTGAGGAATCTTTCCAGGCCCACGAAGCACAGATTTCTAAAGCGTAACCTAAGCCGCATTATTTACTCTGTAAAACTATTATTTTAAACCTAGAAGCTTTCTTCTTCCCCTGAGCCCACCCCAATAGTACCACCAACACCAACACCAAAAAGGTGAAAACCAACAATTCCAGGGGCCAACCATTCTTAAGCTTCCTCTAGCCATCTCGGGCTCATCCAGGAGGGCGTGATAGCACGGGGGCCCACACTAAGTCGACTATTAAGCAATTCTTGATTTCACTTGTCTCGATTCCAACAGCAATTCCTAGAATCACCTCCTTCGAATTGCAAAAGCATGTTGTTCTGCCAGAAAGAGGTCTGCAGGCAAAGAAACAAATGCCAAGTAACATCTCCAGGCCTGCCTGCTGGAGTCACGTTTCGGCCATTCGCCCTGTCTGCTCTCGCAGGCCCCATGTTTCATCTTGGCCCTCTGCTTGTCGTCCTTGGGCTGTAATTCAGAAATACTCATTGGTTCCCAGGGCACTTTCAAAATGAGTTCCTTCACAGCTCCTGGGACTTGGGGTAACTCTGCATTCCTGGAAGGCCCAGGGCTCCAATAGCCCACCCACAAGCTCTATGTGTTGGTCTGGCTTCGCTACTAACTCAATCCCAAGGGCAGTACTCGGCATCTCAGGACCAGATTCCCAGGCTTAGCAATTTCATGGACCATTAAGCTGCCAAATGAAAATATTCCCATTCCTTCACAAAAGAGTCTTACCCCAAAATTGGAAGGGTATAATCTCAAAGAAAACGGGCACCTCTCCTCATATGAAGGCCAATGAGGCTCCGGCCCCATCATCATCATGATCACTGCAGGGAGGACGATGGAAATGTCCCTGACAGACTCACAGCCCTCAGGCGGGCACTGTGCTTTGCATACACAAAACATTCACGTTTACCATGCATACGAATTCAGATCTGATTTCTAGGGTGGTGGATGGGAAATGCTACATCCTGTCTCACCAGTAATGCCAAGCCTTCCGTCCCCGGCAAAGGAACTCGCCCTTCCTCTCCAGAACTCTGCAAAGTCCCCTCCAGTTGCATCCTCCCAAATGCACGCTCCTCCTTCCAGCTCAGTTCAAAACTCTGCATTTTTTAGACAACTAAAAATAACAAAGCCACACTTCCTCCCACTCCAAGCATTCTTGAAGCATACTTGCCAATATAGCTAAACTTCAGAAACTCCAGGTACTGTACTGCCCAGCAGGCAAAATCCGGCAGCATCCACAAGAGGGAAGGGGCACAGTGGCTAACTTCCGAACATTCTCAAGTCACCAACACAAAGAAAACCTTTAATGCTTATTTCCACCTCATTATTCTTCCCTATGCTCTCTCTCCTTTGCCTCTGGGAACTCATGCATTTTATACATTTTATATACCAGGAAATTATACATTGGGATTTCCCCCCTTTAATTCTTTCTTGCTTTGTCTGTGTCTTTTGTTGTCAGGTAATTAGTAAGTTACTCTGCTGACCTCCCGTGCCTTTAACCAGATCCAGGCTCTCTAGTCTTCACCACATGATGAGTTACCTCCTCCCCCTACTTTCCGTTCTTACCACTCTCCTTCCTTCCTTGCAGGGGTTCAGAGCCCTGATTCTCCCTCTCCCCCCGCCCCCCAGTGAGGGCCAGGGACACTGGTGTCACTGTCCTCACTATTCTTAAGTAGTGCGATAACTCTGGCTATCCTCTCCTGCCTCACTTAAACATTAACAATTGTAGGCTTTGGGCACATTCTGAGAGCAATGCATGCATAACTCAGAACAGGCCTGCTCTCGATCCCATCATCATCCAGCTGGCACTCCTGCTACAGCAGCAGCCGACCATAAACGCCCGCACAAGCCACTAAAGATGCTCACATTAAATGGCAGTGGCAATTCCTATGGCCAAGAATTGCAACTCTCATTAAGGCAGAAGGTGAAGGATCCAGCATGGGAAAGACTACTAAAAGCATACAAGACGGAGCCCAGCAACCAAGACTCGGTATGTCTCCTCTGTAGCTGCTAGGATCTTAGATGACCTGGTAGCCTAAAAGCAGAAAAAGTCTTTCTTCAGATGGCACAAAAAGTTCCAACTCAAATACATTTTGGCCCAATCCCAGCTGTCTCCTATCCAGAAGGACATGACTCCACAGAGTTCATGTGTGGCATTTACTCTGCAGCAAAGGAAAAACTCAATGGGAGGCAGGAACTGACCAAGAAGGAAGAATATTAGACAAAACAAGGACAGGACAGGCTCTGAGAAGCACAAAGTCAGCCTCTATGCTCTATGCTCTAAGCGAATCCCCACCCCTTGAATGGCTGTATTACAGACCTCTGAACCAGGCCAGGAAGGACTCAGTCAACAACCAGAGGGCACATTCTACTGCAAACCTCATTCTACAAATGGGGAGACTGGGACCCCAAGATGTGAACTGACACAGCCAAGTCACAGAGTGAGCTGGAGTAAAAGAGAAGGCAGGACACGCAAGCCAAGTCTGTGGAGGCCCTGCTTGGTGGTCCTTCTATCAAATTCTACCAGATCCATAATTATAGAGCTGTCACCCTGCCTCTGATGAGCCATTACAGCGGCAAAACATGCCATCAACACACATCATCACACAGAATGTGTGCTAATAACACTCCAAAATGGGTAATTTCGGGCTTATCATCCCAAGATTATATTCTATTTGCTAGCACAACACGGCTGAAAAATAAATGAACACAAAACCATTTTAAAATACATATGGAAGGGCCGTACAAGCACCCACATCATTTTGAAGACACACTATTCTAATCAAACCTCATCCTAACAACAAATCGTAGATGTCTTGCAAGAGAGCGCTTAGGGAATAAAAATGGAGCACACTGAAATATTCTCCTAGGAGAGAAAACTTAACAATGAAAGTGCTACGGGGTTACAAGTCTCCGCCTCTTAGAGGAGCTTTCTTGGACAGGTGACACCATCAGACCTGAGTTTAAGTCCCCAGAACCGTCCTTAAAGCCAGGACGGTAACAGGACGGTTCCCCAAGGCTCTCAGGCCACTTGGCCTGGCATACATAGACATGAACAATGAAGAAGAAACTTTGTCTCAAAAAAGGTGAAAGTATAAGTATTACAAGGGCCCTCTGACCATCCCATGTGCACATGACTAGTACCTGCAAGCACATACACATAAATGCACGCACACATATACCACATACCAGACAGTATATGCAAAAAGCTTAATATCAGTTCTGTCATGTGACAGACCGTGATCAAATGCTAGTTTCCTTAACCCAGGGAAGGAAAGTATCACCCTCAAAATCAGTAATAACTTAAGACAGTATTTTCCTAAAACTCATCCTAAATGCCTTGTAGTATGGAGCCATTAGTCTCACAAAACACTGTAGCAGATCTCTGGAATAGTTAGGGTGTTTTATCACAAAGGTATTGTCTGTCTTAAAGATGTAGGGGGAATAGAGAGATACTAAGATTCCATTTCTCATAGATAAATTTAGATACCCACTAGTCTGGGTAAGCAACAGAACACATGTCTAACTGTCATGGCAAGGGTTTCATGATTCCTGCTGTAACAGAAAAAGAATCCAATGTTTGTTTGCTGTTTCTCCTCTGGCAGGAAAAGTCCTCAGAAAATAGAAACATGACATACAAAATAACCGTTCCAGAATATTGCTTGCACACGTGGACTTGTAATATTTGTCTTTCCCTAAACAATGCTGTAGTCTCTGTTCATATTACAGAAATGAAATGTAAAAGATTCCTCCGGAACCCTGCAGACCCTCAAAGCGTTTCAACTCCTACACTATGAAGTCGTAGAAGGGAGGATTGTGCCGGGTCCTTGAAGGTGAACAGTTTAGAGAAAGTTGTAACAGTGTAAAAGGACACCCGCACCTTCACCAGAAAAGGGTCTCAAGCTGAGACCTTTCTCACAGGTTCTGAGCAAGTGTGGCATGTGGCCTTCCATTTCTGAGAACTTTCTGAAGGCACCTACCAATCTAGCACATCAAGTTCAAAAGGACAGTGGTGGACATCTTGTACCTGTGGCATCTCCCCACCTTCCGCGCCACCCCCACACCCACACTCCACAGATGGGACCACTCTGCACTCCTGACACCCCGGCTCTCATCACATTTCTGTCTGCCTAGAGGGAGGGGTCCCCATCCTCAGGACAAATACCATCTTTCCAAACAGATGCCATTTCTAAGACTGCTAAGAGTCTCCGAATTCTGAGAAACTGTTGAGCAAATTCTGCTTTCAAGGTACAAACAGACAAAGCCTGTTTCTAAGTTCATAAAGAAACATCCCTCGAGTGTCCTGTTTCTACAAGGTCAGCCACATAAGTTCAGGTCTAGCATGGCCATTTCGAGGAACGATCTGCAATATCATGACAAGAGGGGAAAAAAATATGAGACCAAATCCTAAAACAGATGAGCATCTGCCATAATTTATTAAGTCAGTGAAATGAAGAAACAAATAACAAAAAGGGCAGCACCACAAAGTTTCTTATTTCATGAAATTAAAATGATATTGCTATCATTTTATGATGCTCTTTTATGACTTTGATTTAAGTCATCCATCGGGCACAATGCAAAGCCAATGACAGGACTTTTTAAAACTCCCCTTTTAAGAGCCCACTGGTCTTCTGGCACTGACCTAATTCTCTCCACGTGAGCCCTCTACAACCGCTCAGTCCATCCCCAAGTGATCGGGACAATCGTGGTTGTGAGAAACCTGGCTACAAAAACGGTCCCAATTCTCCATCTGATTTCTCCAATTTTTTTTTCTTTAAAGCCCCACACGCCCTTGGCCTTTTGCGCCTCTCCGCCAAAGACGTGGAGGGACCACCTCTCATTGTTTCTACGGGACTCCTCATCCCTCCCTCCGCCCAGCTAGTTTTCTTCGCACAAATGTCATTTCTGGCGTATGAGACACCACTCCTCCCAGCGAGAAGCAGTGGGACGTTCGGGACCCCGATGACCGGCTTCCCTGATCCAGCCCTAGGCACACAGCCATTTTTCTAGTTAAAATGCTCTCTGCTTTGCAGAAGAGACAGGAACTTTGCCCCCTTCTCTCTGGGCAGCAGGGTTCCCTGCACCCCTGGAGTCGCTGGCCAGGTCTCTTAAGTGTCTAGTAGGAGCGCGCCGCCGGGCGGTCAGGCCGGTTCCAGGGTAAGGGGGCGTGCGCTGCTCGTCGCCCGCGCCCACCCGCACTTTGCCCTCCGCAGTCTCCGCCTGGGCACAGCCCTGCGACCCAGTGTCCTCGCCCTACCCTGCCGAGCCCCAGCTGCGAATGGGAGTGAAGGAGCAATGGGAGTGACGGGCGAGCCCGCAGCTAGAGCACCGGCCCTGCGGCGCGGGTGCGGGGTGCGCAGGACTCCGCAGCGGGTGCCTGCTGCAGATGCAACGGCAGCTGCTGCAGCTGGGGCTGCGGCTGGGCGGCCGGCGGTGACCGCCAGAAACCGAGCGGCAGCCGCAGAGGCACAAGCAGCCAGGCTCGCCAGCTGCCGGGCTCCCGCGCCGCACTCCGGGCCACCCCACCCCCCTCCCCGGATTCCCGGGCTGAAGGCACGGAGGAAAGCGTGGCTCACCAGCGCTACGCGACGCTCTATCGGCTCCGGCTCCGGCTCCTAGGTCTCGCAGTCCGCTGAGCGCCCAGATCAGCTGCGGGTTGCAGCACGCGAGCTTCCTACTTAGAGCAGCACTGGCTCCGGCGACTGAGCATGCCCAGTGCGGCTCCGCGAGGCCCGCGCAGGGAGCAGCGGCGGCAAGATTCCACTTCTCCAGGCTTTGGCGGCGGCTGCGCGAGGAGAGGCACTGAGGGGCCTGGCGGAGCCCGGCGAACCCAGCAAGGCGGGGCCGGGGGCGGAGGCCGCAGCGGAAGGGGGCGGGCCGCGCTCCCAGGGCGACCCCTGCAGGTGGAGGAGGCCCGGCTGCCGCACTGCTGGGAGGCAGGGGGCGCCAGGGTGACACCCAGAAGCTGGGGGCGCGGGGCAGCCCGGGTATCCCCTCCAGGTGGTCTGGCGTCTGTCTGCACCAAAAGGCAGCTGGAGAACTCGTCTCCCACACGTCTGCGTTCCTTTAGAATGGAAAAATATTCCCAGATGAGAGCTGCCCACAGCCGGCCAGGCGAGCTGAACATTGAAAGGTGAAACTTCTCCTGCCTTCTGACACCTCCTCCCGCAACGCCCAGACATGTGCCACACACACGAACATTCTTGCACCGGAATATCACAGCAAGATAATGCCGGGCGAGAAACACACCTGCGGAAAAGAAAACCATAATCTCCTTGCTACCGGTTTGTTAGCCAGTAAGTGGACATAACTTCAGGCAGCTGGGCATCCTTAATTTGTTCTTCACTGAGCCAAACTGGAGCCTGGGTCAGACTCACTGGGAAGGCTGCTAAAGCAGAATGCTAGGCCCCTTTCCCAGGACGTGAATGAGTGGCTGTGCTCCCAAAACGCCTGTAACAAATCCCCATATGCTGGTGTGGCTGTCAACCGAGGACTAGTCTTAAGGACTATTATATACACAGAGTGCTACCTCCATCTCCTTTAGGTAGGTAGTTCTAAAAATAATTGTAACTATTAAGTAATGGCTGTTTTCCAACCCACTCCTCCCTCAGGTAATAAACTGAGACTTTGTCCTCCCTACAGTGGAAGTGGGCTTTTTATTTTCTTCTTCTTCATACATTGTTTACTGAGGCTTCACAAGTTCTCCTACTAGACCCGGAAATAGAAACAAATTAAAAATCCCAATCCCTGCCTTTGCGGTGTTAGAGTCCAGAAGAGTGACTAACGTCCATCTGTGAAATGCTGTTTCTGCTATCTCCAGCGGGGAATGTGCTAGAACCACGCACAAGTGTTGACTTGTAAAAGAGAACTGCTCATGCTCAGAGTTGAGTTATTGGGAACCAAGGGGTCGCCATGGACTGGAGTCTGGCTCTTGCATCCTACGTAGCTTCTTATATGGTCAGTATTTCCCTCAGACTCAGCTGAAGTCCAACCGTACGGCTATAGATAAATCTACGCAAGTGTTCACTCTTGGGACTGAGTTTCTGCAGCCCAAGACAGGTCTAATGAGCCCTGTGGCTACCCAAATAGTCAAGATTAGGGTTCAAATACCCACTTGGATAAAACAAACTGCAGAGAGCCTTGAGACTCTACTCTGTGGCCTTCAGGCCCAGAAAGCCTGTCATCCCGGGTGGTCTCAGCAGGCTACCCTTCCACCTTGACCTCCTCCCTGCCGATGTCCAGAGTCCACCTCGCCACCCGCTTCCCCGGAGCTCCAGGGTTGAACCGCGCCTGCCCTCTCCAGGCTGTCTACACCGACGTGCAGGAAAACCCGCGCTGGAGTCCACGGCGGCGGTGGGGCGGGGAGGGGCGGGACGCGCAGGCGCGGTGGGCGCCAGGTTGGGCGGAGGAGGCTCCTTGATCCACACCTGATGCAATCACCCTTCCGGAAACCCGCAGAGTCTCTAGGATCACCCGGGAAAAGCTTCCGCACCTGCTCTCCAGCCACTGTGTGCCGACCGGATCGCCGGCTTCCCAAGTTCATTCTCTTGGGTTGTCCGCGGAAGGAGTCGGGACGTCACCTCCCGGCCAGTCTTGAAGGGGCGGCCACGGCGCATCCCACAGCTGCTGGAGGAAACTCCCTTAATCATTTCCAGGGAAGACTAGCCGGGACTGGAGAGCAGTCTTTGAACGCCCCTTTGCTTCCTTCCTGCGTCCTACCCACGTTTTCTTCTCAGTTCCTGAAAGGGACGTTTAAGGTGGAGAGAATTGTTGGGTACCTTGGCAGGCTAAGGATGTAACACCACCTTTGCTGGACTGGAGAAAGCCTGCCACCGCACAATGATGTTATAAATAAATAATTGGCTTTCTCTCTACCTCATCGTTTGAGTTTGCAAAGAAAATCATTTCTCATTTTACCACCTCATGCAATTTTGATAGCTATTGAGAGTGGGTTTTAGTGCTGACTCACACATGAACTATTTTCTTAGGAAATGAACTATTCCAAGAATATTCTGACCTCTTGTTTTATTAAGTATGAAGTAAACGCTGGGAACAGCACATTTAAAAATTACCCCTGCAAATTCTATAAAATTCTATAAGGCCAAAAGCCCTCCTAAGTGGAGGTGTGGGTGTTTCAAGGGATGTTAGTGGAAAGGACACTTCCAAGAACATAGAATCAACCCTACACCAAGTCTTAGATTCCATAAGCATTTACCTCCTTATACCCCAGAGATGGCAATGGCTTCCTTAAGGCAGATCTGCTTGCTGTGATGGCCCAGACACCAGGGAAGCTGAGGCAGGACAGTGAATTCAAGGCTAACCTGAACTTCACTGTCAAAAAGACCAAATGCAAATCTGGGTGGCACAGAGCCAATTCCAGATTAGTCAGGGCTACATACTAAGACCCTGGAGAGTGGAGGGGGAGCAAAGTGCATGCTTGCAATGCTATCTAGATAGTAACTCTCTCCACAACACTACCTTTTTATCTTGATGGGTGTGTGTTTCTTTGGGGACTGTTCTGACATTTAGAGATCTGAGAGAATACCTTCTTCATAAGCAAGAATAGAGTGGAGTAAATGTCAGAACACGAGTGCGAAGTCAGAAGGCATCACAAGGTGCTGGTTAGAGAATAGCTAGCTTTACTGAGCATTTGCCAGGGGCTGGTGAGCCGCTTTCCTTAGCTCGTTTAACCTAATCCTCACCAATCCCTTCACCTCGAGGGAGGTGCTGTGTGCATCCCTGCATTACCCGTAGAAAAGTTGTTGTTTGTTTGTTTGTCTGGTTGCTCATTTTGGGCTTGTTGGCTTTCTGTTTTCGTTTTGAGACAAAGTCTTCTGTTAGTCAGGCTGGCCTTGAACTCACTGTGTAGCTGAGGCTAGCCTTGAACTCCTCATCATCCTTTCTCCAATTCTAGAGAGCTGGAATTACAGGTGTGTGTTACCATGTCCAACTATGCTTGTGCCTTTAAGTAATACCACAAACAGAAAAACACAAATATGGAGAAAATTATTATGTTGTTTTTGTTTTATGTAAGAAGATAATAGCACTGAGGAGGCTGAGACCTATAACTTTCATAGTTTTATTCTTATTTAAAGTGCTGTGTACTGAACATGATACAAACAGAAATTCAATTGAGTCTCAGTTTCTAACAATGTTTCCTCAAACGGACAGTCACAATTTTATTTCAAAGGAGGGTGCTGCCAGACAAGTCACGTAAGTGACTTTCCAAAAGACACTGGACTACTGGGGACAGAACCCCAATTTCTTCAAGGCTGCTGTATAGCATAAGCACCTTCTCAATGAGATGTTTTTCCTGAAAAGTCACGCGTGGTCCTTGTTAGGGAAACCCACCACACAGGTTTTTCCCATCTTTTATTTTGTTGTTGCTCAGTTGTTTATTTGCTTGACTCTTGTCTTAATCCATGATCAACTTTGTTAAGAAGGGAAAATGAATCAAATGCTTCTGTAGATTTTTACTGCTGAAAAACACATTAGTGAATTTCATTAAGACTTCCTGGTTTCTGAACAGTGGTAGCAGAGGGCTCTGTCAAGAATTGGTAGAAATTCAATTAAATGTACACAAAAGCACCCAGGGACGTGCGTCCCTCCTCCCCCAGGTCACCAGGAGCTGCTACTGTGGGAGCTAGGATATTAATGAATGGACTCTGGCGGCAAAGGATTTATATTCTCCTGCTCAGGGCAATCTTGCCCCCAGGCTCCATGCTATCTCCTTGCCCTTCTGGATTCCCTGCTTCCTTATCATCAGACAGCAGAAATTTCAGTCCGGAGTACCGGGATGCACAGCGTCTCATAGTTAATCCTCTACCCAGATAAGGCAAGAATTTAAATCTTGTCAATGGCGGGCAGGGTTGGGGGGGGGGGGAGAATCACTTTTATGTTCAATGGGTACAATGCTCAAGTCTAAACTCATGCAAAGATAATTAAAAAGAAATGGGGACTATGAGGTGGAAAACATTGAGAGAGGAGATATTTTAAAATGAACTAGAAATCATTTATAAGAGAAAAGTGCCTTATGCCAGAGATAGGCAAGAAATACACTGCCAATTTTCTAAGGAATTGAGAATCTCCTTGATCAAATAAGGAACTTATGGTTTCCAATCTTTATTTGTTTCTACCAAATATCTTGCATTCTAAAGGGCCTCATTACAAAGTCCAAAAAAGAAAGGGGGAAAAGGAGGGGGAAAAGATATAGAGATCTTCTGGGGATTTGTTTTGTTGGGTTGCTTATTTGTTTGTAGGACTTTTTTTTATTTTTCCTTGAGGGGAGCAGACTCTTGTTATCTCTCCCCGACAGGCAATCCTCCTGCACCAGCAGTCCCAGTGCACCTTGTGTGTGTATAGGGGGGGGGGGGGGCAGGCTCTTTTTATTTCTCCCAGACAGGCAATCCTCCTGCATCAGCAGTCCTAGTGCTAGAATTACAGCATATAACACCATACCCAGCTTGTTTTGGATTTTAAGACATTGGGGCTGCAGAGATGGCTCAGCAGTTAAGAGCACTTGTTGCTCTTGCACAGAACCAAGGTTTGGTTCTCCGCCCCCACATGGTGGCTCACAGCCGTTTATAACTCCAGCACCAGGGGTCCAATGTCCTCTTTTGACCTCCAGCACCAGGCATACAAGTGGTTCACATACAGACATGCAGATAAAATACACACGCACACACAGACAGACACACACACACAAATAAATAAATAAATAAATAGATAAATAAAAATATAAATAAATATTTTAAAAAGAGGGATAGCGAACAGTTATAGTTAGAGAAACAATTGAGGAAAGCAGCCCCAATATCAATCTCTGGCCTCTACCCATGCCTACCTGGAAAATCTCTGATCTTTCTCTTTCTCTGTCTCTCTCTTTGTCTCTCTCTCTGTGTCTCTTTTTCTCTGTCTCTCTCTGTCCCTGTCTTTCTCTGTGTCTCTTTTTCTCTGTCTCTGTCTCTGTCTCTCTCTCTCTCTCTCTCTCTCTCTGTGTGTGTGTGTGTGTGTGTGTGTTTGTGAGACAGAGAGACAGTGAAATCATTAAAAGTAAACATCTACTTCTGGGTTAAGTGGAGGCTAGTTTCTGAAGACAGGGACTTAGCTCATAATAGAGTGAGTACCCAGCATGCATGAGGTTCTGAGTTCAGTGTCACCCCATAAACTGGAAGTGTTAGCTCACACCTGTAACCCTAACACTCAGGAGATGGAGGCAGAAATGACCACAAGCATATCCTTACCTACATAGTGGGTTTGAGGCGGGTGTGGGCTGTATGAGACCCTGGAGAGAGACAGAGAGACAGAGAGAGGATATCAGTTTTTTCTGAAATAACTTAAGAGTGCAGAAACTGAATCCGGGGAGAAAATGGCATTTGTATAGGAAAACAAAGTGTGGTAAAAGTGTGGTATAATACTATTTAACATGAAGGCTTCATATTAGAAAACATTCTTAGTGGGTGCAATAAGATTTTTAAAAATAGACTTCAAAGAGTTGTAAAAAGTGTTTTATCCCTTGAGACATTTAAAATTAACCTGGATGAAAAACTAGAATATATTTTGCGGAGAGCGGCCCTTTCTGACAAGCTGGTAGATTAGCTTGAATTGATTTTTCCGCCCCTAATTTCTTAGACTATTAGAAATGCTATTCTTAGAAGACAAATGAGTTTTCCTCGACGTGGAATTTTCTGTCTTTATTTTAATCAAATGAGATATGATTTCTCCTGAAAATAGTTTCCAAGCCAATGACTCTGCAAGACATACTTCTAACTCTTATTTAGACTATAAAATTTCCAGTCCCAGTTAGAGCACCAGCAAATGTGATCAATCACTACCCAGTGCCCTCCCTGTGTGCTAGGAACCGTCAGAGAATAAAGCTCACACACAATGAATGAGAGGAGCGAGCACAGCATAAAGAGAGGAAGGGCAAAGCATTTCTTATTCTAGCAGTTACCATGCTTTTGTTCTAGGTTCATATTGCTCTCTAGAAAGCCATTAGCGAGAGAAAAAAACACTAAGTTCCATTAAAACTATGTCAAGTACATTCTTAATCCGAGGACAGTTTGATTTTATTTGGGGTTTTGGTTTCTTGAGACAGCATCTTAGCGTATACCAGGCTGACCTGATAGCCAGTTATAAAATCCACGCTTGCCTAAAACCCATTTTGTAGCCCACACTGGCCGAGAATTCAAGTTCAAAGTAATCTTACCTCAGGCTTTGAACTGCAGGAATTACAGGTGTGTGCTGCCATGCCCAGCTCAGGAAACAATTCTGAGGAGTAGAACACAGTGTCATATGCACCTTTAACAATGGTTTATTTATGTATGTGTGGATGTTTTGCCTATATATATATGTCTGTGTGCCACATTCGTGCCGGATGCCCACAGCAGCCAGAAGGTGGCTTTTGATCCTTTGAGACTGGAGTTCGAAACAGTTAAGAGATGCCATGTTGGTGCTGGGACTCAAATCTAGGTCCTCTGAAAGAACAACATTGCTCTTAGCCACTGAGCCTACTCTCCAGCCCATATGCATCTGATTTGAAGCAAGAAAAGAGCTAAGTCAAAACTGCCCTGGACACAGCTTTTCCTGGTATCTTTTAGCTCTCTTAGGCAGCTCTGTGCTTGGGGCTTGAAGAGGAAACACAAAGTAAAACAGTGGATGTTCTTTCTCCCTGCACACACTAAGCTTTCAAAGCACTTTTTCGGCACTTTGAGAAATGCTATTCCTTTTCCATCAGTTAAAACTGGACCAGAGAAAAACTCCTACAGAATCCATTTTTAGCCAGTTGTGGTGGTGCATGCCTGTGACCCCAGCATTTCAGGACTCAAGGCTAGTTTCTGCATAAGACCCTATCTCAAAAAAAAATTGTAGCCGGGCGGTGGTGGCGCACGCCTTTAATCCCAGCACTCGGGAGGCAGAGGCAGGCGGATCTCTGAGTTCGAGACCAGCCTGGTCTACAAGAGCTAGATCCAGGACAGGCTCTAGAAACTACAGGGAAACCCTGTCTCGAAAAACCAAAAAAAAAAAAAAAATTGTAACATACAAGCCAAGCAACAAACCAAAAACCTAAATACAGAAAAAGTTATTAAAGAATATGCCCAGATCACACATTTTACTTTGTTTGTCATACATTTAAATCTGTGGGGTTGCTTTTTTCTTGTAATCTGTGTGTGTGTGCGCTCGCGCGCGCGCTTAAGTGCATGTACATGCATGCACACACACTCCACAGCATGCATGTGCAGGCTGTGCTCATGTCAGCAGTATACATTCATGCAGGACTTCATCTGCTCCCCACTAGGAGGCAAAGACTGAGACTACAGATCGACAAGCCAAGCAACAGCAAAGACAAGAAAAAGGCATGGGAAATGGATGTAGCTCAGTGGTAGAGAAGAAATAGGCATGGGAAATGGACGTAGCTCACTGGTAGAGCATTTGTCCAGGATAGGTGAAGTCTCAGGTTTACTCCCCAACAGCACACACAAATAGACAAGTGCGTGTGCATGTGCACGTGTGTGTGTGCATGTGTGCACACACACTTCTGAGAGAGGTAGAGAAAAGACTGTCCTTCAGTGCCCTCACAGATTAGCAACCTCACTGACACCTTAATCTTAAACTTCTAATGTCCAAAACTACAAGGGGCTATGTTTCTGTTTTGAGCTAGGCAGTTCATATGTTGTGTTCTGGCAGCCCTGAGGAGCTCTATTCCTAGCCAATAAAACATTTATAAATAGATAAAAAATTTTTGTTACTTGTAAGTGAATATTACTAAAAACTTTATAGACTCTTAAAGGTATCAAAGATAATACTAAGTGAGGCCTGGACAAACTCTTACAAAATGTCATCCTTCTCTGTGGTGACACTAAAACCTCCCTAGATTGAGGGAATTATTTTATGTGCATTTTATTTTGGTATTGATTTTGTAAGAATTTGTAGGAAAAAAAAAAACAAATCTAGTAAACACCCCTCCAGTGTGATTTGTAAGGAGAGCCAGGATCAATGCCTCAAGTTTTGGCGCTCAGTCTTCCAAAGGGAGGTCTTACTCGCCCCCTATAGTTAAAATGTAATTAACTTTGTTGCCGGGGCTGGGGGAAAATGGGGTTAGGAAGCAGCCATCTTATGGATGCAAAATTACAGCTTTGCAAGATGAAAGGGGCCCTAGAACTGTGTGGCTCTTACTGACGCTGAACTGTATACTTAAAATGGTGATGATGGGAAGCCATGCCGTGGGTAGCAGACAGTTCACATCCAAATCACAACCTAAAAACAGGGCGCCATGGACTGCTGAGCTCACGAACAAGACCTTCCAGCAGAAGGCAATAACATGGATTTTTTTTTTTTTTTTTTTTTTTTTTTGAGACAGGGTTTCTTTGTGTAATAGTCCTAGCTGTCCTGGAACTAGCTCTTGTAGACCAGGCTGGCCTTGAACTCACAGAACTCCCTTTAGCTCTGTCTCCTGAGTGCTGGGATTGAAGGTTTGCGCCTCCATACCTGGCCCAAGGGCACTAAATTCCAAAGCCTCACTTTTCACAGTATTTCCTTCCTAAATTCCGTCTGGGCAACTGCTCTGTTAGGCCGGTCCTATTCCCCACCAGCCCCAGTTCCTTTTCACAGGCGCCCCCTATCGTCTCTGCCTCTTCCTCAGCTCTTGAAGTGTCTGTCAGTCAACAGGATGCTGACAGAGCTGAGGGAGAGACACTGTAGACTGCAGTTCCTGGGCCCAGCAATTTCCCACAGGATGCAGAACAAGAAGCTGCCAGCCGACGGACATCCATATGACATTTTCATATGACTTTGGAAATACAGCTTAGCGGTATACAAGTAGAACCTGTGCTACAACGTGACCCCATCCCAGGTCCCAGCTGTTCCCTGACAAATAGGAATCAAGTGACTGTCATGCCTGTCTCAACAGCAATAATTCTGAACCTTCTGGCAATAGTAATACTTTTATTCATCTGCAAATACATAAACTATAAAAAAAATATAGTCTTGTTCATCTCATTTAGTGGTTCGCTTTCAATAAAATCTTATTTTTCATGTTACCCATAAAATGTATAACATATTTGTGATATGTTGATTATGTCCTAGAGATAATAACTCAAATAAGATAGTTTGAAATGCTTAAAGCCCAAGGACACAGGAAATAAAAACAAAATTTAACTTCAATATATGTGCAGAGGTGTATCTATGACAGCAAAATTATGCTAGAGTGGCCAATAAAAGACTGTCAGACATAAAAGTACATCACATTGAGATAAAATATTCTAGGTGAAATGGGATGGAAATGTGAAATTGTAAAAAGGACTATATAAAAATCTCAAACTGTTAATGGAGAGCTAGCTGGCTTAAGCATCTTAAACACACCCAGCACGGGCAGCTACAGCAGTTTAATCCCATTGAACACATTTAAGTGAGGGACTTACTTTCGCTGTGGCTGCTGCACTGGAAGTCATATCCTTTGCAATGAGTTAAACTTATAATACAAATTTTAGGTGACCAATTAAAAATGTCCTAGAGGGTACATGATCTATGCTATCTATAAAAATTTTGGAGGACAGCTATGCTCACCACTATGCTAGCAATGCTGCACCAACTAACCAAAAATTTTAGAGTCATAAGAAAAAGATAAGATGATACCTTATTATTTAATTTTTATTATTATTATTATTATTATTATTATTATTATGTGTGTGTGTGTGTGAATGCGTGCACATATGTACCACAGTGTGTGTCGGGAGGTCAGAGAACAACTTTCTGGAGTTAGTTCTCTCCTTCCATCATGACATCTGGGGATCAAACTCAGGTCATAAGGTGCACACAGCAAGCACTTTTAACCTATTGATCTTGCTGTCCTGGCAGGATGGTACTTTGTTTTGTTTTGCTTTGAGACGGGGTCTGGCTGTGCAGCCCACGATGGCCTGGAGCTCACATGATCTGCCTCATTCTGCCTCCCAAGCATTGGAATCAAAGGCAGATAAGGCGATGTGATAGAAAATGGCCACCAAAGAGAGTGGCACTATTAGGAGGTGTGGCCTTGTTGAAGTAGGCGTGGTCTTGTTGGAGGAAGTGTGTCACTGTGAGGGGTAGGCATTAAGGTCTCATACATCCTCAAGCCACACCTAGTGTCTCAGTTCACTTCCTGTTGCCTGCAGATCAAGATGGAGAACTCTCAGCTCCTTCTAGCACCATGTCTGCCTGCATGCGGCCACCATGTCCCACCTTGATGATAATGGACTATACCTCTCAAACTGTAAGCCTCCCCATTAAATGCTTTTCTTTATCAGAGTTGCTGTGGTCATGGTGTCTCTTCACAGCAATAGTAACCCGAACTAAGATAGCAGAGTAGGGAGGGATTTTGCTAGCTTCTAGCTCCTAGAGATGTCTTGTCTCTGTGGGAACAAGGTTTCTTGGAACCATGACTAAATGAAAATATCATGATTATTTTTATCATAAACAAGCACCAGTCTTAGGGGTGAACTGCACGGTATGTAAAACTGAACTTCCCTGTGCTCCCACTTTTCAGTCACAAATTTACCATTAGTGTCTTGGCTTTCTTTCAACATAAGTAAAATGCATCCATTTTACATAGCTTTCTTGATTATCATGTAAATTTCATTTCCAAGTCTTCAGAGAAGTGGGGATGGCAAGGTTTTCGCTCTCATGTATTACCTATAAAACATGTAACAATTGCAACTATAAAATTAACATAGGGAAAGATAATTGAGCTGGTAGATATTCAAAATGAGGGTGAGCTAAGATCATTTATACTACCTTTTAAAGACATGTGGCTAAGAAGGAAACTAAATTAATCCAGCAAACGCTTTATTGAGCACCACCAAATATATTAAAGTGTGTCAGGATCACCCTAAAGAAGAAAAGCAAGGCAAACCTTGCTGCCGAGACTTCCAGCATAACCAGGGGTTCTAATACATGGAATAAATATACAGTTGTCTTAGTTACAGTTTCTATTGCTGTAATAAAACACAATGATCAAAAACAATTGAGAAAGGAAAGGATTTATTTCATCTTACAGCGTGTAGTCCGTTTCTCCAAGAAGACAAGGCAGGACCCTGGAGGCAGGAGCTGATGCGGAGGCCGTGAAAGAGTGTTGCTTACTGACTTGCTCCCTATGGCTTGCTCAGCCTGCTTTCTTATAGAACCCAGCGCTGCTCTTCCAGGGGTGGCACCATCCACACTGGCATAGCCCTTTGACATCAATCATCAGTCAAGAAAATGCCCTGCAGACTTACCCACAGGCCTTTGTGGCAGCTGCATTTTCTCAACTGAGACTCTCTCCCCCCAAATACCTCTTCCACATGTCAAGTTAAAAACAAACAAACAAACAAACAAATTAGCCAGTACAACAATCAAGGACAATCACACCAGAGCTGGAGAGGTGGCTCAAGCGTTCTCCCTGTGGTTCTAGAGGACCTGAGTTGTTCCCAGCACCCATGTCAAGTTGCTCACAAATACCTGTGACTCCAGCTTCAGGGGCTCTGATGCCCTCCTCTTGCCTCTGTGAGCACCTACATTTGTGTTCACATATTCACATACAAACATACATACATGGACATTAACTAAAAATAAAAAAAAGACAATCACAATGGTACAGTTGAAGGACAGAGGGACAAGGAGTCATTTGATCTCCATCTTGAAAAAAGTGGAGAAATTTACTAGGAGGAGGCAGGGAATGGCCATTCAAAATTGAGGGAGATGGAGACACCGAGGGAGATATCCAGAGACCTGTAAAGACTCTGTATTCTTGTAGAGAATTTAAGTTCAGTACATCTAGAATATACAGCCCCACCCTACCTTTGTGGTGGAGAGGATGGGGAAAAATGGTGGAAATTGATATTTTTCCTACCTACAATTGGATGGTATGATTACGACTTCATCCTGATGAAACCTGTGGGCCAGCATCTACCTAGACACTTTGGGAAGATAAAGATGGAAAAATACAGGAATAATACAAGCATTCCATCATACCGAAACTACAAGAAAACAGCGGTAAGAGACCCCTTACAAGTTGAGTACAGTTCCCATCATCACCATCATTTATGCCCGGCAATGCCTATGCATGCATGGGCAGCCTGTTTATGGCAGTTTTCCAGCTGTTCCTATCCTGGGCAGTCCTAGATGCTTGTGTTATTGTCATACCCAAGGTTCCACAGTCTTCCTTTATGCTGTCTATCCAGCGTTTTCTGGGCCTTCCTCTTCACGTTAACCTGTGCACTCCACCAAGCAGTGTTATCTGCAGGTATCTGCCATCATTGATTCTCATAACATGGCCAAAGTATCTCAAGTGCCATTTGTATCCTAGAGTTTTCCTTCCTTCTGTAAATGAAGATGTTTCTTAATGTCATCGTTGTGCAGCCTATCTCTTTGTGTGACACCTAGAATCCTCCTGAGACATGCCATGTCTCAAACACACTCAGCCGCTGTTCTGAGGAGCGTTTAATTGTCCAGGTTTCAGAGTTGTAACGAAGGCAGCTCAAGACAAGTGTCTCAGTCAAAGTCTGCGAAGAATTATGTGATCAGTTTAAGGCAATCGTAGGAGTGTTGCAGGGATGCTGCCTCTCACCACTATTCTTTGATATATTCCTTGAATTAATAATAGCAACATTCCTGGAGGATGAGGGGATGGCCGTGCAGATAGGTAGTGTGCGAATCAATAACTTGCATTCTGCTGATGATACAGCAGAAAGTTCCAACGAGCTGCAGGTCATGGTAGAGAGAGTGATGGAAGTCAGTGAAAACCTTGGTAAACATTGAGACTGAGATACAACACTTGGGAAGGGCACACAAGGATTTTAACACTGTAATAAAGAATCAGAACCTCAAGCAAACTGACAACTCTGTCTATCTGGGAGGAAACCTCAGTTCAAAGGAGGGAACTATTTCAGACTCAAGAGGTGGATAGGGACAGCGAGGGCTGCATTCCAGGTGCTAGGAAAGGTTTGGTCAGCAAGAGACATAACGACAATAACAAAATTACAAGTAAATGTAGTAGGAGGCCGCTTGTTTGTTCCCAGCTGCTCAGACTACGAAATAATCACACAGAAACTGAATTAATTAAATTATTGCTTGGCCAGCTCTACCTTCTTATTGGCTAGCTCTTACATCTTAATTTAACCCATTTGTAAGAAGACAGCTCTGCGGTAAGCAAGAAGTGGGAGAACACTTCCCCTGCAGACACAGTTAAGGTCAGGCTTAACATCTCTGATGCTGAATTTCCTGTCTTGTTTTGCTTCCCCACCACCCTCTTTAAAAGGCTTTGCCTGGAGCCTGCTCCATCCATTCATCCAGGAACACTGAATTCCTCTATCCCGTTGCTGCTTTAAAGCCCAGAACCAGAAGTGTCTGGAGAGATTGCTCGGTGGTTAAGAGCACTTGGTGAGCAATAGTGAAGACTGGAGTGGATTCCAGCACCCACAAAAACAGGGTAGGTATCCAGCAAGCGCCTATAATTCCAGTTCCAAGGAATCTGGCTCCCTCTTCTGGCCTATAGGAGTAAGCACATCTCAATCTACTTCAAGACCCAGCAATTCCATTCTTGGGCTTATATCCAAAGGAGGCTCAATCATACCACAAAGACATGTGCTCAACTATGTTCATAGCAGCATTATTTGTAATAACCAGAACCTGGAAACAACCTAGATGCCCCTCAACTGAAGAACTGAGAAAGAAAATGTGATACATTTATACACAATTTACTCAGCAGTAAAAAACAATGACATCTTGAAATTTGCAGGCAAATGGATGGAACCAGGAAAAAAAAAAAACCATCCTACATGAGGTACCCCAGACCCAGAAAGACAAACACGGTATGTACTCCCTCATAAGTAGATATTAGGCGTAAAGAAAAGAATAACCAGGCTACAATCCACAACCCCTGAGAAGCTACATAACAAGAAGGACCCTAAGAGAGACATGCATGAAAAAAAAAAAAGAGAGACATGCATGGAAGCCCCTGGGAAGGGGAAAGAGATTAGATCTCCTGGGTAAACAGGGAGCCAGTGGAGGGGAGCAGTAAGGGATAAAGGGGAGGGGTGAGAAGAACATGAGGGAACAAGATGGTTGAATTGGGGGAGAGACAGAGAGGGAGAACAAGAAAGAGATATCTTGATAGAGACAACCATTGTAGATCTAGGGAGAAATCTGGGACTAGGGAAACTCCCAGGAATCCACAAGGATGACCCCACCTATGAGTTCTAGCAGTAGTGGAGAGGGTGCCTGAACTGGCCTTCCCCTGTAATCAGATTGATGACCATCCTAATTGTAATAATAGAAACTTCATCCAATAACTGATGGAAGCAGATGTAGAGATCCACAGCTAAGCGCTGGGCTGAGCTCCTGGAGTCCCGTCAAAGAGAGGGAGGAGGACTAATATGAGCAAAAGAGTCAAGATCATGATGAGGAAACCCACAGAGACAGCTGACTGGAGCTAGTGGGAGCTCACTGACTCTGGACTGATAGCTGGGGAACCTGCATAGGACCGAACTATGCCCTCTGAATGTGGGTGGCAGTTCTGTGGCTTGGGCAGTCTGTGGGACCACTGGCAGTGGGACCAAGATTTATCCCCAGTGCACGAATTGGCTTTTGGGAGCCGATTCCCTATGGAGGGCTACCTGCTCAGTCATGATACAGAGGGAAGGGGCTTGGTCCTGCCTCAACTTGATATGCTAGACTTTGTAGGCTCCCCATGGAAGGATGGAAGGCCTTACCCTTTCTGAGGAGTGGATGGGGGGTTGAGTGGGGGGAAGGTGTGTGGGGAGGAGCAGGAGGGGGGAGGGAGGGGGAATTGTGGTTGGTATATAAAATGAAAAAAATTTTTAAATAGAAAATTTTTTAAAAAAATAAAGAGAGAGAGAGAGAGAGAGAGAGAGAGAGAGAGAGAGAGAGAGAGAGAGAGAGAGAGAGAGAGAACTGGTGTAAGATTGAAGCGCTGGGGAGAGGCAGTGTCTGGGAACCACAGGTCCTCAGAGAGCCTGGATTCAGAGATCCTAAAGCCCAAGGGACACCCCGTTTCCTACAGTGGGGTATTTATGCCCCGAGAACATGCCAGCACATTCCAGGAGTCACTGGACATCATGGATTGGCCCGTATCTACCTGGAGTGGCAAATATGCTTGGAAAATTTGAGGAAATGAGTTATAATAAATGAATATCTCTCATGAAGCAAAGTACCAAGTTAGGAAAAGACCACTCTTGAGAGCAGACAGCCAAGGGCCTCCAGAATTTGATGCTCTTTTGTAGAGACCTTCAGGGAGAAAGTGTGGACAGAGCGGGGGTTCTGCTCTGAAGAAGTCAGAGAAACGAGTTCCGTCCTGAAGATCAAGCAAGAAAAGGAGTTGGCACCGGAGAGATGGCTCAGCAGGTAAGAGCACCTGCTGCTCTTCCAGAGGACCCTGGTTCAGTTCCTAGTGTGCATATGGTGACTCGCAACCCTCTGTAATTCCACTTCCAAAGGAACAGATTCTCGCCTCTTCTGGCCTCCATGGGCCCTGCACACACACAGTACTAGACATACATATAAAATACAAATAAATCTTTTAAAAATCTAATAAAGAAAAGGAGTGATGACTGGGTGGTGGTGCACACGCCTTTAATCTCAGCACTCAGGAGGCAGAGGCAGACAGCTCCCTGTGAACTCAAGGCCAGCCTTATTTACAAAGTGAGTTCCAGGATAGACAAAGCAAAACCCTGTCTCGAAAAAAAACAAATAAATAAACAACAACAACAAAAGGAGCAAACTTAGAGCAAGTGTGGGTTTTCTTGGTTCCATGAAAGCAACCTGTAATGGTTTTCAGAACATCCTCTCCTCTGTGGTCATGCATGAGCACTTCCTGTTTGCTAAACATTACATTCATGACCTTCATGAATCCCAGCAGGTCTCTAGGTGGTGGGTACATTTTACATATGGGAAAAGTGAAGCTCCGGGAGGTCAAGCAACATCACCAAGATCCTTGAAAAGCGTGTGAGGATCCTCAGCTGTTTCCATAGCCTGTGTCTTCCCCACTTTGTTCTCACAGAATGTAGGACACTCAAAAATAGAGAGATCCAGGAACTCGGTATCTCTTGAGTGAAATGTCAAAGAAGTCAGAAAGAGACGAGATCCTGCCCAAATTAGCTCATTACACTTCCACCACTTACCCTAATGTTCACATCACCCTTCTGTTCTCTTGATTCCATGGCTTTCAGTTGGGTATTTGAAGAAGAGAACTCTGGCTTCCTTCTCTCACTAGCTTTATAGGATTCTCTCTTGTCACCCATAAACATTTTGCCCTGTATCTAACCTCCTTGCCTTGGCATGCTACATAAAAGGAAACCAACCAACAAATAAACAAAAGATAATATCACAGAAATACCAAAATAAGACTAAGCAGGTTTCACAAGTGTAGGAGTCATAAAAAGTCTCCTTGCAAAGGTTACATTTTGTTTATTTCTTTGTTAAAAATTTGCCAGGTTCCATGTACACAGTTCATTTACGTCTAAATAAAGAAGGAGGGGGATTTAAATGCTGTCTCAGTCTCATAAATGCAATCTCCAATCTACAGCCTGGGACTTCCCAGGAGAAGGACTGAGGCCGACTTAACTCCTTACTACATATCGTACCCTTAAAAATTGTTTATTACTTTCTTCTTACTCGGTTGAGTTACGAGGCATAAATCTAAGACTTGGAGGCTTAAACAGCCAGACCGCAGGGATGATTTCTAGTCCCTGCTGCCTTGAGTTTTTATAAATCTAGTTCATGTATCAATTAATATTCACATTGTCGTATTTCCCCTGGAATATAAGCATGTGTCTCATGACATGAGAGCTATCGTCATTTCTTCTAGCTCCTTAAAACACTTGGCCCCGGTGGACATGAGTACCATTGACAGGTCAGTTAGCTAAAGCCCGAGGAACTCTGTTGAAGCACTTAGCCTCCGACATTAAACATGGCATACAGGAGCACAATCGTCGCACATGGTTCTAGTTGCTTTCTAAGACATATGATGAAAAACACTGTGACGGAGGCTGAGAAGACGGCTCGGTGGGTAAAGCACTGGCTGTAGATAGCATGAAGACCTGAGTTCTCACCCTAGAGCCCACATAAAAGGCCCAATACAGCCATGTGCGCTTGTAACAATCCTAGTTCTTCGGCAGCAAGATGGGAGCTAGACAGGAGAACCTCGGGAGTTTCCGGGTCGTCCAGCCTGGTGCACACAGTGGAGAACACAAGATCCTGTGTTCACAAGACAACACGGAAGGTGAGGACAGACACCCGAGGTTGTCCTCTAACCACATGCCAAACATGCCAAGGCACATGAATATGTACATACGTGTGCGTGTGTGTACGTGCGCACACACATGCGCACACATCATACCACATTATACACCCACACAAAGATTAAAAGCAACGCCATGGAGATCTTTTTCCTCACCTTTCTGGCAACCACTTGATAACTTCAGTGCCATTTTCAGGGCGTAATTTTCTTATTCATTACATAAATTGTTTCCTAGCCTTTGAAACTTGTTTTTCAGTTAGTTAACAGCCTTTAGCCTCCCGACCACACTTTGTAGGTACTAAATGGGTTTGTGAATCAAAACACATACGATTTCTCAGCTATCAAGGCATCTGTGATGGCGTCAACTCCATGTCAACTCAATGAGATTTTTGAATCACCATAGAAACAAGACTTGGGCGTGTCTGAGATTACCTAGGTTGGGTGAATTGAGATGGGAAGACCCATTCTAAAATGCGGGCTGCTCCGTTCCATGGACTGGGGGCCTGGACTGAATGAAAAAGAGAAAGCAACATTTTACAAACAAGTATTTTTGCTGCTATTTCATGCGTTACTCTGATAATTTAGGCCAACTAGAGGATAAAGCAGGGCTAATGACGGAGATGATGGGGACTGGGTGAGAATGAGCTCTTTGAGAAAATCAGGGGCTGAAGAGATGTCTCAGTGAGTAAGAGAACATAATGTTTGCTGTTTCTGCGAGGAACCGAGTTTAGTACTCAGCACCTACCACTGCCTGTAAGTCCAGCTCCAGGTGATCGGACGCCCTCTGCTGGCCTCATGAGCACTTGCACTCATGTGCACAGACTCCCACACAAACACACACATACATATAACTTATAAAATAGAACAATGTAGAAATAGGAGTAGAAAAATAGAAATATATAACAAAGGAAGGAAATGAGGGAAAGAAGGTAGACAGAGGAGAGTGGGGACGTGGGACAGGAGGGGAGAACAAACTTAACCAACCAATGGTCCTTTCCTAAAGGAGGCAAGAATCGAATGGAAATAAAAGACAGTTTCTAAAGGAACGGACTTCTGTGTTCTGAAGGTTGTAGCAAACTGTGTTGAAGGTGCCCTCTGCCAAAGCCTCCCACACTGAATTTTGTATCTGGGACCATCTGCAAGGTCAAGGCAGTGACTGTGACTTCTGAAAACACCGTCTCAGGGAAATCTAAAACGAATCAGCGAGCCTTTCCAGGAGCCACATCAATAGCTAAGAGAGTGAGTGGCAGTGGGGTTTGTCCTACTTTGGCCACTCGCTGGTAAAGTAACTCTGAACAATTCGTTTAGCCTTCCAGGGCTTCGCTTTTAACATGCTTGATAATAGGCAGAGCTCGGCTGGGATCCCAGGTCCACCCCTGTGGCTGCAGGATTTTAGGAACTTACATAACTTACATGAACCTATTTTCCCAGCCACACAATGTGAATAAGACATCAAAAGCTTGTGTGGACGGAACCACAAAGGAGACAGAATGCCCAGCCAGGTCTGGTTATGTAAAACTCTAGAACATGTGGACAAATCTATAAAAGCAGGAAGTCGATCGGAAAGGAGGGAGAGGTGGAAGGAAAGGGCTACAAAGGGGTGGAAGGAAACTTCTGAGGTGGCAAAGATGTGGCCCTGTTCTGAGGATGGCTGTGAACATATCTATATCTCTCAAAACTGTGCAAAGTGAACAAAACATTTTTAAGCTCTTACAGAATATCAGTTATACCTTTAAAAATTTATGTTATTTTTAAAATTGTATGTATATATGTGTATCTGTGGGTGTCTAAGTCATTCCTTTTTATTTATTTTTATTTATCTATTTATTTTTTACTATGAAGAGGTACCATGACCAAAGCAATTTACAAAAGAAAGCATTTAAACAGGGCTTGCTTTCAGGGGGTAAACCATGACCATCATGATGGGGAGCATGACAGCAGGACAGGCAGGCAGAGTGCTGGGGAAATAGTTAAAAGCTTGCATCCTGGTCCACAAATTGCAGGCAGAGAGAGCTGTATTTTATGCTGTTAGAATCACATTATATACAGGAAACCCCATAGTCTATCATAAAAATGTGTATGCAAAATGGAGGGGGCGGTTAGGGAGATGGCTCAGCGGGTAAGAGAGCTTGCTGTGCATGCAGATGGCCTTGAGTTCAAATCCCCAGCACCCACCTAAAAAAATCATCATTTGTTGTGTGTGCTGGCTAGTTCTGTGCCAACTTGACACAAGCTAGTCATCAGAAATTAAGAAGCCTCAGTTGAGGAAATGCCACTATAATACAGTGCTGTGCGCCTGAAGGGTATTTTCTCAATTGGTGATCAATGTGAGAAGGTCCAGCTTATTGTGAGTGGAACTCCCCCTGGGCTCTTGGTCCTGGGTTCTATAAGCCAGGTAAGGAAACCATAAAGAGCAAGCCAGTAAGCAGCACCCCTTCATAGCCTCTGCATTAGCTTCTGTCTCCAGGTTCCTGTCCTGTTTGAGTTCCTGTCCTGATTTCTACCAATGATAAACAGCTACGTGGAAACTTAAGTCAAATCAACCCTTTCCTCCCCAAGTTGCTTTGGTCATGGTCTTCCATCATAGCAATAGGAACCCTAACTAAGACATTGTTCCTGTATCCCCAGCACTTGGGGAGGGGGTAGAGATAGAAGCCTGGAAGCCCTTGGCCAGCCAGCCTCATTGAAACGATGAGCTACAAGTTCAATGAGAGACCCTTCCTCAAGGCAGTAAGATGGAAAAGGATATAGGAAGGACAACTGATGTCCTCCTCTGGCCTCGGCATGCCAGACGCAGGGTACATGCATGCATGTGCACGTACACAGTGTGCATGCTATTTTTAATGGCTACCTCATGATGTCTCAGAGATAAGGATTCTGGACATACTCTAAAAGTAGAAGTGCCAGGATTTCCTGACAGATTGAACCCAAGATGGGAGAGAATGAGGACCTCGGGATGACGGCGCAGCTTTTGGCCTGAGCAATCCAAAAGTCTGGTGAAGCTGACATTTTCTGGAAAGGGAAAGATGTGGAAAGGGCAGCTTTGGAGGAGGAGGTGAGGAAATCAGTTTGGAGGACAAGCGTTAAATATCAAACTGGGGATGAGAACGAGGGGATGGATGCTAGATCGGGATGTGGGTGGGGTCCAGCTGGAGATACAGACTCGAGGAGTCTCCAGCATGGATGCACTATTTAAAACAGTGAGCTGGATGAGGGCTTCAAGGGCACACATATGAAGACAGAGCAGAGGAGGTTCCACCACGAAGTTGACAGAGTCCTTGTGTGTCTAGAGATCCTTGATTTGGGGAAGGACCAGAAAAGGAATACCAGCAAAGAGGAAGAAAGTCTGGGAGGGTAAACTATTCTGGAGGCCAAGAAAATAGCATTTATAGGAAAGAAAATGCTTACCATCCAACGAGAGAAAGGTGAAAGGGACGCTCTTGGAATGTGTGGCTGTACCATAAGGGTTATGATTAGAGTACCACCAAAGGATGGCAGCAAGCAGAAGGCATACAAGTGGCCAATAAGTACATCAGCCGATGCTTGACAACATTAGCCACGACAGAAATACACATGAAATACACAGAAAAACCATGGTGATTTAGCACTTCGCTAATCATCCCTGAGGATGGCTAGAAGCCAAAGAAAAACAAGATCCCGCACCCTGCTCACAAGAGTGAAATGGTGTGGCCTTTGCGAAAGCATGGTTGAGTTCCTCAGGGGGAACAGAGAATCTTCAGGTGGTGCGGCAGCTCGATGCCCAGGGAGACCCGGGAACACAGCCAACAGAAGCAAAAGAACACGTCAACACAAGACTTGTAAAGCAATGTCCATGGAGAGATTATCCATGATAGCTAAAAACTGAGAAACAGCAAATGTCCACTTCTCAGAAAGAAAGAACCCACTTGAGACATGTCTCTTGTACGTGGTGGGGGAGAGAGAAACCATCCACAGAAACTTATTAGACAAAGACTTTAAAATCAGGCAGTTTAAAAATTGTTAGAGAACGGACAGACATGTTTTCTAAAGCAAGCCGGCGCGAACGAGAGGGGACAGAAATTATACCGTGGGGCAACGACTTTTGGAGTTGAGACAATGGTGCATGAAAGGTGGCCACCATGACACTGGGGCCACATGCCCTCTCCAGGTTAGTGGCTGTTGGCTTAAGGACTCTTCTGGACTAATTAACTACATTCTTTGTTGTTCGTGACTCTGAAATCCTCACTTGATTGGCTTAGTGACCAAAAAATGTTCCAATAAGGATTTTCTTAGTTGTCAAGAACCAATAAATCTCCTTGTCTCTGTATATTGTGAGGTCTAGTAGAAACACTTTTCCCCAGCCTCCGTCTCCACACACGGCCCAGACTGATCAAAACCTGGCAGTCCTCCTGCCTCGGGCTTTCGAGCAGTGGGGTTACAGGTTTCTGTCATTATGATCAATAATACTCTGTCCCAATTTCTGGCTTATCTGGAGGCTCAAGAACAGCTAGAGTTGAAGCCAGGCGGTGGTGGCGCACGCCTTTAATCCCAGCACTCGGGAGGCAGAGGCAGGCGGGTCTCTGAGTTCGAGGCCAGCCTGGTCTACAAGAGCTAGTTCCAGGACAGGCTCTAGAAACTACAGGGAAACCCTGTCTCGAAAAACCAAAAAAAAAAAAAAAAAAAAAAAAAGAACAGCTAGAGTTGAAAGCTTAGAGATGGTTCTGTTTTCCTGAGCATGCACACAGCTACACATACGTGTGTGGCTTCCTAGATTCCCAGGCACACATTAAAACCTTTCAAAGATCTTTGGACATCTCATGCCTCTCCTCTCCTCTCCTCTCCTCCCCTCCCCTCCCCCCTCCCCTCCTCTCCTGTCTTCTCCTCCCCTCCTCTCCCCTCCCCTTCCTTCCTTTCCCGTCATTTCTTTTAAGATCTCTGTGAAGCCCACCCTGGTGGTTTGAAAGCCTCGTGCCACTTCTTGTTCGTGCTCTCTGCTTCTTGCTGTGGTCCAGGGTTTAATCTCTCAGCTTTCTGCTTCAGCAGCTGTCCCTGCTGATTAATGCCACCTCTCCCTCTCACGACAGACTCCTCTCTCTCTCTCTGGAAGTTAAGTGAACAAGAACTCTCCCATGAGTCATTCTTGGTCAAGATGTTTTAACACAGGGACAGAAAGGTCACCACGACACCTCGATGGTCATGGTGTGACTCCACCTCTAGTGCTGTGTGTCACCATGCCCTTCCAGCTGTTTGTCTTACTCTTTTTTAATTAGCCCATTGTTTATTTGCTCCAACCGTCGCCCACAGTAGCAGCCGGTCACAACTTTATCTCTTCTCCTTGATTCTAGAAGTCGAACCAATGGCCTCACACTGGCTAATCGTGGGCTGAACCACCAACCACTTCTAGCCAGGCAGCCATAAATATTTGTTCATTGGGATTTATTTATTTGTTTATTGGGGTTTTTTTTTTTTTTGAGACAGCCTTTCTTGATAGCTTTGAAGCCTGTCCTGGAAGCCACCACCACCTGGCTCATTGAGATTATTATTATTTTTTTTTTAATCAACACCCAAGCCTAAGCCTAAGCCTGCGAGAGAGACTTTAAGTCCTGAGTGCTCTGTCAGTTGAAATAAATAGAAGGCTTTCAAGTGAGGTCTCCCAGTAAATCAGGAATCAAGTTGTTCTTATGAAGATGTAAATTTGGGGAGATTTTTAGCCATCCGTTTTCCTGGGGTCACCTGCCTTCTGTGAGAATGGGAAGCGCTGTTCTTCGAATGCTTGTCGGGGCTGTCACAGAGCATCTGAGCACCTCTTTTTCTTCACGCAGACGTATTTAATGACTGCTTAATTAGCTCTCCCAGTGCAGACTTTGATTTTTTTTTTCTATTTGAAGATTTTCTCTACATTTTCTCTTCCTGGTATACAGGGGTTCATGATCCCTGGCATAGTGCCGTACAACTGTAATCCCAGCACTTGAGAGGTAAAGGCAGAAGGAGCGTTAGTTCAAGAGGCCATCTTTGCTACATAATTAGCTTTATTTTATTCATCTCTAACTGGATACCCATTGGTCAACACTCCCCACTGTGTGAGGTGACGGTAAAATAGGTTTAAAGGTCTCATACTTCAGCTACAAGGGCTGGAGGTATAGCTCAGCGGCAGACTGTTTGCCCAGCATGCACAAGGACTCCATCCACTCTAGAGCACCCCTTCAGGATGGCAATCGTGATATCTGCTTTGACCCACGATTCCTAGAGTCTGTATTTTACTTTTCAGAGCTAATTTTATGAATCTCATCTATCATATTATTGGCAGTTAGATTAACTGCGATGCAGTTAGAAAATGCGGTCTGCATATACCAGTTCCCTTAGATCAGTAATGGGTGAATCATGCTTTCTGGCCAGGCTCTTAATCGATGTTCATAAATGTTTCATGTGTGCATGAGAAGAATACATATCTGCATATTATTGAACACTTAGATGAAAATTCTTTTGTACGTTGGAGGGGGAACATATGCTCACGTGTGCGGCCAGAAATTAATGTTAGGTGTCTCTTTCTCAGTTAGTCACCTTATATTTTTTTATTTCTTCTAAAACAGTATTCCAGGCTATTCTCAAATTCACGATGCAGCTGAAGTTGACCACAAACTTCTGACAGTTCTGCTTCTATCTCCTGAGTGCTGCAAGTCCCAGTGTGTGTACATGCATGTGTGTACATGCATGTGTGCACATGCATGATCTATGGGCTTCGTGCACAGTAGGCGTTCTGCCAGCTTACCTTCCTCTATTTTATCTTTTGAGGAAGCCTCTCTCACTGCACCTAGACCTCAACAGTTGGCGAGACTAGGTGGGCAGGAATCCCTGTTCTCATTTTCCTGGCAACGGAATCATGGGCGCTTGTCATTGTACCTGGACTTAATACATATATGTGTGCATGTTCGTATATGTCTCAGGTACAGGCATGAGGGTCAGAGGACAACTCCGTAGAGCTCGTCTTCTCTGTAGAAACCTTTACATGGGTCGCAGGGATCAAACTTGCATCCTCAGGTTACACGGACAGCGCCTTTACATGCTCCACCTGGTCTGGATATATTCCTGTGATGCTGGAGACTGGAACTCAGGTCCACATAATTCACTTTACTGGCTGAGCCATCTCTTCAGTTTCCAGATTAAGATTTTTTTTTTTTTTTGAGACAGGGTTTCTCTGTAGCCTTGGAGCCTGTCCTGGAACTAGCTCTTGCAGACCAGGATGACCTCGAACTCACAGAGATCCGCCTGCCTCTGCCTCCTGAGTGCTGGGATTAAAGGTGTGTGCCACCACCACCCGGCTCAGATTAAGATTCTTAATTGTGGGGTCAACATGTACATATTCTCTCCCTCCCACCCTCCCTCCCTCTCTTCCTCCCCCCACATACATAATGTAGTTTTAAAAATATCTTTATTGCAGCCGGGCGGTGGTGGCGCACGCCTTTAATCCCAGCACTCGGGAGGCAGAGGCAGGCGGATCTCTGTGAGTTCGAGACCAGCCTGGTCTACAAGAGCTAGTTCCAGGACAGGCTCTAAAAGCTGCAGAGAAACCCTGTCTCGAAAAAAAAAAATATCTTTATTGCGATACCCACTTGTTATTTTTTTGTCAGTTCAGCAGAGCTGGGAAAGAGAGTTCATGACTGCCAGGTGTCAACAAATAGGGCTGGAGAGGCGGCTCAGGGATTAAGAGCACAGGTTGCTTTTCCAGAGGACCTAGGCTACATTCCTGACATTCATCTGCATGGAGACTCACCATCTGTAACTCCAACTCTGGGGGATCCAAAGCTTCTACAGGCAAAAACACCCATACAAGTTTTAAAAGATGGCAACAGGCCATACCAGCACATTGTCTTTAATCCCATTTGTTGTGGCTGGAGCGAAAGGCTGGAGTGGAGAAAACACTCAGCTTCCTGTTCCATTTGTCTTTGTTATTTCAAAGTACAGATGTGCCATCTTGCAAAGGAGGAAAGGAGCCCCAAACAAAAGGCTGCAGCCACTGGGGCTGGCCTGAGGAAAGAAGGGTTTAAAAGTGAGAAAGTGCAGAGCCAGGGGAAGCTCCAGGGAGACTGAGCCAGGTGGCTTATGGAGGGCTCGTCCCAAGGTTTCACATGGAGACCCCGAAGACAGGAGAGGTCTAGGAATGTGAAAAGGGAGAGGTCCTGAACGCAGCCCACTCCAGGGCTCCTGTGCAGGGGCATGCCTCAGTGCGAGTGAGGAGCGCAGCCCACCTCAAAGAGGCCTGCCAGGTAAACTCTTGATTTTTCAGTGGTGGGTTTGCAAATCAGTAGGGCTTTCACAACATTCAAACATTCCAATCATTTATTTGTGTGTGGTGTGGATGCACACTTGGTGTGCCGGGAGTCGTCTCCGCCTACCACATGGGTCCTTGGAATCAAACTCAGGTTTCTAGAATGGTGGGAAATACTTCACCTGCTGAGTCCTGTCACCTGACCCACATCAACAGGTTTTTTGATTGGATTTGACCCCTCCCCTGTATTATCTGCTAGACTCACGGGTCACTGCGCAGCCGTCCTGGCTGAGGGATAACAGGTGTGCATGACTGTGCACAGTTTTGCGCTGGGGACAGAGCTGGGCTTCGTGCACGCTGTGCAAGCGCTGCATGAAATGCAACACAGCTTCAGGTCCCTTTGAGCCGTTTGGAGAGGTTCTCCACTGGTTCTGGTGTCCTAGTCACTGCTAAGGACGGTGATGTCATTTTCATTCTGCTTTCGCCATGGCTGATTCTAAAGACCTTGGTGTCTATGGGGTCCTGTCATGTCAGTATTCTCACGGGAGCATGGATCCCTTTGTAGTTTCCCCTCTTATAAAAATAATATGGAGGGTTTATGTTGGTTTAGTTTTTTTAAATACAGGGTTTCTCTGTGCAGCCCCTGGCTGTCCTGGAACTGGCTCTGTAGACCAGGCTGGCCTCTATTTCAGATATCCCTCTGCCTCTGCCTCCCTAGTGCTGGAATTAAGCTTGTACGCCACCATGCCCTGCTAGGCTGTGTTCTTTGGTCTTTTGGTTTTCCAAGACAGGGTTTCTGTGTAGCCTTGTTTGTCCTGAAACTTTCTCTATAGGCCAAGTTGGCCTCAAACTCACAAAGATTCACCTGCCTCTGCCTCTTGAGCGGTGGGATTAAAGGCGTGTGCCACCACCCACCACTGCCCGGCTAGGCTGTGTTTTCTAACTTGTATTGTAAAAGATGTGTGTGTATGTGTATATGTATATATTTAAATACTTAATTCTACATTATATATAATGTATATATAATATATATGTGTGTATGTCTGTGAGTGGATATATGAGTGTTTTCCCCATCTATGTATGTACACCATGTGTTTGCCTACTGTCCATAGAAGCCAGGAGACATCAAAGTCCCTGGAACTGGAGTTACAGACAGTTGTGAGCTGTCATGCGTGTGTTGGGAATTGAACCCGGGTCCTCTGGAAAGAGCAGTCAGTGCTCTTAACGACTGAGCCATCTCTCCAGCCCCCACACGATATTAAAATTGCTTCCTATGCTTAGGCCACCAAAGCCTAATATCCAGAGAGGAACAGGACTCTAGACAGCTATATATTGATTTGATTCACTGAAAAAAAATGCGTTGTTAGGTCTTAGAACTCAATAGTATACTTAAGAAAATAAAAATATCTCTCCCTGGTGCATTTATAGATCATAAAAAACTACTTGCTTATCATATTCCTTAGATACTAGTCTTCTGATAAAAGAAAATAGACCACCTGGCTTGGGAGTGCATGTCAGAAACCAATTTTAACCAGCAGGAATGGAAGCAGAAGTCACGGGGGAATGCTGCTTACTGGCTTGCTCTACAGGGCTTGCTCACCCAGGGCCATCTGTTCAGAGGTAGCACAGTTCTCAGGGAACTGGGTCCTTCCACATCAATTATTATTCATAAAATGCCTACACACCTACTCATACACATCGTGATAGAGGTATCTGTCAACAGAGGTTCCTCTGTGTAGCCTTGGTTGTCCTGGAACTTGCTCTGTAGATCAGGCTGGACGTGAACTCAGAGATTCACCTGCCTCTGCCTCCCCAGTGCTGGGATTAAAGGTGTGTGTCACCACTGCCCAGCTTCATTTTCATTTGAGCATGCAAATCTACGAGAAAGCTTAATCTATAAATTAGGCAGAGCATAATATTAGTGGTAGAAATAAATGGTAAGCACAGCAATTAAAATACATTATATACAACTTATGCAAATGTGCTTGTCTAAGAGTGTCTCATTGCACTCTTTGGACCACATGTGGCCAATACAGAATGTGCATATTAGGGGAGACCACCACAGATTTAATTTAAATACTCTTTTTTTTTAAAAAAAAAAGAGTTCAAAGCCAGACTGGTCTACAGAGCAAGTTTCAGGACAGCCAGGGCTACACAGAGAAACTTTGCCTCAAAAAACCAAACCAAACCAAAGAAACAAAAAAAATTGTTTAAATTATGCGTGGGGGGGGGGGCTGTAGAGATGGCTCAGAGGTTAAGAGCACTGTCTACTCTTCCAGAGGCCCTGAGTTCAATTCCCAGCAACCACATGGTGGCTCACAGCCATCTGTAATGAGATCTGGTGCCTTCTTCTGGCCTGCAAGCATACAGACAGACAGAATACTGTGTACACAATAAATAAATAAATCTTTAAAAAAAATTCATGTGTGTGTCTCTCTATGTGTGGGCTTATGTACCTGAATGAAGTACCCACAGAGGCCAGAGGAAGTCACTGGATCCCCTAGAGCTGGAGTTACAGGCAGTTGTGAGTCACCTTACATGGGTGCTGGGAATTGAACTCAGGTCCTCTGCAAGAGCAGTCCTTGCTCTTAACTGCTGAGCCATCTCTACAGCCCCATTAGCTTACATTTTCATATAAATATGTCTGGACATTTCTTATTTTCTGCTGCTTGAGGTCTTAGGCATTCCAGAACTGGGGAAAAAAAAAAAAAACCAGATGTCATCTGATCTTCTGTTTACTCTAGAGGAAACTGAGATGTATGAAGTCAACTACCCTATCTCCCAGCCACAGGAAGAACCCAGGACCACAGGGCGGGACCAAGCTCTCCACATGGGACTCAAGGGATGGATCAGAAGGCAAAGAGCTTGCTGTGAGAATGTGAGGACCTAAGCGCACATCCCCGGTGCCCACAGAAAAGCAGGGCATGGCCACCCAATTTTAATTCCAGGAAGCAAAGACAAGTGGATGGTGAGGGCTGGCTGAGCAGCCAGTCTAGACAAGATGAGCCCAGTCAGTGAGACCTTGTCTCAAGAAATAAAGTGGAGCGTGATCCAGTAAGACACTTGACACCAACATTTGGTTTACATACATACAAACACATAGCGCACACACACATGCACACACACACACACACACACACACACACACACACACACACACTCTATAAATATATAGAGATTTTGCTTGACCTGCATGCATCTTGTTACCTAATATCGATGTTACTGTATTTTCCCATGTCCTCAGTCCTCTTTCTGTACTTCAGGGACTTTTAACACATTTTCCTCTCAGTGTGGGCAACGCAATGGCCAGCTACCCCAAACACAAGTAGATTGTGAAGAGCTATTTTTTAAAAAAAAAGACATTACGTGTTTTCTGGCTTCTAAAATGCATATACATTTTTATGTTTAAACAATTTTAAAAAGAAAGATATCACTTGAATGCGCCTGCTCTCCCAGAAAAATAGCTATGAAACTGATGATTTATCTTAAAATTGGTGAAAATGTAAGTCTATAAAAATGTTTGTCACTGGCCATTCCCACTTCCAACCCGTCCCGGCACAGTACTTTACGTGAAGATACAGAGTGAGATGAGAATACATGATCTAGTCAAATTTCATCTTCTGCATTTATCTTTCTCTTGCTCCACATAGACCTTTGAGCATCGGAAATTGGAGGCAAATTGACTTTACCATGGGAGCTAAGTGCAGCAATTTCTTGGCGTTCTGTATCATTTTAACTGTGCTATTTTTACATCGAAAATATCTAGATGTCAGAACTTCACTTCTAGAGAAACATTATGGACTGAGGAGCTGCCAAGTATGTTTAAAAACGCCAAACAAGGGCTTTCAATAATTAATGCCATGCTAATTATAAATTCCAGCCAGACTCAGAAATCTCAAGGTGAGTCAGGTTTACCACAGAGCTGGGGGAGCCACCGTGGCTAGGATGCTACGAGGGTCGCTTAAGCGCCTCTCCTCTGCAGGGGAGCTTAGCCTTTATCATCTTCAGCACCATGACAACGGCTCCACTAATGGACAGAAAGGCAGTGGGCAGGAGAGTCAAATACGGGAACTTTGAAATCATAAGGAACTCCGATACAGACACTTAGCTGTGTGACTTTTTACAGCCTCTTTGAAGCCTCAATGTGCTCATTTGTAAGATCAACACAGAAACACAGGTATCGGGTGTGAGTATGAGGAGCTAGTGAATACAGACAGATGGTATGGTAGTGAGCCACTGAGAAGACCTCACTCCTTCCTCGTCTCCTCCCTTGAGTCCTTCCTAACATCACACAGAAATACTCCTCAAATACAGCTGGTTCCGTACCTGAATACCCCACCTTCTAAAGTACACTGTTTGTTCTACGCCCACCCTCCTCAACTGTTTAGAGTTCTTCGTCACTACAGCAGAGCTAGCTTACATTCAGGATTTGTGAATGATTGACCCAATTTTTGTCATTTCCATAAACACCAATATTATTTACTGAGTCTTTCAATTTGGTTTTTGTTGTGATAAACACCATGACTAAAAAGCTACTTGGAGAGAAAGGGGTTTATTTCATCTTATGATGTGGGGTGTCCTTTTGGGTATGTGTTGTTTATTGGTTGATGAATAAAGCTCTTTTGGCCAATAGCTTAGCAGAGAAAAGCCAGGCAGGAAATAGAGAGAGAGTAGGCGGAGTCAAGGGGACACCACATAGTTACTGAAGGAGGCATACGCCGTGTTTTAATTAATAGAGTTTCTGTGTGATTATTTCGGGTCTGAGTAGCCAGGGAAATGAAAGAGCAGTCTCCGCCTACAATCTTATAACTCCCAAGTCACAGTCTGTCACTGAGGGAAGTCAGGGCCGGAGCCTGGAGGCAGGAGCTAACACAGAGACTGAAGGGGAACACTGCTTACTGGCTTGCACTCTCTGGCTTGCTCAGTTACATTTCTTTTACAGCTTAGGCCCACCAGCCCGCCAGGGATGGTGCTACCCACAGTGGGCTGGGAGGCCTTCTATATCAATTAGCGATCAAGAAAATGCCCTCACAGACATGATATAAAGACCACACCTAAAACTTGGAGAGGAAGGGGTTTATTTCACCTTACAGCTCTTACTCCATCATCAGGGGAAGCAAGGCAGGAAGGAGCTCAAGGCAAGAGCCCGGAGGCAGGAATGGAAGCAGAAGCCGCGGGGGAACGCTGCTTACTGGCTTGCTCCACAGGGCTTGCTCAGCTTGCTCTTGCACCACCCAGGGCCATTTGTTCAGAGGTAGCACTGTTCCCAGGGAACTGGGTCCTTCCACATCAATTATTATTCATAAAATGCCTACACACCTACCCATACACATCGTGATAGAGGTGTCTGTCAACAGAAGTTCCTCTTATGAGATACCTCTAGCTTGTGTCAAGCTGACAAAAAAACTGTCGTGTTCATGGACATGTGCCTGCAGGCCAGTCTAGTGGAGGCAATCCCTTACGTGAGGGTCTCTCTTCCTAAATGACCATTAGTTGTGTGAAGTTGATGGTGGATGTTAGCAATAACACCTAGTATATTTGAGACAGTCAAAGACTAAATGCCTGCGAAATCACAAATTTAACATACTAATTATACAACATACACAGACATGCAACCTTCATATGTACTAAATCAAATGTACCTAAAAATCCTCTCCTGTTCTGTCATGGTATATACATGCAATGTGTTGGTACAGAAGTCCAAATTATTCATGTCATCTCAGCAGACCTGGATATCCAGGGAACTGGGCACTGATAAAAACCACTGGAAGTGCCAGGGATTAGATTTGAGACTAGGTTCTCAGAATTGGCTCCCGTAGCACCAACCTTCCAAGGAAATACAACCCCTGGGGCTACTGAGAGAAGAATCATTGCTACTGTCACCACCACCACCACGAGGGATCCCCAAATCTAAAAACTTGCAAATGGGCATTACAGATGCAGTACATCCTCCAACTGTGCTGTCATTGCCTCTTTCAACATCCAGGGACCTGAGGCCCAGATGTAAGATGCTAGCCTTCCTTATCATCAGAAAACAGCCCAAAGAGCAGGAAGACAGCCCTACCTGGTGTTCACCTATTGCTAAAATGTCCTCCATCCGGGGACATCTTCTACCCCTCCTCCAAAGGCCCAACAGCAAAGGAGGTATGATACCACCAACATTCACTCTGGGAACCAATGCGTTTTAGGTGACTTACAGAGCACTGAGGTTATGGGCAGGGGCATGAATGGCCTTAGGTAGCCACACTAGAATGTCTACACCCACTGTGGATGGTGACTTCTTCAAGGCTCCACAAATGGAGCCTCCTCCTTAATCCTCTCCTCCCTAAATACTTCTAGCCCCTCCCCGAGGCTATGAGTAATTAGGGCAGAACTGGAAATAACTGGTTGAGAGGCGTGGCTGGATACTCTGTCAGTGCAGGAATGTCAGCAGTCAAGGAGCCCAGCTGTGGTGTCTTCTGCAGGCTGGTACAGCTGAACTCATACAAATAGTGGCAGTTTGGCGCAGAGGACAGTCCTGTACGCACCGCCTTTCGAATTCATACGCTTGTACACAAATGGTGGGAATTCATGTCAAGCAGGGTACTTAGCTGCAAGGGAGTCTGAAATGCATAGCTGCTAGCTCTGCAGCCTCTGCTCTTTGAATAGACATACTGGAAACATAGTTAAATGAAATAGCCTGATTTATCTGCTATAAACCATAGGGCATAAGCAGGACCCCAAGCAAGAGACTCTGAGATTCACAGTCCCTAAGTCATGTCTTCTTCAGCCTCTGATGACAACTACAACGGCCCTCCCCCCACACACCATTTAAAAATTTTATTAAAATTATTTTCGTACAATATATTTTAATCATATTTTTTCCCTTCTGCAATGGGTTCCAGATCAATGGGAGGGAGGAAGGGAGGGAGGGAGGGAAATCAGTAAGACAGAAAATATGAAACCAAAGCAAAAAAAGCACTCACAAAAAGTCATGGCATCTGTTTTGTGTTCACCACCTACTGGGCACACTGGACCTGCCCTGGAGTGTGGTCAGATTCCTCCTGAGACCTGTGTGACTGAGAACCAACCAGAAGCTTTATTAATTTATTTCTGATATTGCATCTGGTCAGCTTTGACGAACTTCATTGTTCCTACCTCAGTTATCCATGACTAAAGAAATCCCAGTTGTCTTCAAAGCTTTAGACTAAGGAGTGACAAAGGGCACAATGCATGGCATTTCAAGTCACTGAAAAGGAAACCAGAAGACGATGAACTCAGTGTTATGATTTCAGCCACAATAAGGCTGATACTTCTGGGTTCTAGGGCCATGCATGTGTGGACAAGTCCTCAGTGCCTAATGACCCTGGGGATGTTAGAGGGCCCCGCGTGACCCACGACCCACGTGCGGTGTGTTTGCATCATCCACAAATGACTCAGTTAAGCCCTTGCGCGCATGCGTGAGCCCTGTCATCTGCATATGACGTAGTCACATCAACCCCCTGTGTGCATGCGCTAGGCAGCTTTTAAAAGCTGGACATCATCTCCACCCGCCACCCCACACACTGACTTCCCCAGGCCTGTACACGCCCCCTCTAATGAACTCCAAAGCGGGTTTGTTGTGTGTTCCGTGTTTCCTTCTCACTCGTGCCAGGTAATTTCACTCAGTCATTCAGTTCCTGGGTCCCATGGGCATAATGAGATAATCAGGACATACAAAGTTGTCCTGATCTCCACACGACATACACACACACATATAGACACAGACACTCACGCACATGCAGACAGAGACACACACACTTACACATATAGACACAGACACTCACACACATGCAGACACACACACACTTACACATATAGACAGACACTCACACACATGCAGACAGACAGAGACACACACACTTACACATATAGACACAGACACTCACACACATGCAGACACACACACATATAGACAGACACACACATGCAGACACACACACACACTTACACATATAGACACAGACACTCACACACATGCAGACAGACAGAGACACACACACTTACACATATAGACACAGACACTCACACACATGCAGACACACACACATATAGACAGACACACACATGCAGACACACACACACTTACACATATAGACACAGACACTCACACACATGCAGACAGACAGAGACACACACACTTACACATATAGACACAGACACACACATGCAGACACACACACACTTACACATATAGACACAGACACTCACACACATGCAGACAGACAGAGACACACACACATATAGACACAGACACTCACACACATGCAGACACACACACACGGACAATTACACATACAGACAGACTCTCACAGACACAGACAGACACGCACAGAGACACACACATACAGACACAAAAAGACAGACAGACACACATACATGGACAATTACACATACAGACAGACACTCACAGACACAGACAGACATGCACAGAGACACTCACACACATATACTCACAGACAGACAGACAGACAGACACACACACACACACACACACACACACACACCACTTTTTAACAGAAGAATCCAACTCTGAAAGACTTCATCTTGTCAGTCTGGAAAGGCTGTGCCCTTAGACTAACACCGTACTCTCCCTTGGTCCCTGCTCCTGGATAATCCCTGGAATATGCAGCGTGGTTCAGACAGATGGATGCACGCAACTGTCTTAAAAAAAAAAAAAACAGTGAATCTTGGATCCCAAACTCTTTGTTAGTGTTATAAATTGTCACTTGTTTAAGGGACAGTTAGAACTGGTATTTCCATTTCAGCAGGGAGCATGAGGACTGGTGTTTTGTGCTGTGTGACAGAAACCAGAGCAAGGCCTATGGAAAAGCTCCATGGGGAAGGTGGAATGCTATGCGAGGGAATTATTAAACAGCAGGCCAGAGATGGGAATGCGGGAATGGGACGGGCCCACTAGTGAACTCGCTCGGCAGTGGGCTGCTGGGTTTGAATCAGTGAGCATCCTAAAGCACAGCAGATCATTTCTGCAGGCCTTAGCTTTCCCATCTGTAGTCAGAGTCAGACTACCAGCCGCACGGGGCTGCTGTGGAATCAGCCGTGCCTGGATATAGAAAGTGTAGAGTGAGTGTGGCCAGACTCTCTTCCACTTGCAAAGGGGCAGTGAGACCACCACCTTTCCAGAAAATAGCAACCTGATGTTATTGTCAAAAGCTGCTGCTTTCAGGGTTCAGGAAATTGAGGGCCCCATAGCTACCTACACAAAAGAGCACACTGGCCTCTGGGTAGAACCTGGGTGCTGTGGCATTGTGTTCAGTCAGGGGTGCCCTCTACCTTCACACCAGCGTGGCCTTAACAGTGTGGAGCCGACCTTGAAGACCAGCGGCAAACAAGAGCAACAGTGTAACTGGAGTCAGAGTGGGTTAGAGTCAAGAACTTCTCCCCCACCCCCAAGCCTCTGTCTAGTGGCGACCCGGAAAGTTTTCTTTTATACTAAAGGTTATAATTAAAGCTAAATAAATATGTTTAAGAGAAATAAAATTCACTTGCTTCTCAAACCAGAAATACATTTCCTGAACCCACAGCCACAGATGGAAACCTTACAAGCTTGGGACTTTTTTTTTTTTTTTTTTTTTTTTTTTTTTTTTTTTTTTTTTTTTCAAGACAGGGTTTCTCTGTGGCTTTAGAGCCTGTCCTGGAACTAGCTCTTGTAGACCAGGCTGGTCTCGAACTCACAGAGATCCGCCTGCCTCTGCCTCCCGAGTGCTGGGATTAAAGGCGTGCGCCACCATCGCCCGGCAAGCTTGGGACTTTTAATGATGATTGCAGACCAACACTAACTAATCGCCGTGCTCTGAAACATACAGAAAGATCTTTAGGAAGCCAGGCAACAAAGGAGAATAAGAATTATCTAAAACTAAAGCACAGAGCACAGATATGAGCAACTGCCCTCCAAAGAGAAAGTCCCGAAGAGCCAACGTCAGCAATAACAAGGAACAAAAAGACAGATTGTTTAGCTATGTTGAAGAAACGCAGGAATCTACGATACTTTATGGACTAGCTGTGAACAGCCTGAAAGTGAAATGAAGAGAAACAGTTTTGTTAGGAATGACATAAAATAATAAAACCCTTAAAAATAAAACTGACCAAAGAAATGCAAAGCCTGTGCATTGAAAATGGCAAAGTAGGGGCTGGAGAGCTGGCTCAGCAGGTAAGAGCGCTGCTGCCCTTTGGGAGAACCCACGATCGGTTACCAGTACCCATACCGAGCAGTTCCCAGTACGAGACGGGAGAGTCCGCTCCCTGTGATGCCCTCTGCTGGCCTCCCCAGGTATCTACCCGCATATGCACAAACATCTGCTCTGCACACATACACACATTATTACAAGTAAAAAGTCTTCTAAAGAAAGTGACCAAATATTACCCTCCCCACAAAAGAAAGGCAGAGCAAGATGGCATCAAAATCTGATTCAGAAATACAACCACGGGGGAGGAGCCTGTGCTCCTAAAAAGCCCCGTCCCCATGCCACCTAATACAGTCTCTGGGTCATTAAGAAAAACAAAATAAAACAAGCAAATGAATGAAAAACTAGAAGAGGGAGTAGCTGGGATGAGGAAGGGAATTAGTGGGAATGGAAGCAGACAACAGAGGGGAACAAGTGTGTGTAGGATCAAAATATATACATGTATAAAAATGTCACAATGAAACCCATTATGTTAGTCAACAGATACATAAAGCAAATTATTTTTTAAGGTGCATTAAAAAGGACAGGAAGAGCTGTCTATGTCACCTCTGCCCCAAACTCATGTAGCACAGCACAGAGATAGCTCTACATGAGAGGAGAGGGAATGACGCTCAGGCCATAGGCTTAGAACTCAGGCCCCCCAAACCCAGGTAGCAAAATGGAGCCCTGCCTACATCAGGCAGGAAGAGGAAGGCAGGCACAGCTGATTGCCTTAGCACCTAGAGGGGGGCTTCCTGTGGTGAAACCTTTCTGGGGCCAGGGACAATGAGGCTTCTGCACCTCACCTGGAGCCATGTAGAGGCTTGTAGGAATGGACTATGAAGGCACCACCGCAAGTCATCCTGTACAGCAACACCAACTACCGCTTCGTAAGCAACTTGGACTTGGGGGGACCTCTAGTGTGAAGCCAGGGGCAATGCAGGAACAGCAGACTAGTGTCCTATCTAGACTTAGAGCGCCATCTACAGCTGAAGCAGCAGCAGTGACCACCACTTTAGAGAAAAGCCTAAACGATAACAAGGAAGTCAGGTGACAAAGAGACTATGTATCAAACCTTTAACATGCAAATACCACCTTAGACCAACAAATACAAACTTGAAAGGAATCATGCATGACCTCATCTAATGAACGCGTGAAACTGGCCACTAAGAAACTGATACCCAAAACCTCAGACAGCAGCAATTCTGGTTTTTAAGATTTAGTTATTTTATGGATGTTTTGTCTTCATTTACATCTGCACACCAGAAGAGAGCATCAGATCCTATAGGACTACAGTTATAGACAGTTGTGGGCCACCATGTGGGTGCCAGGAATTGAACTCAAGACCTCTAGAAGAGCACCCAGTGCTCTGAGCCTTTGAGCCATCTCTCCACCCCTCAGGAAGAGAATGTAAGTAGTTGCTTTAAGGAAACTCAGTAAACTTCAAGGAAACACTGAGAAACAATTCTATACTCTTGTCAAAGCCACAACAGAGAGGTGGAAGAAACTGTAAATTCACTAAGATCCAGGTACTAAAAAATGTTCACAATGAAGTAAAAACCACAACAGAAGCCGTCTTAAACCTCTTCTCCCCTTGTCATGGCAAACTATCCCAACAAAGTGACTTAATGGAGAGGGGTTACTTCCCACTCAACAGTTCAAGGGACCACTGTACCTTTTGCAGCATCGCGAGGAAGTCGAGGAGCTTGAAGCCATTGGCCATGTTGTGTCAACAGTCAGGAGGCAGGGAGGGATGAATCCCTGCAAATGCTCATCTGGTTTTCTCAGCTTTATATAGTTCAGGATCACTTGACAACCCCCATTCGAGCTGTATGTCTTTCCACATCAGTTAAAACAATCAAAACAGCCCCTCCTAAGTACAGCCAGGAGCCTGTCTCCCAGGTGATTCTAGAGTCTGTCAAGCTGACAATTCATGCTTGACATCATCAAAGAAGGTATCTGAAAAGAAAGAAAAGGCAGGTAAAAAAGGAAGACCAGAGAGCTCAAAGGTAAATGTGTTTGGAGTGGTGTGTGTGTGTGCGCGCGTGCGCGCGAAATGAAATGGCCACACTTACATCATACACAAAAATAGGTCTTTAATTTGAAAGTTGAGAATGGCCCAAGGAAAGTCATTGCACAGCAACAAAGAAGTCAATCAGCAAGAGGAATTACTGTAAGTGTGTGCGAACCCAATAACAGCACACCAACACACAGATTAACATTGATCAACATTGTCATACATTGCATGACAGTATATAGTACCATAACTCCACTTCAGCAATGGAAAGACCACTCAGTCTGAAAACTATTGGACAGCAGCGTGTCCTTAAACCGTGTCCTAGACCAAATGGGCATAACAAATCTTTTCAGAACATTCCATCCAACAGCTGCCGAATACACAGTCTTCTGTGCTGTGATATTCTCCCAGCTAGGTCACAGAACAGCCACTAAATAGGTCTCGGCACAGTACTCAGAGTGAGGTCATGCTGGGTGTCTCCTGCAACCACAACTATCCAACTATAAACAAGAAAAGTTTTAGAAAGCACACACACATCTGGAAACTGTACAACACACACTGAAACCAGCTGTTGTGGGGGGCTTGTTTGTACAGTCGCTCAGAGACTGCCAATAAAGTTAACCCTTAAATCACAACAGGCAAATGAAGAAAATAAGGAGGCACAAGATATCTTCAGTCACATGACTTAAGGCAGCAGGAGCAGTGCGGAGACATTGGAACAATTGGCGCTTCCATCACATAAGTAGTTTATAATCTCAAATAAATAACCATCTTGGCACTTTAAGGACTTGGAAAAATGCTGCCCTGCCCCTTTAAGAGACAAGCCACGCCCCCTCCCCTGCCCCCCCCCCCAGGCAAGCTGATCTTCAGCTTTCAGCCTGAGTCCCCCCTCCTCTCTCAGAGGCAGCTTCTATCTCTCCCTTCTCCCCACTTCTCCCCCATCTTTCTCTGTCTCTCTCTCTCTCTGCCTCTCTCTCTCTGCTCTTCTCCACTTTCCCCTCCATAACCCACTAAATAAATATCCAACTTCACTCTGTATGGCTTGCCTATCTGTCTCGTTCTCTCACCTGCCACCCAGCTTCCTGCCTGGGACCTGGCTGCCTTCATGGCATGGTCTCAGGACCCACTGCCTGCTGCAGCCACTCAGGGACCTCCAGCACTTTACTTAAACCATAACAGTGAAAACAAATGAAATAAAACAGTAACTAAAACAAAAACCCAGTCGTTTTTTGAAAAGGTAAACAAAGTTGATAAACTCTCCCACGTTAACAAAGAAAACAAAGGCTACAAATAAAGGCAGAGATGAAAATGGAAACATTTACAACTGACATCACAGAAGCAGAAATGTGGGATATTTGTAAACCGTGTAAAAACGTATTGCTGTAATAAAAAACTGAACGGCAAATAGCTAGGTAGGAAGCAGTGGTGGAACTTTAGGAGACAGAAAGAACTCTGGGAGGAAGAAGGCAGAGTCGCCAGCCAGATGTGGAATAAGCAGCACGAACAGTATGGAGAGATGAGGCAACGAGCCAGGAGACAATGTAGATTAAAATAAACTGGTTAATTTAAATTACAAGAGGTAGTTGAGACAAACCTAAGTCAAAGGCCAAAGTTTCATAGTTAATATAAGTCTCCATGTAATTATTTAAGATCTGGCTGGCAGGACAGAGAAGGACCTGTTACATGCAAAGAATCACTAAACAATTATTTGTTATTGTCAACAAATTTGAAAAATCTAGAAGAAACTGACAAATTCTTTGGATACACACATTGCCAGCCATAATTGAATCCTTTTTGTTTTTGTTTTTAAAGACAGCCTCTATAGCCCTGGCTGTCCTGGAACACACTAAGTAGACCAGACTGGCCTTGAACTCACAGAAATCCACCTGCCTCTGCTTCGAAGTGCTGGGATCAAAGGAGTACACCACCACACCCAGTCACAATTGAGTCCTGAAGAAACAGGAAAGTAAGACAAGCAGCCCTGTTGGGAGCTGTTCCATCTGTCTAGGAGCCGTTCTGTCTGGTTTCGGACCAGTGTGTGAGTGCTTGTCCAACGGATCTCCAGATGAGGCAAAACCCCACGGAGACAGTCTCACTTGTCAAGAACCAGTGGACTCCAGGAGAGCACAGAATACTGCTGGGACCCTGAGGTCTGCATGCTGTCTTCTCTCTTGTAATATTGTTGATTCTTTTGGCAGTTTTGATGTCATTTTGTCAGTCATGCATGGAACAGCTGTGATCATTCCTGAAAACCTCATTTTTTTTCCCCTCAAATATTTTCCCATACAATTCTTTGGGAGCTGATGCTTCTTAGGTTCCTTGTCTGGGAATGTCAGCTGTCACTTCAGACCCTGGGAGGTGCTCTAATTCAGTGCTGACAGGATCGGAGGATGATCACCCCTATTCTGTAAATATATTTTGAACAAGATAGTTGTTTTTGAAAATGTATGCCTATGTCAATCACCTTTTGTAAAGACAGGATGTACCCAGTGTCTTATTTGGTCAAGCTATCAAGATGATAAGTGTTGTTTTGGATTAAAGATGTTTTGATGCAAAAGCTGGGAAAAGAAACCATAATTGACATATTTGTTTTTGCTGGAGGTTAACGTTGGAAGATGGGAAAAACTTGTCTGCTAAAATGGAAAAACATGCTTGTTCTTGATGCATAAATAAAGATGGCTGGAACTTTTCTGGCCGGCAACTTGTGTGAAATTCATCTGGTGATCGGACAAGTCATTTCTCCGTGCCAACACTCTTGTCCCACCTCAGGACCTGAACCCAGGCTGTGGCAGGACTGGAACACAGAACAATTATGATTAGCAAGATTGAAGAAACAATAAATAATAAAAGACTCCCAATTGAATAAGCCTAGAACTACACGCTATCTGTCCCCAGTCATCTCTGTGTCATGGCTGCTTCTGAAGGAGGGGTTCATGCCACTCACAGTCCTGAAGGCGCAGTCTCTGAAATGGTGTAGCATGAAGCTGTATGCTGAGGACTGTCCAGCTGCACCATCTCAGGACACAGCAACAACAGAAACATGTGGGAGGAAGCAAGTAACAGCATCTCCAACCAATGGGTACAAGACAGGCAAAATTTCTCTTCGTTCTGGCCTCTCATGAGAACTACCAAAGGGGCTGTAAGAAAATGCCCCTAGGGACCAAGGGCCACCACCTCCCAGAGGTTCCATTGCCTCTTGATAGGATAACTCGGAAAACCAAGCCTTCACACACCTACACCGCGGCAACTTCACTATTGAATGCTACCAAATACTTCTAAAACTGGTGCCAATTCTTCATTTGTTAAAAAGAAGCAATGATGATGGGCATGGTGGCGCATCCCACGGTGGCACATTCCATGGTGGTGCATCCCACGGTGAAGCATCCCTTTTATCCCCTGCACACAGGAAGCCGAGGCAGGAGGATCTCTGGGAGTCTGAGGCCAACCTGGTCTATAATAGTAAGCCCCAGGCCAGCTAGAGATATGTAGTAAGACCCTGTCTAAACTTAAAAAGGGCTGGTGCCAAGAGGGAGAGGGATTTTTTTCCAAACTCACTTTATGAAGCCAGCATTATCTTTTTATTAAGATTTTAAAAAATCTTAATTATGTATATATATAAATTCAAATATATATATATAAATATAATTTCAATATATATATGGAATACAGAGCCAGAGGCATTGGATTCCCTTGAAGCTGGAGTTGCAGGTGGCTGTAGCACCTGATGTGGGTGCTGGGTTCTAAACTCTGGTTGTCTCTGCAAGAGCAGTATGCCTGCCTACTTTTAACCACTGAGCCATTTCTCTGGCCCCAGGCCAGCACTGTCTTGACAAGAATACAGCTTCAGGCCAGAATTCCTAATAAACACCAAAACACAACTCTCCAACAAATACTACTGTGCAAAATCCATCAGTATGTTAAAAAATATTATCCACACAATCCCATGGGATTCATCCCAAGCAGGGAAGCATGGCTCAACATAGGTCACCAAGAGATGTGATCAGACACATCTGTCCTAGTTAGGGTCACTATTATGACAAAAGCAGCTTGGGAAGGAAGGAGTTTATTTGGTTTATGCTGCCACACCATAGTTTATTATTGAAGGAAGTCAGAGAAGAAACCTGGAGGCAGGAGCTGGTGCAGAGACCATAGAGAGATGCTGTTTACTGACTAGTTCATCATGGCTTCCTCAGTCGGCTTCCTTATACAACCCAGGACTAGCAATAAGACAACAGAAAACAAACAAACAAACAAATAAATAAATATCACCCCAAATGGAAACAATGAACAAAAGTCAGTAGCGCCTGAGGATACCACTGGCTCAGAGATGGCACCACCACCAAGGGCTGATAGCACCACCAATCCCTAATTAAGAAATGCCCTACAGCCAGATTTTTTGGAGGCATTTTCTCAATTGAGGTTCCCTGCTTTCAGATGACTCTAACTGATATCACGTTGACAGAAAGCAGACCAGCACGCATCCCAATAAAATTAAGCACAAAAATCATTCCAATGTCCACTGAAAATGTCCTTGATGAAATTCAAATCTCTTTATGATAAAAGGGGAGGAAGGTCTTTTAATATGATAAAGGCCAGATATAACAAGCCCATAGAAAGCATCATTCTGAATGGGAAGAAAGTGAAAATCTTTGTCTTTAGGTTATTGACCACAACAAAGATGCCAACTTACGCCACTTTTATTCCACATGGTGCTGGGAATCCCGGTCAGCAATAAGGCAACAGAAAAATAAATAAATGAATCAACAGCATCCAAAATGGAAATACAGAACAAAAGTCAGTAGCACCTGAGGATACTATGATATTTAAATATGCATAAGCCTGCTCAAAGACTCCAACAAAAATCTTAGAACCAACAAATGAATTCAGCAAAGAGGATACAAAATGAACATAAAACATCAGAAGCATTGCAGCATCCCAATAGTTAATTATCTGAAATAGAAGAAAGCAATGCTGTTTGCAAGAACCAGAGAGAGACACAGACAGACAGACTGATAGACAGAGATAGACCTGGAAATTAATTTAACTAAAGAAAACTGAATGTAAGTAATTGACGTGACACAAAGAAATAGTATACCACCTGCGGGATTAGACAAACCAGTATTGTTAAACTATCCACACTACCTGTAGGGTCTACAGATTTCATGCAATCCCTCTTAAAATAACAATATTGTTCTTCACAAAACTGAGAAACATAATGAGGAAGAATAGCCAAAACAACCTTGAATGAAAAGAACAAAGGAGCGTTAGGTTATTGATTCCAAAACACACAGAAGCGTCCCCCTCCATTTCTCTTGAGGAGTTTCACAGTTCCAGCTCCTGCGTTTAGTTTGTAACATGCATAGGGTTGATGTGGCGCGTGGTGAGAGACAGGGATCTAGTTTCATCCCTTTGTATGTGGGCATCCAGTTTCCCCATTTAGTGAGCACACGGTCCTTTCCATACTGGTCAACTTTCTGGTACTGCAACACATACCTGAGATAAAACAATCTAAAAAAAAAATAATAAAGGTTTATTTGGAGGCGTCTGTCCATGGCCAGTTGGTTCTACTGCCTTGAGCCCGTAGCAGCATGTTACATTATGGCAGAATGGGTGGTGGAGAAAGCCAGTTCAGGTATGAGATGGGAAAGGGTCAGGGTCCCCAGCAACTGGAAAACCTCCCAGTAGGCTCCATTTCTTAAAGTTTCTGCCCCTCCCTTAGCACCAGGGACTGGGAACTCAGTCTTAGCACATAGACTGGGGAACTTCACCCAAGACATAGCAGTGCTTTGTCAAAGATCAGCTGACTGTGAATTCATGTGTTGACTTAGAGGGTCTGCCTTCCTTTGCATTTGTCTACGTCTATTTTTGTTATCATCATCGAGTTTGCCGGTGCCATGCTGTCTTGATGACTATAGCTTTGTAGTATGCTTTGAGAAAGTAGTGTCACACCACACATCTGATACAGATATTACCTAGAACACAGAAGGAACTTGCATGGCTTTGTAGCAAACAATCTAACTGGAAAAAAGAGGCAACAGGTCTAAATTGGCATTTCTCAAAAGAATACACACGAATTGCCAACAGGAATATGAAAAAGTGCACAACATTATTAATCGTTGGAGAACCGGAAATGAAAAGCACAATATTACCTCCCTCTTTATAGTCAGAGAGCTATAAGCAGAAGGTCACAACTTCCATGAGGATGACAAGAAGGGGAATCCTTAGATGCCATGGGTGGGTGCCAACCTGCAGACCCTTATAGGAAACACTATAGAGGGTCCTTACACATGAACATAGAACCATACATTTCAGCCCTCCCAACACAACAGGACATACACATCAAGAGACCAGAGTTAAGGCAGACTCTCTAGTAGGCAGATAAGAAGGGCCATGGCTAGGTAAGAAAGGCGGCAAATTTCCAAGTTGGCTGACTTCTTCCTCACCCTCCTGACTTGTGAAAAAAGCCTGGCAGCTTTGGACTCCCACCAGCAGGTCCTTGTTGACAGACTGGCTCAACAAGTTTCAAGCCAGATCAGGACAAGTCTGTCACATAAACAATTGAGGACCCATCAAACTAATCAACCTTAAATTGGGGGGGAGGGGACTCTTCAGAGGTTCTCAGCTTCCTGAGAACCCCCACACACTTTGTAGAGGGCCTTTTCTCTGTGTGTCTGCTGCATGTGTGTGCTTCCTCACCTCAAATAAACACCTTTCTGCAACTGCTGATTCTGTGTGCTTGAGATTTCTCTGCTGCCACCTATTGCACTGCAGATTTTCCTGCCTTTTAATTCTTTAACTGGCAGAGAAAACAAACCCTACCAAGACCGCTAGACGCTAGACTGTATGACTATGACCCAGCTGTCTATGTGTGAGGCATTTGCCCAAAGGAGACAATACCATAAATCAGAAACACCTGCATTGGCATGCTTTTATTTATTCCTAATAGTCAGAAACAGAAACAAAAAAGTGCCTATCAACTGTTGACAGGATAAAGCAAATGAGACACACACACACACACACACACACACACACACACTCCTCCTGTGGTAGTTTGAATGTAATTGGCCCCCATAATCTCATAGGGAGTGGCACTATTAGGAGATGCGGCTTTGTCGGAGTGGGTATGGCCTTGTTGGAGGAAGTGTGTTACTGTGGGGGTGGGCTTGTGGGCTTTGAGGTTTCCTATGCTCAGGATACCGCCCAATGTCTCAGTTGACTTCCTGTTGCCTGTAAGCTAAGATGTAGCCAGCTCCACATCTGCCTGCATGCAGCCATGCTCCCTGTCATGATGATAATGGACTGAACCTTTGAAACTGTAAGTGAGCCACCCCAAAGAAATTCTTTCTTTTTAAAAGTTTCCATGGCCACGGTGTCTCTTCACAGAAATAGAAACCCTAGATAAGACACCTCCCCACTATCTCTTCTTGTCTCCTACCTTCCCTCTGAACCCTTGCTTCTTCTCAAGTCCTCCTGCAACTTTCACATCTTTGGGTTTTTTTTTGTTTTTGTTTTTTTTTGTTGGAGACCCACTGAGTTTAATTAGGGTTGCCTGCATGAGCAATCCCCCTCAAATTAATAGACTGATTCAATTTAATCCCTCCTAATAATATCCAAAGGTTTTTTTGGTAGCAGTTAATACATGATTTTAAACTTTATATGAAAACGTAAAAGAAAGTTAGACACAGTGGCACAGGCCTGTAATCCTAGCTTATTATCTCTGTGAGTTCGAGGCCAGCCTGGTCTACAAAGTTAGTTCCAGGACAGGCACCAAAAACTATAGAGAAACGCTGTCTCGAAAATCAAAAAAAGAAGAAGGAGAAGAAGAAGAAGAAGAAGAAGAAGAAGAAGAAGAAGAAGAAGAAGAAGAAGAAGAAGAAGAAGAAGAAGAAGAAGAAGAAGAAGAAGAAGAAGAAGAAGAAGAAGAAGAAGAAGAAGAAGAAGCAGCAGCAGCTGAGGCAGGAGCATGGCGTTTAGTGCCTGCCTGGGCTGCAGGATGAGTTGAAAGTCAGTCTCAGCAACTTTGTGAGCTCCTGCCTCAAGACTGAAAGTAAAAAGAGGGTGGAGGGAACTGGTTGATGGGAAGAGCATTTGCCTAGCATGTGTGAGGACAGTGGGTGTGGGGTGGGGGTGGCAAGGCACAGCCAAGCACTTAGATTAGGCCCAAGCAGGTTTTAAAAAGAAAAACAAAGTTCATGAATTTTATCACCTGATTTGAAAACTTCCTATAAGACTTTGCAGTCAAGATAGACTGATAACTCAGAAGGGTAGATTAGTAGTCCAGAATACACAGTTGGCTTTGGAGTCAGGTGATTCCTTCTCTCACCCTGTGTGCTTGGGATCAAACTTGCGGTTTCACACAAACTGGGCAAGAGCTCTACAACCATACCCCAACCCTACTCAAGAGATTTCGGACTGAATTGCCAGGATAATAAACTAGGTAACGTATCTTTTTCTTTTTTGAAATTTATTTATTTTTATTTTATGTGCATTGGTATATTGCCTGCATGTGTGTTTCTGTGAGGGTGTCAGATCTTGGAGTTACAGATAGTTGTGAGCCACCATGTGGGTGCTGGGAATTAAACCCACATCCTCTGGAAGAGCAGCCAGTGATCTTAACTGCTGAACCATCTCTCCAGCTCTGAGCTCTGGTAATGTGTTTTTTAAAAAATATTCGGGGACAACTGAATACACATATGCATAAAAGAAAAAAAACCCTTACTTTCCTTTTACTTTACATTAATCTAAAATGCATCAAAGACCGAAATATAAAATTTCTTAAAGAAAACACAGGAGGAAATTCCTGTCACCTTGGATTAGGCAAAGATTTCTTAGATGATCCATAAATTAATGTGGACTTCATCAAAATGAAATTTAAAAAAATAGTGCATAGGCTGTTAGAAAAACCTCACAAGCCCGAAGAAAATATTTGCATGTCTGATATAAACAGTATCCAGAATATATAAAGAGTATTTATAAAGCAACAACAAGATCTTTTTTTAAAATAATGGGCATGGATTTGAGTAGGTATTTCACCAAAAAGATTCCTAAGCAACTAATAAAGCATGAAGAGAGTCTCCTCTGAAATCATCGGGGAACTGCGGAAGGAATAAGGGAAGTTTTGTTTCATATGTGTTATAAAGGGTTAATAAAGAAAACTGATAATAATAGGTAGAAATATAAAATAGTATGGGCACTTGGGAAAACAATCTAGACTACACTGTGTAGCTTAAGGTAGCCTTGAACTCATGATCTTCTTGCCTCAGCATCCCAAGTCCTGGTACCACCGGCATGCAATGCCAAGTCTTACTTGTGGTTCATTGAAAGGTTACAAATATAAATTTTAAAATAAACATTTAAAAAGTTAAACAGTTGCTATTCCATCTAACATTTCCACTTCTAGAAGCAAGTGAAGGGTGAAAGTAATTGCCCACATAGTTATTTATAGAGAAATGTCCAAAGTCATATTGGTCAGGGTAACCCAACCCCAGAGACAAAGGGAGCATCCAGCATACTGTGAATTGGAAATAAAATGTGATGCATCTGCAGAACAGAGCACTTGTCAGCAATAAAAAGGAACTGACTTCTGGGGCACACTAACAAACCAGCCTTGGAAACAGGCTAGATAAAAGAAGACAGTGAAGATTATCCATGGCATGAGTCCGTGTACACGAACTATCTACAGAGTCAGAAAATGTCAGCGGCAGGCTAACAGGGAGAGGAAACTCATTTCAAAAAGGTGATAACTTTTGCAATAAAGAACTATTTTAATATTAGAGCATGGTGATGTTTACACAAAGGTGAAACTCCACTAGAAAGTTCTACTGCACGCTCACACAGGTGGATTTTATCTGCCCACCATCTCAATACGTTGTTAAAGAGTGTTAGGGTTGTTTGAGAATTAAATCCCCATCACATCTGGCTTCTTAATCAACCTAAAGATCACCCCCTCCTTTAAATACACTGGCAAAGAAATCATATAATTCCTTTCTTCCACAGAACAAAACCAAATTTCTTGGTTCTCCACATCATATACTCTCTATGTTGCCAATCATTTTGCACGGTATTTTGACTTTCCTTCTCTGTAAGATTTCAGGGTCTCTTTTTCTAAACTTTATTTATTTGGTTGGGGTGTTCATGTGTGTGTGTGTGTGTGTGTGTGTGTGCGCGCGCGCGCGCACATGTACACACATACTTGCATGCCCATGGAAGCCAGAAGAGAACATCAGATCCCCTGGAGCTATAGGTGGTTGTGAGCCTTCTGGTATAGATGCTGGGAGCTGAGCTCTGGTTCTCTGCAAGAGCTTGTGTCGAGTTGACACAGAACTACCTAGCACAGCAGACACCACTAATCAATCATAGCATCCCCGGGGGTAGGGGACTAAAAACCCTTCTGAAGGCAGTGTGCTAGGGACTCACTATGATTAAAAATGAAATTGAACTTCTTGCTTCTGCTAGAGACAAAGACTGAATTAGTTTTACATTCAAATTATGAAGCTTAAGATATCTGAAGCTGGGCACTGTCCCGCCTGTCTTTAATTCTAGCACTTGGAGGGCAGAGGCAGATGGATCTCGGAAGTTTAAGACCAGCCTGCTCTACATAGTGTATTCCGGGTCAACCAGAGCTACACAGTGGGATTCTGTCTTAAAAATATTTCTTTACCCCCTTTTTTCCCACATACTACTCAGAAAGTCAGGTACCATACTCATTAATTAACTTTTAATTAATTTCTCAAAAATGTTTTTTCTTATGACTTTTATGTATTAAATTTAATTAACTTGTGGTATGGGCATACAACAGGATCTTGCTAAAGTTCCCAGGCTGGCCTTGAACTATCTATGCAGCCCAGGCTGGCCTTACATTTATGATACTCCTGGCTCAAAGTCACAACTATTAACATTACCACACTCACCTTGGGTATTTCATTTTAAATACTTATAATCAAAATACTGTGATTGGTTTTCAGTTGACACTTTTCCAAATTCATAATTTTGTAACCATAGAATCACAGGGGAGAATGAATTCCTATACAGGTCAACTGCACCATAATCGACATGTAGAGCTTCATACATGTCTTTGGTATGTACATTAACATACTCACAAAGCTGTGCGACCATCATGGGCTCCCTATCCGTCCCGCCTTTTTATTGTACACTTGTTTCTCTAAACAATCTGACATCTGGATTGTTGAGACTCAGCCGCAGGTGTGGCCTCTCTAACGTCGCACTAATAAAACTGCAGAACTGCTGAGACCCCTCCCCCTCCCGCTCTCCCCTACCCCCAGTCTGCCTGGCCATCCAGGTTTTACTGCCAAAGGAGACGCTAAGTGCCCGCCAGCACATCGCCCTATTCTTTTCTGCAGGTAATGAGTCCTAGAATCTGGCTAAGATCTGTGAAACTTCTTGCCTTGAGGATTTGGCACTGCCACGCATTCATCTCCCACGTTTAAAGATTAGGACAAGATAGATCTGAGTCTACTCTCCTTAGAAGTAAAGAGTTATTTAGTGTATTGTTCCCATGCTTCCTGACATGCTAAACCATACATATGTACACACGCGCGCAGGCACATACACACACACACACACGCATGTGCACATACTTGTTTGTTAAGTGAATAACTGAGTACTTCCACAAAGTCTTCTGGCCATGACTTCATAGAGTTCTAACTGGCTATTTTGGCAGTAACCGCCCACTGTTGACGTCTGCCTACCCATCAGCCTTAGCTCAAATGCAACTTTCTGTCTCTCATGCCTTTTGAATTCCCTTCACTGAGTTGGACACTATATAAGAGTTCCACACTAGATAAGAGCTGCATGAGCGAGTTTCCATATTTGTTTCTGGATTCACCTTAATGTTCACAAGCTCAGTGACCAGTAGTCATGACTGCTCAAGCGATATTTGTGGAATGAGAGAAGAGAACTGGAAACGCAGCTTGTCTCGGTCAAAAGACAAAAATGCAGCCAGCGTAACCAGGTGTTTTGGGTTGTGTTCACCTGTCTTGAATCTTATTTATTTAGCAACTTCATTGAAACGTAATTCACATGGTATAAAATTCACTCATTGGGATCTGACTAATGTCTTCTTGCCTCTCACTTGGTATGTGAAGGTCATTTTTTTTTTTCTGATGGGGAAAAGGGAAGAAAATCGAAGTAGCATGTTGCCGAATCTTAATAGAGAATGGGCCCTTCCGGCCATATTTTCCAGGGCTTGTTCTCCTGCCTCACTTCCCAACTGTGACACCAAGCAAATTCATATTTCTAAGCCCTGGATCTGGATTTATAAAATTTCGCCAGTGCCATATCTTCGCTGGACCCTCTCGGGATGAATTGTGACGCCAGCCAGAGCGACAGCACCGTGAAACATTGCTGGTTCCTTCCCTCGACCCATCCATCCCCTGCTAACCTCGGACTCTCAAACAACGGCAGTCCACCATTTGTTCTGAGCAGATTTTTTAAAATACCCAACCTGCCTGCTTCCTGAGTCACCTCCTTCTGTGGGTTAGCTTTCCCAACAAATGATACAGATCTGGTCCCTCCTTCAGCAGAGGCTTTTTCTTTCCATCTTGAATGTGCCTATTAGAAAGAACACAACCCACCCAAGAGCATTACAGAAACCATGGTTTCCTTGCTTCCAATTCCCTTTCTTCTTTGCTGAAAGACCAGAATCTTATTACCCCAAGCCTCTGTTCTTTGAAAATGGCTTTTCCCATCAAAAAAGAGCTTCTCCCTTTAAGCCTCTTGTCTCAAAACCACCTATCTTTTCTTTGACCTGCTTCTTCTAAAGTCTGTATTCTCCGTGTCTCGTATTTACAGTCCCCGCTTGTACCGCTTCCCCACGACCCACCGGTCTTCCCCTGGAGTCACATTACATCAGCCTCACTAATGCATATTGGTTACATAGCAGATGTTTTATTATAGGCAGTCCATTAAAAAAAATAAGCCTGGACACAGGTTCGATTGAACATGGAGCACAAATTGTCTGAGGTTAAGTACAAACAGTTCCGAGATGCGGGGTGAGGGGGACGACAAATATTTATATTCATATTAAATATCTATATATACCTGTTGAGTTTGTGCTTTTTCTCAACGCTTCAGAGACCCTCGAACTTTGAAGTGATTGAGACGGTAAAGGATGGGTTTCCAGAAATTTCGCCCCGAATTAAAAGCTCCATTAAAAAGGCTGCTCCATGCGTTCAAGTAACACCCACCAACAAAAACCATCTCCACAACCACCAGATTATCTCACCGGCGAGTGAGACTGCAAGGTTTGGGGGATCGACTGTACCACTTTGTGCTTGTGCATGGGGGGATTCGAGGCCTTTTGGCCGTCTTCTTTGCCTTGGCACTGCCCCTGTCTCCCCTGCTCCGGCTTCCCCAGTGCGTCCGGCCGGCGCTTTATAGGTGCAGCCTGGGCGGCTCCGTCGGCTGTTTTTCGGCTCCTTCTGGTTGTGGTTGCTCCTGTGATCCGCAAAGATGCAGCTGAAGCCGATGGAGATTAACCCCGAGGTAAGCGTAGCTGCTGGGCCGCCATGGGAGCGCACGGCCCGGCCTTAGCTCCGGCCGAAGAGTCGAATCGGGTCGCTTTATTATCTTTTTCCTTTTTGCATTTGCCTTTCAGATGCTGAACAAAGTGAGTGGCGTGGTGCGCAGCCTCTGTCCCTCTCCCCGGGGAGCATCGTCAGAGACGCCCAGCCGGCCGCGCCCTGCGCAATGGAGGTGGCCGGGATAGGGCGCCCTGCTTGATGTCTTTTCTGCCCTGAGTTATTTAGGGATTGGGGATGACCGAGAGATAGATCAAAGGGAGATGGTGGGGGGAGATGCACCCGGACAGGAGCGAGCGCGGGGAGCAGCTTTCGAGGGCGTGGCGACTGCCTAGAGGCCCCAAGTCCGAGGGCTTCGCGGGAGCCACGTGTAGGCCGAGCTTTGTGCTGTGTCACTGCGCGGCACGGAGGGTGGGACGTCGCGGAGGCTCCTCCTAGACTCGGATGGGGACGTGTGTGTGTGTGTGTGTGTGTGTGTGTGTGTGTGTGTGTGTGTGTCGGGGGTGGGGGTGCGCGTGCTGACTCCACCCCCTAGCAGGTGCCCATCACTTGTCCAGCTCTTTCCGTCTGGCTGCCCTGTCTTCTCTCTGCAGGTGTTGGCCAAGCTGGGTGTCGCCGGCCAGTGGCGCTTCGCAGACGTGCTAGGGCTGGAGGAGGAGACTCTGGGCTCAGTGCCATCCCCTGCCTGCGCGCTGCTGCTGCTGTTTCCCCTCACGGCCCAGGTAGGGTGAGGTTTGTGATGGGCGGGTCTCAGATGATGCACAGTGTTTTGGGATGCGCTCTTAGTCCGCGCTGCCCCCCTTTCCTGTGGGGTAGGGAATAAGGATTGCACCTCCTAGGATGGGAGGTGCCTGATTTTCGTGGTACCTATTCATTGGCGCTCCTGTTGTAAAGGCCATTATTGGAAGAGATGAAGCGTATTGATCCTGTCTATTTTTCCAGTTACCCAGAGGAACTCGCTTGGTTCCATCCACTTGGGGATGGCTGTGGTTTCCTTTTAAGGTCACTGTTTGGTTCTCAGACTCCCACCTAGCTGTAAATTGAAGAGGGTCTGGCTTGCTTAAACCAAACGGTTCCCTTAATTTACCACCTCTATCTGCCTTTCTGGTGGATTGAGGGCTCTTTTCCACGTGCCCCCTCCCCCCACAGCAGGCACACTGTTGAACCAGCTGTTTGAAAGCTGAATCATGGGTGCACAGAATCTTTTCAGCAGCTGTCTCTACCTCTGTGACCTTGTGTCTTCAGCACAGTCATGGAAACACCCTTGCATTTTCTGAAAAGGTCTTCCATCTTCCAGTGTTTGGGGGATGTATGTGACGCCAACACTGAGCGTCAGATACAAAAACAAAACGGTGGGATATGTGTTATCTTACCGTGCCCTGTAAATCATGGCACCGCCTGTCTCCTGTTGCTGTCAATTGCCAGCAGAATTTAGAAGGGGAAGAAATGGGCAAAACTTGGAGGCATTGGGATTTCTGGCCTCACTCTACATGGGATGAGGTTAAATAAATACCATCCTAAGGGCAGGTGTTCTTAGAGCATTCTTGACCAAAACTAAACTGTATGGAAAGGTCTAGGCCTTCCTCCTAGCAAATGGTCTCTCGTGAGTTCAAACACGTAGTACGGAAGATCCCAGTGACTTGTCTCCTAGTCAAAGCTCTTATTGCAACCCTTGCATGTCAGGCCGGCTTCCTTGACTGCACCAAAGCCGCGTCTCCTGCTCAATCGAGCGGTTCCGGAGCTGCTCTTGACAGGCCCCATGATGACTTGGAGGTTTTGAGCAGAGCTCATGCAAGGCCTCTGGGAGGCAGCGGCGCAGCTTGTTTGCTTTTGGCTGCTCACCGGTCTCATTTTGCAGGCTCCAGTGGATCTTTTTAGAGAACATTCCAGTTTGGCTGACTACTGTTTTATCCTGTAGCTGTTGGTGGTCCAGTCTGCCCCATATGTTGAGTACCTGGTCTGCATATGTCATGTGGAAAACACGGAAGAGTTTTTAATGGAAAATGAAACTTAGTTCGAATTCCATCCATAAGTTAATTTAGGAACCATTAGTCCTGACTCCGGTTATATTGGGAAACCCTAAATGAGCATCTTAATTCACTTTGTGGTGGTGAGATGGCTATAGAAGCATCTCTGAACAAGAGCACAGACAACTAAGGGGTGGTGCTAGTCTGTTTCACAACTGTAGCTGATGAGCCTTGAAAGGTGTGCAAACCCCTATCCGTGACTAGGATGCCAGGACATCTTAAGTGGCCGTTCAGTTCACCCCGTGGGACAGACAATCCTGCTCCCGTTCTAGAGCCACAGAGTAAACGCATGCGCCACTTCCGTGTACAGTAAACGCAAGGCTGCTAGACGTGGATCAGGCTGGCCGATGGGCTGGGTGACTTCTGCTGGCTGTGGGCAGCGGGCGTCTCCATAGCAGTAGCACCTGCTTTTAACTGACAGTTCCTAACTGCTCAGGGCTTTCAGACTGGCCAGCGAGAGGAGTACAGTCTCCTGAGTCATTGCGCAAGAAGCGGGCAATGACTTGAGTAAATGCCGTTCATATGGCAGAGTCTCTCTCGACGATTGCTACCGTTCTCCTCTCCAGTTAGACTCTCTGCCCTGCTGTATCGCTGGCAAGGATAAACCAGTACTTTGTATTTCTCTTACAAGGTGAAAAGGTTTTTGTTTTTGTTTTTTAAAATCATTATCCACTCCTTGTACCAGTGCCTTTCTAAAACAAAACAAAGGGGAAACAAAGTCCTTGCCTCCACTTGCCCCTTTCAACAGTTAAAGCCTATTTAAATACATCAACTCGCACACAAATGAACAAATGAAACAGTTAAGGAATGGAGAAACAGACACCAGCTGGTGTTGCCCCTGGGTGTTGATCAAAGGTTGATGAGGACACCTGTATGAAATACAGCCATTGTTCTTGAAGGGAGAAAACCCCCGAGCAGGGCTCTTTCCGGATCTCCTGATACCTCACTGCTAGCTAAAGGTTGCTGTGGTGTCTAGACACCCTTGGGCACCATCCAAGGCAGTACCTGCACTGCAGCATCAGGGTGGAGCCCCGCGGCCTGCCTGGGGAGGTGAGGGAGACAGACTGTTCTCTGGGCATCAGCCAGCGTCTAGAGCCGTGGCTGCTGCTGCAACTGCACATCTCCTCAGAACTGGCTGGACTGCCGTGCGCATTTGCATTTTGAGATGAAAAAAAAAACCTTTTGTCCTCCCTATTCACAGCATGAGAACTTCAGGAAAAAACAAATCGAGGAACTGAAGGGCCAAGAAGTTAGTCCTAAAGTGTACTTCATGAAGCAGACCATTGGAAACTCTTGTGGTACCATCGGGCTGATTCACGCAGTGGCCAATAATCAAGACAAGCTGGAATTTGGTACTTGGGGCTTAATAATTTGGACACCCGCTAGTTTTTAAGCGTTTTTGTTTTTATTGGTGTGGGTGTGTGCCATAGCATGCCTATGGGGGTCCGTACAGCTCTGTGGAGCCCTCTCCTTCCACTTGATGGAGGTTGGAGGATTGGGGGACTGAACTCGGGCTGTCTAGCTGGCTCTCAATCACCTGCTTTTTAAACTTGAGACACGGGGTTCAAAGAGTTTGCAACTTAGCGGTTACAGTTTATTTCAGCACTGTATAAGCACAGACACATATGATGGGGCAGAACAGGATCTCACTCTGTAATTCTGGCTAGCTTGGCTGGCCATGAACTCAAGGTGATCTCTTGCCTCGGCTGCCTGCTGGGGTTTACAGGTGTGTGCATCCACTCCTGTCTTTAGTTGTTGGAAGCCTGTTAAATCACACAGACTACTCACCTGGATCCAGACCCACCAATGGAGTTTTGCTGTTTCTCTGTGGAGGGGAGGAAACTAATCCTCCAAGTTCCTGCTGCCCCCACCCCCTGCACAGTGAGCTTCCCGTGTAGCCTTTTCTTTCTTCCCTTCTCTTCTCACAGCTTTGTAGGGGCTCAGGTGAGAGAAGAAATGCTTGAGGGCCAGCTGACGTAAAGATTCTCACATACACTCCTTTCAGTTCTCAAAATCCTAAGGGACTAAAGGTGACAGCCAGAAGATGTGGATCAGTAGGGCCTATCTGCAGTAGTTCTGTGTCCCCTAGTTGACAGAGGGGCCAGGATGGTGGAGAGCCACTGACCCAGGAAGGTATAGCAGTAGGCTGAAACCTTGAAGGATGCAGCTGTGAGCATAGTCAGGTGCAGGGCTTCCGCCCTCCAGGGGAAGCTGAATGGGAAAGATGTCTGAGCCAGTAAGCCTGTAAGAACAGCAAGAGTCAGCAAGAAAATGTTACGTTCATGTAGCAGTTGTATGTGATTTAGGCCAAGAATCAGCAAAGCTTAAAACGCTGGAGAGTAAGTCTTTTAGGCTCTGAGAGCTGTGTGGTCTCTGACTTTGTAGCCAAAAACCTGCCACAGAAATGCTGGAAGCAGATGGGCATGGTTGGGTTTACCTAAAACTTTATTTATTAAAAAGAAATAATAGTAATTTGCCATCTCCTAAATTTGAATGGCTGCAGGTGGCTACAAGTTGAATATCGTCAGCACTATTGCCCCTGCCCATCAAATATAGACCCAGCTACTCAGGACTCTGAGGCAGGAGGATCACTTGAGCCTATTCAAGGCCACTGAAACCTATGTCCAAAAAAGTGTTGCTTAGTAGTTAATTTGTCTAGCAGTGCAAGGCCCTGGGGTTGATCTCACACACACACACAGCCACACGCATGCACACGCATGCACACTTACATATGCATTTGTTTTCACAACAATGCTTGGATTAAAAAGTACCCTTGTGCAGTTTCTAAATTAGAATGCTTGCTTGTCCATAAGTACCTAGGTCTAGAAGTTCTTTTTCTAGTCTGGTTGTGATGAAGCTGTCTGAGGAAGCTGTGTTTGGTTCTTTTTATTTCCTCTATGAATCCTTACTTTGTCTAGAGTCTGTTCCCAGGATCAGGGGGAATGTTAGAGCCGTGCTAGAGCCGGGATCTAAGAGTTCATTTGACTCAGTCCTTCCGGGGAGTTACAGGATCACCATCAATGCCAGGTTTTGGTTTTCTTTTTCTCGGTGATGGGGATCAAGTCCAGGGCTAGGCAAGTACTAAAGGATTGAGCCCACCCTCATCCTCCCCGGGTTTGAAATAGTCCCCATGAACCAAATCTGTTAAATTTAGAGCTGAGTTGGAGCTGAGGTCATTTGGAACCATTCTTGCTGCAGCGGGGTCTCCTACCGTCTGTACGTATTCCAAAGGTGGCTGCACTGGGCTCTAAGCCAGGGAGCATAGGTGTTCATATTTCTGTCTTAAGGCATCTATGCTAATGGCATTCTAGGTGTTCCGTTTGAATTGGGAAGTGGTTCAGAGTCAGCCGCAGACATAGTAGGCTCTTCTTTTAAGGGACTGGGACCCCACAAATACACGATTCAAGTATATGGATGCTGTAAGGAAGTGGAGAGATTTGAGACACAGGTGGGGCAGGATTGGGGTGTCTGGGACCAGGTGAAAGAAAGAGCGTCTGCACTGGAAGGGTGGGGCAGCCTGTCTGGCTTGGTTGCAGCAGCAAGGAGGCTTGGGAAGCTTTGTGTAAAGGGGCAGCTCATCCACATCCCTGGAGGCCATGTATAGGTCGAGGTGGGTCATAGGGCCACGCGTGCAAAGGCCTAAGTGGGCAAGAACTGTGTGTGCCCTCTTATACTGTCCAATCCGTTCTAATATGTGCCTTTTCTTTTGAAGAGGATGGGTCAGTCCTGAAGCAGTTTCTTTCTGAAACGGAGAAGATGTCCCCCGAAGACAGAGCGAAGTGCTTTGAGAAGAACGAGGTAGAAAGGGCGTTTGTAGCATCGCTTTTACATAGCTCTGGAGGGCTACACTGCATGCTAACGGCTTTCTCTCTCCTGCAGGCCATTCAGGCGGCCCATGACTCCGTGGCCCAGGAGGGCCAGTGTCGGGTAAATACCAATACAAGTGCAGACCTGAGCCAGGCTGAACCCACGTGCCCTCTGTCTCCTGTGGGACAGTTACAGGAATCACTTACTGTGATGCAGTGGCCTGCAGGTGTTGCCCAGCAAGGCCAACTGACCCCAGAAAATTCTCCTTTGATAACATGCAGAGTTGATCTGTTCTCCTCCGATAGTCTGGAAAGTCTGCTTGGAAAATTGGAATAAGTCAGTGGTCGATTCTGTGATTAGCTTGTAAGGGCCCGTGGGATCAGCTCTAGCACGAAAAAATAAGTGTGTGAAGTGACCCCCTAAACTCAATGCAAAATTTAACTTGGAATCCAGGACCTGCATTGGCACAGCTGTCTCCTGCCTTTTAGACTTAAAGCAAGATACCCTTCCCTGGGCCCAATCTCCTTCCCACTAAAGAGCATGCAATTCATAGGCCTGCAGAGTTGGCCCAACTATTCCAGCATTTCTGCCTCTCACTCTTAGAAAGAGAATGTTTTTTATTAAGTTCATCTACTACCTCATTAATTTTTTTCCTTGACTCTTTTTCAGGTAGATGACAAAGTGAATTTTCATTTTATTCTGTTCAACAACGTAGATGGCCACCTCTATGAACTTGGTATGTATTGCTCCATCTTGGAATCCAGCAGAATATCTCTCTTACGGACAGTGCTGGTGTGTGACTTTCCAGCAGTATATATGTAATGATTTATGATGCCATAACTGTGTTCCCCTGGGGACATTTAGTCCTCTATCACACCCAGCTGGCCCTCCTCAGGCTACTAAAATGCCCAGTGACAAGCCAGTGAGAAGGTCAATCAGAGTGGCCTTGGTTGTAGGGTTCATGGCACTCCCTCACCCCGCTCACTTACGATCTCCCCTGACATCGTCCATTTTACACAGGGATCAGTGCCTGAATATGACCTTCTGTAATATTACAGAAAATGCTTCTGTAAAGTGAATTTGGTAAGATTTGTTCGTTTATTTGAGACAGCTCTCTTTACCAACGCCTGGCTGTCCTGTAACCCACTATGTAGACCAGACTGGCCTTGAACTCACAAATCAATTTGCCTTTACCTCCTAAATGCTGGAATTAAAGGCATGCACCACCATTCCCAGGTTGTAAAGTGAATTTGGATTTGTTGAGCATCATTTCTATTTATGGAAAATAATAGGAATATCCATCTTGTAAAATTTGTCCCTTTTACTTTACTGGAAAAGGCTCATAGCTGTCTCCTCTCAGACTTAGACTCCCAAGGGCAAAGGAGACGGGGAAATCGGCTGTCACTAAAGCATTCTTTCCGGTGGAGACTGCCTGACGCTGTTTTATCCAAAACACGGGGGCACAGTTCCCCGTTAGGGTAACTGGGTCAGACCTGTGTGATCCCAGCTGTAGACTAGAATTATCGTTGACTGCCCAGGAGTGCTCGAACTCATTGTAACCTGTTGCTCTGAGATCAGGTTTCCCTCGTGGGAATGATAGCAGCCTTTGGAAGACTCTACAAATCCTTCTGGGTTGGGCCACTACTGTATTCTGAAAATATGTAAGGAAAGCTGACCCGCCTGGCTTCTTTGTTCTAGATGGGCGAATGCCCTTTCCCGTGAACCATGGCGCCAGTTCAGAGGACGCTCTGCTGCAGGTAATCCTGGGAATGCACCTCTCTCCGTCGCAGACACACGTCTTCCCACCACTTCTGTGTAACTGTGCTGACATTCAGAATGCCAGCGTCAGCTGTGTTGGTTAATAGCATTCTTGAGGGCTTAAAGATCCTTTAGGCATTCTAGCTGCCTTGCTTTGTAGCAGGTGGTTTTAAACAGGATCCTTCAAAGAAGCCCTGGTTAATCTGTTTCGTGTGCCATCTTTTAGTTAGAATTGCTTGAAAGCCATTGCTTGGCTTTCGTGTGGGATTAAGGTAGCCCTTGTTTCCTTGGTGGGGTTACACCATCACTAGAGAGTAGAATATCAATTTTCTTTACCTTCCATAATCCTCTGATGCTTCTCGGTACGGGTTAGCCTTGTTGGGTATATGTTACAAATGTTGGCTCGGTAAATTATATCATTTCTTCCCCCATGGTTTACTGGTATTGGAGAGCAGGGGATTCGGGATCACTTGACTAGAGAGGTGGTGTGCTGCTCTTACAGAGGACCCTAGGTCAGTTCCCAGTACCCACCATCCAGGCAGGCAGCTCCCACGTGCACAAACTCATACAAGCACATTCTCATAACTAAAAACGGTGCTGGAGAGATGGCTTGGCGGATGGGTGCCGACGCACTTACAGAGGATCTGGGTTTGATCCCTAGCACCACATGGTGTCTCGCAGTCATCTATAACTCCTTTTTCAGGGGTTCTGATGCCCTTTTCTTGCCTCCACGGGCACCAGGCATGCAAGTGGTACCTAGGTACTCATGCAGGCAAAACACCACACCCATATACTTTTTAAAAAAAATTTAAAAAATGAAATCTTTTAAGATTCAGGACTGTACACCTATCCTGCTAGAAGTGACTATTGAAAACTCAGTTCTGAACTGTTCTGGGCCTTTTTTTTTTTTTTTGGTTTTTCGAGTCAGGGTTTCCCTGTAGTTTCTAGAGCCTGTCCTGGAACTAGCTCTTGTAGACCAGGCTGGCCTCGAACTCAGAGATCCGCCTGCCTCTGCCTCCCAAGTGCTAGGATTAAAGGCATGCGCCACCACCGCCCAGCTTTGTTCTGGTCCTTTTTGACCTAAAAATACGTCTTTAGGATAGAATCCTGATGCTGTTGCAAAGGAATGTCTTATGATTAAATGTAAGACATTGAGGTATGACTTTATTTGTAGTGGCAACAACAGCTAGTGTTCCCTCAGCACTTGGTGTACACACAGTGAGGGTCAGCAAAGGTTGTCTGTGAGGAGCAAGATAGGAAGTTCTGATGCTTTGTGTGGTGCGTGGCTCTGTGACAAGTGCCCAGAGCTGCTTCTGTCACTCTAAGCTCTGCTAGACGGTAACTAAACAGCGTGTCTACTGGTGTCTGTCAAAGGTTTGTTCACCAAACTGGCAAGAGGCTGAATTTGGCCTGTAGGCTGCGGTTGCTGACTCCTGGGCTGGGTGATTCCCTAAGTGAGTTCTACCTTCTGTTGAGTGTTCCCTTTAATAATGTAGGAAGTGAGACTTATTGCCCCCTTCTCCAAGATGAGGATCCAGGATACAGATTAATGCCTGAGGCTTCTGTGAATTCAACAGTGGAACCCTGGGTCTCGGCCACTGTACATTGAGACCCTTCTTTAGGGGACCGGGCTTTGGAACATCATGGATCTGGTCACCTTGCAGCACTAGTGTAATGCACGATTCATTAAAAATTCAAGGACTGAAATTGGGGTTCAACTCAAAGACCCAAAAAGCAAAGTAGTCGGCCACTGGCTCTTACCTTAACCTCAGTCCAAAGTGGCGATCCTAGTACCAGGAATCTCAGAATGACATAGCATCTGAGAGCTGTCTCCTCCTATATAATAATCTTCTCTAGGGCTGGGATTAAAGGCGTGTACCGCCCGGTTTCTATGGCAACTAGTGTGGCCACTGGGATTAAAGGTGTGTGTTACCACTGCCTGGTCTGTAAGGCTGACCAGTGGGACTGTTTTACTCTGATCTTCAGGCAAGCTTTAATTATTAAAATACAAATGAAATGATACTATACTAGGGAACCTAGTTATATCAAACCAAGCATGTTGAGTCATTTGTAATTGAGGAGTGTGCATTAAAGCTGAGCCTGTGGTATAGTGCCCTGGCACCTGAGTCTTTTCCGTTGCCTCGTCCTTTAAAGTCGATGAGGGTAGACTGCTTGACTAGGCCTTGGAAATGCTTTCTCTTTGAAATTCCTGTCTCCGGCAGGTTCTGTATACTAATACCATCCCTCCTTTCCAGGATGCTGCCAAGGTCTGCAGAGAATTCACTGAGCGCGAGCAGGGGGAGGTCCGCTTCTCTGCAGTGGCCCTCTGCAAAGCCGCCTAAGTCCTGGGGGAGAAAACCAGCCACTCCCCTTCCCCTGGGCAGGCCCATGCGGCCCTGCCCTTGGTCTGCAGCTTTAGCACTTAGAACCACAGCTGTCCTCTTCCGTTCCACAGCCCCGTTACCTCCACCCTTCCCAGGCCACCAGGGAGCTCTGTCACAGCCACGCCAGCGTGAACCTCAGAGGCAAAGCGGTTTCCCCTACTGTGTCTCGTACCTTAAAATCTACGGCTTCTTTGGTTTGTGTCTGTAAGTCAAGGCTTTGCGTGTGGTTTGTCTGTCCTTAAAAGGAATAATAAAACTTTTCTGCTGGTAATCAGAGTATCAGCTGATTTTTATGTCCCCATCCCCAGCGCCAGTCTTTCAGATGTGATAGATACTTTGACAGTGATAGACAAATGTGGTGACCAGAGTACTGTAGGACAATGCTCTTGTACCCTGTAAAGATTTGTCACTTGTATTGGTTTAATAAAACACTGATTGGCCAGTAGCCAGGCAGGAAGTATAGGTGGGGCAGCCAGAATAGGAGAATTCTGGGGAGAGGAAAGGCTCAGTCTGCAGTTGTTACCCAGACACAGAGGAAGCAAAATGAGAATCCCCTACTGATAAAAGGTACCAAGTCATGTGGTTAACACAGACAAGAATTATGGGTTAATTTAAGATGTAAGAGTTAGTTAATAAGAAGCCTGAGCTAATAGACGGACCAGTTTATAATTAATGTAGGCCTCTGTAAGTTTCTTTGGGACTCAATGGCTGTGGGACTGGATGGGACAGAAACCTCTGTTAACACCAGAAGACAGCTTTTCAGAAGTAGTTCTCTCCCACCATGTTGGTGAGGGGGGGGGGGGGCTCTCACTGCAGAAGTTCTGAGATTACAGATTCACAGCATTGCATCTGGGTTTTATATGGGTTCTGGGGCTCAAACTCAGCACATCATAGTTCCTCAGCAAATACTCGCCCACTGAGTCATCTCCCCAGTCCTGACTTGTGTTTGTCTAATGTTTTCCTGATGAATTGACTTAGGAGCTTTGGAGATCAAGGGCACAGTGGCTAAGTGCCACTGTCATGGTGTCATATAAAGAGTACTGTCAACTTGACACATAGTTTTTCTCCTGGAATCTCACTTGGCTGAGGTTAGGAAAGTCTCTAGGTAAAGCCCACAGTTGAGTGGCCTTAAGGTAGACAGATTACAACTTAATTGGAAATCTTAAACCAGTCTCCTGTCTCCTGTCAATCATCTGCAAGATCAGTAGAACATAGTGGGCACTATCTCAGGTGGTTCCTATACTGGACATATTCCAGTCAGTATCTGCATTTTTGCTTTTCAGTAATTGCTTCAGAGGAGCTCTTTCTTTCAAAATTACCCATTCCAAGAAAAAAACAGACTGAATGTAGACATTGGTTCTGCAGCAGATCTCACTGTTCCTAGTTACAGGAATTCTGTAGAGCAGGGGGAGTCTCATGTTGCCTGTCCTGACTCCCAGATGAGTCCTATCCTTGGGGAACAGGAGTCCTGATAGCCTGGGCCACAGCTGCCTTTGTGGGTTTGGTGTGTATCACAGTAAGGTCAACTCAGGTGTTGGTCCTCACTTTGCATTTTGACACAGAGTCTCTTGTTCGCTGCTGCTGCATGAGGAGAACTGGCCCACAGGCACCCAGGAATTGCTGGCCTTAGCCTTCCATTTGCCATAAGTATACTGGGATTGCCAGCATGTTCTGCCACATGTGGCTTTGGTGGTGTACTGGCTACTTGACACAAGCTAGAGTCATTTGGGAAGAAGGAAATTTGAGAAATTTCCATCGGAGAAAATGCCCCCACCAGACTAGTGTGTGGACAAGCCCATGGCACATTTTCTTAATCAATGATCAAATGCGGGAGGGCCCAGCTTTCTGTGGGTGTCATCCCCTGGGCTGATGGTCCCCAGATGTATAAATAGCAGGCTGAGGAAGCACTCCTCCATGGCTTCTGCATCAGTTCCTGCCTCCAGGTTCTTGCCTGAGAGTTTCTGTCCTCCCACCAGGTCCCACAGCCATTTAAGCCCCAAAGAAATCACACAGAGGTCTATATTAATGATACACTGATTGGCCCATTAGCTCAGGCTTCTTATTTACTCTTATAACTTATATTAGCCCATTATTCTTGTCTATGTTAGCCACATGGTTCAGTACCTTTTTCAGCAGGGCAGGTCACATCTTCCTATCTTCTGCCTTGTGTCTGGGCAGGACTGGGGAGGAATGGACTTTCTCCTTTCCAGAATTCTCCTGTTCTCTTCTTCCTGTCTGGCTACTGGCCAATCAGCGTTTGTTTAAAACATAATTGACAGAATGTAGACAGAATTGTCCCACACCACTGCCCTGACTTCCTGGGATAATGGACTGTTAAGATGAAATCAACCCTTTCCTCGCCAACTTATTTTTGGTCATATTGTTTTATCACATTAATAGAAACCCTAACTAAGACATGTGGGCTCTGGGGATCAAAATTGCACCCTCATGCTTGGGAGGTAAACATCCTCTGAGCCATCTTAGCCCATTTGTTTTATTGTTTTTTCGAAACAGGGTTTCTCTGTATATCATTGACCGTCCTGGAACTCACTCTGTAGACCAGGCTGGCCTTGAACTCTCAGAGGGTCTGCCTGCCTCTGCCTTCCAAGTACTGGGATTAAAAGTGCACACCACCTTCCCCTTGCAACCCCTGTTATGTTTTGATATGGGTCTCCTGTAGTTCAGACTGCTCTGGAACTGGTATAGCTGAGGATGACCCTTGACTCCTGGTCCTCCTGCCTCCACCTCCACAAGTGCTAAGATTATAAATATGTACTAACACATTGTTGACGCTATGCTGAGGGCCAAAACCCAGGGCTCTGTTCGTGCTGGGAAAGCACCTGACAACTGAGCTGCATCAGTAGCCCTTCTCTGTTTTTTAACTTCTATGACTGTAGCACTTTCAAACTTTCTTATTTTGGGGCCAGCGAGATGGTTTAGCAAGTAAAGGTACTTACTGCCAAGTCTGACAACTGAGTTTAATTTCCAGGGCCCACAAGGTGAAAGGAAAGAATCAACTCCCATAGGCTGTCCTCTGACCGCCACATGTGTATTGACATGCATGTGCACACACCAACTCAGAGGATAACATGATAATTGATGTATATATGTACATTATCTATCTATCTATCTATCTATCTATCTATCTATCTATCTATCTATCTATCTATCTATCCTATCTATCTATCTATCTATCTATCTATCTATCTATCTATCTATCTATCTATCTTGGGAAATCATCAAATCAGGCCAATTAGCATTTCCATCTCCTTAAACATTTCTTATTTCTTGTCTTGAAAACCTTCAAACTCCTTTGTAAAGTATGTAAGGTGCTAACGGTAGTCACCCTGCCTAACTGGAACACTAGAACTTATCCTGTGTGACTCCCGACCTTCCTCTACCATAGCCCGTTTATCACCTCCTACCCTCTAGTGGCCACTCTCCTCAGTTGTCTGAGATCAACTTTCGTTTTAGGCTTCCAGCAAGAGCATGTAATATCTGTCTGTCCCCAGCTTACGTCATTTAGCATAATGGGATCCATTCCTCCTCAGGTTGCTGTAAACAATAGGATTTTATTCTTGCTTGTGGCCAAATAATATTCCATCGTGTGTGCGCACCACACTTACATTGACATCTGCTGGAATCTTTTTGAGTATAAGCCACCTCTGTTCCTCAGAACAAAGTGGTCTAGCTGCATGGAGTTGAAGGTAGAGGGATGCATTTTAAATTCTCATTTGAGTTAGGGTCAAACTAACCCTAACTAATACTAATACTAAGTTGGTTGAACTGGTTCTTGACTTGCTCCTGTATAGGTCACTAAACAAAGAAATTATTCCCTATCTCTCATTAGACACTGAGAGATCCGGACCAGTGCTAGGATGAAGCTCACAACCTTCACCACCAAAATAATATAAGTAAAAGATATTTTAAAACTGGTGAAGATGTATAGGGAGGACTTGGGCTCTAGAAGTTTCTGTCTAATGTCACCAATTTCCCTCTAGATACACAGGACTGTCCATGTTGCATTCCACGGGAAGGCAGATCCCCCTCTGGGATGGTGTGACTCAGAGGGCTTGGTTTTTCCAATAAGCCTTCTGGTTGGCATCTGGGATTTGTCAAAGATTTATACAGCAGCTTTCCCCCTTCATTTATTCCTCTTAGGCAATCAATGGAGGGGACTTCAGAAGTTTGCATCTGACAAAGGCATCTGGTGCTAAATACCCCTTTTAATAAAGACCCCTAATGTTTAATGGAGGACTTTGAGTTTATAAACTCTCCAGATAATAGCTGGGCTGACTAAACACTCACAAACACAAAGAAGTGTTCTCGAAGTAAACCTGTGAGACAGCTGGCTAAAATGTACATGCATATGTCTTAAAGCCAGGTGAGGTGTTGGCTCCACTCTGTGCTACACATTTGACTACATTGTGTGGTCTTGGTATCGTTCCTGTTTTTAAGATGGAAGATGATTACATTGTGTAGCTCAGCAGCGTGTCTAAAGTTACCTGCTTGATGAGTGACATTCCTGACATTCAAACCAAAGCAGACAGAAACATATGATAATGATATTCCTGGGCATAAATGGGCCTAGCCAAGTTAAGTTTGGTATTTCCTGGGTATAAATGGGCCTGGCAAAACTAAGTTAAGCTTCATGGTCTCACACTAGATCTCTACAGATCCTTCCAACATTCTGGCTCGGATGTCCCAGTAAAATTCCTCTCTCTCTCTCTCTCTCTCTCTCTCTCTCTCTCTCTCTGTATGTATCTTTATTCTTTTAAAATTTTTCCTTCCTTCCTTCCTTCCTTCCTTCCTTCCTTCCTTCCTTCCTTCCTTCCTTCCTTCCTTCAGTAGGATCTCATTATGCAGCCCTGGCTGACCTAGAACTCTCTGTGTAGAACAGATTGGCCACAAACCCACAGAGATTCATTTGCCTTTGACCACCTAAGTGCTGAGATTAAATACATATGTTATCATATCCACCCTTATATCTTTACCATTTGTTCTTTATTATTATTTTTAGATTTATTTATCTTTAAGCATATGAATGTTTTTGCCTGCATGTATCACCACATACAAGTCCATTGAACCTCCTGGAATGAGTTACTGATGGCTGTGAGCCATCATATGGTGCTGGAAATTAAATCCAGGGCCTCTGCAATAATAGCCGGTGCTCTTAACCACTGAGCTATCTTCCCAGCATATTCCATCTTGTTGTTGTTGCTTTTATTTTTGTTTTTCAAGACAGAGTTTCTCTGTGTTATTGTGGGACAATGGTCTTGTACCCTGTAATGATTTGTCACTTGTATTGGTTTAATAAAATACTGATTGGCCAGTAGCCAGGCAGGAAGTATAGGCAGGGAGACCAGAATAGGAGAATGCTGGGAAGAGGAAAGGCTCAGTCTGCAGCCATCACCCAGACATAGAGGAAGCAAGATGAGAATGCATCACTGATAAAAGGTACCAAGCCACATGGCTAACACAGACAAGAATTATGGGTTAATTTAAGATGTAAAAGTTAATAAGAAGCTGAGCTAATAGGTCAACCAGTTTATAATTAATGTAGACCTCTGTGTGTTTCTTTGGGACTGAATGGCTGTGGGACCAGGTGGGACAGAAACCTCTGTCAACATTGTGTAGTCCTGGCTGTTCTGGAACTCACTCTGTAGACTAGGCTGTCCTTGAACTGAGATATCTGCCTGCCTCTTCCTCCCCTGTGCAGGGATTAAAGGCCCACCTGCTTCTGCCTCCCACGTGCAGGGATTAAAGGCGTGTGCCACCACTACCCCACTTCTATCTTTATTCTCGAAAACACAGTTCTTCCCTTGCTACTGGCCATTAAGATTATGATTAATTTAACTTTAGAGTCTCATTTTCCAGGCTTTCAAGAATGGCTACATTATCTTTTTTTTTTTTTTTTTTTTTTTTTTTTTGGTTTTTCGAGACAGGGTTTCTCTGTGGCTTTGGAGCCTGTCCTGGAACTAGCTCTTGTAGACCAGGCTGGTCTCGAACTCACAGAGATCCGCCTGCCTCTGCCTCCCGAGTGCTGGGATTAAAGGTGTGCGCCACCACCGCCCGGCTTGGCTACATTATCTTTATAATAAAGTTTTAAGTTCTTCCCTTTAAGAACCCTTCTCTGAATTCCTAGTTAATTCTAGCATACTTTCAAGTCTCTTCAATTTATAGTTGAGACCAGTACCACTCATTTAATCTCCTGTATGATAAAGGTCATTTGGTGTATGTGGTGTGTGTGTGTGTGTGTGTGTGTGTGTGTGTGTGTAGGCCAGAAGACAACTTCGGGTGTCCTCAGGCACTGTTCACTTTGTTTCATGAACCCTGTCTCTCACTGGGACTTGGAGATGTCTGGTTAAGGGTACTCTGGCTGGTTGGTGGCTTTCCAGCACTGGACTTTTTCCATAACGCTAGGGACCAAACTCACGCACCATGGCAAAGCCTACTGACTGATCCATCTGTCTCCCAGCCTTCACATTGTCCTCGTCTCAACAGGCACTGTTAGGAAAATGCTTTAGAACTTAATTATGCTTATTTTCTCTAAAACCTCAGCTTATTTGTACCACACTCAGTTTCCTGCCCACTCTGCTGTGGGAGGCAATGACTCAGTGGGCAAATTTGGCAGGGTTACTTTCTTTTCCTCTTTGAATAGTGTGATCTTTTTAAACCTTTGTTTACCTGATGGGTTTCTCACTTGGGGTTAGCATTCCCTGGGAAACAGGTGTGAGGCAGAGCATCACGTGAGCCAAGGAGTTTGGGACTAGACTGAGCAACAAAGCTACACTGTGCCTCAAAATAGAAAGTCAGTCAGATGGATGCCATTCTTTCCCAGTATAAAGTATATGGATTGGGACAATTTAAGGCACTTGATGGTTTCTTGGTCACATTCCCAGTTCATATCCTTAACTCAGATTTAGATTATAGAAATGTGTGTGTACACATATCTGTGTTACACACACACACATGCACACATATACACACATATAAATGTTAAAGATAGGGTTTCACTAAGTTGTCCACACTGATCTTGAACTCCCAATTCTCCTGCGTCAGCTTCCTGAGTGTTGGGATTTCAGGCCTAAGCTTTTCGATAATATATTACTGTTCCCTATTAGGAATTATAGGATATATATACATATGAAATTTTACAATCACATTTAGTGTGTGTGTGTGTGTGTGTGTGTGTGTGTGTGTGTGCATGGTATATATAAGGAGTCAGTTCCCTCCTATTCTGTAGGTTGTGGGGATAAAACTCAGATCTTTGGGCTTGACATTAAGCACTTTTACTTGCTGAGCCACCTTGCTGATCCCAATGCAGACTTTCTTTCCTCGGCAGAATATCTTTAAAAACAATCCTCAGTTTCCTAAATCATAGCTCCCAACCCATCAACAGTGTTCTTTATGGAGAGATGGCACCCTCTGTTTCCCAGGAGGTGTGAAGCGTCAAGAGGTATTCACACTCTTGAGGGTATGAGCTTTTCTTTCTTAAAAAAAAAAAATGTGTCTTGTTTTAATTATGTGTGACTGTATGTGCCTGTGAAGATGTGTACACATGAGAGCAGGTGCCCATAGAGGCCAGAGGAGGGCATCAGGTGGGTGCTGGGAACTCAGCGCAGCTTCTCCGCAGGAGGTTTTAAACACTGCTTTTAGTTACTGAACTATCTCTACAGCCCTGTTTTGGCTTTGTTCTTTTTTTAAAGTTATTTGGGTGATACGGGGTGATACAGAGGTGGTACTGGGTGATAGAGGGTGATGCAGAGGTTATGCCGGGTTTTGCATGGTGAGCCTGACCAGTAATCCTGAATGTTAACAAGGTAATTTTAAAATTAATCTTAAGGCTAACCTGATAAAAAGATAAAAGAAGCATTTTTAAAAATAGAGGCTCATAAATTTGTTTGCTTTGATTGAACTTAAAAAGTCTGGAGTACTTCTCACCCACGCTTCTGTAAGTTAACCTAACCTAATCATTAGATCACAGGAAAGGACCCAAAGATGGAAGGGGGACTGGCTAAGAAGAGGAAGGGGGCCTGCAGGAGAGGGAAGAGTTCTAGAGGGCAATATGACTGTACATTATATACACGGATGTAATACATTTTATATATATGTATGAAACTATAATAAAACACTATATAATTAATATATGCTAATAGAAACAAAAATAACTATAATAGTTTAGACAAACAAGCTTGAAATATCCAGTATTTGAATGTCTAAATTCAAATTTAGGGTCCTTTTTTTTTTTTTTACATTTTTTTCATATATTGAACCACTTCCCCTCCCCTCTGGATTCACTCCCTTTCTGGTTCTCATTAGAAAACAGCAGGCTTCTAAGTAAGAGATAGCAACCAAACATGACAGAATAAAATACAATAAGATGAAGCAAAACTATCATATCATAGTTGCACACGTCATCCCAGCAGGAGAAAAGGAGTCCCAAGAGCAGCAAGAGCAGGCACAAGAGTCAGAGATCCACCTGTTCTCATAGTCAGGAGTCCCACAAAAATACTAAGCTACTATCTATGATATAGATACAGAGGACCTGCTATAGGCCCATGCAGGCTGTGTGTTTGCTGCCCCAGTCTCTGTGAGCCCCTACGTGCTTGCCTTCATTGACTCATAGGGCCCTGTTCTCCTGGTGTTCTCCATCCTCTCTGCCTCCTCTTCCATGGGATTCCTAGAGCTTTGGGGAGAGGGATTTAATGGTGACTTCCAATTTAAGGTGTTCCTCATGAAGACTGCTAGTAATGAGGGTATGGAATCATAACTGGATGTCTATCTCCTGTAGCTATTTAAGGCTTCCAGTGGTGAGGCTAGGGTTGCATCCCATTGAGTTGCTGGCCACGGGGGTCCCCATGGAAATCCCTAAACAGCACAGGCTGTGGCTAAGACAAGAGGCTGCTCTCCACCGATTGACAGCAGGACTCCATTGCCGAGGACAGCACCACACACAACTCACTGAACATGGAGAGAAGCTAAGCTGGGGCCCCCATGGAGCCTGCACCCCTATGTCCCAGTCTCTTTGGTGTGGTCTCTGTAGGCCACTGAAAGAGAAAAGTGGACACCAGCCCAGCCACCAAACCTTTGACCTACAATCCGTTTCGTGTGTACAATACGCTAGGGCAGTCGCGGCACAGAACTTACGGGAGTAGCAAGTCAATGCCTGAACTGACCGAAGGCCCACTCCACGACAAGGAACCCACACCTGACAATGCTTGACGGCTTGGGAAACACAGAACCAGAGACTAGACAGTCCAGAGACCTAGGGTAAAACCAAACATGACTGTTCAAAACCAAACAAAAACAAAGACCAATAAAATGTCTCCTAATAATATTCTGCTATACTCATAGATGAGAGCTTTGCCCAGCTGCCATCAGGGGCTTCCTTCAGCAGCAGACAGGAATACATGTAGAGATTCGCAGTCAGACATTATGCAGAAAGAGAGTCTAAATTGGAGGTCTCCGTCAAATTTAGGGTCTTAAACCCGAATACCCTATTCATATCCAAAGCATACGGAACAGTGTACTCAAAGCTATGCTCATTGTGCCCAGTAGGTGGCAGTACAGGAGAACCTATGGCAGCTTTGTAGTCAGGCACTTGCAGCCAGAAAGGGCAGTGTGTGTGCCACCTCCATTTTTGCTCAGTGTTTTGGGCTTGGTAACTTTGTCCAGATATTTTACTCAACACGAACCCTGTGAATTTTAAGGATTGTTGTTGAAGCATTCATAGTTTTGCCAGGTTTCATTTACTGTATGGTAAAATAGAAATAAACAGTAATAAATTCGAATTAGAAGTCCATTATTACCATGAGGGATGAGGGAGGGGGGCTTGGAGAAGGAGGGTCAACACAAACAAAGGATGTATGAAAACGTTGTAATGAGATACATTATTCTGCATGCTAAGTTTTAAAAGCTAATAAAGCTATTTGTAAATGAATTTTTTTCCTCTGCTGACATTGAGTTAGATTTTTATCCCTAATACAAAGGAGTTTACAAAGTCAGTTTTATGGAGCAGTAAAGTCTTGCATTCAAATCAGTCCTAACATGAGGAAATATTGAAATTACTTGTGGAGTATCAAATTGTATGATCCTTGTAGAGCTAGGTGCGGCCGCACACGCCTACAATGCCACTGCTCACGAGGTAGAAGCAGAATCTGCTGGGAACTTGAAACCAGACTGAGCTACACACTGAGACCCAGCCTCAAAAAAAATTGGTAAGTTAAATTGTTAGGAATTTAGGGAAGCATTTCCCTCCCCGCTTCAGTTAATGTTCCTCTCTTCCCCGCTCTTCTTTGGTGTTGGTTGTAGACTCAGAAGCTGAAAGTGTTCTTAGATTCTAAGTCCCGTGTCTTAGGTCTGACTTGTCTCTGCCCCCACCCCACACAGCTGTTGTGTATTTCAGGCTGGCCTTGACTAGGATCATAGGCAGGCACCCCCAAGGCCTGTTTTATATGGTGCTGGAACTGAACCCAGGGCTTTAGGCTTGCGAGGCAAGTACTCAGTCAATGGAGCCACAGCCTCGGCTCTGCCTTCTTCTTCTTCTTCTTCTTCTTCTTCTTCTTCTTCTTCTTCTTCTTCTTCTTCTTCTTCTTCTTCTTCTTCTTCTTCTTCTTCTTCTTCTTCTTCTTCTCCTCTCTCTCTCTCTCTCTCTCTCTCTCTCTCTCTCTCTCTCCTCTCCTCTCATCTCTCTCGTCTCTACGTGTTGTGTGTGGTGTGTGTGTGAGAGAGAGAGAGAGAGAGAGAGAGAGAGAGAGGTATGCATTAGTGTGCACTTGCAGAGGCTTGTGCCACGTGGCATCTTCCTCCCTTTCCACTTTATTTTTGAGGAAGAGTCTTACACTGAATTGAGGTGTACCAGGCTTTCTTTATTAGGCCACCAACCAAATACCAAATCATGACACAGACACTTTAAAAAAAGGGATTTATTTATATGAGTGCTCTATCTTCAGGCATGACTTTATGCCAGAAGGGACATCAGCTCTCATTATAGATGGCTGTAAACCACCACGTAGGTGCTGGGTACTGAACTCAGGACCTCTGAACAAGCAGTCAGTGCTCTTAACTGCTGATCCATCTCTCCAGACCTGAAACTTATTAGTTAAGAATGTTCAGCCTTCTCTTATGCTTGTTTCTTGATAGTTCCTATATCTTAATCTGTTTCTTTTTATCTATGCTTTGCTTTTCTTCCTATATGTCCCACTTTCCCTGCTTCCTCCGTGTCTGGCTGGCTGACAGCTGGCTGGCTGGGCCTGGGCATGTCCCCCTCTCTCTTGTTCTTGTTCTCATCACCATCGTTCTCCTCTTCCTCCTCCTACTTATTCTTTCTGCCCGCCAGCCCCACCTATTCTTTCTCTGCCTAGTTATTGGCTGTTCAGCTTTTTTACTAGGTTAATCCAGGTGCCTTAGGCAGGCAAGATGAAATGGCAACACATCTTTACATCATTAGCAAAGGCAGTGTAAACAAGTGTAATACAGCTTTCCATAGTTATAGTCCGCAGCATCAACAAATGTAACACACCTTTACAGTTAAAGTAATAGTCCGCAGCATCAACAAAGGTAACACACCTTTACACTAAAGTAATAGTCCGCAGCATCAACAAATGTAACACACCTTTACACTAAAGTAATAGTCCGCAGCATCAACAAATGTAACACACCTTTACACTAAAGTAATAGTCTGCAGCATCAACAAACACACCTTTACACTAAAGTAATAGTCCACAGCATCAACAAATGTAACACACCTTTACAGTTAAAGTAATAGTCCACAGCATCTACAAACGTAACACACCTTTACACTAAAGTAATAGTCCGCAGCATCTACAAACGTAACACACCTTTACAGTTAAAATAATAGTCCACAGCATCAACAAATGTAACACACCTTTACAGTTAAAGTAATAGTCCGCAGCATTAACAAATGTAACACACCTTTACACTAAAGTAATAGTCCGCAGCATCAACAAACACACCTTTACACTAAAGTAATAGTCCACAGCATCAACAAATGTAACACACCTTTACAGTTAAAGTAATAGTCCACAGCATCAACAAATGTAACACACCTTTACAGTTAAAGTAATAGTCCACAACATCAACAAATGTAACACACCTTTACAGTTAAAGTAATAGTCCGCAGCATCAACAAACGTAACACACCTTTACAGTTAAAGTAATAGTCTGCAGCATCAACAAATGTAACACACCTTTACAGTTAAAGTAATAGTCCGCAGCATAAACAAATGCAGCACATTTTTGCCCAGTTAAAATAATATTCCACAACACTGAGAGCTCACTGATGAGACAAGACTCGCTGGCCAGGAAGCTCCAGGAATCCTCCTGCCTCCATCTCCCCAGTGTGGGGATTATAAGCATTGGCTATGCCACCTACCCTTTTTGATGCATCCTAGGGAAGAAACTTGGCTCATGCTTACGTGGAAAACACTTTATTGATTGAACCATCTGCCCAGCCCCTCTGCTTTTGTTTTAAATTTGTACTGACCCATAAATGTATACATTTATGAGGTAAATTTAATGATTTGATACATGTGTATATTTTGTAGTGATCTAATGAGTTATGGGATTTGCCAAGACAAAAACAGAACAGACAAACAAAAAAACCACTTGCACAAAGAGACTGAAATGATTGTGTGCAGGGTTTTAATCTACACAACTCCCTAGAGAGATTTTGGAAAACTAGGTGATCTGATGTGGTACTCAGTCTTCAATGTGAGAGGCTTCTGAATCTTCTGGCCAGCCTGGCCGGCACTAAATACTAGTGGAACCTGCCTCTTGCTACCACAATAAAGAATTTAGCCGGGCGGCGGTGGCGCACGCCTTTAATCCCAGCACTCGGGAGGCAGAGGCAGGCGGATCTCTGTGAGTTCGAGACCAGCCTGGTCTACAAGAGCTAGTTCCAGGACAGGCTCTAAAGCTACAGAGAAACCCTGTCTCGAAAAACCAAAAAAAAAAAAAAAAAAAAGAATTTACTACACATTTTCACCCCCATGGACTATTTAACTAGACTAGGAAATCTTTCCTAAGAAATTTGTGGGAAGCAGAGTTCCATACTGGTCACCATGCTTCCAAGCCCTGGTGTGCAGTCCTATTCACCCAACACCCCTGAGGCTTTTTTAAAAAGAGATTTTTTTTACACAAATAATTAGGTACCAATTAAGTCAACACAAGGATGCAACAGTCCTGCATAGTTGGCATGACATTCTCCTTGAAAAGGATTAAGTTTTTCCTGGAAAAGGAATATGGGCAGCGTCCAGGAATGAGGGTGGCCCGCAGCTTATGTCAGCATGGGAATAAGCATGGGTGTTCTCCAGCCACAAGAAACTGAATTTGGCCAAGGAGCCTGTTCTGCTCCTGAAGAACCAGAAAGCAACCCAGTCCGTCCAACTCCTTTACTTCAGCCTGCAAGGCCCTAAACAGAGCACCAGCCCACAGCGCACTGGACTCCGGAGCTATAACAGGTATGAACACAAGGGTGCTGGTTTTCAATTTGTTTCAAGGGTCACTGAGAGGGCAGCAACATAAAACTCATATCTGCAATGATGCCACACGTCCAGGAAGTACCGGGAGATCCCTGTTGTCCTCTCTAAACCACCCATAACTTCCCTTGTTACTCAGGGCTGGACCAGGAAAAAGGTCTGTTGCTTCTCCATCTTTTCTCTTTATACCCCCAAATGCGAGGGTGCAAGGGTATGCTGAAGTTCAGGAGCCTGCTTGCTGATGGCTGAGGGCATTTCGGTCCCCTGGCGCAGCCTGGAGCCTCTGTCTGCATATGCTTTTCGTCATGAGACACCAGGCTGGCGAGGCATAAACAGGAAAGGTGACACAGAAACTCAGTTATTTACTGAAATCTGACCTGCGGGGCCCACTCATTGCTGTGGAAGGTCACGGAAAGCCCATTTGTTTGAACACAGTTGTGGAAATATTCTTTGTGTTCATGGGACTGAAATATTTCACATTTTGTATGTGGTGAGGAATTCCAGACCCTTATGCCTGGCCTGCTGCCTGCTTCTCTCAGAAACCATTTTCTGTATCCTCCACAGCTGCCCCACTCAAAAATGCCACCAGCAGGCCACAGGCCGTTTCAGCTGTGGGGCTTCCTTTATTTTTCTATTTCTTCCTTGCCTTTTTTTCTTTTTTCTTTTCTTTCTTTTTTTTTTTTTTTTTTTTTTTTTTTTGAGACAGGATTTCACTATGTAGCCCTGACTGGCCTGGAACTCTTTATGTAGACCAGGCAGGCCTTGAACTTACAGATTTGCGTCTCTCTGCTTCCCAAGTGCTGGATTAAAGGTGTTCCCACCACACCTTTCTTTTTCAAATATATATATTTCAAATATATATACATATATATATATATATGAAAACATAAATCCAAATTTAGAGCTTGATGACAACCATTATTTTAACATTAAAAATAGTCCATTAAAATTGTCTTTGAAATGAAGAATAGCAGTTGGTTCAGAGGCTGGTCTGCTCCCGTTAGCTTCTGAGACACTGCAAACCAGTGTCCTCCCTTATAAAGAGACACACAATGCCTGAGTTCACTTTTAGTTTTTCAAGTTGACTGATTCCATGTATTTCCACTGGACTTTCTTCTGACACCTTTCTTCCAAGTCTGATGTTCCAGTGCCAAAGGTCACCTCTGAAAACTGCTACATTAGGGACTAGGCCCTTGACACGGGGACTTTGCAGACTCTTAAGTTCCAGACTGTAACGTTGGAGCAGTGTAAGAACATTTGGAGCGCCTCTGTCCCTGGACCTTTATTTAAAGGGAAGGTGATACTGTGGTGCATTGTTCTGAGTAAGTCGGTGCCGGGCGTTTCCACGCTAGACACTAGATGGCATCGATTGTCTGATTGCAATTCCTCAAGTCCTAGGACTTTTCAGTATGACAAATCAATAGGTAAAATAGCCTGTTTCTGCTGGGTGTGGTGGTGCATGCCTCTCATCCCAGCATGCAGGAGGCAGAGGGAGGCGGATCTCTGTGAGTTGGAGGCCAGCCTGCTCTATACAGGGAGTTCTAGGTCAGCCACGGCTATACAGCAAGACCTTGTCTCAAAATAAAATAAAACAAAACTTGTTCTGCTCCTAATTCTAAATGATCTCTGTTCTAGAGATTTAAGAGAGCCATAATCACATCCTTGAAAAGGCCATTTTCTACTGAGCAGGTCTGATACACTATCCTCTCTTGGTGTCTGAGGGATTGGCTCCAGGGTCTCCATGGAAACCAAGCTCTAGGGATACACAAGTCTCTTATACAAAACAACATGGCATGAAATTGTTAACTGTTATTTAAGAGTTGTTAAGTTATATTGACAAAAATTTGTACGCATGGTACAAACAATATGTTTTTCTCCTTTGAGACTTGGGTTCATTATGCGGCCCTGCCAGGCTTTGGGTTCTGATACTCCTGAGTGCTGGAATTAAGGGCTAGCAGTATGTGCCACTACGCCCAGTTCCTAGTATTTTGGGTCCCAGGTGGGTGGAGTCCGTGGATGTGGAATTCATGGCCATGAAACACTGAGTATTCAGAGAACATCTGCACTCATAGTTGCCTTATTTAAGGGTGCAATCTGAAGGAATAGCACGTGGGAAGCCCCTATTAATAGAGATATTTCTCAAGTATACCCCATATTCTAGGAGGCTCTTTCCTCTTGAATGTAAGCTGTACTTATTCTCCAGGGCTGACCTACTGGGGCCTGTGTTTCACTTATATGACTTCCATTTTGTATAGAGAGTGAAGATGTTCAGCACTGATATGGCTTTCCACTGGACAAGAGCATCATCCTGACACGCGTCTCTGATACCCATTGGGAGGTCATTTTCTTTTTTTTTTTTTTAAAAATTTTTTTTATGATTTATTTATCTTTATTTTATGTGCATTGGTGTGAAGGTGTCAGATCCCCTGTAACTGGATTTTCAGACAGTTGTGCGCTGCCATGTGGGTGCTGGGAATTGAACCCGGGTCCTCTGGAAGAGCAGTCAGTGCTCTTAACCACTGAGCCATTTCTCCAGCCCCGGGAGGTCATTTTCTTAAGTAACCCTATCCTAAGCTCCTCTGAGTCCTTCCTTACATTTGGTTTATATGGAGAAAGCCCATCTATGGTGACAAACGACAGAACCACGCAGAGAGAGGGCCCCGAAGGAGAGAGCAAGGGGATGATGCTCAGTTTCTCCCTGGTTCTAGTGTTCCCTGGGCACAGCCACACTCCTGCCTGGTTTGGCTATTCTCAAACTCTGTGGGTGATTTCTGCAAAGCAGTCGATTCCACTTTCCATCCAAGTTCTGAGACGTTCTTCTGTCACTTGACACGGAGCAATGACAACTCCAAGAGTAAATTATAGCCGCCTCCAGGCGGGATTCTTTCTCTGGAACACATTTGAATGAGTCGTATCTCTGTATTCTATTTGGTTGCCAGAAATCCAAATCATACTCTTCATTAGAATTTACTGCAGGAGATAAAGTAGGAGAACTGAGTTCAAGAACGACTTAACCCGCCCACCCCCATCTCTCTCCGCAATCTGACATTGTGTGGCATGCTGGGATGTGCTTTAAAAATAACTTTTCTAAAACTGACAGTTAACTTGAGCATTCTGATTTTTTAAAAATACATTGAACACATTCTGCGTGCTGCTAGGCCTGGGGCAGGGAGTCGGAAAGGCTCAGTTCATTCTGGCAGAGAGCAGTGGTGTTCAAAGTGTTGTCTATGAGCTTGCTGCTGCAACCGCACCTGGGAACACGCTTAAGATGCGATCAGGAACTCTAGGGGGTGTGGCTCAACAATCCGTGTTTTAGCAAGCCCTTTGGGTGACTCTGGGATGATAAATTTGGGAACTGAAGACTTCTTTACACACGCACTCACACACACATACACACACACGAGAGAGAGACAGAGACAGAGACAGAGAGACAGGGACAGAGAGAGAGACAGAGAGAATCAGAGACAGAGACAGACAGAGACAGAGACCTAGCCTCCCGTCTCGCTAATGGCACAACTTGGGAACAGGCTCAGCTTAGCGTCACTCCTGATCTAAGTGATTGAAAGTGGAAATCATTTTGAATTTTTTGAAGATCAAAAACACTCAGTGTAGGAATCCTGGGAAAATCACTCTTGGCCCTGCCTCTGGGCCGGCGGCGAAGGAAGGTGTGCTCTTGGCTTGCCCAGATTGGCTCTAGTTTATCGTCGCAGATAAGACTACACATGGAGATGACTTGGAAGAGCTAGTTCCCGTGGGTCTGGATTCCGTCTTGGCAAGGCCTCACTCAGACCCTGGAGCCCAGGGCCAGGGCCTCTGTGGGAGGTGTCTGAGAAACGTGAGTGCTATCTGTCCCTTCCACCACATCAGAAGAGAACTTCTCTTCATTCTCGGATGAAATTTACTACTTGTCATGAGAAGAGAGATGGAGGGATAGACTGTGAACTAACAAAGCAAAAAGGGCTCAGAGATACAAGAATTCTTCCATCCCCAGAAGTCATGACTGTCACTGAGTTAGCCCTTCTAGCTGTCTTATGGAACATAACAAATTATATATTTGTATATATGTATGTATATGTTTATGTATATACACATAAATGTATGTAGTATATTAGTTTATGTGTGCTTTGTCTACATTTATGTATGTGTACCATGTACATGTCTGGTGCCCAAAGAGACCAGAAGGAGGCACTGGATTCTTCTGGGGCTGAAGCTAAAGATGCTTGTGAGCTGCCATGTGGGTGCTGGGAACCAAAAGCGGGTCCTCTGTAAGAACAGCCAGTGCTCTTAACCACTCAGCCATCTCTGCAGCCTTTCACAGAAGTTTAAACTTCTTCTCTTCTACTCTTTGCTCTGTGATCTTTCAAATTTCCACTTCCCAGCCTTTAATCCAAGTGAACAAATACCTGTTAAGTACGTGCCACACAGTGTAATCAAGAAGGAGCCAATGAGACTTGGTGTCTACTCTCAATAAACCTACGGTTGGTAACATGCCACGGCCAATCAAATAGCCAACCAAGAGCAGGAATTACACAGAACTAGGTTCAGGGACTTCAAAGAGAAGTATAACGTAACTCGTCGCAGGAGCTTCTGGTCTGAGGGTAGGGGACAGATACATGCAAACCAAACACGGTAAGGGCTGTAATAGAAGTAAGGAGGGATTCACAGAGCAAAGGACAGGTGACCCGCAGATTGAGCCCCAGAACCAAGAAAAAATAAAGAGAATGCAAAAGAGAAAAAGAATAAAAAGGGAAAGAGGGAGGGAGGGAGGAAAGGACAGAGGGAGGGAGGGAGGGAGGGAGGGAGGGAGGGAGGGACAGAGGGAGGGAGGGAGGGAAGATGGAGGGAGAGAAGGAGGGAGGGAGGAAGAGAAGGAGGGAGGGAGGGAGGAAAATGACCATACACAATGCAGATACTCATCTGGGAATAATGGTATCACCTGAAAGCCCCACTATCTGGCAGGGGGATCATTTGATACCAGGAGTTTCCTGGACCATTTATAAGATCTTGTCTCAAAATAAATTAGAACCAGCAAATGAGCCTGGTATAGCGGTATCCACGTATCATGCAGCATTCAGGAAACTGAGTAGGAGGATTGAGAGTATGAGGTCAGCCTGGGCTATTTAATGGGTTCCAGGCTAGCATGGCCCCTAATAAAGAGACTTACAGTCATATTGATCTTTTTAGGGTTGCTCACGGTTTTGCCAAGTGGTAGCTTTCCTGCTGTGGTTGCGGGGGCTCACTGACATGGCATCGGTCAGCTGGTGGAGAAGCTGTGGGTTGGACTCAGCTGGGCCCTGTTATCCATGTGGTCTCAAGTCCTTATTCTCTCCATGGCTGCTCACCGTTCATGAATGCGCATATGTTCTTACTGAGCTGTGGAACATTCCAAGGTGGTAAAAGCTGAAATTCTGAGTTTTTGCAAGACCTATCCTTGGCAGCTACATAGTGTCTCTTCTACCTACTAGTCAAAGCATGTGGAAACTGGTTGATCCAATTAGGACATAAATAATTGACTCTGAGAGGCTCAAAGTCATCTGAGAAGAGCGGGAATCTAAGACAAGAATTGAGCAAATTAGCAGGATGGTGATGGCACACACCTTTAATCCCAGCCCTCAGGAGGCTGAGGCAGGCTCTGTGAGTTCGAGGTCAGCCTGGCCTACAAGAGCTAGTTCCAGGACAGGCTCTAAAGTTACAGAGAAACCCTGCCTTGAACCCCACCTCCCAAAACAGAAGAATTGGATGAATGGTGCTGTGTGCCAGCTCACGCAAGAGCTCTGTGCGGAGCGCCCTTAGAGAACGGGCTGCAGGTATGACTGATGGATGTTGCTGGTACCCTCCCTCATCCCAGCTGCACACCGCCTCCCCCAGCAGCTATGAGTGCTGGCTAATCACAATTCACAGCTCTTCCTTTCCGCAGCTAGTTGTCCTCGACTAAACAAGACCCCACCCCATGCTTGGGGTGTGTCAGGGAAAGAGGGTGGCTCCTCATGTCTGGGTGGGATTGGCTCTGGTACTGTGTGTGCACCAGGGCCTCCTGGCTTAGCTACTTCGGCTCGTTGTGGCATCCTTTGCTTCCTTTCCTCTGGAAACATTCTTCAGCTCCGTTGCTAAGGATGTCTAGAGAGTCTGCTACGTTTGGGCTCCACCCCTTCAGCCTCTCTTAACCCTGTCCTTTCTCTGCCCATTTTCAGTTTATGCTGTTCTCTCTAATGTTTATCTTCCCCCTATACACAAGCTTTTCTTCTTTTTGAAGATCCTCCCACCCCCACAGCTAGACATTCCGGTAACATCAAGCATTCAGAGAGAAGATGCAGTAGGTTTGCCATAAGATTGAGGCCAGCCTAGTCTACGTAGCAAGTTCCAGACAAGCCAGTGCTACATAGAAGACCTTGTTCCAGTGGTGGCACATGCTTTTAATCCCAGCACTCAGGAGGTCTCTGAATTCAAGGCCAACAGAGTGGTCTACAGAGTGAGTTCCGGTACATCTGGGGCTACACAGAGAAACCCTGTCTCAAAGCCCTCCCCGAATAAACAAACAAACAAATAAACAGTACTAAACTGCCCTGGGTATGATGACATGTACCTTTGATACCAACACTCAGGAGGCAGAGGCAGGTGGATCTACGTTAGTTCAAGGCCACCCTAGTCTATAGCAAATTCTAGGCCAGCCGGAGCTATACAATGAGAGGTTGTTTCAAAAGACAAAAATAAAAAAGCGGGGCTGACACAGAGGCTCAGCAGGAAGGAGCTTGCTTCCAAGCCTACGTGCCTGAGTTCAAGCCCTGCAGCCCTCGGGGTGAAGAGAGAATTGACACCTGACGATTTTCCTCTGACTTCCATGCCATGTGCACATGTCACACATTTGTAAACATACAACAAATACATAAATGAAAACATTGTTTTTAGGGGCTAGGGATGGTTCAGCAGTTAAGGGAGCACATCAGAAGCCCCCGGTTTGGTTCCCAGCCCTCATATCTGGTGGCTCACAAATACTTAACTCCAACTCCAGAGGACCCAGCCCTTTCTTCTGGCTGCACAGGTAGGTACCTTCACCCACAAACACATACCCATACACCTAATTTTCTTTAAGTCTTTAAATTTTGTGTTTAAAAATTAACCAAAATACCAGGAAGTGGTGGCACACACCTTTAATCCCAGCACTCAGGAGGCAAAGGCAGGAGGATCTTGAGTTCGAGGCCAGCCCGGTCAACAAAGCAAGTTCCAGCAAGAGTTGTTACACAGAGAAACCCTGTCTTGAAAAACCAAATCAACCAACCAACCAAACAAACCCCCAAACCTCAAACCAAACCACATAAACAGCAAACAAAAGACTGAGATGGGTATATAGCTATGTTGATAGAATGCCCTAGCATACATGAAGCCATAGGTTGGATCTCTAGCACTGTGCCTACAATCGTATTACTTAAGAGGTAAATGTAGGAGGGTACGAAGTTCAAAGTCACCCTTGGTTACATAGTGAATTGGGTGCCAACCTGGGCTACATGAGATCCTTGAAACAAACTCCAAATGTATTGGTTTGAATGAAAATGGCTCCCATAGGCTCATAGGGAGCCTATTAGGAGGTGTGGCCTTGTTGGAGGAAATGTGTCACTGGGGATGGGCTTTGAGGTCTAAGATGCTCAAGCCAGGCCCAGTGTCACTTTTTCTTCCTACTTCCTTCAGACCTGGATGTAGAACTCTTGGCTAATTCTCCAGCATCATGTCTGCCTGCATGCCACCATGCTTCCTGCCATGGTGACAGTGAACTAACCCTCTGAACTGTAAGCCCCCAATGAAATGTTTTCCTTTATAAGAGCTGCCGTGATCATAGTATGCCTTTATAGCAATATAAACTCTAATTAAGATACCAACCAACCAAACAAACAAAAGCCTGAGTCAGAGAGATGGCTCAGCTGCTAAAGGCACTTGACTGCCAAGCCTGACAAAGTGACTTTAATTCCCAGAATCCATATGATTTAAGGAGAAAACCAATTCCTGAAAGTTGTCCTCTGACTTCTATACAGGCATACATATAGATACAAACACAGACAGACAGACAGAGAGACAGACAGACACACACACACACACACACACACACACACACACACACACACACACGAAAGCCCCAAACTAGGCAGGTTTACTGAAGAATGCTTTGGATGCTCTTTTTCTGAGCCTGAATAGATCTGCCTACAGTAGATAGGGCTTTATAGAAGGGAAGCTATGAGGTAGGCTCAATCCCCATGATTCTGCCCTCAGTCTTAGATGATAGCTGTGTTTTGGACAGAGAACGTGGACCCAGAGCTTAAAGCACAGACCCAGTTGGCTTCTGTCATTTCTGCCGCTCTGCATCCTCGCCCTTCTAAGCACGAGACCTCATTTTCTGTGAACTCAGCCTTTCCCACTCTCTGCTTCAGGCAGGCCCGCCTTGCTGACTCACAAGAGAGCCTGTGACTACATAGAGAGTCATCAGACATGATGCAGTCTGTAGTGGCCAGTGGCTGGCTCAGTCATTAACCTTCACAGGCCAGTGAGAAGCAACCAGAGCCAGTAGAAGGCTACCTGCTCTCTGAGAGGGTGGCTCTGTCTCCCAGAAGATCTCTTAAGCAGAACCAAGCGGAGGAAACAACCATGAAATAGATTGACTCTAACTCAGAGCAGAACAAGGTCCCGGTTTCATCTCGAGAATTACCATGAGTGGATGAGGATTGTAAGTCAGGGCTAGCCTGGGCTACAGAGTGAATTCCAGGCCATCTTGAGCTATGTAGCAAGACTTACCTCAAGAAAACAAAGCACCAATGAGATAGGCAGACTGGATCCTGATGCCATGTTATAAGCCGTTGAGTTTAGCTTTGCCAATTTTTTTCTGGACTCTAAGTCACATGGGGCCAATAAACTCCCCTCACCCCACCCCTTAAACCAGTTTGAGGTGGGGGCCTGCTGCTTTCCACCAAAAGACACCCGACTGAAATCCACAGAGTTTTATTCTATTTTACACATAAGCACTTGGCTTTATTACACGTAGGCATCTGTTTTCTCTGCCTCACGTACGCAGTGGGAATGAAGGGGACATTTAATTGCGGTTGTGGTCTCTTAGTGTGAAAGGCTGTAGGTTGAAGGGAGACAGTATTTGCTCTCCTGTCTCTTGTTTCTCCTGAATCTTTGGATAATTTACTCCCCCCTTTGGAAAACTTTGTTTTTGAGTAAGGGCACATGCATGCCACAGTACATGTATGGAGGTCAGAGGACAACTTAGAGTTGTTGATTGTCCCATGTAGGCTCCTGGGATTGAACTCTGGTCGTCAGGCTTGGCTCCAAGCCCCTTTACCCAATGAACCATCTTGTCAGCCCCTTCTTCCCCTTTTATCTCTTTATCTTTTGTCTCTTTTTTATCTGACACATTTGAGTCTTCTTTAAAAAGGAAGTAAAGTCCTTTGAAATCTGAACCCCCTGACCTGCATGTCCATAGTCTGATTTCAACAAGTTTAATCTCAAATGGTCTTCCCAACCCTCACTACGTTACAGCCATGCACAGCATGATCAACTAGATACTTCTGAATGCTTACACAAGTGACCATCATCCTATATTATTGCTAGTTCGCTTGTTTGTTGAAACAGAGTCTTGCTTCATAGCCCAGATTGGCTTTGAACTCAAGATTCTCCAGCTTCAGCCTCCTGAGTGCTAGGACCAAAGTGTATATAGCATCACACCTGGCTCAACATACACATCCATATGATGCTCTCAGTTCTCAAAGGAACCCACCACAAACCCACCTCCACAGATAGGCAGGGATAGTTCATTAAAAAGTCATTTCCTGACTCTAGAAGCTGACAAACAAGAGCCAATATTCAGAGAGCTGTGATTCCATGTACCATGTGCACTTGTTTCTCTTCAGGCAAATACTTTGCTGTCTACAACTCTGTCTAAGAAGATGAGTACTTTTGCCTCAGGCTTGACCTCACATTAAAACCTCTTTGAAGGTTCTCCATGAAATCAAAACTACACACACACACACACACACAAAAAGTATGTGATAATATATGCATATATAGTATACATATGTAATATATGTGTAATACATAATAAATATTTAGTATATATATTATATTAGATATGATGGCTCATGGCTATGATCTCGGTAGTTGGGAGGCAGAAGCAGGAGACCACAAGTTTAAGGCCAGCCTGGGCTACAGAGGTCCAGGCTAGCTTGTGGTACCAAGTGAGACCCTGACATCAAATAAAAAAATTGAAATTAAAAATTAAAAATTACTGAGCACCTATGGCCTGTTGAGCACAGTAGTAAGTGCTGAGGCTGTCATAGTGGGCAAGAAAGAGAAAAGTCCCAGTCTCTAAATTGCGCACACAGCACAGCGAGCATAGAAGGCAAGTGTGCCTCCAGGTGGGAGAAGCCTCGCCAGCTGCAATGTGTTCCATTGAGGGGATCAAAGCTGGCACAGGGCTGGATGATGGGACGTCTCCTTAGATCAGTGGTTCTCAACCTGTGGGTCACAAACCATTTGGGGATCCACATCAGATATTTACATTACGATTCATTGCAGTAGCAAAACTTCAGTTATGAAGTAGCAAGGAAATCATTTTATGGTTGGGGGTCACCACAACGTGAGGCACTGGATTAAAGGGTTGCGGCAGTAGGAAGGTTGAGAGCCACTGCCTTAGACGAAATGGGTATGGAAAGCCTCTTCATAGAGTGTCTTGAAGAAGGACATTTGGACAAAGGACATTTGGACAAAGGACATTTGGACGGAGATCCAAATAGATGAGAAGCTGAGGCCTGCAGTTTCCTGGAGGAGCAATGCTCTGTGCTCCCTGCTGTGGCATGGTGGGGAATAGTATTTTCAGGTGTGTTACTTTTGTTTATGTTGCATTTGATTAACTGTGGAGCTGTTATTCTTTGCCTGTCTAAAACACCTGATGGTCCTAACAGCCAATAGTGAGGCAGGAGCAAGGATAGGTGGGGCTAGCAGGGAGAGTATAAAAGGAGAAATGAAGCACACAAGAAGAGAACAAGGAGAGGAGGACATCGGGGCCAGCCACCCTACTAACCCAGCAAGCTACGGAGAAAGAAGTAAAGAAAGGTGTACAAAAATGGAGAAAGATGAAAGCCCAGTGCTAAAAGGAAGTCAGGATAATTTAAGAAAAGCTGGCAAGAAACAAGCCAAGCTAAGGCCAGGCCTTCATAACTAAGAATAGGCCTCCATGTGTGAAATATTTGGGAGCTGGGTGGCAGGCCCCTCAGAAAGCCAAAAGAGTAAAAAGAGTCACACAACAGTGAAGTGTCCTTAGGGATGTTGCTGTGGGATATTTTGATCCCATTCTGACACTCCCGAGACTGCCCAATAGTTCTATACCATGAATCAGGGGAGTAGCCAGGGACTAGCTGGCCAGAATCAGTTACACAGAAGCCAGCAGTTTGGCTAGGGAAGACACACAGGAGGGAAAGGGCAGGAACTAGAGCTTAAGCGCTCTGGGTTCTGGGACCAGGGAACGTAGTGTCTTGTGGTGTCTCCAGCCAAAAAGCAAGGTCAGCTAGTTGCTACTCAGTCTCTCTGAGCCAGCAGGTTTCATCCCAGTCTTTGACTTCTGAGTTGTATTGATACATAGAATGATAGATACTTAATTTAAACCTACAAGTGGTAGCAGACCAGAAGCCCACCAGGCCGCAACCTGAGTGGCCAGTGGGTCGCTGACCGAAGGGCTGTGGGGCAGCAGGCAATCACTAAAGTATCCGTAGATTCACGGGTAGCCACCAAGTCGATGGGAGAACATCAGGATGATTTATCATTTATTCCACCAGCCTCCACTAGACGGACGCCCTTAACATAGGGAAACAGAAACTCCACTAAAAGTGAGGTCGAGTGTCCCAGAGAGACAGGACAGTGCTGGGAATTTCTTTTCTTAAAGATGCAAACCACCTACGGGGTTCTGTGTCACCGAACTGTTTCCCAAAGAGAAGGGATATTAGTAGCGTAACTGGCAGAATCTGAAGCCAGTCTTATTTAATAGTGACCAGTGCCAATTTCCCAAGGTTAGATACATTTTTAAGTGATTATGAGAAGTGCGCACATTAGGCCAGGCTGAGTGATGGGCAGGTGGGCGCTTTGCGCTGTTTGTGGCTTTTCAGCAAAGCTACGCTTCTTTCAAAAGACAACAAAAAGCTGGTCACTGGATGCTACTTACCTGGGATTCAATGTCAAAACCACCAAGGCCCAACTGGATGGAAAAGTTTGTGCTGTTCTTGGAGTTTCCTGAGGATATATAGAGTCGATGTGATCCTCAAAAAAGTCTTAGATTTTATGGCAGTTAAGAAATTGGTCATTTCGTCTTGTGTGAAGATTCCAAAGAGCGACCTGGGCCAAAGCTGTCTTTGAGAGCACATCAGCCACTGGGACCCAAGGCGCTGTTGCTATGAGATGGAGATGCTGCCAAGGTAGGCAGAGCCCGGAACACGGCAGATAGCCCAGGAATCAAGCACCCGTGCAGCTGGGTTTACCACAAAGGGACAGTAAGGTGCAAGGAAAGGGGTGGCCTCACAGGGAAAATGAATGCGAGCATTTAAGTTACACAATGCACAGACATTGATTCCGTATGTAATTTATAAAAACAGCATCTAAGAGGAAACATGAATATCCTTATGACGTTGGTGGAGGCAATCATTTCTTTGACAGGCTACAGAAACCCCAGACCACAAGGAATATAAGAGGTTAGACTACATGGAGACACAGTGCTTTCTTCACGGACGATCCCATGCAGACAACGAAGAGGCCACGATACGGGAGAAAGGTGTATTTCATGTAGCTGACAAATATAACCAGAATACACAACTTACTCCTAAAGTTAAGAAGACAGTTCAATAGCCAAACATATAGACTTCCATGCTTAGGCAAGCGTTCTACCTAAGCTATATTCTGAGCTATATTCCAGCCCCCACAAGATACTTGCCACATGCAAAGCAGAATGGATGATCTTACCCACAAGATGAGGTCAAGAGACCAAACAAAAAAGAATATATATTGTATCATCCATTCATATATTTGCCTGCGCAAAGTCATTCTTGTGGCCATAGTGATTGCCTTTAACAAGGAGGAGGTGGTTAAAAGGGTCAAGCAGGAGCTTCTTGGTGCCTGTATTAACATTTTAGTTCTTGATCTGGGTGTGGTATATAGGAATGTAATAATTTATGATTTGCACATGTGCACATGCACTGCTCTCCCTCTCTCCCTCTCTCCCTCTCTCCCTCTCTCCCTCTCTCCCTCTCTCCCTCTCCCAGAAAAGTTTATATGCCGGGAGTGTGTATGTCTGTAACCCCAGTACTCAAGATGCAGAGGCAGGAAGGTTATGTAAATTTGGGGCCAGCCAGGACTACTCAGGAAGAACCTGGAGCCTGGGGACGAGGGAGGAATGGAGGAAGGAGGGGAGAGAGAGGGGGATTTAGATGTACTAAAACACTGCATGCTTTAGATAAACAGAAGAGTCTAGATTGGGAGTCGCCATTTGTGTTATCGCCGACTGACTCACAATCATTCCAAAACTTAGCAGCGGAGAAAACAAACACTAATTACCTCACGGTTTCTGTGGGCCAGGAATCTGAGAGGAGACTAGGGTGTAGCTGCACTCGGGGTCTCTCTTGAGGTAGCAGCTAAGCCATGGGCCAGGGCTACCGTCATCTGAAAGCTCGCTGTACTGGAAGGTCCACACCCATGGGCCTGTGTTGTTGGCAGGCTCGGACTCCGGGCTAGCTGAGGGCAGAGTCCCGGCTCTTCACCGTAAGGTGTTCCCCATAGACTGTGGAGGGTTCTCACAACAGGGCTGCTAGCCTCCCTGAGAAGAGAGCAGAAGGGACCATAGAACCCCGGATGAAAGCCGCGGTATTTCTTAAGACCAGCTATGAAAGTGAAGCGCCTTAGCCCCATGCTTGCTCTCTGCTGTGGGAGCACGGTGAAAGAACACTAGCGTACAGTGCGGGGAGCCATCTTGTTGACTGGCTCCCAAAGAAAAGTTACTCCTCCCCTCCCCTCCCTTTCTCTCTCTCTCTCTGTGTGGGGGGCATGGTATCTGGAGTGGCTCAGCTGATGGGGTCTGGGGTTCACCATGTGGCTTCTTATGCTTAGTGGACCAGGAAGCAGAGAACTAGGGCTCCAAGTGGGGCTGCCTCACCTCTGCCAGCCACGATTGCTATCGCAAAGGCTCCCAAAGGCTACAAACCAGGAACCTACGGGAGGACATTTTTAATACAAACCATAATACTTGCACGCCCATTCTCTTGTTCTGAAATTACTGGGTTATCTTTAGAATTTTGTAGAGTCTCAAACTTCTGTCTCTCTTGTTACATTTCTCTAACAGGCTTAACAATCTCCAACTGCTTCCCTGCTAATGACTCTTAGGTAGGACTTGCTGGTGGGGTGACGAGACATCTGGGAAGAGGGGCAAATTCTCCCATAGGATATCTGTGCTGTGGTGATGCTCTTTCTGACCTACAATTTCAGAAATTCTAGCCATCCTCTCTGTAGCTAGTACCTTGTCATAACTCGGTCACCTGAAATGCCACCAAGAGAAACCTCAGGTGCTGTTACTAAAAGAAGTTATTCTGTCCATAGGCATACTATCTGGACAGTACTACAGTAGTTTCTACACTTCCCTGCTCATTACAGTCTTCTGGGAAGCAGTTAAAAGTACAAATTCCCTAAGCCAGATATGTCTTGGTGTTCAGCGACAGAAGCAGACAGACAGGCAGAGCTTTGAGTGTTTGAGGCCAGTCTGGTCTATAAAGAAAATTCCAGGCAGTCCAGCAGTTGGGTGACAGTAGGACCCTATCTCAAAACAAAAACGAAAACAATCAGCCAAACAAACAGAAAATACAAAACCAAACCTGATTTCTAGGTTTGGCCGATGGCTTAGTGGTTGAGCGTTCACACAGCCCTGTTCAGGATTAGAGTTTTGTTTCTGGCACTTGTGTCTGGTGGCCTGTGGCTCTAGTTCTAGGGGACACGAGACCCCCTGGACACCACATTCGTGCACAGTTGAACCCCTCTTGGCAACATAAACATGAAATTAAAACTGAAGCCACGGCCACACACTTTTAGAATGTGACTTTCAGCACCTTCCTGGGGAGTGAGTTTCCATGCAGGAAAAGCTGTCACAAGGGCCCATTTCCTTTCCACTACTGTCTGACAGTGTGCTGAGTGAGTCGGGCTCTTCCACCCCTGCAGGCGCCTCCACCTTCCCATGCCCGCTCTTTGGTTCCCTCCACTTCAGCCCTGAAGGTGGAGAGGCCTGTCAGCACTACAGTGGTGGGAGCTGAGGAACTGGCTTTATCTCTTGGGCTTCAGACGCCTCTGAGAGGGGTCCAGTGGCTCCTGCTTAAGAGGACACATGGCTGTCTCTTGACACAGTCAGGAGCTCTCCCCACCCTCATGGTCAAAGAAAAGCTTTGCAGAGTTGCCACTTGAGGGTTCTGAGATGACCCTGGATTGCATGAGCCTGTAGACTTCTCGCCTATGGGAAAATATTCAAGGCATGTGAAAGCTCTTAAAAGCAAAATTTAAAAACAAGTGTTTGTTTTTCATACACTCATGGGGCATATATGTAGGGGGCATCTCTGCTTCCACTTTCTCGCCCACTCTAGCCTCAGTGACTCCTGCTGTTCTCACAACAGGCACCCTCCTGCCCTAAGGAATCTGTACCTAGCTGCTCTCTCTGCCTAGAACATTCTCACCCAGGCATTTGCTTGGCTAATTTCCTCACCTCCTTCATGGCTATTTAAATCTCCTCTTCTGAATGGGACTAAGCCTCACTGAGCTATTTAACCGATGTATTAGCGTTCTCTAGGGGAACAGAAAGTATACAATGAACATTGCATAATTGCATATAACATTTTGTAGTTCACAAGGGGAGGGACATGCGGATCCTAGCAATTTGTAGAGTCTTTGCTATGATACAGCTCTAGCCACTTTCCCTCCATCTGTCTCAACAGGACACAAGGAATGGTCAGTGGGAATTACCACTGTGGAGAACGGGTTACCAGCACTTGGTAAAACTGAACAGCTAACAGTAGTTTAGAATTGCTTTCTCTTATATTGACTGCACATGAATTGGGTTTTTTTAAATTGGGGGTGTGCCTTTTGATAGATTTATTAGATATTTGATGTCTTTATGGTCTTTAAGAAAATCTTATATGGTGGCTACTGATCTCTGTGCATATCTCAAATATGTGACTTACTTCATTTTTCCAGAATACAATTTTGTATTTTTTTTAAGTGTGTGTAGACAGAAGTTGACTGGGGATCTTCATCTGTTGCTCTCCATCTGTCTTAGTTAAGATTTTTATTGCTGTGAAGAGAACCATGATCACAGCAACTCTTTTTTTCTTTTTTTTATTGATTTTATTGAGCTCTACATTTTTCTCTGTTCCCTTCCCTGCCTTTCCCCTCCCCTTTAACTCTCTCCCATGGTTCCCATGCTCCTGATTTACTCAGGAGATCTGGTCTTTTACTACTTCCCATGTAGATTAGATCCATGTATGTTTCTCTTAGGGTCCTCATTGTTGTCTAGATTCTCTGGGATTGTGATTTGTAGACTGGCTTTCTTTGCTTTATGTTTAAAAACCACTTATGAGTGAGTACATATAATATTTGTCTTTCTAGGTTTAGGTTACCTCACTCAATATGATGTTTTCTAGATCCATCCATTTGCCTGCAAATTTCAAGATGTTGTTATTTTTCTCTGCTCTGTAGTACTTCATTGTGTAAATGTTCCACATTTTCCTTATCCATTCTTTGGTTGAAGGGCATTTAGGTTGTTTCCAAGTTCTGGCTATGACAAACAATGCTGCTATGAACATAGTTGAGTACATGGCCTTGTGGTATGACTGATCATCCTTTGGCTATATACCCAAAAGTGGTATTGCTGGGTCTTGAGGAAGGTTGTTTCCTAATTTTCTGAGAAATAGCCACACTGACATGCAAAGGGATCATACCAGCTTGCACTCCCACCAGCAATGCAGGAGTGTTCCCTTTACCCTACAACCTCTCCAACATAAGTTGTCATCAGTGTCTTTGATCTTGGCCATTCTTACAGCTGTAAGATGGAATCTCACAGTTGTTTTTATTTGCATTTCTCTGATGACTAAGGATGTTGAACATTTCCTTAAGTGTCTTTTAGCCATTTTAGATGCCTCTGTTGAGAGTTCTCTGTTTAGGTCGGTACTCCATTTTTTAATTGGATTATTTGTTCTTTTGATGACCAATTTCTTGAGTTCTCTGTATATTTTGGAGATCAGACCTCTGTCTGATGGATCACAGCAACTCTTATAAACATGTAATTGGGGTGGTGGCTTAAAGTTCAGAGGTTCGGTTCATTATCATCATGAATAATGGAAGCATGAGCGGCGTGCAGGTAGACATGGTGCTAGAGAATTAGCTGGGAGTCCTACATCTTGCAAGCAACAGGAAGTTGGCTGAGACAGTGGGCAATATCCTGAGCATATGAAGCCTCAAAGCTCATCCCAATAGTGACACACTTCCTCCAAGACCATACCCACTCCAACAAAGCCACACCTCCTAATAGTGCCACTCCCTGTGAGATTGTGAGGGCCGATTATATCCAAACTACCACATCATTTCAGCTTTTTATTTTTTTAAGATTTATGTTTTTATTTTACTTTATGTGCATGTGCATCACCTGTGTACATGCATGTGGTGCTCTTGCATGCCAGGATAGGGAGTTAGATCTCCTGGAACCAGAGTTGCAGGCAATTGTGAGATGCCCAGCGTAGGTACTGGACCTTGGTCCTCTGCAAGAGCAGAAAGAGGTCTTGACCATAGAACCATCTCCAGCCCTCATCTTTTTACAACAGAGCCTCTCTCTGAACATGAAGCTTGCTCTTTCAGCTGGATTGACTGGCCAGGGAGCCCCTGGGATCCACAGCCTCTGCTGGAGCTGGGGGTGGGGACGGGGAGGGGATTCGGAACTTGGGCCCTCAAGCTTCTGCTCTCCTCCCACTGTGTCATCTCCCCTGCTCCAGAAGACAGCTTGAAATGTAAACTTATCATTTGGTAGACTGGCAGATAATTGATTTTAATCAGGTTGGAGCTAACATAGCAGCTCTTCCTCTCAAATTAAGTCAAAATCACAAAAGGCAGTGTAGCTCCACAGAATTAAATAGCAGATCTCCAGGGCCTTCTCTCTGCGGCTGTCACCGAGTTGTCCTAGAGCTGCCAACCCCATGTTCTGTGCCCTTGCCTATTCGATCCATACATGAATATACTAATTACCCAATTTGGTCATTACACCAGGTGCACCTGGGTCTGTGTCGTCTTGGACGGCCAAGCCGGTGCTCCTCTTTGCCATGTTGGGATGGAGCTGTGTCTGCAGAATGGATTCCCAGTTTAGCAGTTTCACAAAGAGCTGCCCTCTCCACAGCCACACAGCTGTTTTCCGGTCTCATCCTTCTGTCTCTCATCCTCTTTCCAGCCCCGAGGGGAGCCGGGTTTGTATGGTGGATCAGGGTGGAGTGGAGGAGGGCCCTCCTCTCTTGAATCCCCTTTGTTGTGCGACTCTTCACAGTTCCCCTAAGGCTTTAGGACTTGAAAGTCAATTGTTTCTTCTTTCAGCCAGCCACATCCTGCCCTTGAGGCAAGTGGAAATAAAGACCTGATGCTTCAGAGGGAGAAATGGGGAGTGGAGGGGAGACTGGGCTTGGATAAAACTGTACAGGCAGCCCCACCCTCCAAAGGTTAAATATAAGACCTAGCACTTCTGCCCCTGCATTCTACCCAAGAGCCATGAAAATGTATGCCTACGCAAGAACATATCTTCCCAGAAGCGGTGCTCAGCATGGCCAAGACTGAAAAGATCCCAGATGTCCATCAATGGATGAATGAATAAACGGAAATTCTTTCTGTCCCTACAGTGAAATAGGACTTGGCAGTAAAATGAATGAAGTGGTGGTATATGAAACAGAGATGGATGAGCTTTGAAAATATTATGGAAAACAAAAGACTTCAGACCTCATAAGACACATAAGACCTGACTATATTCCGAATACAGTCAGACTGTGTTCTCTGATTGTCCAGAATGGGCAAATCCAGAAAACCCTAAACTAGTTAGCGTTTGCCTGGGCCACAGGGAAACTGGGGAGGAAAGGGAGTGATGAACACTCTGAAATTGGTTACAGCGGTGGTACAGGGCTACACATCCTGAAGCCGATTGGTTATACACTCTACACGGGTGGATCATATGGTATGTGCTTTATAATTCCATCAAGCTGCCGTTGGAGCAGTGAGGCAATTGGAAAAGGACTACTTACCCCCTCAAACTTTCCCAGCTACACACGCATCATATATATTACAGATGCTTTCAAAATTGGAAGCAGATCCTATAGATAGATTAGCCTACTTTTCCTCCTAAATATGTATTAGGTGTCTACCCTGATCAAAGCACAGGGGTAGAATCCTGTGGAAATTCAAAACTGAATACAGCATGCTTCCCTTTTTGAGAAACTTACAAAATGATTGCTTCCAGTCATTCGGCTTCTAGCTGCTGTGCACTGCAAATGGTACCGATTATGTATCTCACCCGTCCAGATTATCATCCCAAACCTGAGCAAGCTGAGGGTGGCTGTCAAAAGAATCAAGGGGATAGAACGACACTATAAGAAAAACAAGTTAGACTTCTGTGTCAGACAGGTGCAGCGGGGTTCAGTTGCCTTGAACTGAGGAGTGGTTGTGGGGAGAAAACAGAAGGGGAAAATGATGTAAATATAGTGTAACTAAGATAAAAAATTACTAAGAATAAAACAAGTGTGTGTCTGGAAGGTTGGGTCAAGCCCCCCTGAATGGTTGAGGTGTTAATGCAAATATAGTGGGTGTCTCCCAAATACTGTTTGTCACAAAGCACTACCAGAGGACCATAAGGGCATCCCAGCCAAAAAAGGGACAGTGGGTTAGAAATCAGAAAGGGTGGTCATCAGTGTATTCAAACACCAAGGTCAGCAAGGTGGCTCAGCAGACAGAGGTGCTTGCCACCAAGTCTGACCTGACACAAGCTGACCTCTGATCTACACACACACATACACACACACACACACACACACACACACACACACACACACGAGAAAAGGAAAGTGTGGTTAATGGGAGTTAGCTCCAAGCATGCACTCATGGCTCAGTGTCTGACTGGGTTTAAGGTGGAAGCGTTATGGGACATTTAGGCTTATGAGGACCTGTGGTTTTATTAAAGGGAAACTGCAAATATTTGGGGTTCATCTGCTACTATTCAGGCTTTAAACTTTAAACTATCATGAAGGGCAGCCATATCCTTCCCTTAAACTTCCCTTAGTCTCTCTAATCAAAACAGAGTTCTAATTGGCTTGCCCTCTGCTTTGACTCAGTGATTCTGATTTCTACTATCTTGCAAGTATTTTTCTTTTAAAGTAATGGGTTGCTTGTCCAAAATGGGAAGAGAACCATGACAGGCTGGCTTTGTCCACCGCATGATATACCAGGACAAAGCTTTCTGTGTCTGCTCGGTGCGCAACAGGATGTACTTTAGACATGATTTCTTTTCCAAAGCCGTATCCCTCCAGTAGCTGTGGCCCTGCACAAAGAATGCCAGACTCCATATGACTGGGGTCTGGCCCTGTAGTTTTAGTCCTGGCAGTTAGGAGCTATTTCCTGGGACAGGAACCTCCTAGAACCACTTTCCTGTTATGTTTCAACTGTCCAGCTCCGCTATCTTCTCCTCGGGGGATTCAGTGAATCAGTGTAGTTTGGTGGTGGGGAAATCCCACCCAGGCTTCAGGACTGGAAGGCCTGGTTTCCCATTGCACAAATGCTAATGTAGAGCGGAATAAAATGCTTGGGAAGGGTCCATGAGGGGCGCATGGGCTGCGACAGACTGACTTTCTTTTGTTAATTAACCTCAAGAGCATGTGGATGAAGGTCAGGACAGAACTTATGAAGCATCTGAAATAAATTGAAGATTTGAAGCGATCTTATGAGGAGCCGTTTGTGTATATGTGTTTCCCAGAATGGTTTGCTAATAGCCCAGGCTGGCCCCGAGCTCTCCATCCTCTGCCCTCAGCCTCCTGAGTTTCTGGAATTACAGTGCTATCACACCGGGGTCTACTACATTTTAAAACACATTTAAAAACCCACAAATCCCAGCTATTTATAGGACCGAATTCTGGTACTTCCAAGAAGTCGGGACATTTGAGATTTAAACCCACGTGCTGAGAGAAACAAGTATCCCAGAATGCTTTGCTCTGCGGACGCTGTTTCAACCCAAGATCATGGATCTCACAAAAGAAAACGGGTGTTGGCGAGTTTGGTTTTTATTCTGATGTAAGGGATTGCTTCTTGAGATTGAAGTTAGAGAAATGGCGGCGGCTTTGACCCAGGAGATGCTGTCGCTGCATTGTCTCCATATAATCTTCCCTTATTTGACTACTAGTCAAATCTTTGAGCTGGAAAAACAACATTGCTTGCGGGTTGGAGTTGTCTCAACTGTGTTTTTCAGTTTATAGGTGGACACTGTTTGACTGGGGTCTTGTACACTCCGTTTATTTTCTTAACGTTTGTTATAAAAGGAGCCCGAGTTCTGCAGATTTGTAAATAAATTATATCTAACTGTACCTAACCTGGCTTACATTCTTGGTGGATCGTATCAACATTGGCAGAATGTTTAAATAAACATGCGCCAGAAGGTGAGACAGAGGTTAAACGGGTTTTTTTTTCCCTCCCTTTCCTACCAAGCTCCTTTGGCCTTCTGATTCACTCTTAGACATTTCATTTTGCTCAACAAAAGTTAAGAATAAAAATTTTCATAATCGCTCTTACTAAAAAATTATAGCATTAATATTAATTGCTGTGAGAAGAATAATCTTTTACCAGTCATTCAATCTATTTTTGTTGTTGTTGTTTTTATTTTTTTGAGACAAGGTTTCTCTGTAGCTTTGGAGCCTGGCCTGGAACTAGCTCTTGTAGAGTAGGCTGGCCTCGAACTCACAGAGAGCTGCCTGCCTCTGCCTCCCGAGTGCTTGGATTAAAGGCATACGCCACCACTGCCCGGCTAAACAACTCTTTAAAAAGAAAAAAAAAATCACATCCTTTAAAGCAGTGGTTCTCAACCTTCCTAACACTGCAACCCTTTAATACCGTTCCTTATGTTGTGGTGATCCCCAACCATAAAATTATTTTGTTGCTATTTCATAACTAAGTTTGCTACTGTTATGAATCATAATGTAAACATCAGCTTTGCAGGATATCTGATATACCACCGGCAAATGGGTCATAACTTACAGGCTGGGATCCCTAGCTTTAAAGTGCTGCAATATAAAAGCTATCTGCTAGAGTTAATTTCTCTATGTAACATCAATAAGATAAACCTTTTTCCTACAGGATTTCAAGGGTAAACTGGGCCTTTTGGGGGAATGGAATGGGTACACATGACCTATAGCATTGGATTTCCTTTGTGGAGTTGGTAAGGCCCAGTACCCCTAACTTTGTGTCATAATGGGCTTTACCTCTATGAACACAGTTGATGCATGAGCTACATCAGGCCTGTCACTGCCTCTTGAGCTTCAATGACTGGTCCCAAAGAGTTATGTGATTCAATTTTAGTCTTTTCCTGTCATTTTTTAGCTATGGGTTCAAAAGGACAGTGGCGCACACCTTTAATCCCAAGCACTCAGTAGGCAGAAGAAGGTGGATCTCTGAGTTCAAGGCCAGCCTGATCTACAAAGCAAGTTCCAGGACAGCCAGGGCTACACAGAGAAACCTTTTCTCGAAAAACCAACCACAACCAAAACCGAACAAAGAGAAACAGAGGTGGCTACAGACACAGTTGTGAAAAATGAAGATCCTAGAGTCGTCCAGTGGGTGAGTGTGGCAGACCTGTTGCTGGGATGCCGTGGAAGAAGGCCACCTGTCCTATCATTCAGGGTACCACTGTAAAAGAGTACACTCTCCTCTTTCCCTGGCTCCGTGTGGAGACCAATCCTTGCTGCCATACTTCGAACATTTCAGCTACTTCTCTCTGTGGCCAGTGAAGTGCCTGATTTAATAAGTAAGTGGAGAACGAAGTGGGCATGCTCAGCTGGTCCTCCTCCTCTCTCTTTACTCCTGGTATCCACCTGCCTGCCTCCAAAGAGCTTGGTAAGAAGGCTTGGAGGGTTAAAAAGGCTTTCTGCTTCGGCACGAGGCCTGGAATTTTGATCCCAGAACCCATAAAGAATGCTGAGCTTTGCCACGCATGACTGTAACCCCGGTGCTGGGGCGGGCGGAGGCAGGAGGATCTCTTCAGCTTGCTTGCCGTAAGCCTAGTGTCAGGTTCAGTGACAGAACTCTGCTCATTGAGAGAGTAGAGAGTGACAGGGCGGGACACTTGATATCCTCCCCTGGCCTTCGCATGTGGCTGCACAGGGGCTCCCATCTGTCTATGCCTGTGTGCATACACCACACAACACACACAGCCTAGGTTCTGCGCTGGCATGGTAATGTTCACACTGAAGTATTCAGGGAGAAACATAAAACAGATAGTGGCAGAATAAAGCTCTCGCAGAAGAGTGATGTAGAATTCAAGTAATAGATATTTGAGGATTGTTAAATTCTTTCAATTCTGAGGTCTGTTTGAACAACTTCTATAAGAAAGTTGGAAAAAAAACAGTATGCATGATAGTTTAACTAGATATAACCTGGGAAGTGGCAGGGATTGTATTTCTTTGGCCTTTTTAGTTATTTTTAAAACTTCTTGTGAAGGGCGGCTAATTTATTTAACATAGCCTAGATCACAGAGAAAGAAACAGACGTTTCAGACTCTGTGAAGAAAGCATACCTGTGTAAAATTAGCAAAAATTAACACTGACAACGTAGGAGCACACCACTGTGTCTTAAAATGAGCCTGGCCTTGGGCAGGCACTAAATTCTGCAGATCTCATCAGTATCACGACCAAGGGTAAGCCTAGCTGTGCAGCTTGAAAAAGCGGCCAAACAGGTCATACTGGGGACTGTCTGCGAGCTGTGGTTCTTCCTCACTGTGAAAGCCACCGCTTTGTCCCCTGGCAGGAATTTTGAAATGCTACTCTCTTTAGCAGAAGACAAAATAATGGATACTGGATATTTGGGTGGTTGAGGGGAGGTGGGGCAGCACGGAGTGGAAGATTTTGTGTCTGCTTTGAGACAGTGCTTGTAAGTGCTCACTTAGCTGACGGCTGAATCAACTGTAAATAAATGTTAGCTGTGATTAGTGCCTAGCCTAAAAGGAAACTGTGTATACATTGTAGTGGGTCCAGGTAGAATCCCAAGAAAGATATACAAGCCTTAGTCCCCCTCCAAGTTCTATGAATATGACCTTATTTGAAATGATGTCTCTCTCTCTCTCTCTCTCTCTCTCTCTCTCTCTCTCTCTCTCTCTCTCTCTCTCTCTCTCTCTCTCTCTCCCTCCCTCTCTCCCTCCCTTCCTCCTGTACTCCCTCCCTCCCTCTCTCCTCCCTGCCCCCATCCCTGCTCCATCTTTTCTTCACTCCTTTTCTTCCTTCATTTGAGACAGGATTGTACTAATGCAGTCTAGACTGGCCCCAAATTTGCCATCCTCCTGTCTCAGAAATGCTGTCTTTTTCAATGCATGCATTCATTTTGGACTTCAGTGGTTTCTAATCACCCTGTGATTAGTGTCCTCAGAAGAAGTGGGAAGGAGGCAGAGATGCACACAGGGAGGTGGCCATGTGAAGCTGAGAACTCAGCTGGTGTGATTTCCCCTGAAGTCAAGAAACACTGTAAGCCAGAGGAGACTGAAAGTATCAAGGAAAGATTTACCCTTCAGAGCTGAAAGAAAATAAATTTTTGCTGTTTTAAACCACCAGGTTGTGATTTTTGTTGTTGTTGTTACAGTGATCTTGGGGCACAAATTTGTTAAACCAAGGTATTAAGACGTCATAAACTATTTGTGTGTGGTTGTGCCATTATTTATTTATTTTTGTTCTGAACTAGTGTGAGCCCCTATGGAACTACCCCATGGAGACATTAGTGCCACCTGGAGGTGTCAAGCCTCAGTCCCCCCTTTAGTACGGGGGGGGGGGGTCCACACTCTCTGCTTTCAAGTCACCAGCTGCTTTTGGAGTCCATGGGACTGGGCAGGAGAGGCCATGCTGTAGGTAACCATGGGGTGTTGGATAGAAAATGGCAATAATCATCTCAATGAAATGCTCTTTAGATTTCGTTGTTAGGCAACACGGGCAAAGGAAAATAGGTTGCACCGCAGCCATTTATATGAGAATAAAAATGTGTAAGATATTGGCTCTAGTGTTAACTTCCAAGGTCTCTTGTTGTGTGCTAAGAAACATGGCTCTGTCATTTTTACGGTTAGATTATTTCCTGGAATGTTGGGGGAAATGCTGATGCAGTACATGCAGGACAATTGTCAACCTAGAACTTATGATCTTGATCCTTGGTTCCGAGTCTTTGCCACTCATTATTGGTTATGGTTCAGCCATCCTGGCTTTTAATTCTTTAAGTTGACTTTAATATATATATATATATATATGTATGTATATATATATATCATATGTTATATTAACATAACAAATTATTACTATATTAATAATTGAAATATATTGAAAATAACATTCAATATATTTAACATATAAAAATACATATATTTAAACCACCATAAAATTTAAAATATGTATATTTGAACTTTTGGACCATGGTTTTCTGTAGCCCAGGCTGGCCTTGAAATTACTTTGTAGCCAAGGATGACCTAGAATTGATATTCTTGCCTCCACCTCCCAAGTGCTATAATTACAGGTCAGGCCAACAGTCTGTCTCTTTGTATTTTTTTTCTTAATTAAAAAGAAAAGTAAAAACAATGTGATCCAAGTCTATTGTAAAATACTAGAAAATACAGATGTCTAGTGGAAATAATTTAAGTTATCCACATGCATCTTAATGCGATTATTGAAACACTGGTTCATAGGATCAAAGAACTTTTCCATCAACGTTTAGCTATGTTTTTCAAGAACTTCCTCTTGATATGATTGTTCCTCAGAAACTTGGGTTTCTTCCTTTTAACTACTTATTATAATCGTTGTACATATTAGTAAGTATGGAATGGCCACAGTTAATGGTTCTAATTTAATAATTTGCTTAATAATTCTTTGCTGTTGGTAGGCCTCTGTATTCCTGGAGTAACTATTCCAAACATCTCTGAAGTGAGCCTTCTTCATGGATTCATCTTGAGTGCAAGTCTGTTTCCTTAAACATGGTCATGTGATTGAACGTGGAGTCTTTAAACTTTGGCAATATAAAAAGTTTCTGAACTTGTAATGGCTGATTATCAACTCAAAACCAAACAGGTAGTGAATCTGAGGTGGTCCCAGGAGGCACCCTCTTGCATCACACTTTGTGACTTTACTGCAGCCTTGGGTCCAAATATGCACTGTGTAAACCACCAAAGTAAACACCACCAACAGATGCTGCCTAGAATACCTTGTCTAAGGGTCAAGACTGTTGAATGCTTGAATTACAAATTTTTGCTGGATTAATCAAACAAAACAAAGACTTTATTTTATCGCCACCATTCTGCAGCATGTAAGAACCAAGCAGCACCTCTTTGCACTGTAAAGGGTTAGAATGTTGGGTTTCACAGATGGCTGTTCAGGACAGTTCAGGATGAACCGTCATCGAAAAGAAATTATTAAAAGAATTTGGTCTAGAATTTCAGAATTTCCAACTGTTTCTGAAATGGTCATAAACATACTCCTGCTCCCTGCGCTGTGTTTATGAGAAGTGACATTCTCAGAATTAATCACAAAATCAAATTATAGCAAAGGATTAAAGATACAATGCATTTTGCAGTATCAGGTATTCCACAGTTTTCTTTCTCTTTAGAGCCCATGTATCCCAGGCTGTCTTGGAACTCACTAAGGAACTGAGAACTTGGACTTCTGCTCTTCTGCCTCTACGTACAGTGTTGGGATGATAACCTTGCACCACGCACCTGGTTTACGTGGCACTGAGGATTCAACCCAGCTTGGCACGTGCTATACAATCGCTTTACCAGCAGCTAAAAGTTAAGCTCCGAGATAAATCTTTGAATATAAAACATCGAGTCTATCTTACAGTATGCAGATAGACTTTTGCTAATAAGTGGTAAATTTTTACCTTATTATTATCAGTCAATGCTTGATGTGGGAAGCTATTTTGTATACCTACATTTACCCAGGGTCACATAGCAATTTCTCAGGCTCAAAGAGGTCATGAATGGAACGAAGTTTAGGAAGTCCTGCTCTACAGTGCCTGCCGTGCAGGAAGAACATGACTATGGATGGTATTTGTTAGTAAATATTTCTAGATGGAAAATGGAAATGCCAACATGCATAATCTCTTTTATTTGTCCTCAAAGGAAAACACTGCAACTTATTCAAATCAAGTGTAATAGTTTGAATGAGAATGGCCTCCATAGGCTCGTATATTTGAATTATTGGTTCCCAGATGGTGGGACAGTTTGGGAATGATTAGGAACTGTGGCCTCTTTGGAGGAGGCATGTCAGTGGAGGCAGGTTTTAAGGTTTCACAAACCTACACCATCCCCAGTGTCTCCCTCTCTTGGTTTCTCTCTGTGTGTGTCTCTGCAACCATAAGCCCAAATTAAATGCTTTCATCTGTAAGTTATCTTGGTCATGGAGTTTTATCACAGCAATAGAAAGTAACGAAGCTATCAAGAAGAGGCAAACAAAAATGACTACTATCTATTTTGCTACTCTGTATTAGGTAGGTAAAAATACTCTCCAATACCCTGCTTGGTATCCAGTCTCTGCATTTGCTGATTCAACAAATTTCAGGTGGGAAATACTTTCAAACAAATTGCATCGGTCTGTGTGGGAGGTACAGAGGTCCTTCTGCTCACTGGTGAGCACCAGGGGATCCAGGAATGTTAGACACATGGGGTTGCCCCTTCCAAGAGAGGGATGTTTATAACCTGCTTTCCACCCAGAAGGGCAGAAGTGGATATGGTTAATAGCGTGGTGACACAGTTTTGCTATCTGTGTAGCCAAGCCCACAGTGGGTCCTCCCCAATGCCTTTATCTATAGAACCTTATCTTTATAGAAAGGGTCACATGGAGCCAGTCTAGAGAAGCCATCTTTATGAAAGATGTCACATGTGCTTTACAAAGAGGCTTAAGTTTTAGTCTGCTTACGGAATTAATTATCACCAAGAAAGTTTTCACCAAATTGCACTGCATTTTATGCCTAAAATAAACTACTTGCTTTGAACCAGTGCTGCCTACTGAGCTGTGTTGAACCAAACTACCTTCTTGCTTTCTGTATATCATTAATCTGCTGGCCACGGTGGTCTCAGAGACCCCCACATGTATGGAACATGTACAGATACTCCCCCCCCCCATTGTGATTAGTTCCCAAACAAAGGAGGCATGATTTTTACATAGCAATTCCACAGTATTAGTTGCATGTAACTAAAGTATGACTGTAGGTACTCGGGAGGGCGTACATAGGTTCCGTGTTCCTTGGAGGGCTGACTGCTCTGTGAAACAGTGTGGTCTGTGTTTGGGCAGCGGATGTCAGCGGTGCCGACGCTAGCGGTGAATGATGGAAGCAAGCGAATGTGAACCATAGGGCCTGGCAGGGACAGCTGCCACTGTGCCCTGGCTTCCTCTTCCAAGTTTCCTCGAGGGAGTGGAGATCTAGTGTTTGTTACTGTTAGTTTTTGTTCCTGATTTCTACAAGTTGGGATCTATTTTAGGTACTGTTTTAAGATGCTGTGCAGGCTCCAAACCCTGTCTCTGGTCTAGAGTGGAACCACGGGTCACTAGTTTATGACCTCTGATTGAAGTCTCGCTAACATTCTCAAGAAGCATATAGAACGCTGGTCAATTTGGGGGTTTAAAAAATAAAATACATTACGCAGGCTTGTCCAGTGTAACGTGTGTTGTAGTTGGACTTTGTTGTCAACCTCCACTCCCCCAAATAACAACATGGAGACTTATGATTAATTATGACAGCTTGGCCTTTATCTTAGACTTATTCTCAACTAGTTCTTAGAACTTAAATTAACCTGTTTCTATTAATCTATGTTCTGCTACATGGCTTTTACCTCTCCCGTTCTGTTCTGTATGTCCAACTTGCTACTTGTCTCGCTGGTGTCTCTCTAGCTCTCTTCTTCCCAGAGTTCTCTCTTCCCAGAAATCCTGCCTATTCCTTCCTGCCTAGCCATTGATCATTCAGCTCTGTGTTAAGCCAATCAGGAGGCACGGTAGGTGGAGACACATCTTTACAGTACACAGAAAAGATTATCCCACAACACTGTGTTTTGCCTGCATATGTATGTGCGTGTGCCCAAGTGGGTGTGGAGACTAGAAGTTGACGTTGGGTGTGTGTTTGTTTGTTTGTTTTTCATGTCAACGAGGCAGTGTCTGCGCCTGAAACTGTAGAATTTCAATTCAGCTAGTCTAGCTAGTTAGTTAGCATGTCTGCCTGGCCATGGTGACATGTCCATATGTCCATATGTGTACGAGTGTCTAGCCTGCATGTGTGTCTGTGCACCATGTATGCCTGGTATCTGAGAGGTGAGACAGAAGCCCTGGAACTGGAGTTAGAGACTGGTGGGATCCACTGTACGGGTGTTGGGAACCAAACCCTGTCCTTGCCCCCGACTCCACTGTCCTTTGCAAGAACAAGTGTTCTTAACACTGAACCACCTTCTCAGTCCTGCACACTCCTGTGTTTTTTGCTTTTTTTTTTTTTTTTTTTTTTGCTTATGGGGATTGGGGCATTGGAGACTCAAAATGTGGACCCCACACTTGCACAGAAAACCCCTTATCCACCAAGCCATCTCTGGTCTGAACTATTTTAAACATTTGTGTTGAATATTGCTTCATTTTAAAAATAACTTTTATTGATAATTTTATTTGGATAACATCATATGTATATATAGCAGATTCTGATTATTATAAGCCCCCTACCCTTCTTAATCTCCTTTCCACTCCTACTGCCTCACCCTCCTGCCTTCAAGTTCCCTTTTGCTGTTGTTTTGGGGACCCACTGGGTTTACGCTGGACCGTCTGTGTGGCCATGAGTTTGAGCCTCCTGGGTTACTCAGTGGGTTCAAACCAACTGAAGACAACTGCTGCCCCTCCCCCAGAATCCATCAGTAGCTGATAGTTCAGCAGGGAGGGGGTAGGGCCCTGTTAGCCCCGCCCCAATCCATGACGGACAGTTGATAGGCCCTATCTGGTGCAGGCCCTCATCTTTACTAAATTAAGCGTTCACGCACTACATTTTAACTCCTTTCATCCTTCCACTAGCTCGTTCGTATTGAGGTCCAGCTGGATCTGCTTTGTGTCCTGACCTCCCGGAGAAACAGCCCAGAAAGCTCCCAAGTTAGCCTCATTCTCTTAAGAGATGTTAGTCAGAGATGTAAACTCCCAAGTTAACTTCATTTCTCTGCGTGATGTTAGCAGGAGAAAGCCCTGTGGGTCTGCAGGCAGATGGCGGTAAGAAATTAACTTGAACTTCAGCAAGGCTGAGGTTTCCATGGGAACAAAGGAAGCAGCCATACTGCCTGGCATTTGAAAGGAATAGGAAACAGGCCTGCCGTCCGCATACCAATAGAACGATTACAGGGCTCTATCCACATGCCTTAAGCTTCCCCTTCTAAAGCATTTCAACTCCTGTTAGTAAGAGGAAAGCCAATGGCGTTTGGTCACATGTTCAAATAGGTTAATGAGTGATTATCAGGAGAAATTATAAACATCTGCAGTTGCCAAAATCTGAGAATTAATAAGATTTAGCTGTCTTCAGCACAAAACTATATTCTTTATTAAATAAACTATTACATATCTATATTGTTTTAGCTATGCTTGCTGCAAAGAATAGATATTCACATAAGCTTGATTCTCTCCCTCCCCCGCTGCCACCAATGTGGTTTTCTTTCTTCTTTTGTGTCTGTGTGTATGTACATGTTTGCGTATTAGTGTATAGGCACACATGTGTGCAAGTCAGGAAATCTTTATTTATCCGTTTATTTATCTTTGGATTTTCGAGATGTTTCTCTGTGTAGCCCTGGTTGTCCTGAAACTCACTCTGTAGATCAGGCTGGCCTCAGACTCACAGAGATCAGCCTGCCTCTGCCTCTAGAGCGCTGGGGTTAAAGGCACACAACTCTATCACTGCCCTGAGAAATCTTGGGTGTCAGTCCCCACCTTCCACCGTGAGGCAGGCTCTCTCTCATCCACCGCTGTGTGTGCTAGGCTAGCTGGCCCAGGGACTTCCAGACACGCTCGCTCCTGCCTCCCACTCCCACTTCCCTATGTGAGCGCTAGCAAGGCAGATGGATAGGAGACCGTGTCTGGCTTTCACATGGATTCTGGGGGTCTGAACTCCACCCATCAAGCTTCTGTGACAACAGCTTTGCCTAGGGAACTGTCCCCAGCCCTCATCATGAGTTTCTTTTAGGGCTAACTACATTACAGATAAATGTTTTCTCTGAGTTTCCCGGTACTCAGTTAAATAGTGAAGAATAAGCCACGGTGGAGAGCCACGTTATCTTCTGAATTAAAGGTAGGAGAGGGTTGAGGGCTCTAGCTTCATGGTGAGACACTTGTTTAGTGTGTGAAGCCTTGAGTTTGAGCCCTCGAACCACAAGAAGTGAACAGAGTCAGGGATCACTTGTGTCTGTCATCCAGATGCAGATTAACCAAACTCCTGTTTCCTGTCTCCTACCAGAGTTGCTGTCCTCTAAGTCCCTGGGGTAGGGAGTGGTCAGAATGTTCCAATAGCCACATATCTCTGTAAAGGGTATTTTACTGCGGTCTTTTGCCTTGTAGACTTTCCTTTCATCATAATTTCCCTCGTGCCTTGTGGTGATGAAATGGCTGTGGGTATTTGGGGAATCTGGGTGAGGGGAAATTGAGTTGGGGTTATGTAAAGCATGGATGTATTTATGCGGCCACAGTTCAGCAGATTGGGTATGTTATTGCCGGCGGGTCTGGTTTAGGAATGACTTCCAGGAATATCTACACCATCCACTGTGACTGTCCCTAGCTGCTGTAACAGAAAGGTTGTGAACCAGACTCTGGGTGGAGCTATGCCCCTGCCCTTCGGTGCCTGCACCCAGGTTGGGTAGGGTCACAGGGAGGGAGGAGAAGCAAGCTTGAAGTGGAACAAAGAACTGGTCTTTGGGAAATTCTTTTCATCAGTAGACATGTGAAATCAGAAATTAAGGACTTGGTTCTCATGATTCTTTGTCAAAACCAAAGTTTTGCCTACAAGAATGGCTGTAGAGTAGGGCCTGGTAAAGTAGGCTTGCAACCGCGGCTACTCAGGGCAACCACGGTTACTCAGGGCAACCACGGCTACTCAGGGTGGGGCTTGAGTTCAAGGTCTGTGACTGAGTTCAGGGCCAGCCTGGGTAACTTAGCAGGACCTTCCTTGCCTTGAAATAAAAAGTTCAGAAAACAAGGGTTGGGAGTCTAGTTCCATGTTAAACCTTTGTCTCAATCCCCATAACTGCATAATGAATTAATGAATGAATGAATAAAATTACTTTGGCAATACAGTATATTATACTTTTAGAAATATTTCTTTATGACAACCCCGCCTGGGTGCCAACTGGCTCAGGTGGGTGGCGCCACTGTGATGAGCAGGTATGTGGTAGAGAAAAGGGAGAGAAGGAAGTGGAACTAAAGATGTGATGACCGTGAGGAACAGGCTGATATGGGTGACCTATGTTGCCACTCAGGGCCATGTGATATCTGGGCCTGTGCTGTTGCCAAGGTCCATGTTTGGGTCCAGTGGGGTCTGTGTTGATGTCTTTGGCCCGTGTTACTACTGGGGCCATGGAAGAGCCGGCCCTAGTGATCTGGGCACTGGAGAGCTGGTCCTGCCCCTTGCCAATCACCTCAACAAGACAGTTGCCCCCTTCCTCCCCAGAACTATCTCCAGTGTCTTGGGTGTAAGAGTGCTATACTGGAGACCCTCAACAGCCTTGAGAAAACTACCCTCCCCCTTGTTTGCCACAGCAATGGGAAAGCTGGCCCTGGACTTGGAAGAGTTGGCCCTGCCCCCCGCCATCTGTGTGGAAGGATTGGCCCAAGAGCATGGGCATGGGAAAGCTAGACTTGATAGTTCATTGCCTGAGGGAGGTGGTCCCAACAGCTTGGACTAACCAGCTCAGCTACCACCCTGGCCTCCATCAGGGTGGAGTTGGCCCACCTCAGCATCTACCCAATATCTGACCTGGTGGAGAGCATGAAGGGACTGGTCCTGTGGATAGAGCTGCTGGATCTCCATGATTAGGGGCAACAACAGCAGGACATCCTAGAGAAGTTTTGGTGAGGGTCGAATATTGATGGTGTACCGGAAGCCAGAGGCCTTGAACTAGACCAACACCACATTGTGATGAACATTTCCAAGTAAAGCTGTTTGTGCAAAAGTGTGTACTGCGTGACATACACCACACACACTGCATGGCACACTGCAGTCCCCAAGGCCACTGTGACAAATATGTGATAAAGAGGTGGGAAAGACAGAGAAGTGAAATGGTCTTGTCTTTTATTATTATTTTTTTCTTTTTTTTCTAAAATTTTCTTTGGGGGGGGCTACATACCCAAAGGATGCTTCATCCTACCACAGGGACACTTGCTTGACTACGTTCGTAGCAGCTTTATTCATAAAAGCCAGAACCTGGAAATGACTAAATGTCCCTCAGCTGAAGAATGGATAAAGAAAATGTGGTACATTTACACAATGGAGTATTACTCAGCTGTTAAAAACAATGACATTGTGAAATTTGTAAGCAAATTGATGGAATGAGAAAAATCATCCTGAGTAAGGTAACTCAGACCCAGAAAAACAAACATGATGTGTCCTCACTGTAATGTTCTGCTCTGTCCCTTTAAGAGACAAGCAAGGTCCATTCCCTCCCGGGTCTGCCCTCTGAGGAGGCAAGCTGATCTTCAGCTTCCAGCCTGAGTCCTTTCTCTTTTCCATCTCTCCCCCAAAGAGGCAGCTTCTGCCTTCCTCCATTCTCCCCACTTCTCCCTTTCCCCCTTCTCTGTCTCTCTGTCTCTCTCTGCTCTTCCTCTTTCTCCCCTTCTCTTCTATAACCACTAAATAAATATCCAACCCCACTCTGCATGGCGTGCCTATCCATGTCTCTGTCTCTTACCTGCCCCGTGGCTCCCAGCCTGGGACCAGCCACCTTTGGAGACCTGTGGGGTGGTCTCGTGGCATACCCATCCATCTGTCTCTCCTTGTGGGACTTGCTGCCCCTCGTGGCCCACTGCAGCCACTTGGGGAATTGCGCTGTCCCTGCCTGAGACTGGCTGCTCTCGGGACCTACTGCCTGCTGCCTGCTGCCTGCTCCTGCTCTGGGACCTGTGGCGTGGTCTCATGGCCTGCTGCCCGCTGCAGCCACCAGGGAACCTGAGGCATTTTACTTAATCCATTAATCCACTCTTAAGGGGACATTAGCTGTAAAGTAAAAGATCATCATTCTACAATCAGAGACTCAGAGAGGTCAAGTAGCAAGAAGGACTTAAGGGTGGGGAAGGGGGGAGATGGAAGAATCTTCCTGGGAAGGGGAATAGAATAGATTTTGCCAGTGGGCTGGGGGTAGGTGGGGTTGGGAATAGGGGGGATAAGGTGTCATGGGGAGGAAGGGAGAAAATACTGGGAGAGATACTGGAAGAGATGACTGGAATTGGGGGGGGGAGCATTTCAGGGGTGAGATGGAAACCTAATTCAATGGAAACTCCTTGGAATCTAAGAGAGTAACCCTAGCAAAGACTCCTAAGTAACAGGGAACATGGAGCCTGAATCGGCCATCTTCTGTAATCAGACAAATCTCAAGTGGAGAGACTGGGATACCAGTCCAGGCACAAAACCTTCTACCTACATTTGTGCTGCCTGCAGAGTGTTCTGGGACCGGAGCCTAGCAGAATCCTCATCAGAGATCGGAGAGACTGCATCCAGCAACTGATGGGAGCTGATGCAGAGTCCACAGCCAAACATTAGGTGGCGCTCGGGAGTCCTGTGGAGGAGGGGAAGGAAGGATGGGAGGTACCAGAGGGGTCAGGGACACCATAAAAACATGGCCCACAGAATCAACTGACCCAGACTCGTGGGGGCTTGCAGAGATCAGGGAGCCTGTGGGGTCTGACCTAGGTCTTCTGCATCTATGTTATAGCTGAGTAGCTTGGTGTTCTTTTGGGAATTCGTAACAGGGAGATGGGGCACAGAGGGACTGTCTCTGACTCCTTTGCCTGCTTGCGGGACCCATTTCTCCTGGGTTGCCTTGTTCAGCGTTGATGTGCCTGGTCTTATTGTAGTTTGTTATGCCATATTTGGCTGATGTCCCTGGGAAGCCTGCTCTTGTCTGAGTGAGGTGGAGGAAGGTTGGGCAGAGGAGATAGGGGAGGAAGGGAAAAGGAAGGGGGAGAGAAAACTACTGTAGGAATATAATATATGAAAGAATAAGAAAACCTTGAAAAATACGTGTGAGTATTTGCATGCACACATGCGTGTGCACAGTATAAGTGTCTGGTGCGTGGGAGGATAGACAATGTCCTCGGATCTCCTGAAGTGTTGTAGGTGGTTGAGATCCATCACATGGGTGCTAGGAACGGAACATGGATCCTCTGCAGGAGCCCCGAGTGCTCTTAATGGCGGATGTTGATGCGTGTGCTCTCGTTCCTATCCTGTCCGTTTGTGATGGGAGTTTCCTATACTGTCTGCTTGTGATGGGAGTTGTGTGTCACAGTATTTCTCAGGTCCCTATGGGACAGTGACAAAAGTGGTATCGAACAGCACAGAACAAAGGCAAGCACGACAGTGACAAACTGGGTCAGTGAGAAGGATTGATCCAGAGAGCCCCTAAGGTAGGGGACGGCTGCAGTGACTCAACATGGGAAGCTGGGCCCTGCTTGGCTATAGCTCAAAGCAGTTTCTTTATTAGCCAGTGGTATTCACAGCATACAGAGGGGAATCCCACCTCACCTATTGTTCTTTGAGAGGAATTGGGTATAATTTTCAGCAGCCATATCATGGACTTTGAACTTTCTGTACCCCACCTCAACCTTCTAGGTTCTGGGATTATAGGCATGTGCCAAAACATGTGGTTGTAGGCCATATTCCAAATGAGTTTCTTAGCTCGGTGGGGGAGGTGCTTGGGCCAGGATCATGCATATTCTGTATATAAAGCAGATTTGGCTTATGTTTACCTGTGGTTGGTGGTTCATCACTACCTCATGTCCCACACACCCAGAGCTCTGGTCAAGACAAGGGAGAGAAAATGCTTCATTTTTAATTTCCACACGACACAGGCCCAGAGCATCCCGTTCTAGTAGTTAAACCAGGGTGAGGCCTTTGAGCCATGACATTGCCACAGACCTGTCAGAGGGCCGTCAAGGGCTCACTACTGTTTCCATGTTTTCTCATTTTGTCACCTGAGGATTTCTTCTCGCCTCATCACAGATTGGGAATATTATTTATGCTTTTTTGAATAAACAATATTTACCGGAGTTTTGTAGCAGGAAAATTATTCAGTCTGTCATAGTCTAGGAAAGTGAAAATTGCTGTCCTCACGTTTTCTTATGGAAAAAGATAATTTTAATTGTCATGAAAATCAAAGCAATGACAAATTCAGAATAGTTCTTAGACATTCCCTCAAAGATCTATCTATCTATCTATCTATCTATCTATCTATCTATCTATCTATCTTTATGTCTATATCTCTATCTATCTATCATCTATCTATCTATCTATCTATCATCTATCTATAATTTTCTTGAGTGTGGGAATTCTGGCCCAGTCCCTCTTCTGCCACGGTTGGGGTTGGTATGGGCAGGAGAGAGATGTTCCCTCTTCCTGCCCCTTGTGGCAGGTGGGAGAGATGACCCTGAGGTTACAGGAGCGGGAGAGCTGTTCCTGCCAGCTGCAGCATCCTGGGCAACACAGTAGAGCTGATCCTGATGGTGCAGGTTTGAGAGAGCAGACTCAGGATGTGAAAGCAGAACTGGCCCCACCCCTTGCTCATGGCTGCGAGGAGTGATCTAGCTGGCGCAATGCTGGAGAGCCCACCCTGGTGGTGAGGACGGCGGAGAACTGGCAGGTTCACCAAGCCTGTAAGAATCCAGGCCCAGAACCAGGGTTATGAGTTGGCTTACCCCAACATCCACCCCATCTATGATCTGTGGGAGCATGTGAAGGGGCTGGTTCTGCAGACTCAAAGCTGCAGATCTCCATGACACAGCGCAATAGCTGGATATCCAAGAGGAGTCCCAGTGAGGGCCCAGCATCGATAGCACAGCAGAAGTCAGAGGCCCTGAACCAGACCAATGGCCCTTTGCAGTGAACACTTGCAAGTAAAGATATTTGGACAAAGGGTTTGCTGCATGGCTCACTATGTCACACTACAGCTTCCAAAATGAGATTTTTTTCCTATTTTTCTCTTAAATTTTATTCTATTTTGCAGGGGAGGTTGCAAGGGCAGAGGGCAGATAAGGGATGACAACTGATGGGATTGAGATGCATGATGCTAAAGACACAAAGAACAAATAAAAAGGAAGTTACAAAAGAGGAAAATAGATTTCTTTTTTATTTAATATATCCCATTACAGTTTCTCCTCCCTCTGCTCCTCACAGTTCCTCCCCTTCTTCCTTCTCATCCAGATCCACTCCCTTTCTGTCTCTCAGGTTTGAAAACAAACAGACTTCTAAGCGATACTAATAAAATGAGATAAAAAGCAATATAATGATAAAACAGAATAGGACAAAACAAACAGAAGGAAAATAGCCCAAGAGAAGGCACAAGAACAGATATAGAGAGACTCAGAGACGCACGTGTTCTCACACTGAGGAATCCCAAGTTCCAGGACAGCTTAGGTTGTGGCATAAAGAAACCCCATCTCAATAAACTACACACACACACACACACACACACACACACACACACACAAGCAACAACTATAAAACACTCAACTAGAAGTCATAATATCTACCTGAAGGCCCTGTGCAGGCTCTGTGCATGCTGTCTCGGTCTCTGTGCCTTCATATGTTCATTGATACTGCTGATTTAGGGGGGCTTGTTTCCTTAATGCCCTCCTATCCCCTCTGGATCTTACAGTCTTTCTGTCTCCTCTTCCATAGGGTTTCCTGAATCCCAAGGGCAAGGATTTGATGACAAAATATCATTCAGAGCTGAGGATTCTGAGGTCTCTCACCCCCTGCAGATTGTCTGGCTGTGGGTCCCTGTATTTTTTTTCCCATCTGCTACAAGAGGAAGTTGCTCTGATGATAGCTGAGCAAGGCACCGAGTATAGCAGAATATCATCTCCTTGCTACATCCTTTGATTAGAACAGTAGTATTTAGTTTTACCCTAGGTTCTAGAACTATCTATTCTTTGGTATTATTCTACTACTGAGCAGTATTGGGTATGGGTCCCATTTTGTGGAGTGGGCCTTAAGTCAAATCAGACATTGGCTGGTTACTCTCAGAAGCTCTGCTCCACCACTGAAGCAGCACATCCTGCAAGCAGGACATCATTGTAGAGCAAAGGGTTTGTGGCTGTGTTGGTGTTTACACTTCTCCTTTGGTGGCTGGGCTGAGTACCTTCCTGTATCAAAGATGCTAGCACATAGGTGTGAAGGCTCTGTGTAGGCCGTGTTTAATGAGTTGAGTAGGTGTTGTCTTTAGCAATAGGGCCTTATATCAGTTGGTGAATAGCAACCTATAGTCTTGACAACAGCCTGGGTGATTTGGGGGTTCCCATGGGACCTCCCTCAGACCTATTTTGGTATAGTGCAAAGCACCACATTCTGGTGACAGGGAGGAGAGGTGACTGTTATTGGCTTGATGGCTCAGCAAGTCTTCATCACAAAGGTGACATTTAAATCAGACACTGGTGATCAGGAAGTTTAGTAAAGACTTGTTTACATTCCAACCACAGGTCTCCCAAACACTGAACGTGCAAGAATTTAGAATTTGTGACAACCAATTTATCTGCTTCATTTTATATACCGGTGAATGTTCTGCTTTATTTCTGTTGCTGTGACGAACAGCCTTGTTAAAAGCAGCTTAGGGAGTAAACAGTTTATTTGGCTTACAATTCCACATTACAGCTCATCACTGAAGGGAAGTCAAGGCAAGAACTCCAGCAGCAAGCCACATCACATCCACAGTCAAGAGCGGAGGGAAACGAGTGTGCCCACACTGCTGGCTCTTTCATTGCTTTTGTTCAGCTCTCTCCTGTCTTACACAGTTCAGATACTCCTGCCTAGGGAATGGTGATGCCCACAACGGGTTGGGTCATCCTACATCAACTAACACTCAATACAGTCCCACATAGACATGCCCAAAAGTCAACCTAATCTAGACAATTCTTAATCGAAGCTCTTTTCTCTTAGGATCCCAGTTTGTGGCAAGTTTGTAATTAAAAACGAACCATTCTATTAGTTATACCTATCTTAGTATAGAATGCTATCACTTTTATTGTTATTAATCCCTTATTTTTTTTTAGTGGATTCTAAGAACATAGGTGTTTTATGAATAAAATTGAGACTCAGGGATGGAAATGTAGCTCTGGATTCAATCCTTAGCATTGCATACACTGGCCTCGTGGTACATGACTACAATTCTGGCATTGGGGAGTCGGAGGCAGGAGAACCAGGAATTCAAAGTTCACCTCAGCTACCTAATGAGTTTGAGTCCAGCCTAGACCACATAAAACCCTGTTTCAAGAACAAAATCAGGGCTTGAGGATGTAGTTCTATCTGTAGAACACTGGGTTTAATCTCCAGCATTACATAAACCAGGCATAGTGGAACATGCTTAGAATCCAAGCTCTGGGGGAGTGGAGGTAGAAAAATGAGAAATTGAAGGTTATCCTTGGCTACATAGTGAGTTCTGGGCCAGCCTGGGTTACCTGAGACCTTGCAAGGAAGATGGGGATGGGAGAAAGACTCAGAGGGCTTGAATAATTTTTAGTTAGTGTCTTGTAATGAGTGACAGAACTGGATTCAGACTCAACACACCTTAACAAACATCACAGACCAAGGGCTGCAGATGTTCTGCTTTGAAATCATTGTCACGCTGCACCAAGACCCCACAGTGTCTCTAGCTAGTTACTGAACATGGCAGGGACGCCGAGGCTGGTCCATTGGAATATTTGGACTCCTTTGCTAGCTGGCATTGGCTGAAGGACCTCCTGACAGTCGTGCCGAACTGTTTTTGGAGCGCCGGACAGCCTAATGGCTCTTCTGACTGACCCCGCCCCCTTTCTTGAGACAGGGTTCCCTGTACCTCGCGTTGGCTTCAAACTTTCTAGGTTGCCAAGAGTGGCCTTGAACTCCTAATTCTCCAACGACCGCCTCCCTGAGTTCTGGGATTGTGGGTGTGCACTGCTGTGTTGGCTCCTCTCGTCTTCATTCCAAGTCAGCACTTGCTAACTCCCCCTGTAGTTTTGCTGGAAGACAGTTTCCTAATGAGGTCTTCGCACCTGAACACGCACTTTGGTTTCTGCTCCTACAAAGACCCAGATTATCACGTTAAGTTTGTTTGACCTTAAGATCCGCGCTTTAACGAGGACTGAGGATGTACTAAAGCAGAAACAATAAAACTCTTTGAAAGATACATAAACTTTTGTGAGCTCACATTAATCTAGTATATCTTAGGTATGACACCAAAACTCTGAGCAGCAGAATTAGAAAATGGATATTTTAGACTATGAAAATGAAAAACATCTGTTCTTCAAAGGGTGCCACGAAGAGAGTGAAAATTAAGCACAGAGATGAATAGGAGTCAAGAGCTTTCATTACTCTACCACCTCTGGTTTGGATCTCAGCACTCACACCGGCAACTCTAAAAGTCCTGTACCTCCAGTTCCAAGGGATCTGACATCCCCTTCTGGCCTCCATGGGTGCCCCATGCATACACACACCCTTATACACACTTGGAAAATAAAATAAAATAAATCTATTTTTTAAAGTGAAAATTCAACAAACATAATTTGAGAAAATATTTGCAAATCATATATCTGATAAGGGGTGTGTATCTAGAATATATTAAGAACTCTTATATCTCAACAATGAAAGAAAAAAAGAATTCAATTAATAAATGCCAAAAAAGTCAGGCCTTGAGTTGCAGAACTGTCACTTCAGTACTGGAGATGTTGAGGCGAGAGGATCACCATAGATATCAGGGCAGACTGAGTTATCTAATGATCCATTTAAAAAACAAGCAAACAGCAAGAACAGTAAAGAGAAAGGAAGAAAGAAAAGAAAGACAGAAAATAGATGCTTCTCCCAAGAGGATGTATAACTGACCAATATTCATATGAAAAGAGACTCATACTCATTGCCATTAGCTCCCAGGAAAATACAAATTAAAATCCAAGGTTGAGGATGTAGCAATCGGCAGAAAGTTTGCCTAGCACTTGTGGAGCCCAGGGTTTGATTCCCAGCAAGGCACAGCCCAGGCATGGTGGTACACATGCCGATAATCCAAGTGCTCAGGCACGGGAGGCAGGAGAGCGTCAGGTGTCCAAGGTCATCCTTAGCTTTATAGGGAGGTGGAGGCCAGTGTGGAAACAAAACAAAAACTTAAATTCCATGCCATATACACTGCCATGGTCACAATAAAAGTCTGGGTTCGAGATGGCAGCACGTGTTTTAATCCTAGCACGCAGAAGACAGAGGCAGGTGGATCGCCAGAAGCCCAGTCTGCTCTACACAGTGAGTTCCAGGCCTGTAGAGGGCTAGTTGGGGAAAATGTCTCAAAAAATTCAAACAAAACAAAACAAAACATCTAGGCATGGAAAGGACATGAAGAAACTGGAACCCTCGTGCAATGCTGGTAAGGATATAGAGCAGTGTGCATGCAGAGGAGAAATGTCTGGTAGTTTGTCAGCAAGCTGAGCAGAAAGTCATCTCGGCAGATACACAAGAGAAAACACGTTGCTATACAAACGCATGTACACGAATATTTATACTAGCGTTACGCACAGCAACCCCAAAGTGAAAACAACCCAACGTGATGAATGGACACACAGAATGAATATTAATACAATGTTAAAGATTTTGATAATAAAAAGGAATGAAGCGTGGATGCGATTGTCTGCATTACCTGTGGTCCCAGGAAGAACAGGGACTGAGGCAGTAGCATCCTTGAGCCCATCTGGAGGACACAGTGAGTTACATCTCTTGAATAAAAAAAAGATAGAAAAACGACAAAATACTGATATTGCTACCTGCTGTAACCTGCAGGGATGAATCTTAAAAATATTCGAGCCACACACGAGAGTCCATGTATTGTGTGATTTTACTTATTTATTTATTAGTGCTGGGATTGACATGGGGCCTTCTACATGCTCAGCGCATGCTCTACTACTGAGTTGCATCCCCAGCCTTTTGTTGTTTACAGGTAGGGTCTTGCTATGCAGTTCAGGCTGGCCTCACCATGTATCCCAGGCTGTTCTCAAACTTGCCGCACTCTGCTGCAGCCTACCCAGGGATTGGATTATGGATGTGCACTATCACACTGCCTTGGTCAATGGTCTGAATCCAGGTACCCTCTAGATCACCTGCTTCCCTTCCCTCTACTTTCCATGCAATGAGCTCCGTGGCGTCAGTTCAACGTCAGTGTACTGGGGCTGTTTCATAAGTTCTCGTGTTAACTTGATGTCTTTCCTCCTGGAGACAAGGTCGTCTTTGGAGTGGCCCTCTCTAAGACCCGTGTTTTGCGCATCTTCCTTGCCCTCTGTTTTGGATGGCAGCGTGCAAAGGCCGCAGGACATCCCACACCAGGCCAGCTGGCCTTTACTAAGCACTACGAACTAAAAAGCTTCTCTCTTTGTATTTAGTCACCATGCCTGTTCTTGCCCATTGGCAGGGAGAAACTGAGGCACATGCGTAGTACAGTTTGAACAGAAGTGGAAAGGAAGCTGGGCATGCTGTTACAGCAGGCCTGCATGAAGACTGTCCGAGCTGATGTCCTAGCTTCCTCATAGTCCCTGGTCGCCTCATATCAGTTATGACAACGCTAGAATAAAGTTTAGGGTTGTCACCTGTTTGTATCACAGTGAGACCTGTGCCTGGCTCCACTCAAGTGTTGTATAAGGGTTTTCACAGTTTATGCGTTATAGGTCACCTGGCTCCCGAGCAGAGAACAGTGCAATTTCAAGCCTGCTTTGGGTTCTAGCTCTGTGTTGCAGTGGCAGAATTGGACCCAAAGTAAATTCAGACTATAAACAAAGGATAGGTTTAGCTGCCTACCTCCAGCTACCCTTACTCACCTCTTTGCAGGGCTATTCAAAGAGTTAAAGTCATTGGCTTTGTGTCAATCAAACAGCAGTGTGCTGTGTAACAGTTTCCTCTGCAATTGAAACATTACCTCCTTCAGGGAGGCTCCTTAAGTAGGAAGGTAAGTAACTCAAGATACCTTCAGGAAGTCCCTGAAACTGACCAGATTCATAGGCCTAAATAACAAAAGTTGAGTTATGTCCTATTCCTTCCCCCCAACATACCTCAGAAGAGCAGAGTCAAGTTAGGAAGAAGACCCAAGTTAGGAAGAAGACCTGCTGCCTGGCAGAAGCAGAGAGGTTGAGACCAACTGAGGCACCTGGAGAGGACCCTCTCCAACCTGCTGAGCTGCCTGCAGGCTGTGCACTGTGCTCCAGCTTCCCAGCTTTGTGAGTGGTCAGTCCCTCATGCTGAGGTGGGCCTTGGTGATGCAGCTGTCTTTGAGTCATTTCTTCACCTCTAAGTAACTCCTTACCCATAGTCCTCTAAGGAACCCCAGTAAAATGCATTGGTTTACCTAGCTGGACTTTGGTTAGATCCTGTCTGTCATGGGATCTGTAACTGGGGTGAGTAGACATGTGGGTTGTCTCCCTAGGAAAGGTTTTGTCATATATCACAATGAGCTTACTGAACCATGTTGAAGTGACTGAGCAAAAGTTAGGGGTGACTGGGTGGAGATGGGCAAGGGTGGGAAATCAGATGGTGTCGGTGATTCACTGGGCCTGTAGGGAGGGATAGGACAAGAGAAGGCAGGACCCATGGAGGGGAGAGAGACCTCTGTTGCTTCAGAGTAGTGGTGCCAATCCTCAAGGCCTCAGGGAGCATCGGAATAACCTCCCCGTTCTTTTCCTCCTTCTCTCTCCTTTAGGCTTCTGCCAGCACACTTGCCTCCTGCTGACAGCACCAGGACACACACGGGTGCAGCCATTTCTGGAGCAGCGTGAACAGGCTATTGAAAATCAACTAGCACTTTCTCTCCCTAACGTAGTCCATCTCCCCTTATCTTAGCATCTTTCGATTTGCATGTTTATTGTCTGGGCCCCCATGGGAATATCTGTGTCATGAATACATAGTGGGAAAATATCCAGAGAGGGGAGTCTCTTATAGCCCAGGCTGGCTTCAAGTTCACTGGGTGCAAAAGATGACCTTGGATTTCGAATCTTCTGCCTCCATCCACCTCCTGACTGCTGGGATTCCAGGTTTGTGCTTCTGTGACCTCTTGTACTTGATGCTGGGGACAGAGACCAGGATCTCAAGCACGCTGGGTAAGTGCTCTTAAAACTGAGCTATATCTCAGCCTAAAAGTGCATCTCTTGAAGGCAAGATCTTCAGGTTGTATCTTAGTTGGGGTCACTACTGCTGTGATGAAACACCATGACCAAAGCAACTTGGGGAGGACAGCATTTATTGGTCTTACACTTCCATGTCATGGTTCATCCTTGAAGGACAGGAACTCAAGCAGGGCAGGAACCTGGAGGCAGGAGCTGATGCAGAGGTCATGGAGGCTGCTGTTTATTGGCTTGCTATTCATGGCTTCCTCAGCCTGCTTTCTTACAGAACCTAGGACCGCCAGCCCAGGGATGGCACCACTCACAATGGGCTGAGCCCTCCCTTTCAATCACTAATTAAGAAAATGCCCTACAGTCAGATTTTATGGAGGCGTTTGTTTTTTTCAATTGAGGGCCCCTCACTTCAGATCATTCTAGTATGTGTCAATTGACATAAAACTAGCCAACACAAATTTAACACAAATTTTAGGAGTTTTTTGTTTGTTGCCATGCACTGCTCCCAGCCCCGCCCGCCCAGTGCCTAGCTTGGTGGCTGGCAAATAATAGGAGCTGGACAAATCATTTGACTGGGTCAACAGACTAGGGCCCTGGTAGCTTGCGGGATTCTGCTAGTCTTTTTACAGGAAGATCCGGTGGCTGCCTTCTGAACACTTAAGGGTGCAGGGCCAGGGGTTGAAGTTCTTGGCCTCAGGTCTGTGGCTGGGAGGGACAGCAGGTGATGGCGAGTCCTTCAGTCCCACCGAAGTAGAGCTGTCTCCCCACTCCGCTTCACCCAGGTGCAGCCCGATCCGCCCCCCATAGGAAGCCAGCCTGTGGCGGGACATGCCGGGTGGCGGGCCGAAGTCCCTCCCACGGTTTTTGCGTGAGCAGGGAGGGACGCCGGGCGCTCCTGGCAGGTTTTTTTTAGCTGGGGGAGGGGACGGAGCGGCAGGCCGGGCGACAGAGGCTGAGGTGGCCACGGCGTCCTCCGGCAGTGCGCGCCGCTGTCCTCGGAGACCTGCACGGTGGGGGCGGGGAAGGCGGCGGGAGAGCGCGGCGGGCGGGAAGGGGCGGAGAGCGCGCTCCTGCGGAGGCGGCTGTGCTCATCCCGGCGGCCAAGCGCTCCAGTGTTCGCCGGGCTTCGCAGATGGCTAGCCCCGCTCTCGGTCTGGAAGCTCTTCAGCCCCTGCAGCCGGAACCACCTCCGGAGCCTGCCTTCACCGAGGCACAAAAGTGGATCGAGGTAGGTGCCGACAGCGACGGGCGGCCTTGCAGGGGCGCCCCGAGCTACTGCCCGGCGCGCAGTGATCGCGGGTCCAGCTCCCCCCACCCCCTTTCGTGGCCAGCTTCCCCAGATCACCCACCGCGGCCTCCAGCGGACTGCGGTCCCCTGGCGTTGGAGCCCTGGGGTGGTGGGCGTGAACGGGGTGGTGGGGACGGACACTGCGGTCTAGCAGTGCGCTTAGGGGCAGGAGGCGGTCCCCTGCGCCTTCATCCCTGCTCGCAATCTCGGCTCGGTTTGCAAGCGCTGACATGGGAAGCGCAGTGCGAGCCGAAGCTCTGCAAACGCGCCAGGGGCTCGAGCTTCCAGAGCCCTTGCGGGAGCCGCATTTCAGGGTGTCCCGCTCTCTGCTCCACATTTCACCTCTTGGCCTCCCTCCTCGCCCTTCCGGAGCAGAGTTTGGCAGTGTCTCCACAGAGGCTAATACCCATCGGAGAGCCTCTTGGCTGTGTTCTGGCACCGGTTCAGGTGCGAGGCTGGCGCAGAGCATAGCGTGGGGGAACCTGCAAGACCTAGTTGCGAGTGCACTATCCGCAGACACGATACCCAGCCATGGGTGCCCCAGAGACTGCAGGGTGGGCTCCAGCAGGCCGTATACCGGGCCAGGTTGGCACATTTCGCTTCTTAACTGGCTCGGTGGAAGGCCAAGGAAATCACTGGAGCTCTCGGCTCAGTCCAGGAAGCGCTCGCTGGGTGATTCTGATTCATGATGTCTATCTGCAGGTGCAGCCTAGTGGCTCTGCGATGCCGAAACGACCGGTCTTTGAGCTCAGGACGCATGGAGGGCGAGAGTGGGGGAGGTGATCCCACTCGTTGAGGCCCTATTTCAACGGAATTATGCTTTCTTATGCTTGTGGAAGGTCAATTTGGCCAAATGACACATTACCCCCTTGACCTGACAGTTCAAAGGAGGGTGTGTGTGGCTAAGTCATGACCAAGCACGGATAAGCTTTACAGGGCTCAGTTGTCACTTAGCGACCCCGTCCCCACCCTCGGGACAGCCCAGGTTTCCATTGTTGTTCGGGTGATAGAACTGTGGGGCTGCAGATTCAAATCTGCTGAGTTGCCTACAGAGGCGGTTGCTGGAAGGCTCCGGCCACAGGCCGCCACCTTTTTTCAGGGTCAACCTTCTTCATGCATACAAAAGCTTCTCAGAGTTTGGAAATGGCTGTTTAAAAAAACGGAGTTAAGGAAACAGAGTATACCAGACACTATTGCTAAAAGGTGGAGCTGGCATGTCTCTTGATCCAGATGACTCACTACCAGACGAGAAAAAGACATCAGCTTCTTATTTTTGATGTGTGGCTGGAAGGCTTGAAGTGTGACAGGTGTTCTCTCTGCGCTTGGGGCTCCCAGGCTCCGCAGGAGACAGACGTTTGTAGACTCTGGCGGTAGTGGAGAGTTGCGGGACTCTTTATCTTTCAGGTTCTTGAACTGGAATATCCTTGGAGAAAAATTGATTGTATTTTGGAGGTAAGGGAACGCACAGGAGGAAGAATAACCTCTCTGTTCTCATAGGCAAGTGATTTATTTCCAGTTTCTTTAATTGATAGCAATATTGACAGGCTCTGCGTTTAAGTGTGTATTGTGGCAACATTTCATACAGGATAGCGTGGAAATCTGAATTGTACATCTTCGTGAATTCTGGATATGTACATCCCCTATAGAAAGCTCTTTTTTTTTAATTGATGGTATTTCAGGCTAAACATTACACACAGTGTGGAGCATCAATTTTCATATCAGCTTGAAGAAAGGAAGAGACAGTTTAAGAAAGCAGAGCCAGGTTAAGCCCTCCACACAGCGTAGTATTATTCTTGTTACTTTTCCCTTTAAAGCAGTCAAAAAAAGTGAAAACGCTAATGGGGTGTGCCTGTGTGGCTTCAGGACCAGGCTGCCAGGCACGCTGCGTGTGCATAATTGAAGTGGCCTATCTCCTTTCCACAGAGGAGTTGTATTTCATCCAAAGGGGAGTTTCTCCTTCCAAGCCTAGGAGGTATAAAAAGCTGTTTGTGGGAGAGGGGAGATACTCAATGCCCCCTCCACCTTTTCTCTCACATTCCTCCTGAACTGTAAATGCCACGTGTGCAAACTGGGAGCCAGGGGCCATAACAGATGGTTTTGCACACAGTTGCCCAATGAGCAAAGATTCCAGGGCTAATACAGCAATAATGCGTTTCTTAGTGTGAGCCACTTCCCGTGGGGATTCTTATCAGGAGACAATCACATCTCCCGTTAGGGACCCATTGTCTCTGGCAACATCCTCATTGGGAGGGCTTTGTTTTTCGGTTTTGTTCCTTTGGTGATTAAATTTCCCACAGGCCTTTTCTTTTTCATTTTTCTTTTTCAGCAGTCAGGAATTTTTACCTTTTCAGAAAACGTTCCCTTGGGTGCAGCAGGTTAATAAACAAACTTCACCTACTACTCAGCCTTCTTGAGTCCGGGCTGTTCAGAGAATTTCCTTTCTCCATAAGGCTCGGGGAGCAAGCTCCCAGACACAGGTTCTTAGCCGGAGTTTCGCAGCCTGCAGCCTTGAGTATTTGAAGACCCTGTTACTGGGCAGGAAATGTGGTCCAGAAGCCAGGCTTCCTGCCCTCCCTCCTCTCAGCTTCTGACTTAGATGCTAAAGGTGAACTCGCTAATAAAGCTGGACTTGGTCACAACTGGATAGGGACAGCTGGGTCACATTCCCCGTGACTTTTCATGGCTGTGAGAACAGGATGGGTGCCTTACTGTGCGTTTGGGGAGGGTCCTGGGGACACAGCACAGTTCAGGCAGGCAGAGGCAAGGCTAACTTCCTATTATATTGCCCTTCTGGTTCGTTTTCCCAAGCACCGGCAGTAAGGCCTGCACAGTGAGCCAAGAGGCCTAACTTCCTAGCTGGAAATCCTTGGGTGGAGTCCCAGGTCTGTCACTTCTATCCGAGCGACCTTGGACAAATGGCTTTTCCTGCCCTTCTGTTTCCAGATATTTTCTTTGAAAGATACCTCGAGTTAACAACAAAACAACAAAGGGGTATTGTTGAAACATCTGTAAAACAGGACGTTAAAGAATATCTCACCTCGTAGGTGTGCTGGAGGGTTTAATAAGTGGAAATGTTTTAAAATGCTTAGATAGGGACTTGGGATAAGGTGGGTGGTTAGAGCTCCTGCCGGGTGAGTGTGAGGACAGGGATTGGGATCTGCAGAGTCTACCGTGGCCCGCCTGTAGTCCCAGCACTGGGTTCCCCATGTAAGCTGGCTCGACTAGCCCGTAGCCATGAGCTCTGTCTTGAAGAATAAGATGGGGAGTGGTCCAGGAAGACTCTTGATGTCAGTGTACACAAGCACACACATGCATACACGCACTGGTACCTGTCCACATACATGTGAACACACACAAACAACACACGCTCCACATGTGCATGTTAATAGCACCCGGTACTGTTTGAGTGACAGGATCACAGTTACCCTTTCTATTACTATTGCTGTTATTCTTCTCACTGCTACCCCTGTTGGTGCTGTTGCTAATAGCAACTGAATTTGATTTTGTCCTGTTTCGGTTTTACTCGGTTACTATCTTATTTTGTTTATGATTAGTTTGTGTTTCAGTGCCAGGAATTGGGCAAGTGCTCTCTCTCTGAACTAACATCCCTAGTCTTACGTTGTTGCTCTGAGACTGAGGCTTGCTAAGTAGCCCAGACTGACCTTGAATCTGGGTCCTCCTGGGATGACAGGCATTCCTGGGATAACAGGCGTGTACTACCAATGCCTGGCACCAAGCCTGAGTTTGAAAGAAATTCTTCGGAACGATACGTTTCTAGCATACAAAATACAGTTCAGTTACCTCCTGATTTCACGTCATTATCTCACTCTGTTTTAATACTTACTTATGCTGGGAACCAAATCCAAGTCTAGGCAGGAGTTGACACTATCTCAGTGTAGCAATTCTGGATACTTGAGCTAGATATGAAGTAGATGCTATGTCCAACTATTGGTTGGGAGCTGTGAACCCGCAGATCCTGAATTTCTTGTAAACAACTTGTTTTCCCCTGATCTGAGTGCCTACAGCTGTTCTCTGAGCACGAGACCCTCAGGAGTTCCTGATGGCAGGGGAGTGGTTTCTGGTGTGTTTTGCTGCTGTGTGGCAATCCCTATATAAGCTGCCCCTGGACACAATAAAGGGGGCATTCTTGGGGCATTCTGGCTTCAAGGATGACCTGTGTCTCTGTGAGTCTTTGTGTGTTTCAATCTCCAGCCCCTTGCCCGGTTCCCGAACTGTATGGTAGCGCATAGAGGGCAGATGGGCATGGTGCGCTACACTATTATTTTACTTTAGGGTCTGAGGAGAGTCTGTGATAGCTCACTCATGAGGTGACCTCCCATTCCATCAAGACTTAGAGAATCACTCCTCACTATTAGGTTGGACTTCAAACTTTAACATGTAGTTTTGCTCCCAAATGCCGAGAAGAGTCTTCGGTGCCTCTCGCCTCGCAGACAGTGCGGTACGTTAAACTGGAGGCTGGCTTGGTAGCGGCTCATTTCGACGCCTTCTCCCTTCTGTGGTAATATTGATGTTTGTTTGCAGGTAGATGATTCTAATATGGCTGGTTCTCCTCTCCCGTTTGTCCCTCCACACACGGCAATATTAATCTGTTCTAATCTTTCTTTTTCTCTTAAGTGCCAGACATTTTCTGGAGGACCAGATGTCCCTTCAGCTGGGTTCCACTTGATTTGGATTTGGAACAGGTTGTCAAGCCTTTCAAAGGGTGGGGGCTGAAGATTTCAACCCCACTCAGCCATCTCAATTTGAAGAGTTTTTGGATTGCTTTACCTTGAGTGGTAGCATGCCCACGGGTTTTTGGTGATGAGTACAGCCTTACCTGTAACCTAAAGCATGTCTCACTTGAGTGGAAACTTCGTTTCCCTATAGCCACAGGGAATTGCCACATCTCCTGCATCTTCATCTGAGAGTTATTCGACTTTTATTCATATCTGATTTTGAAGACTAAATGCACTACTGGTGTCTTAGCGCTCTTGATACTGGAAGGCTTGACAGGAGGGGAAATTTATGGGTGGTCTTTGAGTTCATTTAGCATTTTGTGGCCAGGAACTATGGCATTGGCGATGCCATGGTGTAAGTTGTACAGTCATTCAGGTTCTCTGGAAGGACTCTTTTAAATCTTTTTAAAATTGCAGTGAGGAGTAGGTTTACAAATGTTTCTCCAGCTTTGCTTATGAGGGATAAAGAGGGAGCAAACCCCTTTTGGCTGGATGGAGAAAGCCAATATATAGACCAGGGCAAGTAGTGTCTTTCTCACAATGGCATGCAAATAGTCTGTCTTGTTTGTATACAAGGGCTGCTGTGACACAATGCTGTCACATGGTAGGAGAACAGTGAAGTCCCAGAGATTTGGGGAAAGGGGAAGTGGAACGGGGAGGGGAAGCTGACTCTTCTTGCCTCAGCGTCTCCATGGAAACTGATTGTATCAAACAAACTCTAAATGGGCAGACAGTGCTTTCGCCACTAAGAAGGGGGAAGGGATGGGAGGACGTTAGCTTCCAGCAGCTAGAGCTCTGAGCACCCTGCTCTTCACTGACAGATGACAAAGGATCTATGATGTCCACATCTGGCTTTGACTTCATGGGTGGCAGTCAGTGCTAGGTGGGACAAGGCAGAACTTGAAGTACTGAAATTGTGAGGTTTTTTCCTTTCTTTCATTAGATGGCCCTTAGGAGGCAGCATGCTGAGGAGCTAAGGATGCTGATAATGCTGAGGATAAAAAACTATTTATGGAGTGTTTACTGTGTGTTGGCATTGGGTAAATTCTCTCTCTCTCCTTTTCTCCCTCCCTTCTTCCTTCCTTCCTGTTTTATTGAGACAGTCTTTCTATATAGCTCTGACTGGCTTGAAACTTGTTATGTAGACTAGGGCACCCTCAAACTCACAGGTTTTTTTTTTTTTTTTGCCTCCTAAGTCTTGGATCTAAAGGTATGCACCACCACACCTGGTAGAGGGCAAATCCTGTGTTTGCATGATAAGTGCTATTGGTGTTACCCCACTTCCAGATGGGGAAGGCAAAGCTCCGACAGGTTAAGGGTCTTGTAAATGGTACTAAATGGTAAATGTCAGCGATAGGACAGTGATCTATAGCATCGTTTCTTAGATTTCACAAATATATGCATATATTATATATTAATATATATTGTATATACATTAATATTAATATAGGTTATACTATCATATACTAGTATATGTTATAGAGAAGGATGTGTTGTGTATATATATATATATATATACTATATATGTTAGTACATGTTACATGTACATATATATTACAAACATATTTCCAGTTATCCAAAATTTATAGGTAAGGAACTTGGGCTTCTAGAAACTAGGAAAGTTTAATTTTCCAATTGGTTTAATTGCATAGTCCTTCCATCTGATTCCTTCTGGGTCTCTCATTTAGGACCCTGCATCTCTTGTAAGGACTGTGTTTGGCAGTTCAGTGGTTCACCTCTTGTTTCGGGACAACGTGTAGATTTGGGAGCTGCAGCTGCCCAGACCAGCCTGTTCCCAGTAGCTCATGATTTTCCTCTTCAGGACTCAGGATTGGTCTCATGTGGGCAGGCCACCTCCCAGTTCCCTAGGAGGTGGGGCTACCGAGGAAATCAGGCTGCCCGCCTGGCTTGCTTGCCTTCAGACCTAACATCTCAAAGGTATGAAGACAGATTCTGAAGTGTTTAATGCCTGCTAATAGAGGTCATGGCTCTCCTTACACCTTTCTCTTCAGCGCTGGTCTGTTGCAAGTGCTCCTAACATTTTCAAATGGAGAAGGTGCCCTCTTCACCACCCTCACATTCCCTGGATTAACTCCACTGAATAAAAACAACCCCCGTGTGGTCTGTAGGGTTTGTTCTTCAAATGGGATGTGGGGGGAGGAAAACACCCTTTGCTAGGACTGGCGTATTCCAGCACCCCGACACCCTGACTCTGATCTTTGCCACATCTCCTGCATTTCATCTGAGAGTTTTCTCCTCTGAGCAGAACTTTATCTTTGAGTAGTGAAAGTGTTGAATTGAACCAAGAGGCAGATCCCCCTGAGAGGGGAGTGGAAGCCTCTGTCAGCCATTAGTGTCTCATCATAAGCAGCTAAAGAACCTAGATATACAGTTCTGGAGCTTGCTGTGGTTGACATCCCTGTGGTCCATGTTTCTGTGTGACGTTGTCACTATATTGTGGTCTTGAGCTTCATGGATTTTTTTTTTGTTTCATTTATTTGTTTGTATGTTTATTTTTAGGTAGGGCTATGTAACCCAAGTTGGCTTTGAACTCAGGTCCTTGGGTCTCGGCCTCTGGAGTGCTGGCTAGGATTATGGGCATGCACCACCATGCCCAGCTGATTTTTGAGTAAGCTACTCTCATTGGAACGGTTTGTTCTTTTTAAGCATAGTTTATTGCTTTGAGACCTAAAAAATTGCAGTTTTTGTAATGCATTTTCTCCCTTGTCCTTAAGGATGTGTGTGTGTGTGTGTGTGTGTGTGTGTGTGTGTGTGTGTGTTTATATTCTAAGCAAAGGAAAGTATCCCATGTGCACTGCATGGAAGGAGACACAGAGAAAGAATGACTTCAGTGTGGCTGGATGAGAAAATGAAAGGCCACTAGAACATAGCTGCTAAGTGACTGATAATTACAATGGGAGCTGAAACGGAAGGGTTCCCAGATAATATGGGGGAAATAATAGTTCTTTTTAAAGAGAATGACATAATTTTGGCAACATCACCAGGACACGAGATGTTGTATCTATCTCTGTGTGCATGGAGGAATGACGTAATGGAATTCAAGTCTACTGTGGAAAAGCTCCATGTTTGCAGTGTTGAGAAGAACACAACCAAAGCGATGTTCTTGTGCACCGGACCCTGACAGCCTAGCTGTAGGATCCCAAGGAGTCACCTCTGACATCAGGGAAAAGGCAAGGTGACTTGGTCTTTTGCCATGCACCTACACAGTCACTTGGCAAATACCTTTTCCTACTATACTTAACACTGCCAGCAAAATGGTGTTTGTGTCTACACTGAGCTGCAACGAATGGAGTGGTAAGCCAGTGGAGAAGGCTACCCCACCCGTGCCCTACAGTCTGCCTAGTAGTCACTGTGGTGAGCTACCAGGAGGTACGGTTTGTCTTTCTGCTCACCCTTATGTGTGAGGGACAGACCCTCCCATTACCCTGTGACCTTGATATAGCTGCATTATTGAAGACCAAGTTAGAACCCACCCACACTTGCTTTTTGAGTAAAGCTCCAAGGTAGAAAGGTTGTGGCTTTTTCATTGCCATGACCCAACCCTTTGGAAGATAAAAAAGCCTCAGCCTTCCGTGTGACCCCGTGAGTCCACACCAAGTAAGGAGCCACAGCTCCGTTTATTCTAAGGGGTCCATTGTTCTTTGCCTTCATTGCACGCCATTTCTAGCAAATGGTACTCAATTCTTTTAATTGGATATTTTTCTCTAATCAAAATGACAAGCACTTGGGGCTGGAGAGGTGGTTCAGAGGTTAAAAGCTTTGCTCTTTCAGAGAACCCCGGGTTCAATTCCCAGCACCCACATGGCAGTCCATAGCTGGTCTGTACTTCCAGTTCCAAGGCTCCTGACAGCCTCACACAGACATATGTGCAGGCAAAACTCCAATAAACATAACATAAAAATAAATTATAAAAAATTAGCAACCACTCAAATGGTTTAAAATATGAAATTAATTAGTTGGGAGGCCCAGTTAGTACCCACTTGTAAGTGTTCTTTTTTATAAACCATGGTAAAAAAAAATCAGCATCAACATGTGAAAATGTGATTAAAAATTCCTTTTCTGAGAGAAGTTTCCTGAGTTCTAGTGATGTGCCCAGCCCAGTGAGGAACCAGAGTTACGTGATCCAAAGCTCACACAGCTCTTTCCCCATGAAAATCACACCGAGAGGAATTAGACTAATAAGTGCATAATTACAGGTTAGCTTATATATATTCTAAAGATGAAGAGCAGGCTGGGTGTGAGGGTGCATTCCTAAAAGACTGTAGTGTTAACATTTGGGAGGCCGAGGCAGGGGGATTGGGAGTTTGGAACCAGGGTACGTTATAATATGGTAAGACTAGGTTTCAAAATGAAATGGGTGAATGAATAAGTAAGTAAATAAATGCTGTGTGGGGATGTTTAAGGTGGAAGAATTCTTTCTGTAGATGAGGGTTTTTAGTGAAGGTAAAATGCGAGCCAAGGACATTGTAGGATTCTAAGCAGGAGTGTTAGTTAGAATGATGCTGATTTGTGACTTTTATTATGATTGTGCTGGGATTGTAGCTGAGTGACAGAGCACTTGTCTAGTGAGTGAGAGGCCCTGTGTTTAACTTCTAGTGCTAACACACACACACACACACACACACACACACACACACAGTAGACTAGAACACTCCACAGGTAGGGTGAAGGTCTCTTGTGTGGAGAGGGACAGGGAACAAAAGTTGTTAAATATGTTCATATATTTCCCGTTTCTTCCTAATGGCTGAGCTCTGCGCCCCAGACTTAGTGTGGCAGTCTAGGCCAGGGTTCTGCCGCCGAGCTGCCGTTCTAGCCTCTGCGAATACACTTGCAGGCTGCGCAGAGGGTCAGCAGCATGGCCAACCAGATCCTTTCATCCAAGTCACAGAGACAGTCAGAGCTCCTTTTCAAGGAGAAATGTCAGAGAAGACCTTGGGATTTACATTACAGGATTTAGGGACTAAAACTCTTAAGGCAAAATGGAGTTTGTAGAAGTCTGCCCTGTTCGTGGATGTGAGAAGGAACTGGAAGAAATCTGCCTGCTTTGCCAGGTGTGAGTAGAGAAATTTTGTACAAGCTCCCAGGTGGCAATTCACAGATGTCCCCTGATTTGGAAGGGCCAGTATGTATAACGGACATCACAACATCACTGGTCCAGGAAGTCGAACTGGAGACTACAGCTGTCCCTTATAAGATGCTTTCTAGAAAATTCTGATGTACCTGCTTCATTGTTATTGCTCAGAACTTAAGTACCATAGCTGCTACTGGAGAAGGTACTCTCCTCCTCCTCCTCCTCCTCCTCCTCCTCCTCCTCCTCCTCCTCCTCCCCCCTCCTCCCCTTCTTCCTATCCCCCCCCATCATCATCATCATCATCATCATCATCATCATCATCATCAGTCTTGTTCAAGAATCTATGTCCCAATTCTCAGGAGATAGGGAATGGACCCTGGGATGTCCCTTCCTCACATCCGCAGGGACAAATTCTTTAGGGTTTCAACGTGATTGCCTTGATGACCTTCTCTCCAGTTGGTTTTGCCAGCTCCCTTCCTTTCTGGGGTATACTATACCTAGAGCATTTGCCTCTCTCAGAAGAGAGAATGTCCTATTTTACTATAATGAATATCTTTGTATGGGCGCTACCTAATTTGATAAGCCCCAGAGCTCCCATGGCCAAAGATCAGCTCTTCGTCATTTATTTAGCTAGGCAGGTTAGCCACAACTCCTGCAGCCACCGAGAGTCTGTCTGTGCCCAGACAGTGAGAGTCACTTGATTGGCATTTGGACTCTGTAGAGATAGAGAAAATAGAAGCTGTTGCTGCTCTAACAGGAAGCAAAGTGTTTTTTTTTTTTTTTTTTTTTTTTTTTTTTTTTTTTTTTTTAAAATGAGTGATTTAAGAAAGCAGTTCACCTGAGTGTGGCCCGGACACAGTCAGTGATTGGATCCTTGGAACGTGATTCTACCTCGGGCCCTTTGGTAGGTGATACCTGCTGGGGGAATCATTTCAAGAGTAGCCCTCCCCGTAGGCTGGTCTCCAGTAGCACTCACAGAATTGAGTTCTTGGCTAGAACTGATGGCGAATACAGGCAAGTCCCAGGATGTTTATTCTTCCCTGTCCTCACCTCTGAGCCACATCTAGTGTCCCTCCCCCACCTATCCCAGATGCCCAGCTAGTTCTTATTTCTTAATAGGAGAGGAAGATAGGAGTACTTCTGATTACAAGATATTCAGCTTGAAAAAACATGGAAGAGTATTTATGAGAGGCGGCCTCGCAAGTGTGTGTGTGTGTGTGTGTGTGTGTGTGTGTGTGCACATGTATGTGTATGTGGTGTGTGTTTAACTAGGCAGGTGTTCTCACAAGGTCAGTGGCCCCCACAAAATTAACTGGTAGACCATCATGGCTGTGACCAGCGTTACAGCCTAGTGTGAGCTCAGAGAAGCAGCCTCCTCTCCACCTCTCCCATGGGAAGTGGAAAACCAAATGGCTATGGGGCTGAAGCTGTCATCGCAGACAGATGTGGTTACCGCCTGTTTCCCAAGGGAGCTTGTAAGTTGTCATAAACGGGAGGGGTCGGGGACAAGCGAAAGCCTGATTCATCCTGTTGCAAAAGTCAGTGGAATGTGATGTGGTACTGTGACCTAGCTAGCCCAGAGCCAGAGTAAATAATAATGGTGATGATAGTGAAAGCAGACCCACTCCTAGCCCATTTGTTATGTGTGGGTGATGGTGTAGATGCTTAAGCTAATGATATGATAAATATAAATCTGTAACATCTGGTGTAATGTTTCTCGATCAAGCAGTTTTATGCATATCTCACAGATGGGAAAATTGGAGCCCAGAAATGTTAACTGATTTGACTGAAGCCACATAGCAAGCAAGTGGCAGACACGGGATTTAAACCTGAGCAGTCGAGTTCCAGAGTTTGGCCTGTGACCGCTATGTCCCATAAGGAGATCCCAGCCATAGACATTAAGTGACTGACCTGCCCACCCCGCCCCCTAGCTCAGCCCCTTCCCGAGATGCTGTTTACTGAGCAGCAGCATCTCTGCAAAGCAGTGTCGGTTGCTAGGAGACAGTTCCAGCTATCTGGTACCCATGCACGTTCTCTTCGTCTGAAGCCCTTGCAGTATTTTTTGAAAGAGAAAATTTGTCAGGAGAGGGTTAGGACTTGAAGAAAAAATCCTGATAGGAGTAGACTGGACCAGGCCAATGGGTGGGACTTTCTCCTCTCCTCTCCACCTCTCTTCCCCAATCTTTCCCCATTCACTGAACTCTTCCTCCATCTCGGGATTTGGATGGCCTTGGGTACAACACAGAAATGAGATAATTATTAGCAAGACAAAAGCTCATGGAATCAGAAATGTGGCATCCTGTTTAAACCTTAGTCACACATACATCTACTACCCCCATGTCCCTTCAAGGCTCTTTCTTTATTGGTTCTGTCTCTGTAAGTGTCACTCCTGTGGAGTTGGGTGGGTAGGTTGGTAGGGATCCTGTGTGGTTCCTGGACACCCACCTGGTGTCTCGCAACAGTTCTTTTCTTGGTTTGCCCTGGCACCCCCAGAATGTAGCTCCTTTCTTCAAACACTCGTCTGGTTTCATCCCTGATGTTCTGAACAAATATATTTGCACTGCGTGGATTTCTGTTTGAATGTGACTTGTGCGTATGCACCATTTCCCGGGTCTTATACACGGGAGTGTTCTGCCAGTGAGTTTCTACAGCCCTCCTGTGAGCTTTTGATTAGCACTTGGTATTTATTACTTTTCTCACCACTGTGAAAAAAATGCCTGGAAAAGGTACCTGAAGGGAGGAAGGCTTATTTTGGCTCAAAGACTGGAAGGGGAGGCTCCCTGGTGGCAGGGAAAACGGGGCTGCAGAGCATGGAGTGGCTGGTTCTGCCGCTGTAGTGGTCAGGAAGCGGAGAGAGCAAGTGGGAAGGTTTGGCCCAGCCCCTCCTAAAGGTCCCACAACCAATCCAAACTGTGCCACCTGCTGGAGACCAAACTTTCAAACCCATGAGCCTGTGGGGAATAGTTCACATTCAAGCTGCAGGACACTTTAACCTGTTCTGCCATCAAACAGCAGCAGTGAGCTGGAGAGGCTGGACGGGATCAACATGGCGGCCAGAAAGGCCACCACCCTATTTATGTGCTAGACACTGTTTGGCTTCAGGGTCCATGAAAAGTCCAGATTTCCCCAGATCTGCCTGCATTTTATCTTTGTTTCCATAATGGCCCACCTTGTCCTTTCTTCCACTTTCCCTTCATGTACCATTGTCACCCTCACTTGTATTTCTTACTAAAATTCTACGTTAGTCAATAGTGGGAAATAACATTTTTTTTTTCAACTCTGGTCATTTTCAGTGCTCTTGTTTCTGCTTATGTGTTGGTCACAAAACTGCATGTTTCTGTGCCCGTGTGGGCTTGGCTTCCCAAGTGGCCTGGTGAGCCCCAATAGTGATGTGGTGGGGGATGGGACTCTCACTCTCCCTGCCATTTTGAGTGCTGAGTTGTAGGATACATTTGCAGTTTAATTTTTTATTTGAGTTTATACAGTAGCATATTAATATCTAGTAAATTTTCCCTTGAATTTTTTTTTTTTGTGTATGTGAGTCTGTTAGTATTTTTATGGTTGTACAGTGAAAGTTCACCTGGAATTGGTTTTAGGGAAATAGAAGGCCTCCTAGCTCCCCAGGAGTGTGGATAGAGAGTCCCACTTCCCAGGCTGACTTGGCCATATCAGTGATACTGGAGAAGACCTGGATTCTCTCAGCTGTTCCACTGGGCTGAGCCTTGTGTGGCATTGTATAATGCCATTTGCTTGCCCTGTTCCAGTGAGTTCTGGCCAAGACAAGGCGAATCCAGCCTTCCAACTCTCCTTACATGCCCTGGGCAGAAAAAGTGGTCATAGTTCTCATTTGTGATGTCCAGGGGGCTGGAGCTGATTAGCCCAGGCCTGTCAGACTCTGGTCCGGTTCATCCCTGTCAAAAGGCTTGGCTGCTACCCAACAAACAAGCAGGGGGTTCTTAAAGGAAAATCTGGGAGCTTGTGGTAAAAAACAAAACAACAAAATAACAACAACAACTGCAAAAAGTAAATGAGGAAGGAGCCAAGAACACCTATTATTGACACTTTGATGAGCTTCGGAGATAGCACCATCAGTGAAATGTTTACTGTGCAGGATGAGGACCCGAGTTCAACTCCTAGAACCTACATAGAAAGCCAGGCATGGAGTCCTAATCCTGGGCAGGTGGAGACAGAAGGGTCCCTGGAACTCACTAGCCAACCTAACCTATTAAAGGCAAACTCTACATTATTCAGAAACCGTGTCTCAAAACCCAAGTTGGATGGCTGAGGTTGTCCTTTGGGTTCCACACACAAAATAATCCTGCAGTCATATATAGTCAAACACATTTCATGGATGACAAGGAAGGGACGAATAAGATAAACAATCTGTGGCTCCTTCCTTAAGGGGACAACGCGGTTGTAATCCTGGAGTGATTTAAAAAGTCATCAATAAGCCGGGCGGTGGTGGCGCACGCCTTTAATCCCAGCACTCGGGAGGCAGAGGCAGGCGGATCTCTGTGAGTTCGAGGCCAGCCTGGTCTACAAGAGCTAGTTCCAGGACAGGCTCTAAAAAAGCTACAGAGAAACCCTGTCTCGGAAAAAAAAAAGTCATCAATAAATTGCTTTACTCCCTTTCCTTTTTTTGAACAGGGTCTTACTGTGTAGCTCAAGCCAGCCGGTAACTTGCAATCTTCTTTCATCCCAAGTGCTGGGATGATAGCTGTATACCTCTTTGCCTAGCTTTATTTCTGTTTTGTGTAGCTTAAAGTCAGTTTTGGAGGTGTCATCGAGTATCAGGTACCCAACCCTCCACCCACACCTAATAGGTTCCATTAGCTGTAAAAGGTGGGCACAAGGAAGTACATGGATTTTAAGTGTTATTAAGGAAACAAAAGACCTATATCTTGGCAACTTCAATTCTTTTCTTCCTAGTCTTTACAGGAATGTACTTTGTACTGAATTATAAGCTGACCGGTTTTAAGGAGGCGTGGAGGTAAGAGCCCATTCCAGAAAATGATTGTGTTTCTCCTGGCTAATTCACATCCCCCAGAGGCCTAGGAAGAGCCTCAGGGTTCGGTCACTCCTCGCTGGACCCTGGGATCCAGAGCGTGCCAGCTTTGCCCGAGCACCCCCCAGGCATGCTGCTAAAAGCGGACACAGCGGCTGTCGCCCGCTGATCCTCTGCCCTGAATGACCCAGATTGGCAGAGCGCAGCTGGGGCCCGATGCCGCCCGAGTCCGGGAAAGAGACGGGTAAAAATAAAACTGGACTGCAGCTTAGCTGGCGTCGAGATCCTCCGAAGCTGCCTGGGCCAGCTAGCTCTCTGTCAGAATTTTCCTTCTTTCTGCAGGGAAATAGCGGCGATGATTAGAAAGGATTGTCTTCCAGGTTTCTTAGAGTCGCAAAGCAGATTTGTCTATCACAGCGGAGTTGGGGTGATTGTGCGTGGGGGGTGAGAGCTGGGAAAGGTGAACATTTTGCCTTCATGAATTTATTTATCCTATTAACATTAAGTCAGTTTTTTTTTTTTTTTTTTTTACAAAGTATCTCTTTTGGTTAACAGAATGAAGTGAACTTTTTGTTGTGGTTTTTAAAATAGCTACTTTAGTAATCTTAAAAAACCCTGAGTGACAGTGTCTTAGGTATGACGTCAGGTCATCTTATAGTACCCACCACACTCTGCCATGTTGAGATTTATATTTTTAAAGTGTCTATTTGCTCAGTGTGAGGTTCCTGTCTTTGTTATTGGAATGTTGGAATTTATTTTTTTGGCATTGAACCAACATTTTTTTTTTGAAGTACAAAATAGATTCCATGCCATTTCTCTTTTCAGTTACTGATAGCTTTGAACCATATGAGATCCCTCCTCAATGCCTGGTGTGTTTGTGTTTGTGTTTTTTAATGTAATTGTGTCTCTGAAAATTATATCTCCAAATAGCCTTTGCTTTGCAACAGCACTTAAAAAAGTGTACTGTATATTTATATTTAAAAATATATGGGAAATGCAGATATAACTTACTTGAAAGATAAAATAAATGCTCAAGGGATGTAATACTTCTGGTAAAAAGCTTTAGGCAATGTTTGTATGAGTGTGCTAATTTGGAATAAGTGGTTTTCAAATAATTCATTCAAATGATTATTTATAAAAAAGTATTAAGGGACTTCTGATTGCTATGGATTTTTTTAGTTGCAGGAATGTTATGGAATTAGATAATGGTGACGGTTGGTTATTATTTACAATACTTAGAGAACAATACCCCAAATTGAATCTTGTACTTTAAAAGGGTGAATTTGGCAGTGTATGAATTATCTTCACTAAAAATTTGCTAAAAGTCACTTTCATTCTCATAGCTAAAGATGGGTAAAGAAACACACCCGATGTCAGGGTCAAGGCATGTGTTAGATGCTCTTGGTTCAACAGTGCAGCAGAACAGGCTCCCCAGAGCCTCTTGGCAGATGGCAAGAGCATTTTTTTTGCAGGGTCAGCTGTGACTTAGTTTAAGCACTAGACTGGTCTCCCTTGGCTCCAGGCTATGGGCTACCTTCAACTTGGCTTCATGTATCTCTTCTCCGTGGACAGAGGCAACCTGGGAGATATGTTCTCATTAGGGCGAGTGAATGACAGGTGCAGCAGAGCCCAGCCAAAACCATGCAACGAATACGGTTAGTTTCCCGTGTATCGCAGCTTACATTCCTCTGCCAAAGCAAGTGATGCGACCCAGCCGCAGTCTGTGGGGCAGGGAAGGACGTTCTGCTGGTGGGGTAGAGGAGGGAGCAGATGTTTCTCCACATAGCCTCACAGATATGCTAGGAAGCAAACCTGTTCTAGTGTCCTTGAGGCCACTGGGGAAGATGAGAAGGCGCTCTCTGTGGTTTGAGAATCTTGGAGGACAAGGTGTTGAGTGGACTCTTTAAAGCTGATTAGGTGTTGTCTATCGGGTAGGGGAGGTGAGAGCGAGGGCCTGAGAAGGGCTTTCTGGGCAGTGGGAGAGGTTTCAGAGCAGGCTTGGTGGTGTGCTGTGGGAGCAGGGAGCATTGAGAAGCCATGGAGCACAGCATGTAAAGAAGGCTGGGTTGGGGGAGACACAATTCACATTAACAAAGACCATGTTGCCATGCAGGAGGGAAAAATAAAATTGCATTGAAGGATGATGATGGCAATAATGACAATGATGATGAACTGAAAAATGTGGTGTTTAGAAATTGATAGCCTGTGTTAAAGCTTGGCCCTGTCATCTTATAACATCATGGCCATGTGCAAATTTCCGCCTCTCTATATAGTTGGTTTTTTTTTTCTTTTTTACTCTTTGAACACCACCCAGCTCCCAAATAATCACCCAGAGGCTTATTCTTTCTTATGAATCCCCAGCCTCAGCTTGACTTATTTCTAGTCAGCTTTTCCTAGCTTAAATTATCCTTTTGCCTCTGGGCTTTTATCTTTATTCTATATACTTTTTTTTTCTTACTCCATTGCTGATTGTGTAGCTGAGTGGCTGGCCCCTTGTCCTCCTCTCCTTTTTTTTTTTGCTCCTCCTATTTATTCTCTCTGCTTCCCAGCCATGCCTATCCTTTCTTGTGCCTGGCTATTGGCCATTCAGCTCTTTATTAGACCGAGTAGGTGTTTTAGACAGGCAGAGTAACACAGCTTTACAGAGTTAAACAGATGCAATGTAAAAGAATGCAACACATCTTTGCATCATTAAACAAATATTCCATAGCATAAACAAATGTAACACATCTTTAACTAATATTCCACAACATCTCTATGCTTTATTTCTCATTGTAAAAGAGGAGCATTTTCAGCACCTAGTATAGGAATTTTGATTATTGCTTTGTTGTGGTGCTGAAGATTGAACCCAGGACCTTGCACATAGTTGTACCTCTGAGCTGTCAGTCAGTGCTCCTGAGGTCCTCATGAAAGTGCTTGGTATACCATCATGTGCTCAGGGGATGCTGACTGCCATTAGAACACCTAATGGGTTTGGGATTTTGTCTGTGAGCAATGTGTTATACCTCAGGAGTAGATTGGACAGGTTCATAGTGTTTGGGGAATGTGGTCTTGGTGGTAGTGACCTACCCCTGAGTGCCCCTGAAGCTGGAGGTCAAAACGTTGTTGCAGTGATGTAGACAGAGATGCTGATGGGACCCCAGTGAGAACAGATGGGAGGAGCGTGAAACATGGGAAGTGGATGGGATTTGGTGGCTGGATGGATGGATGTCGGAAGTAGAGAAATGCTTGGATAGGCAGTATGATTTCCTGAGCTGGGGAGCACAGGGAAAGAGTCCTGTGAGGAGAAAGAGGGTGTGTTCAGGCTTGAGTGTGTTAAGTTAGGGCCTGTGAGATCCTGAAGAAGGCTTAACAAGTAGGGTCCACAGATGGGAGTCAGGAGAGCATTGCAAGCTGCTTCCAACGATCACAACAATGGCAGTAGCTCCCAGCTTGGTGGGAGGCATGCAGCTGAGTGAGGGAGGGTAGATCATTTCATGGTGTGCCACACAGAAGATAGAAGCCAGTTGACAGCAGGGAAGGAGGAACCTAAGATTGCAATAGGATTTGTTTTGTACTGTCTTTAAGGGCGGGAGAGAGTCTTACATAGTAGAAGGTTTTGAGACTGGAGTGGAAAGACTGACCTTGATTAAAGCAAGGTTGGGAAGGAATGATGAATAATTCAAACTCCTAAGGTGTACAGGGAAGGAAACTAGAGCAGATACAATGTTTCGAATTTTGTCTGGAAGTTTCATGATGGTGTATTTATCATCTGTTGCTGCATAATAAATTACTGCTCCCTGACTCCCCCACCCCTTACCCCTACCCCCCAACTACTGCATCTGAAAAGAACAAATTCCTCTTAGAAGCTGATCATCCATAACCCGAAATGCTTGGGCCGGAAATGTTGTGGATTTTGAACTTATTTTAAACCTGAGAATATTTGCATATGTATAAGGCAATACCTTTGTTTCCCACGCATCTTCTGTACACATGAAGGTGATTTCATACAATGTTTTCAGTATGTCTGAGTTTTGGCTTCAACACGAGGTCAGTTAATGTGTAAATAGAGACTGCTCTTTTATTTCTGGCCATCCAAACTCTAATATTCACACAGAAACTATATTAATTACAACACTGCTTGGCCTATTAGCTCAGGCTTCTTATTAAGTTATTCTTACATCTTAGATTAACTCATTTTTATTAATTAATGTATCACCACAAGACTGTGGCCTATAGGCAAGTTTCTGGCGTCTGTCTCCTTTGGCAGCGACATGGCACCTCTTTGACTCCACCTATCTCTCTCTGTATATCTTTGGATTTCGCACCTGGCTTTATCTACTCTGATAAATGATTGCCGAAACAGCTTTCTTCATTATCCGATAAAAGCAACACATACACAGAAGGACATCCCGTATCAGGTATAGGATCTTTCTGTCTGTGACATCAGGTTGGTACTCAAAAGAGTTTCAGATTTTGGAGCATTTTGGATTTCAGATTTTTGAATGAAGGATGACTGACTTATATTTCATAGTTTCTGTGAGTCATCGTTTAGGGATGATCAGCTAGGTAGTTCTGGGTCAGGGCTTTTCTTAGGGTTGCAAATAAGCCTGGGGCTGAGGTGCTGAAGACTTGCCCGGGGCAAGTTCTATTTGTACACTCCTGGGGCTGTAGGCAGGCGGTCTTGACACTCCTGTGAAGTAGGCAGGAGGCCTCAGCTGCTGGCTGTTGGCGGGTCCAGGTTCTTTGTACCCTTTTTTCCACAGCAGCTGGCTTCCCTTGAGTGACACTCAACAGAGCAAGGAGGAAGCAACAGTGCCTTTTACGTCCCAGCCTCAGGGTTCTGGTGCCTCTGTATTTGCCACACAGTTTTCCTTGACCGTGAGTCAGTAAGTGCAGATCACTGTCAGCAGATGAGGATGTGGGGCCCCTTCTTGTGAGGAGGACTAAAGGATCTGCGGACCTACTTTAAAACTACCACAGAGGGGCGAGAATCAGCATATTATTTTTAACTGTAACTATTCATGCATCATGCTTATAAAGGATATAAAGGATACAACAATAAATACAAGCTCCTTTTTTTTTTTTTTTTTTTTTTTTACAAGTAAAGACTGAGATGTTTCCTTTAGATACATCCCCCAAATTGATTAGTGGCTTAACTATAGAGTCATGAATAATAATAACATTGAACCAACCACAGAGCCAGTATAGGAATACAAGTACATTTGTCCTATAATTCCGCCTGACACAGGAAGTCACTGGTGACATGCACTGTTGACATTTGAGCCCACGATGCTCAGACTTTTCCTCAGTTTCTGGAACCTTTTGTTTAAACAACATCTTGCAGGGACTTGGGTTTCTTGCGTTTTAGTTTTGAAATGCTGTTCAGCTGTCGTTCTGGGCTTCCGGCTAGCCGGGCTCCAGCAGTTCCTACCCTGGCTGCATCTTAGAGCTCTCAGTGTAAAGATCTGGAGCAGGGCCTGTCCTTGTTGCTTTGTGAGAGCGTTCCCCGACTGATTCCAGTGTGTAGTCAGGGCGGAGACCCAGCGGATGACTAAGCAAGCCAGTGAACTACACAGGGGGATACGGGCAGATGCAAGATGTGGAGTTCATCTTAATTATTATTTCTGTGGGGGTGTGTGAAGAGATGTGTGCCCAGGGAATACAGTTGCGCTTTCTGCCAACAATATCATTCCTAGGTCATATGATGGAACAAAATAATCCACATTTTATGATGGACTGTGATGAGCAATATGAAATTCCAGGCATTTGAGCAAATTTGCTAATGAGGGAGGGGGATTAAAGAACCTCAGTTCTTATTAACAGAGATGGGGAGTCTACTTCTGCTCCCTCGGATCTGGGCAGGGCTTGTGATAATAGAGTGTAGCAGAAACAGTAACATGCTATTTCCAAGTCAGGCTTCCAAACATCATGTGTCATCATGCTTCTCTATGTCTTTGCCCATCACTTTCTCAAGCCTCAGATGGCTCTCTGTATGATTACGGGCTCGGGACAGAGCCCAGTTGCACCAAACATAACCAATTTAGATAAACAAAGAGCCAACCAAGACATCTAGCAGAGTTTCTCAACAACACTACCTACACTCAGGCGTGGTTAGTTGTTAGGGGAGGGAGCTGTCTCTTTAAGATGTTCAGTGTCGCTCTGGCTCAGCGGTTAAGGGCACTGACTGCTCTTCAAGAGGACCTGGGTTCAATTCCCAGCACCCACATGGCGGCTCACCACTGTCTGAAGATCCAGTTCCAGGGGATCTGACACCTTCACACCAATGCACGTAAGATAAATAAACCTTATAAAATGTAAAAAAGATGTTCAGTAGATCTTGATCTCTACCTGTTAGAGGCTAGTAGCGTATTCATCTTCAGTCATGACAGCCAAAATCTGAGTGTTGACATTGTCAGGTGTCCCCTGCGGTGGGGGGCAAAGCTGAGCTTGGTTTGCAGCCACGGCTCTGGCCTTATGGGTGTGTCTGGTGAGCAGCCGCACTCCAGCCGTGGCTGTCAGATGCATGAGCAGCGCGTGCTTTGTGGCGGTTTGCAGTGTTGCGTTATGGTGGACCAGATGGCTGAATGAGCCAGTAAGATGGAGGTGAACCTGGGGAAGAGTGAGTTCTGCAGAGTTAGTGTGGCGTGCATGCCAGGCTGAGAGCATAAGCTGGAAGGATATCTATGAAGATGTCACGTGCCTCGATGTGAAGTGTGTGTGTGTGTGTGTGTGTGTGTTAGAGGGTCACTGTCAGGGCGACTGGAGGCAGGAGGATGGGTTTGGAGTTGTGCACCCGACTGATGCAGAAGCCCTGGACGAGGAGACTGAGTATAGGTTAGTAAAAGCAGGGAGAGCTGCTAGACACATTTTGGAGTGAAATTGCTATAGCTTGGCGACCTAGGTATCACTGCCTTCGCGCATCTGCTTCTTGTCTGGAGTGTTTCTTCTCTGTTGGTTTTCTACCAATCTTCCACACTTAGCTCACTGCGCATGGGAATCCTCTTAATATCTCCTATGTATCAGGAGGCAGAGCTTACGTGGCATTTACCGTTGATTCCCACAGGGATCTTAAAAACCATACACAGAGCTGGTGAGCTTATGTTTGTGATTCCCAACAGGGTCTTGTTGTGTAGCCCAGGCTGACCCATTGGGACTGCAGGGGTGCACCTCACACTCAGCTCCCACCTTATCTTTAACTCTCAGTTGGAAGTCTGCTGCTGTTCAGTTTCTTAAGCTTGCTCTTTGTTTGGGGGGCTGGTGCCTGGGACACATCTGTAACTGGGTTACATGGGGTTGGACTTTCTTTCATTGAGGCTTGTGATGACCGCTATAACCAGGCTATTCTGGCTAGGCTTTTGAGGAAGGGGAAGGGGCACAGACAAAGTAGAGTAGGGGAGGCTGATGAAGGTCGCTCTCTTTTTATATCTATTTCGTGTGTGTGTGTGTGTGTGTGTGTGTGCGCGCACGCGTGCATGTGCACAGAGGCACAAAGGGGCCACTGGTCACTTGTGGAGGTCAGATTGCTTCCTTACTTCACTGTGGTTCTGGGACTAAACCCAATTGCCGGGCCTGGTGGTAGGGACCTACACTCACCAGGTCACCTTACTGGCCTGTAAGGTCTCCTGGAGGAAGAAAATGACCAAGAGGATGTGGTAGAAGAGGAGCTAAAGCCAGGGATTTACAGGTCTTGTGGCCCATATGAGAGAAAACAGCACATTTAAAGGAAGAAAGCTCAGCCTAGCTTGGTGTCAAAGCATCTTATGAGCTGTGTACAGAATTATATTGGGGGGTGGGAGAGAAAACCACTCCAGTTGATTTTCAGTTCTTACTACAAGTGAGAACCACCTTATGGAACTTTTCATACATATAACTCGGCTTCCTCTCAGCCTATTGAATCCCCCCAACCAGGGTTTGTGTTTTAGATTACATTTGTAGATGTACAGTTGGTTCGCATTTATTAACTCTGTGTCCATGGATTCTATCAGTTGCAGGCTAAAATAAGTTGAATAAAGTTGTGTCTGTATTAAACATATACAGACTCTTTCCCCTTGCTATAATTTCCTTAAATTATATAGTATAATAGCTGATTACATAGAATTTATGCATGCATTGAGGGTAACAATGCTAGAGATGATTTAAAGGACGTAGGAAGGTGTGTGTGTATGTGTGTGTGTGTGTGTCACGATTTGTTTATTTACTTATTTTTAAGGCAGGACCTCACATATTTCAGGATGGCCTTGAATTCACTGTGTAGCTGATGATGACCTTGAACTTCGGGTCCTCCTGCCTTTACCTCCCAAGTGCTGGTTTACAGGCATGCGCCACCGTACCCAGCGGCTGGAGAGGTGACTGAACTGAGCTTTGTATATGCTTGGCAAGCACGGTACCAACCGAGCTATATATCCTCAGCCCCTCTAGTTAAAAAAAATAGGTAGAAATGGGGAAATGGGACAGGAAAGGATTGAGGTGATGTGCAGGGTTCAGTCTGGCTGATGGGCTCGTGGCTAAAGCAGTCAGAATAAGTAGACTGAGTTTGGTCTTATGTCTTAGATACACTGGGGGAAGACAATATGTGCAGGTGTGGTAGGTTGCATTTGATGGTCCTGTTTCTTGATTATCTCATAAATAGAGTGTTCTTGTTAAAGCCAGCAAGAGCTTCCCCTTAACTTTATGATCTTGAAAGTGTGGTAGAAGTTGAAAGTGAGTACGAAACCTAGAAATTTAAGAAGTAAATAGTAAGTACATGGGCATCAGAGCACATGCCTGTATTCTAACACTTGGTGGAGAGGTGGAAGCAGGGGGATTGCGAGTTTGAGATCAGCCTGGTTTACATAATGAAAACCAAAAATAAATATATAAAAGCTATGAAAGGCATCACTCTGGATTTACATGATCTGGGACTGGTAAAGAGGAAGTGTCTTCGGATGAGGAAGCTGGGATAGTTCTCCGGAGCTCTGCCACGGTATTTTCAAGTTTTCTATTTAATTCTTCAATGTATTGTGCTTATTATCCCTTTGAAAATGGGAAGAGTTCAGTTGTCCTCTGAACCAATGGATAACTGTGTGAGCTGGCTCTCTTCCAGTCTGGCAGACTTTTATTTCTTTAATGAATTCATTTCCTTCATCTGTTAATGATAAAGCAGGCAAGTGAAGAATTCTTATCTGCGTATATGGGTTGAACATCTGTTTCTAGTCTACTGTACCTCTCTCTCTCTCTCTCTCTCTCTCTCTCTCTCTCCCTCTCTTTCTCCCTCTCTCCTTCCTTCCTTCCCCCCTCCCTCCCTCCCTCCATCCCCCTCTCTCACACATTCTCTCTCTCTTTTTCATGAGACAGGTTCTTTCTACATAGCCCTGGCTATCCTGGAACTTGCTCTGTAGACCAAACTAACCTGAAATTCACTGAGATCCACCTGCCTCTGCCTCCCAAAGGTGTGTGCCATCACACTTAGCTAGTCCAGTATGTTTTCTTTTCTTTTTTCTTTTTTTGCTAAGAAATTCATTTGAACAAGTTTTCTTTTGTGCAAAGTCAATTTTGATTAAGAGTATTATTTAAGTAATTTGTGTGGATTAAATTGATAACTCATATATTTTAAAGCCTCTTAGATACTGCAGAGATTATAGTGGGGTTTATTTGATCCTAAATATTTGTGACAATAACCCACCTCCTCTTCTTCTCTCCTGTTCTCTCTTGACCAGCCCAGACTGGCCTCCAACTTGTGATACTCCTGCCTCAGCCTCCCCAGTGTGAGCCATCAATCTGGCAACACGTTTATTAAAATGTAGGTTTGTGGCTAAGGATCATCGGAGTGTTGTTGAGAGTTTCCCCCATGGGCCTTTCCTTTTGTTAGAGAGCCATGGCGCCTTTTATTCTACATACTCAAAGAGTTCTAGAAGGGAAGCAAAGACTCTTTATGGAGACTCAGTGGAATGCTGTCCCCCTCCTCCTCCTTTTTGAAAGGAAAACTGCTAACTGGGTAACGGGATACAAAGAGCAGTGCTGTTTGTGCATCTGGCTTCCAGGAAAAGAATGGATCTGTCCCCTGTGTGACTCAGGGTTAGTTTGGACCTCATTTCCCTTTTCTCACAGGGAAGAGCTATAAAAAGGAGGCTTATATATCAGTACTTCTAAAAGAGGTCTGCCAAATGGTCTGAAGGAATTTCCTGTGCAACAAAGCCTTTTTGTAGCCACCTGCAAATGCCAGACCCCAGGATGGATGGAAAGCTGCAGGGGTTGGTGGGTCAAGGTCCTTAGGTATGGTCATCCTCCAGGTCTTGGCATCTTTCGGAGGAAAATTAATGCTCCTAGGAAATTTGACTAGGATGAGCCTGAGAGAGCGGAGATAATTGTCAGATATCAAGTCAACATAGTCAATGAGTTAGTGCATTGCTCAACAAGAACCACGAAGTAGAGTGAAGCCAAGCGCCGTTTCTGTAGTAGAGATGGGCACTCTAGGTGTCATTATAGCAGTGTGTGTGTGTGTGTGTGTGTGTGTGTGCACGTGTGTGTGTGTGTACACGTGTGCACATGCTTGAAAATGTGGTGTTTACCTTCATTTCCCCCATACCGTCTCATATTCCTTCCTTCCCGTTAGACCCCATTTTCTTGTCATAGTCTCCTGTTACTTCTATATCATATATTTATGTGTATTATGACATATATATGTATATAATATATGTATACACAAGTCCACATATAGGAGTGAATATGGATATTTGTCTTTCTGCATCTGGCTTATTTTGTTTAACATGATGCTGTCTAGTTTCATCCGTCTCTGCGAATATTTTTATTCTTTGCAGCTAGATACAATCCCATCGTGCATAAGCCATATTTTCCTTATCCATTCGTATGTTGTTGGGTGTCTGGGTTGATTTTGCATCTGACTATTATAATAGTGCTGCAATAGCCTTGGATGTGCAAGTAGCTGTCTGGTATTCTGATTCAAACTCTTTTGCATATATGCCAGCGGGGCTATAGCTAGGTCATATGCTAGTTCTGTTTTTAGTGTTTCTGAGGAATCTCCACACTGATTCCTATAGTGGTGACATTAGTTTATATTATAGGCTCTGTATTTTGACTTCTATGGCCTCTTAGAAGAAGCACCTGCAAGGTCATCAGTGCATGTATTCATAGAGGGGAGATGGAAGGCTCAGGTAGACAGTCCCACTAGCCAGGTGGAATCCAAGCTGCTAATGAAGTAGTTTGGGGAAGTTTCCCAACGTCTACAGACTTCAGCTTCCTTATGTATGTAACGGCAGTGGCAATAGATCTACCAGGGTTGTTTCAGGAACAGATGAGTTAATGTACAGTAAGCAGCAAGAGAAATGTCCGGCGGTGTCAGTGGCTGGCTCTTGACTATTAAAGTGTCTATAGGGAATGCTTGGGGCTGTGAATTTTTCTAAAGTGGAGACTTCTGTAACAGGGCCAGCCAACCAACTGCTGGTGGTTTGTTCTTTGGTGGTTACTTTTTAATGACTTAAAATGCAGTGAGTACAAATGGAGAGGAAATATATTGAAGCCCGATTTGAAACTAAAGCCTTCTCAGGGAACACTGAGAGATGACTGGCAGGTGGAGTATTTTGGCCTTGAATTATATCTGTACACCACAGGACGGTTTGCGAGTCGAGCAAGGGGCTGGAGTTTTAAACACACACACACACACACACACACACACACACACACACACACACACACACACACACACACACAGTGAGAGGGGGGGTTCATGAATGCTTCCTTTATTGTGTTCCAGGGCAGCTTATATAGGACTCTCCTTGACTAATGGCCACACCTAGGTCTCAGGACTTTTCAGCTGCAAGCCCACCAGAAACCACTCCCCTGCCATCAGGAACTCGTGAGGGTTTCGTGCTCAGAGCAGCTGCAAGCACAGGAAACAAGTTGTTTATTCTGGCAGGCAAAGGGTTGCAGAAAATTCAGGGTCTGAGGGTCTGCAGTCCCCAACATTGACTGTTTGGGAAAGGTTGGCTATTTGGCAGAGAAGTGTTGAAGGGCCAGCTCGGGTAAGTACTGACAAGAGAGTTAAGCTTCTTGTGTGCACTGTATTCGGAAACAGCCTAGGATTAGTATGCAACTCCCTTTTAAAAAACAGAACAAAACCTGCAGTGCACATTATAGTCATGTGGTGTAGTGGCTTTTTGGATAATCTGGGCTCTCTTTTTTCCTAAATCCTGCAGAGTAATGATCACTTTGCTATTAGAAAGCCTACCTCTAGCCATGGGGTTTCTATTTTTCAGTGATTGTCCAAGGTGGTTCTCATGGCTAGTCAGATTAGAAACCACAGCTTTGTTTAGTCCATCACTGTCCATCTTGGACCCTGCTCCCCAAATCCATAAACCCAGAGTTAGTAGATGTTGGTCACTATCTCCTCTAATCTATTTTAAATATATATGGAACCCCTTATTTTAGAGTGATTAATCTCATAGGTTTTTAGACATAAAGCAAAGAAAACCAGCCTACAAATCACAATCCCAGAGAACCTAGACAACACTGAGAACCCTAAGAGGGAAATACATGGATCTAATTGACACGGGAAGTAGAAAAAGACAAGATCTCCTGAGTAAATTGGGAGCACGGGAACCATGGGAGAGGGTAGAAGGAGAGGGGAGAGGAAGGGAGGGGAGCAGAGAAAAATGTATAGCTCAATAAATTCATTAAAAAAGAAATTCATATCATATTTTAAAAAGTTAATGAAAAAAAAAAAAAGAATGGCCCCAATAGGCTCATATATTTGAATGTTTCGTCACCAGGGAGTGGATCTAGGGTTAGAAGGATTAGGAGGTGTGGCCTTGTTGAAGGAAGTATGCCACCGGGGGGTGGGCTTTGAGGAGTCAAAAGCCCATGTCAGGCTCAGGTTTTCTTTTTTGCCGCCTGTGGATCAGGATGTAGAACTCTAAGCTACATCTCCAGCACCATATCTGCCTGCGAGCTGCCATGCTCCCCACCAGGATGATAATGGACTGAACCTCTGAACTGTAAGCCAGCTCCTAATTAGATGTTTTCTTTTATAAGTGTTGCATGGTTATGGTGTCTCTCCACAGCAGTAGGGCAGTGACAACTGTCATGCGCCTAACCAACCAATTGAGGCTCTCTGATATGGGAAAAACTCCAGGACAATCGATAGTCTTGGCTGCATGTTTTGTTTCCAACACTGGTAGATAGATGCCATTGGTTAGATGCAATTAATGGAGCCAAGCTCATTAGCCAGTTGCAGTGACTAGGGAATTCCTGGAATATTGGGGATGCAGAATATTAGGGAATTTTTCTTAGATTCACCTCACCTGCTGATTTGTCTTGTTATATTAGCAGTTTGGATCCTCAGAAACTGGTTAGAGCAGTGGTTCTCAACCTTCCTAATGCTGTGACCATTTAATACAGTTCTTCATACTGTTGTGACCCCTCCTCCAACCATAAAATTATTTTTGTTGCTACTTCATAACTGTAATTTTGCTACTGTTATGAATCATAAATACCTGTGCTTTCCAATAGTCTTAGGCAACCCCTGTGAAGGAGTCATTCAACCACCAAAGGGTTCACCACTCATAGGCTGAGAACTGCTGGATTAGATGATCAAATTTTGGTGCTTTTTCAGAATCTTATTGTATATGCCTTTCCTCTCTTGGGGCCAGGTTGAAGTAGCAATTCTTTTTGGGAGTCATTTAAGATTGAAATCAGCATTTAAGCAAATGTATGTTGTTAAGCACACTGGGCATGGAGCAAAGGCTAAGGTGATGGCGTAGAGGGGAGAGGGTATCCCTGGCATCCTCAATAAAAACAAAACAAGCTGGGTGGTGGTGGTGCACGCTTTTAATTACAGCACTCGGGTGGCAGAGGCAGGTGGATCTCCATGCGTGTGAGGCCAGCCTTGTCTACATAACGAGTTCCAGGACAACCAGAGCTACGCAGAGAAACCTTATTTCATAAACAAACAAATAAACTAAAATAAAAAAGAGTTGTGGTCACATGCCTATAAAATCCAAGTACTGGGTGCCAGAGACAGACAGAGCCTCAGAGCTTGGTGGCTAGCTACACTGACCAGTGTAGTGGAAACAGTCAGCTTCTGGCTCAGTGAGAGAGAGATTATGGAGCAAAAACTCAGGTAGAGAGTTCTAGAGGTAGACACTGGGCCTCAGCAGGAGTGCACCCCCACCACAGAGGGAGGGAAGGAGGGAGGAATGAAGGGATGGAGACAGACAGACAAAGGGATACACAGAGAGATACACACAAAGAGATGGCATGTGAGAGAGACAGAGACTGAAAAAAGGAGAGAGAGAGAGAGAGAGAGAGAGAGAGAGAGAGAGAGAGAGAGAGAGAGAGAGAGAGAGAGAGAGAATGTGCATGGGCTGCTACTCAGTTGACCACAGGAAGGGGAAATTGCTAGTTGGTGGAGGAGCCTTGCAGACCCACCATTATCAAGTGTTCGTGGTTAACTTCACCAGTCCTAAGTTGTATGTTGCTTGGCTGTCATATACGCCTTAAAGGTCTCTGATCCACGTCTTGAATTAGCAGCAGACAAGCTCAAGTTGAGGGATAATCTATGAAATATCTGAATATGTATTCAGCTTGTCAAGATCATATTTCCAAAAAGACTGCCAAGCTGTCGGACTAAAAGGGCCGTGATTATAAACTCCAATATGGACATTACTGGAAAATCTGGAACCCTAATAAGTAGTAAGTTGATAGTGTTGGGCCAGCATCATTCTCTTTCATTCTTTGGGGGAAGGGAGTAAATTTGTTTGGTGGATTCTGATAAGAAGCATAATCCACGTCACCTCCCCACACCGGTTATATAGAATTTTTGTCACTGCCACCCGTGTGCACGTGTGTGTGTGTGTGGTCTTGCCATCACACTTAACATGCATGGTACAGTGCCTATGTGGTGAGACATTTGTGAAGTTCAGTCTGATGGGAGGGCGAATCTTCTTTCTCTTATCGCCTGTGCTCATCCGGTGAAGTGTGCTTGGGGAGGCGGAGCCACCCTGTCCATCCTCTCTGAAATGGCATTCCTCTCCTTTCTGTTTCGGTCAGTCATGTGTAGGTTACAGTATGCTACCCAGTCCATTCATAATGAAGATGTTGGGTGTTGCTGAGAAGGGCAGCCTTCTTCCCTGGCTTCCTTCTGTGATGGCCTGACCCCCTCCCAGCTTGGGAGGGGTGTGGTCGGATGGAGTTCACTGTCTGGGGCAAGAACGTGGCGGCTGCTGCTGCTGCTGGGAGTAAATTATGACCAGCCCAGGCTGCCCTCCACGAGCTCTCACTAGCCATAAAGTAGGGAGTCGGAAGTCAGTAGGATCCTCGTCCCTGCCTTTGACACGGCCTTTGATAAAGGATTCCTTGATGTTAGACTGCTAACAGGCAGGCTCTTTTAACACAGCAGGCCTGGACTGGGCCAGTTATACTGAGGGATACTCGGTCTCTCGTGTACTACGGTTGGAGGCAGAGAGGTAAAAGCTTGGGTAGACATAAAGGAATAAAGTCTCTCAATAGAATAGCCTGGCATTCCGTCTGGAGCCTTTGTACCCTGTAACATGGCTTTAAAGCCCTATAACAGAAGAGCTGCTTTCATCCCCACCGCTTTGACTTATAAAAAGGAATCCCCTTTCAGAGCTGCGTATATGGATGGGTACCATAAAACCGCAAGGACCCTAAAGATACTTAGACAAAAAACAAACCTTTCTCCAATCAAAGTGCATTTTTGCCATCTGGCTCGGCCTTTTTTTCTGTTGAAGACAGCTACAGAATGAAACCCTTACAGCTGAATTATCTCCAAGCCAGTTTTATTGTATCATTCGAGAAGATAATAATGGTTCTGGAGGAACACAAGTGTCTCCGGGTCTACAGTGTGTATGTGGATCTTATGTCTAAGGGACCTATGTCTGAGGCCAGCTTTACCCTATGCTCTTGGGGATTGAGTTATTGTCTGTGCCAGTGCCAGTTTAGTTCTCACGGTTTTAAAGAATCCACCTCCATTTCCATCATGTGCCATGGCCAGCTTTGTCCTGTTGTATGTGTGGTTGGCAGTTTGTGATGGAGCCCCACACCCCCGTGAGCGAAGACTGTTCAATCTGCTGCCATGATTCGGTCAGGAATGAGCATCGAATCGGCTGGTTTGTGGTCTGTTGATAGAATCAGAAGGTGGGTTCTTGGGTTACATTTAAACCCTCCCCCCTTTTTAAAATTATACTATGAAATGGGAATGAAATATTCATTTGTTTGGAACCTGTTAAATTCTTAGATTTCATATAGGGTGTGCAGAATAAAGGCCTTCTGTTGACTAGCCTTAATCTGAAAATCTCTGTCATACTTCTCAGTGGACTGTGAGAGCTGTTGGGTTCTTGGACTCTTGGACTTGGAGTGGAAACCTGTGGATTTCCTGAGCTTGCCAGCGGAAGAGAGTGGAGCGGTGGCATGCCAAGAAAGCCGGTGCTATTCTCGATCTGTGATTGTAGGTGCTTCTGACCTTTAATTCAGGATTCCTTATGAGTCACCTTGCTGTCCGAGCAATCATGTGTCGGCGAGCATCTAAATAACTGTCTAGGGGTCTATAATCGGCGAGTATTTTGGGAAGGCCATGTGACGCCTGAGCATATTGTGTGACTGCAAGAATCCAGGGGTTTGGAGACCTCGTGGCCGGTGGGGCAGTTACAGATGCTGCTGAGAACAATGGCACCACCTGGACCCGAATCCTGCCAGAGGCCTGGATCTAGCATGCACGTGCAGAATCTAGATAGGCTGAGTAGAGCAACTGAAGCTGGAGGCGACAGCCCCCTGCTTTATTTGTGCAAACGGACGGGACAAACTGAGCTGAGAATACATTTCTGTGGATTCCTATACCCTCCCCCTTTATTCAGCGGGGGATTGAACCTAAGGTTGCACACATGCTGGGTGTCTAAGCTATATCCCCCGCTGTTCGCTTTGCTTTTTAGTTTTGAGATAAAGCCCCACTCAGCTGCCCAGGCTCTCCTTGAATGAGTTCAGTCGCAAAGGTCAGCCTTGAACATGGGATGTTTCCTTGCTCTGCCTTCCAGGCAAATGGGATTGTAGGTATGTGCCCCAGGCTAGCTTGCAGTAGACTGTCTCATGTAGCTAGGCTGGTAGAAGTGAATGTCTAGGAATTAATGCACTCTGTTCCCTGTATACTGACCAGCAGGGTCATTATGCTTGACTCTCTATGTCCGTCCCCTCTTACTAGACTAACCATGGCATGCGTGTGTCTTGCTAGAGACTGGCTAAGAAGCAATCCAATGACTCAGTTGGTACTCTATGAAGTCTACTTGCTTCCAAATAAGACACTAAGAGAAGGTTGTTGCTCTTCCTCTGGCTATCACAGTGTCTGTGGTGATGCCCAGAGCTGCCGCTGCCATACTGTTGCCAGCCTGAGAGTGAAGAGCCATGTCCGCTGTGGAATCCCTGAGCTCACCCAGTTTCTGCTTTTTACTGTGTTAGATAATACCATTGTTTAAGGCAGACTTGTTTCATCGGCAACTGGAGCCATCTGGACCGGTCGAGATTTGGTAGTTGTTTCTGGCGTACCAGCACGGAATATAGTCTACGAGTGTCCATTAAGTGCTTTCTAGTAGTTTTTATTTAGCCCCACAAACTTGAAAATTGCTGGGATCGGTTTGGAGGCTTGAATGAAATGCGGTGGAATTGTTCTCTTTACACAGTCTCCGAAGTTTTTGGCTAAGGTCCTTTTGCGTGTTTAAAGGGACAAAGGGACTTTTGGTGGATCTCAGTTTACTCTGATGATCTTGCCATTTAAATTAGGAACATCTTATAATAGTAGAAGAGAAAAAGGCACATCTTAATGTACAAACCTGTTTCTACATGCCAGCATCATGGGGAAACTTATAGGAGCCTAGATACTTTGACTTAAGAAAAGTTTCCTATGAACTTTGACGTAATCTCTTTATCCCATTTGTTAGGAGTATGGGTAAGTTCAGGCAATGTTGGCAAACA